>NC_134031.1:1266666-1900000 GCF_964204645.1 Tubulanus polymorphus
CTATCCACTGACTTGTGGTCACCCACTTCACTACTATCCACTGACTTGTGGTCACCCACTTCACTACTATCCACTGACTTATGGTCATCCACTTCACTACTATCCACTGACTTGTGGTCACCCACTTCGTGGTGATCCACTTCACTACTCTCCACCGACTTGTGGTCATCTACGTCATTACTGGTGTGTAATTTTTCTTTCAGTCCTGTCCTCGCTGCGTGTGAACCACCTCCTCTGTCTTTACTATTTTGTTTTTCCAATAAATCAATTAAATTGTTCATTAAAGCCTTCTCTTCGTTATACCGCTTCGACCATTCGTTATACTGGGTTTTATCCCGAGGGACATTGTATATTTCATGGGGTTCTGTAGGTTTAACTGACTCTTTTAAATCATCCTCAAATTCCTCGTCGTCATTGTGTTTGCGAAGTAATCCCAGTTCAAGTGCGCTGTAATGGTCTGGGGCACTACCGCCGCTCCTCTCCACATCACCCTGGTCGCGATCGCCAACCCTGTGATCGTGCGGATTAGAATTGGGATTATTGTCGCTGTTATGGCCCAAATGGTAGTTTTTATCCGAATAACAATAACTTCTTGCAACGAATTGGCTGATGAAAAAAAGCATTATGTGGAAATGCAGCATTTTAGGGGATTACTTAGATGCAAGGACTCGCTGAGGGGGACACGGACTGTGTATTACAATTAGAACTGGATTTCTGAGTCAATCTTTTAACTATTTTAACCTTTTAATCTTTTAACTATCACTTGCGGAATTATCTTCGGGTTGATCCTACCACAGCAAATCGATGCACTTGTGTGTATTGTCCGTGATTTAAACGATGGACCCGGATTTAAAACTTCGGCTCGTGTCAATCTTAAACTTCGCGCGTAGCGCCATTACTGATACTGCCATCCTCCTCCTTTGGGTTCGAATCCTCATTTATTGCAGAATTAAACCATTAATTTTTTTCGGAATACAAGACGAACCAAATAAGATCAACCATTGCTGCATTTTAAGATAATGAAATTCATTTCAATTATTTTGATGCGAAATCCAAAGAATCCTCAGAGAATAAATACCGACATCACCCTTAAAACTACAGAAGCCAAAAGCAACAACAAATTAAAACATTTACACATCTTTTATTCATTATAGTCTTTTCTGATAAATTTGTACAAATAAATGCATCTTACTTCGTTGTTCAAGTTGTTCAAGTCTAAATGAAATACCACATTGAAAACAGTTAGGCCTACACAGCAGGGGAAGACATGAAAACAACTGATTAAATATCTCCACAGGGGCAATACACGGCTAGTCGGTCTGTCGGTCGGTCGTTCGGCTGATGGATTCCGCTCCGTACAGAAAACATTCACAGTCTAAGCAGTTTTTACAACATTTATCCACGATTACAGTGCGTTCAACTATCGGAGGATTTACGATGCCAGAATCGAGCTCGGTTATCTTCGCTACACGTTAGGAATGACGGTCCGACTGGAGAATGAACGATACACCGAACTATTCCATTGTGACCTACAAAATATTCACATCAATACAACAGTCATATTTGAGATAATATGAACTCCCATTTATCCAGTCATAGATAGCATTTAAATCATTAAAATCAAATACAGTCAACCCCCGATATACCACGGGCCCACATCGACGCAGACTGATTTTGGCGGTATAGAGAGTATGGTGGTATATCAGAGAACCGGCAGGGTCCGATCTAAGGAATGAAAGCCACTTGCCCGGGGGGCAAGCATATCTGAAATTTCGCTTGCCCCCTCCAAAAGCTACTTGCCCTACACAGGCAGTCTGATTGGTGGCACTATCATCCGTTGTATCGAGTGGGAAAAAGCTTTGTGACATAAAATTGCACTAGCCTGGGGGACAAGTGATAATGAAAACCTATTTGCCCTGATGAGAATATACTTGTCCCGGGCAATCGGACAAGTGCTTAGATCGCACACTGGTATATGGGAGGGCGGTATATCGGGGGTTGACTGTAAATGGAGTTTGTCAAGTTTGTATCATACCTAAGTTTAGAAGTCTCTGACGCTCAGCGCTTCTCGAATCCCACGAACATAAACTGACAGTCTTTTCATCGGGGAATAATACTGTAAATATAAAATCAATTCACATCTTTAAACTTTACACAGATATCAAATTGATGAAAAATGTAGATCTGTGTAGGTCAGCTTTACCAGTTAATGTCACTAGTGCATAGAGTATCTTCCTAAGTTTACCTGATGAAGCTAATATAATATGCACTTGAAAGGAAAGATTGTAATTTCAAATATAATTGGTTAAGTTAAACGTACCGTAGTCTTCGGTATGGTTAAATATAGCGTTAGTTCTGTGTTCCATTTTGCCGGTAGTACCAGCTCCTGTATACGCCATCAGACATCGTGATGTAGATAATTCCCACAGTTTCACCAGTGAATCTTTACCACACGATAATACATACTACAAATATATCAGATAACAGCATCAAGTTCCGTAGTTCTCAGTGAAGTTTGATGAAGAGTTAAACATCGGAAATTAACTGATTTCAATTGAGGTGAACTGCAAATTCAGGACCAACTTCCAGAGTTTCTTAGCTTATTTTGATTTTGTTAAGTTAAAATCAGTTCATTTTCAATCTTTGAAACCTAGAGAAAGAAGTGTAGAACTACAAGGTTCAGATTCTTCATAACTAACCTTAGAATTACGCGAGAAAACGACCGAACAGACCGGTTTGCCGTCGTGAGCTTTCTCGAAATTCTGAACGACTTTGTTACTGACGCCGTCCCAGATCTTAATATCACCATCTTTAGACGATGAGACGAACAAATTCGCATTCGGACTCCACTTAACCTGCAACAACACAATCAGTAAGGGGTTAAAGGTGTCTGCATTTATGGAAATGTGATAAAGATTAAGATAATACACAGCACAGGTTGAGCCTCCCCCGATACTTACAGCAGTGATCGCTTCTTTATGTTGATCATTAGGATTACTAGCGACAAAACACTGGAATGTATTCACATCATACAAACGAACTAAAAATAATAACAAATCTTCATTTCATTCCTGGCCATTTTATATTTCAACATGTGTTTATAGGTGAACTGTAGTTGAACTACTTACTCGTAGGGTTTTCAGTTCCAGCCAGTAAATAATCACCGGAAGGATGAAAACTAACGCAGCGGACCCCGGCTGCTTCCTGGATACTCTTATACGCTTTCTTTACAGACGGTTTCGAGAACTCGAAGAATCGAATGCTGTAATCGCGACTTCCTGATACGAGAATCTGATGAACTGGGTGAAAATCTAAAGTCGTTACTTCCTACAAAACACAGATATACGATTCCATAAATCATAGATCAGGGAATCCTTAATTCCCTGATATTTCCCTTGAACGAAATCTGTCAGATCAAATTTTTAGATATCCTCAGTGAGGGCTGTTTCTTATCAAGAGGTTCCTTGTGCCACTCATCACCAGCAAGAAGAAACAAGACACCAAAAATTCTCCAAATTTTCAAGAAGTGGATCAGAATTCCCCTGATTATCTCTGAGGGGGCTGAAAACTTTGCTGATATTTATTACGGGGTCAAGTGAAGTGAATGAATGCATAGTTAACCTACCCCATTATGATCATATAGAGTTCTGATAACTGGATGATTCTCCATGACTTGTTGCGGAGTCTCCTGAGCGATAACCTCGGCCGGTGTCGTACTCTTCGCCAGCATTCGTTCAACGTCTAGAATCTTGATCGACGAGTCGTCTGAGCCGGTAGCGATTAGCTGACCGGTATAGTGAAACGCCGCCGTACGACACGGCGCTTTATGAGCCGTTACGTAACACGTCTCGTACAGAGCCGGTTCCGGGGAAAGTGTCGACACTAAAAACAATACAATCATTCATTTATTCAACTACATAGAAATCCCATCTTCACCCGTCAACGGATTCGAACCCACTACGCTAAAGCTGTTCCCCGAACCCCTTGACCTCACGAGTCGTTGGAGTCGTTACTAGCCGACCAGAATCCGGTCGTACCAATCACAGCGCTTGTAACAAACCGACAGTAGACTTCTGTTGGTTTTCCCGTTAAATGGACCAATCAGCAAACGTTTTACCGAACAAGGAGGTATTTCGCAAATCGATATATGACGTCATGCGCAACAGCGCCAGTAATGAAATCACGCTTCGTGAGGCCAGGGGGCGCTGGTGGAAGCGAGTTCAGGAGTGATACTGGACCCCTGGCAAGCGAGGATGAGAAATCCTGGATCTGATAAAACCTCAAAGGCTGGTTTTACAGACCTACTTAACTTAAACCCCAAGAGCCGAATTAACCAATAAGGTTTTAATTCTAACACAGGGGAATTCAATTGAATTGGGTTACCCACTAAGACTGAAGTAAATGGCTCGTGCAGTTTGGTATCTACAAAAACCAAGCTCTTGAGAACAATTTAACAGATTTTGTCATACCTTCAGTTTCATATTCGAGATCAATACCTGATCCGGGAGCAACAATTTCACCTTTGATTTTAGATTGATTCTGACCTGAAAAACAAAATCAATCAGTTCATTCTAATGACTATTAAGGTGGGTAAATGTGCAATGAATGGTGTTTATACTGACTAGCTTCTTCAGCGCGTAATCCTAACTGTAAAACTTTAAATAGCCGATCAGACGGAGGACACGCCGGATGTGCATCAATCACGTTACTCAGATTCACAGCAACTTGTTGATGTCCGTCATAAAACAGTTGACTATAAATATACAACACAGTCACAACAGTTGAACCAGCAATCTATATAATCTATGCATTGATGAGGTGGGTGGGAGGGGGTGATACTGACCTGATTATCAGTCTATACATCTGTTCTCTATCTTTTACCTCTAATCGTCGAGACATGATTTGATTTGATTTTTGCCTACATTAAAATAAATAAATAAATTTTGAATTGAATTGATTGGTCCTTGCAGTCCCTCCTCGATTCTAATCGTGTTTATATCTCAATCACGCAACTGATAAATGATTAACAAGTTCTTATAGAAGTCCCAACAATTGAGTTTCCTCGAGATTAAAACCGTCCATCAACCCGTATTCAGCTCAGCAGAAAATAATTACCTCTTCCTAGTTTTCTACTAATACATGAAATTGCGGCCAGTGGCGGGTAACTCCGAGATCATGCAAATCAGGGCATCCATAGCGGGTAGCTCCGAAAATTCAATTCAAGCTTTATTGTTCCAATAAAATACAACACATCGGAACAAACATCATCAAAAAAAGTCAGGGTATCCAACTCCAATTTTATTGCCAACTTAGGTCACATCCTCGCTTGCTAGGGTTTAGGCAAGAAGTCACATATTGGATGGCCAGCGAGGGGTGGATCCACATGCAACAGATTGTCTTAGGATCAAAGGGTCCTTAACTGTCTCCAATCCTCACCCAACAAAAACAACAAAATATTTAGAATATATCTTATTTTATTTTTCGCATAAAATTTAGGTACAAATTTACAATTGTCAACTGTTGGTGTCAGTTTTTGGAATTTGCTGCTCAATTATAGCTTTCAATGATTCAAATTCTTCGTCTCGAAGTGCTGTCCTTAAACTGTCGAAAAATGCGAAATAATGATGAAAATTGTGCCTACAAAATAACAAAGCAAAGTATTTTTAGATTTGGTTATCGGTAAAATCTTCAAAGTTTGAACTGATTATGTTCTGTAAGACTTACATCATTAGTAAAACTCCAGCTAACATTTCTGATGTATTTATGAGATGATGTATGTAAGATCTGGTGTGGGTTCGACAGGTATAGCAATCGCAATCAGAAACCAACGGTGAAAAATCTGCGAAATACCTACAATAGAATAATATACAACGTGTTAAATCAGGGCGCAGAAAGATTAAAGCGTCATATGAATATTCTTTAAATTTCTTCATCCCTCAATGAAGCACTTCTCAAGTCAGGAGACTAGAAAATGTGCTAGGATTGATGTAGAACTAATACTAACCGAGAGTCTTTAAGATCTATTTCAAATGGGTTTATTTGATGCGTTGAACTATCTCCATTCTCGATATCATCGTGTTGTGGTGTATTCGAAATGTTCTTATTCTTATAGTTATGATTGAACACCAGCGCACCGCGTCGTTCTGTGACTACGTACGCGTATGAACTATCGAATATATCGACACCGCATTCAACAGCGTTCACGACCTGGTCCGGTCTCCAGATACCGTGCATTACTCTCGGCTTCTCATCGGGTAAATATTTCTATAAAACAAATATCATTTTCATGAATTAAATCTGTGATAAACGGAGTCTACTGTAAAACACCAAGTAGAATTTGAACCTCAATAAATACTTATACTTACCATGAACTCGAGCATTAATTCTTTGACATCAGAAATTTGGAATGATTCACAATCGCCGCCGTAACTGTGAAAACCTTCTATTACAAAACCTACAGAAATAATTGAACAGAAATACCGTGAAATCACTGCCATTTCCAACAACGGAATATAACATAGATCAAAGGATAGGGATAGTAACATACCTGATACAGGTCTAGTAGCAGTCTGACGAGCCGATTGAATTCTAGCTTCAGTATCATATCCACCGACTATTACACCTAAAATTCCTACACCATCGAGATTCTGAAAATACACACAAAATAAACATCAACATCAAACATGAAATACTTAAAGCAATGACTTAAAGCCACGGCCTGCAGTTGCTCAAACGTTGGTTATGAGTGGATGGTTACAAGTCAGTTATTATAACCATGGAAATTATCTGCAGGTTAATTTTGACAGACTTTTGCACAGCCGTGCCCAGCAGTTGTATGAGATGTTTTCTCTTACCTCTGATTCTTGATGTTTTCTGAGACACATGTCTAAAAAGTTGATCGTTCGTTCGTGTGATTTCTGCAGACGTTTTCGTGAACTCGATTCGTTTACATCAGAATCGCTCAAACACTGGTAAAAATCTGGTTGAAAAATCTCCTGTACTTTAACATAATCTTCAGGTTCCAACTAGAAAAACAAATAAACCAGTAAAATTACATTACAGCTTGGATAACACTGGTTCCATAGCAATATCAAGTTCCACATTAAGAATAAGAAACAAAAAGTCTGAAAATTTCCTCGAGCTAGTAGTTTATTCAACTGTATCCTTAAAGTCATCCTCAGGAACACTTATGGAATATTAAACTCAGACATAAGGATTCTTGAGACCTTTCCAAACTCTTTTTTTCATTCTAAGTTAAGTGTTTCGGTTACAGCATGGATAGATGGGTATGACACAGGTTTCAGTGTTATTACACTTACCCTTACTCGACCACCTCTTCCCCAAATGCTGACACCATTTTTATCATTATATCCGGGAGCTACAACCGCTGTTGGGTCTTGTAATGAACAATACAATATCCTGTCCTGAAATACATATACAATCATTGAATTACATATACAGAAAGAAAATAAACAATCTGATGAAGACACATTTCTTCAGTTCGATACTTACTTTCATACTAATAAATTTACCAATTCCTCCACCATTTGCTTCGACTATTTCATTCTGATCTGCCCTAAAAACATGAATAGAGAATTTTCAAATGAATGAATCAACTACAAAACTGTTTATAAAGTTAGAAAATGATTTGAAACTTACAGTAAAGTCATCGGTAATTGTACAATCGCTGGAACTCTTTCTATTTTCTTCAACATGTCTAAAGTCAAATGAGGAGCGCTACCTGCCGTGGAAAATAACATCAATAAAACACATGCACTTTTTATGATACTAAATCTGTTCTGATTGTTATCAATGGGAATAATTCTGACCTCCTCTCGTGTATAATAAACACATCGGTGTCGCTACAACATTCTCCACATTCCGTTTAAATTCAGTCAGGTGACCGAGACGACAGCCATTCTTCACGGTTTGAACGTTAAACTTCATCTCTCGGAGCTCTCCCTCCCACCGGTCAGCAATCACTGATCAGTATTCAATCCTAAATAAACAAACAATAAATTAATGAAACAATATTTACAGAATGCCAGATCGAGTTATGAAGTTAAGGAGGGTTATTATTATTACAGCGGGATTTGATGATTCGAAACTTCTTAATTCTTTTTTCGTAATTTCTACTTGAATGAACTATTATTATCCAGAGGGCTGTCATTCATCAATTCACGTTTATTATTCCGAGCTTTGTTTTTATTATTCGATTTCCTTCGTTTGTTCGAATGTCGACGTTTTTTATGTCGACCGTTCGCCGGTTTCTTTTTAGTTTTCGGACTCGAGCACTCGTCGATCGGGATGCACCTGTTTTTATGCAGCACCAGTCCGGGCAGACAGCGACAGCCGCCGATGCACGGGCGTTTACATTTACGTCGTTTAGCGCCGTGATTAGCGCAGGTCTCCGGACACGCCGAGACGCACGTGTCGTAAACCGCACCGATCTGACATTTCGGAGCGCCGCATAAATACGGCGTCCTCCAATTCAGAAACGTGTTCAGTTCCTTTTCGCACAAACGCGAATAAGCGACCATCGCCTCGCACGAACACTGCTGATTCTCCGGACAATCAGTGACGTCCATTACGCAAGCTTTATAATACGCGCGTACGTCGATTTTCTGTCGACATCGAGCGAAACTATTTCCGTAAAGCGCCGCGCATTCCTGATGAGCTAACAATCGCTGATTCGGGTTAATCACGCGTATAACGTTACGTTTCGGACCGCGACAATTCCGGTCCTTACCGACCAGCCACGTATCGCCGAAATCCTCCTCGGCGAAATATATCTGACCGTCGCTACCGGTTAAATCATCGGCTTCGATACCGTTATAATTACCGCACAATCCGCAGAGTTTCTTCTTCAATAACGCCGGCACGCTCACCTCCAGGTAGCTGTCGCCGTCCCAGATTATTTTGATACCGATTTTAGTGGTAACCACGACGGCCTGACCGTCGCGACGAATATCGAATAATCGTTTGTTGACAAACGGCAACGCGATGCGTCTCCCGTCAACTTTCACTTTCAACATCTGATCCAATAGAATTTGAGAACCGTTTATTTTAACGAGAGCGTTTTTCGTCCACGAGTAAAGATTCGACGATCGGATTCTATTCGAGACGATCACGTGAAACGAGTCGTCCTCACACAGTTTCGTTAACGTATAACGACATTTACCCTGGAAATCGTACAACTTTCCGTCGTATGTTTTATAGTGCGGGTCGCCGAATACGGTACACGTCGCGTCCATCTCGACGCACACCGGGCAGCATTCTCCGCGCACGTTCTGCAGTCGGAAATTCTTCGGACAATCGAGGTTATTATCGCAGCTTTGTCTCGTACATTCGATCGCTCCGTTGTTACATTCGCAATTATTGCAGACGGATTTCAACCATTTGACTCCGTGAGCGTAGGTATTCCCGTCCGACGCCGAACATGTTTTCTTCTCTCGACATTTACGACAACAAGCTCCGGTCGAGGGCAGGATTTCCTCGTCGGGGCAGTCTAAAATCGGGCAGGTATCGACTCGACAGACGATCGTACCCGCGCGACATTCGCACGTCGTGCATCGGTCCGGTTTGAAGCTTAATCCCGATCGATAAACGTGAGTTTGGTATAAACAGAATCCGGTGAGTTTAAAAACGCTGCGCGATCCGGTGCAATGAGGACAGCAATCGCCGGCTGACAGCTTCCAGAACTGACGCTGACAGTTTAAAACCGGGCAACCGATTTTACCGCATTCCCTCGTACCGTTCGTACATCGACACGTTACGCATTTATCACGACTCGCCGGGAAATAGTCCCCGTCGCGATACGTGAAACCGTCGTCGCTTTCGCAACCGCTACAAACCGGACAACACGTACCCGGACTCGAAACTGGATTCTTGCATTTGGCGTAACACTTCTTCACGCTGGATGTTACAACTCCGGCGAGACAGGTGTACGTTCGACACGGATCATCAGGATCGGTCCATTCTTCATCGTTTACGTAATCTCGACCTTTATACGTACAACCCTTACACGGACTACAGCAAACTCCGGCAGGTTTCGGATAAACAACTTGATGACATCCTTCTAAACTCGGACACTTCTTATCGTAACAGGAGATCTCACCCTCGCGACAATAACACACCGTACAGACCGAACGAATAACACCAGCTGGTGCTGCCACCTGCATACCTTCATTCGAACACGATATTGAATTACTGGTATTATTAAACCCGACGACTGATTGTGATCCATCGACGACTAGAAACACTGCGTACAACATTACAATAACTTTAACGATAGACATTTTCACAAATTTCGAGTGCTCTGACTGTATAGCTGTATTACACTGAAATGTTTGATCTCTACAAACAGCTATATTGTTATATATATACCTAGAATCCTGTGTGTGTGTGTGACATGATGAGATGATTGACACAGCAATTGACTTGATAGATGATTAATTATCACTTGTCTTGTTAATTGGCTTAATTAGCCTGACTGATCAGATATCACCTCTCACTAATTATCTATCAAAATTAATAAGTGACATCAATCAATGCCTAACAGCAGCAGGACGGTCCCCCACACAACAGACTGAGAGACGGTCACAACAGACATCAACAAGTAACAGACAGACACACGGACACTGACAGACAGATACTAGACCACAACAGATCAACGACTTCTCAATTTCTCAAATCAAAGCTTCACAACCTTCAAATCTCATCACATTATCTCTTGAAATGGGACCAGGATGTTACTGAATAACGTTCAAATCATGTCAATTACTAAAATATTGAATTAGAAGGCATGAAAATCATAATTACCGTCGAAACAAAATTTCTAGTTCTGGATCGCGCAACGACCTTGAGAAAATGCCGGTAACTTGTGCGTTGAATAAAAAGTTAATTGTATTGAATTGTCTCTTCGATACCTAATTGAAGTTCAAGCTGAAGGTATGTGGAGGCACTTTGGGGAGTAGTGATTAAATCCCAAATAGCAAAAGTCTATTTTCCCTACGTAAGCCTTCAATATTCATTATCGAGTAGCGGCTGAAATCTGCTCCTCCCGACTGTCGTTTAATTCTCTACCCCTTAAAAAAGTCAATGTCCATGAGAAACTTAAATCTCTCTTGTAAAAATGTCATTTTTACTGCGCTATTTAAAATCGTCCTCGGATCAAACTAAAAAAAAATTTGTGTTTATCACATCAGGGGTAGCGCTGGGTATATTCTTCAGTAAACCAATCTACGATATATTCATAGTTCCCGTTCACATTTGGTACACCGGCGCTGAACATCCTATGA
The DNA here is from genome assembly GCF_964204645.1 of Tubulanus polymorphus. NCBI lineage: Eukaryota > Metazoa > Nemertea > Palaeonemertea > Tubulaniformes > Tubulanidae > Tubulanus > Tubulanus polymorphus. The sequence continues at coordinate 1,277,967 of NC_134031.1, forward strand.
CTCAAGAAGTTGAAGGTTCGTCGTCTATTTCTATTGATTTCGTTATTTATATCATCTCTCGAGGCCCAGTTGATGTTCAGGTTATGTTGTTTTAATTATTTAAGTGGTCAAATCCACAGCGGCTCGTATCAGAGTTGTAGTAGGTAATGTAAAAACGGTAATCTGTTAATCCTATGTCTATAGGGGCCTAGTTATTTTATATATACTATAGACATAGGATTAACAGTTTATCTGTGGTCAAATCCATGGTAAAAGTGCAGATCCGCGTAAATAAATAAACGGTTCAATCAGTTACATTAAATATCATTGTTTCAGATTCAAAATGTCATCAGCAATTTCATGCCATTGGTTAATTTTAAGATATCTTCACTAGAAAGATTTTAGCCTGGATTCTGTCATTCAGTAGGCCTAGATTGCGTCAATCACGAGAGGTGCGGATCTGCACTTTTACCAAATCCATTATGATAAACTGAAAAGTTATCAAGAAATACCGGCTTAGGGCCTACAGGGATTTTTGCTTTTATTTGATGACTATTAATCAAAGTTTCATTTTCTTCCCCCCTGTTTTATACGGGCGCTCCAAAAATACTGAATGAATGAAATATCCGTTGTAGCACATTTTCCCAACCGTTGAAAATGTTTCATTTCGACCTCAAGGATTCTCTGGACCTGTTGATTATAAGAGTTTACTAAGAAAATGTGGTCGCATTTTATTTTCCAGAGTTCAAAGCGAAAAAATTGCTCGAGTACAAAAAACGCGAAGAAGAGGCTAAACTTCGAATTCAACGGGAAAAGGAACGAAGGGAGGCGGAAATAGCGGCTCAAAAATCCGGACTTACTCTACAAAAAAAACAATAAACACTGGCTGAAAATACGGACTGAAACATGGAAGATCAACAATTAGCGAGTATCGAGTACAGGAGGAAATTAAGAACTCGTAAATCATTAGATAATGAACAATTAGGTGAAGAGAGATGTTCGGAGCCGGTCAGGGTCGGGGTAACCCGTGCCGCGCGTAAACGTTCGTGCGTTAATTCATCATACGTCGTCGATGACATCGTTCAAGATGCCGCCATTTTGAAATTATCGCTGGAAGTTTTGTGTAAAGTGTTGAAATATTTACCGTTGAAAGAGATATTGAAATTAGAACGAGTTTGTCGTAGACTGCGAGATTCTGTTTGTTTACATCTACGCGTCTGTCAATCGATCAATTTCATCGAGGGCCGATATTTCGGGTATATGTCCGATAAAATGAACGACGACAGTCTAGCCGGATTGTTATCGCGATGTCCCGATCTACAACGCGTATACGGACTGTTCCCGCGGACGTTGTTAAAACGTCGGATCCGCGGTCAGATCGGACTGAGCATCCCGGGAATCATCGCGTCGTTGAACGCGTGTAAGAATCTGATCGGCGTCGAGTTGGATAACACGTTCCTATTGGAAGCGATTCTACGTCAGATGCCGCGTCTCGTGATTCTGAATACGTTTCGCAATTCCGGAGAATGTTTCCCGCCGTCGTTGATTAAACGAATGACGATTCCGAATAATCCGAGAATCACGAATCTTCAACTGCACGGAATCTCGTTGACCGATCTACCGATTCTCGATCACGTTCAGGAGTTATATCTTCAGTTCGTACGGTTCACCGGGTTTCAGCCGTTCAGGAATTTCCGCGCGCAGAATTTGAAAACGTTCGTGATGTCGAATTGCGCCGGGCCGCTTCATCCGTTGAAATACGTTCCGCTAGCGATGTCGCTCGGCGCTTCCAGAAACCTCAACCGGTTAGAACTGGTTCGTGTTCCATTCTTTGGTAAGTTTCTTATTCTCGAAGAGATGAATTTCTTAAATTTATCCGGGAATTCAGGATTTAATTTCCTCTGCACCAAAATTCGGGGAATTCTGGTCTTTTCTTGAAAGTCAGGGAATTGAAATTTTTGGTATCTAGTAGTTGTTCTTGCTGGTGACGAGTGGCACAAAGAACCTCTTGAGAAGAAGCAGCTCCCATTGAGAACATAAGGGAATTGTTCAGTCGAGGAATATCAGGGAATTTTTTTATTCCTTAATCTTTAAAATTGTATTTGTGCTGTTTTTTAGGTAATCTATTCCAACATGTCGTTGAGGATACGTGGAAATTAGGTGGATTCAGAAATCTGAGAAAATTGTTGATTTCTGCTTGTAAAAATATGACAGAAACCGATCTGGGTCATCTAGTGCTTACTGCCGCTCTTAGGTAAATAGATATCCATAGCTAATGATAGATGGTTTGATTGCATGAAACCCTGCTCGCTAGAATATTAGATCAAATTGTTTTATTTCCTAGGATGAAAGAGAATATCAGATCGAATTCATGTTTTATTTCCTAGGATGAAAGAGAATATCAGATCGAATTCATGTTTTATTTCCTAGGATGAAAGAGAATATCAGATCGAATTCATGTTTTATTTCCTAGATGAAAGAGCTACTATTGCAACCATCGTTATCTCGTGACAGTTTCTTCTTTTCGCTGGCGATGACTGAGGCTTCATTTCCATCGATAGAAGCTTTAGAATTAGGCTATGAACATCCGTTTCCACAGAAAGGTACGTTGTATTGAAACCCTTTTCGTTGCCCTGCAGGAGATCAAAATTCATTTATTACTTAATGAACTGTTTATATTTTTTAGGGAAATACACGAATCAACAGATTGTTAGCTTTGGTTTAGCCGATGTCACTGAACATCCTGGATTGATTACTCAGCCGGAATGAAACTCGTCGGACAAGTTTTCAGTTTGATTAAAACATTGATCATTAATAATTGTCCTCATTTACATTTACATGGTGGATGGCAGACGCCTGGTACGTATAGCTGTTTTTCTCCCCATCCCTCTCTCTCTCTCCCTTTCTCCTCTCTCCGTATCTCTCCCTCCCTATCTCACTCTTTCTCTCTCTATCTCTCCCTAACTCTCCATATCTCTCTCCTCTTTCTCTCTCTCTCTCTCTCTCTCTCTCTCTCTCTCAAAAAAAAAAAAAAAAAAAAAAAAAAAAAAAAAAAAAAAAAAAAAAAAAAAAAAAAAAAGAAAAAGAAAAAAAAAAAAAAAAAAAAAAAAAAAAAAAAAAAAAAAAAAAAATAAAAACAAAAAAAAAAAAAAAAAAAAAGAAAAGAAAAAAAAAAGAAAAAGAAAAGAAAAAAAAAAAAAAAAAAAAAAAAAAAAAAAAAAAAAAAAATGACTCTGAACCTGTTTTTATTTCTTTCTTTCCTTCTGTTCTTATCTTTCTTTTCTTTCTCCAACATTACTTTCTTTCCATCCCTACACAGTCGTTGTGAAATGCTCTCCACTGGTTCCGTATTCAGGTTAGTAATTTGTTGTATCTTTTGTAGATGGTCGTAATTGGAGACACTTGCTGCTATGATGAATCGATGTCACAGTATTTCGCTGGAATCTCTGTGTTTCACTATTCACAATTTGCCGCATTTAGAATATTTGAGTTTGAGGGAGATGTTTAAAGAGCCTCCTAAAGGATGCAGCAGGTATTGACAGTATACCTTACTGAGTTTATAATTACAGTGGAACCTCCTATATGACAATACATCGATTTATACAAAACCTATAAATTCGTGCCAAATAGGACAATTTTAATCATGTCAAACTGAATGAAATGAACTACTGGTTATAATGAACATATTATTTTGTCCCGTGACATTTGTTGTAACGAGGTTCCACTCTAATTATCTGTAATTCTTCCTTATGATAGATATGTTTATGATTGTAGAGTTGGTCTGAGCGCCGGCACCGGACTCGGAGTCGCGTCTGCTCTGATGACGAATCAAGATCCAGGGGGCGCCGCTGCTGCTGCTGCAGCCGCTAACGCACCGGTTCCCGTGGTGATGGCCGTTCCGGCTGTAAATAATAATCAACCGCAAAACGACGACAACAACGCCGCGCCCGTTCCACAGCAGAACATCCCCGATGTTGCGAATAACAGCGTGGAAGAGATGGATGTGGATGTGGAAACGGTGAGCGTTCAGGAGGAAGCAAAAGAACCGACGACGAACGAAGAACCGGAGAAAGAAATCGAATCTTCGGCACCTGCGAACGCAGCCGCAAAATGCTGCAGATGCTGTAATAAAGCGTTAGACGAGGAAGTGAAGGCCACGAGTTCCGGGCAGAAATCGCTACCGGAACGGACCACGGCGCAGGACACGTATAACTCGGATAAAGACACGACCGACGACGAACCATCGAATAAAAAGAAAAAACTCAATCACAATCAACCGAAGAAGAAAGTCGTGTATAAAGGAAAAGGTAAAAGACTGATGGGTAAAAAGAGGAGCATCGTCAAACGCTCGAAGCAGAATTCTGGTGAAGCAGACGGATCTGGGACCAGCGCAGCAGACGGATCTGGAACCAGCGCAGTAGACAGATCCGGAAATAGAGCATCAGATGGATCGGGTGCCTCTACGTCAAGCGCTGCATCAAATCACAATAACGATATAGATTCCATTGAAGCGACCAGGTCTAAAATTCCAGAGTCATCAAAAACCGGTCAACGACAAAATCCCGGTCAAGGTCGAAGATTTAATGACGTGGATGATTTTATTCAGTGGGAAGAATTTGCGGTGATTCCCAACGATGTTAGTGTCAGCGCGGAGCCGCGAGAGGGCGCTGTGAACTGTGAGAGCTGCGGTGTCAGTATGATTCAGCAGCAGCAGCAGACGGACGATCATGCGTTCGCTGCAGAGGAACGTGTCAAATGTAAGGATGAAAATATCAGCGATGAACTGCAACAAATAAAAGTCGAAGAAGTTGATGAGAAAGTGAATGATAGTGATGAAGATAAACAGGAGTGTACAGCGGCTGCAGCTGCTGCTGCTGCTGCTGCAGATGATGATAATGATGATGAGGGTCAGGACGAGAAGGATGTCATGATGTGCGAACAGTTGAAAGAGGAAGAAGAAGAGTTGGCAGCGAATAACAATGAACGACAACAACAACACGTCGAGAAGGTGAACGGGGAAAATGCAGCTGGTGCCGACGATGTACAATGCGTACATCTGCGTTTTGTGACCGATTACAAGAAAAAAGATCCGAAAGATGATAATAACGTCAGGGACGGTGGTCCGGGAGTGAATAGACTGAGATCAGTGGGAGGAGTGAGTAGTGAGAGTAATACAGCTGCTGCTGCTGCTGCTGGTGCTGTTGCTGCTACTGGTGTGTGTAGTTCAGGATCACAAGCAGACGACAATCCCCGTAATCCCGTCGATACAGAACCGAAACCGGGCTGCAGTAATCAGTACCGACCGGCATCGCCAGATGGCAGCACTAGGATGACGCGCAGTAAAAAACGATCGATGGAAGAATCGAAACAGAAACAGAAGAAAGAAGAAGCGAGTCGACGACCGATGACTCGTCAGAGGAGTCGAAATATTCAACAACAAAAACAACAACAACAACAACAGAAACAATCAAACACAAACAACAATCAGAGTGAAAATCAGAGAAAAAACAAGTAAGTTTTGTTGATTATCAATAGACAAATCACAGTCTTTGAAGTGTATGTAATACACCCACTATATTGAAGATAAAAGTCTGGGGCCAGTTGCACAGTCGTGACTTAAGTCCGAAAGTGGTCTTAATTCTTAAGACTGGTCTTAGTTGTTAGATTGACTATAGAACTAAGTTGGTCTTAGACTGGTCTTAAGTCTAAGCCACGACTGTGCAACCGGCCCCCGATGTTTCTGGTAGAATTCTTCAGATTTGTTTTACTCCTCATTGAATCGGTGTAAAATCTTCAATATTACTGGTGTTTTGTTGTACGCTGCTCGGAGAATAGTTCAGTTTCACTCACTCGATGTTTTTTATCGAATATTAGGAATCAGAGAAACACATCGGGTTCGAGGCCGTATTCTACACCGACTGAAAGATTAACGCGAAGGGGAGCCCATCCGGCTGATCCAGATGATCCTAGATTAGAGGATGACACTGTACAGGTATTCATAGCTCATTTAGGGGGTCCCAGGTTGCATGGTGAATTGTGGCTGATGATACTCAGTTTTGTTTCTGTTGTAGGTTTTGACGTTAGAATCGAACACATTAGATTGTATTCATTGTTACAAGTGCGGAGTCACAGATATTGTCATAGATTGTCCTAAATTGACTCATCTCGAAGGTAAGTTGTTAACGTAATAGATCTTTATCTGTTAAACTCTCGCTAATGGTAGAATTGATGATAGCCTATGATTTATGACTATTCTAGCAACCGGATGTCGCAGTTTAAAAAATGTTGACCTTGCGGTGGCGCCACTGCTGCAAACGGCGTTGTTCACACAGTGTCGTAAATTAAACCACTCAAATCTTATCGATGAAGTCATCAAACTTCCAGCGATTACTAGTCGTAAAATCAACATTCGTCCAATGAAAAATGTAAGTTCATCTACATCAGGATCCAGTTCCACCATTCCTGGTTAAACTACAGGGTCCCTGCTTGATTCTTAAATAACTCCTTCTATGCTTTTGAAGGTGCCTGAAACTTATTTAATTTGAGCAAAATGTCAGGATCCGGTTCCACCATTCCTGGTTAAACTTACTTTAACCGTATGTAAAGAGCTAAGTTAAAATTGAATTTAACCTGACAATATCGTTGAATCAGATAAGGAATAGAAACTTCAGTCAGAGAATGAATGTGGCCGAAGATTTGCAATAAATGATATTGCTCTCTGAAGTCATTTCGAAATTAGTCTCAATCTTCTACGCCATAAACCCTTTATAAACAGTTATATTTGATGATATTCGATTTTATTATTATATTCAGTATAAAAGAGAACAGATTGAAGAGATATTGTTCAATAAGAATCACCGTTATAACGTGATGCTAACACACGACCACGCGCCCGAACCTGCTGATAATTTCTATCAGAAAGCCTGGATGAGGACTGCATTCGATGCTATGTCCGATGCTCATCGGTACGTTACTCTTAGTTGTACTAATCATAGTACAGTTGTTTATCATGTTGAGATTTAGAAGTTGATCGTGTTTATTTTGTAGTTGGTTGTACAATGAATTACAGAAGGAAGAATGGCAGAAACGAGCGTTAATTCCACGTAATCGAGTGAAGTTTCCTTGGGGTAAAGATTTAATGACATTTACAGGTATGCATTCTAGTGATCATAATAGTTTTAGAAGAAACTGCCCTACTTGATAACTCGAGACTGCTGTAAATAATTCACAGAGTTGAGAATCAGGGAACTCGGTAGCGTTGAGACTGCTGTAAATATTTCACCGAGTTGAGAATCAGGGAACTCGGTAGCGTTGAGACTGCTGTAAACATTTCACCGAGTTGAGAATCAGGGGAGGGTTTTTGTCTGGAAGCCAATAAACTGGTAATACTCAGCTAGGACTTGAGAGAGCAGTTTACCAAATAAGGATAAGTCTTACCGTCGTTCTATTTATATCTGTACTCATGTCCTTGTGTTGGTGTTGTAGGTTGTGGAGATGCAGAACGTAAGAATGTATGGGATTTAGTCACTGATGTACCTTGGTTTAAAGGTGACCCTGTTCTATCAGACTTATGGAATACAGAGAAAAAGAAATTCATCCTGAAATGGTCCGGTAAGTCCAAGCTTCTAAACGAACTACAGTGGAACCTTGTTACAGCGAACTTCACGGGACCAGAAAATAACCAATAGTTTGTTATATCCAGTATGAAACAATTAAATTCTCTAACATGGGACAGTTTTATATTTGTTATTTCCGATGAATCGTTGTATCTGAGTTCGTTATATCAAGGTTCCACTGTATCACCTTGAAATGTGCGAGTATTAATATACAAAGCCTTTCACACATCCACTATTTAAAATTAAAAATGTCTCAGGTGAAGTCCTGAACACATGTGAAGTGTAGATGACTAGGTTTTAGGTAGACTGACAATTAAGTATTCAAAGTCTAGAGAGGTGTAGGGTTTTAGTTAGCAGTATAATTTCTATTCTTGTAGCTGAAGATTTGAAACAGAGTTTAGACGTGTTAGCCGATTATTTGACGTGTCATGTGACCGACGTAAAACACGCGATGCTTTCAGTTGTCGTGACGATGTGCGATCATTATCCGAACTCAGTTAAACACGACGTCTACCTGTGAATCCTCACTTACCGCAGCTGGCTCTATCTACTGCTAGTAGCTAGCCACGGTAAAATGATAAATAACAAACAGAGTATCGTAATATATAGAAATAGAGAGGCTTTGAATGTTATGATTTTGTAAATTAATTGCTCATTTTCTAATTGATTTGGAAATTCGTTACTAGAATAGAATATGACTGGTAGCAATTTTGCTTGGTAATAAATTGATTAACTCTTTTTGATCATGTTATTCATGGAATTGCATCAAAAATAATCGATGTGCTAAAAGATTTCTATAATTTCTATGTTTGCCATTAAGAGTTAGATAAACAAATTGTTTTTTTTTTGGATAAATCTGTCTTTTCGTTCGTTTCCTGCGTGCATCCAGCTCTACTACTCAGCAGAATTACTGAGTTCCATCCTCTGTCTAGTATCAGGATAGAATCAGTGCCAGTATTTACTGGGTGTGAACCCGACATCATCTAAACAGCATCAGAAAATTACTAGGTTTCGTAGTAGAGGTGCCCAGGTTCCGCCACAGAATCACGTTGCAACACTGACACTCCTACGCTCGACTGACCCTCCTGCGCTCGACTGACCCTCCTACGCTCGACTGACCCTCCTACGCTCGACATAACACTTCCACACCCGACTTTTACCAAGGGAGGCATGAATTATTATAGAATAAATTATTTATTTTTATCAAAAATTATTTCATAAGTATTAACACAACCGTTGGAAAGTCGACAAGAATCGCAAAATTTTGAAGCAAATATAAATCACTCATACATAACACAAATATCTCGGAAATATCAATTGCACTTGGACGGAAACTAGAAACACAGGTCAACAACTTCAGCACATCTAAAATCATGAGATTCCCTGCTATCATTATATAAGCTGTTCAAACAACAGAATAGACCATAGTTGAAGATGATCTGTTCTGATACAGCGCGCTGTTCATAAGGTACCTAGATACCGTCTAATTAGACATTCATTGCACATGCAGCAGTAGCCTTTCTTTAAAAATGACCTTTAATGAGTACCAACTATGACTTGAAGGATGTGAGCAACAATTTGAGAACTTGGAATAAACCCAGTGGCCAGTGCCACAGTCGTGGCTCAGACTCAAGACTAGTCTAAGTCTCTCCTTAGCTCTATAGCCAATCTAACAACTTGAGACCAGTCTAAGCTCATCATAGTTCTATAGCAAATCTAACAACTTAAGACCAGTCTAAGGTCATCATAGTTCGATAGTCTATTTAACAACTTAAGACTAGTCTAAGCTCATCTTAGTTCTATAGCCAATCTAACAACTTAAGACTAGTCTAAGCTCATCTTAGTTCTATAGCCAATCTAACAACTTAAGACTAGTCTAAGCTCATCATAGTTCTATAGCCAATCTAACAGCTTAAGACCAGTCTAAGCTCATCATAGTTCAATAGTCTATTAAACAACTTAAAACCAGTGTTTATATTTTAAGACCACTGTTGTTGATAGAAGTCACGACTGAGGAACTAGCAGCAGGTAATCAGCCGATGTTGTGTATTGTATTGAGACTGAGTATTTCAAATCTATCGTAGTTTATAATGTTTTCTAGCTGGAAAAGCCGCGTATGATTTACTGCTGAGATCTTCAGAAGATTTCCATGATTTTAAATGATTCGTTCTGAGACAGTTTCGATTGTTATTCACCCCGCCGCCAATACCAGATGGCGCTACGAGCTCGACGGGTTTATTCTGTCGCCGTTCTTCGGCTAGGTAGAGATCGAATTTTTGATTGGTCGAAAGTTTTGGATCGAAGAGATTTTTAACGATTCCCGAACTGGTGTGATGCATCGGGTAGTGACTGGGTGTCGCTGTAACACGACTGTGAGACGGACGAAGACTCGCTAGAATATAAAGTCTATTATCCTGATAGTTGTGTAGATTCAGATGTGAATCATCGACGCTCTTGGCAGACGGACGAACAGAAAGTCCTAACGTTTTCTGTTTAGATTTTGATTGCATCGGACGCGGCAGGAAACTCAACAGCTCTACTTTTTCCCGCCAGGAAAGTTTGCGGATTTCTGATATTTGGTCCGTCATTGAACCTGAAATAAAGAAAGGTCATCGTCTTTTTCATTTCGAGATATCAAGACTCTTTGGTGTATTCATTGAAAGTGATTAAAATAGTCGCGTGTTGCCTTCGTTCACCGCGTTATAATCAACAACTAGACTGGAATTATTACTCGCTTCTGACTTGAACTTTAATCAACCTCAATCAATCGATCAATGAAATTACATTTACTTAAAGCAGCTTGAAATAGATTTGCAATTCATTCATGCAAAATAGCGATTAATCATTGAAACTGTTTATAGATTCTGTTTCACTTGAATTTTGTCATATATTGTATGTATTGGGACAGAGAAATGTTACTTCAATTTCCAATTTCAAAATCTCATTGTCTCATTCTCGGCAGGTGTAGTGGGTTTGTAAAGGACACACCAAATACCCGGTAATCAAATCAAATAAATAAGAGGGACATTCATCCATATTTCCGTGTAGATCAACAGAGAAATGTCTGTAAATGATTATGGCTTTGCATATACAATGAAAGTCTTTTATATTGCCACTGTTGGAACTGATGAAAAATATGGTATTATAATGAATTTGGCAGCATTAATATATATTTTCATTGAATTTGAGTTAGATTGAATAAGATTTGTTCTCTGAGAAATGTTGGAGTTATCCAAGCAGTGGTTTTAAAAAGGATTGGCAGCGTTGTAATGGACTTTGACTGTGGAGCCAAATTCCTGGCTCCAGCATGATGAAAATTATTCCCAAAAGGACATCAGAACTGAAACTTTTTGAATGGAAGCTTACCTTTATAGTGTAGTTATCACTTTTTCACTGGTTCGTATCTGGCAGCTAAACTAACGTACGCCCTTCCACTAGAATCAAACCACATCTACAATATAATAATAATAATATATCTCTGAATATATCAATTAAGCTGATATAAACTCTTCACGTTCCTTCTACGCCCGAAATACGCTGATATTTAACTACGATATTAGTTTCCAGTACAGCATACGTGAACATACATTCTATTTGTCCGGAACTCTGCAGAAATTTGTTTTAAAATACTGTCCTTCACATTCGTTGTTCAAGCAGTTAAGTGACCACGATTATCATACATTAACCCTGAACAGATACCGGTCAAGTCTTTTACCGACCAGGGGCCAGTTGCACAGACAAGACTTAATCTAAGCCCCATTGATCGAAAAGCCAATCTCACAAATTAAGACTAGTCTTAAAATGTCATAACTGTTCAACTCTGGATAATCTATGTGTGACCCTAAATAAAAACCCAAATTTCTGACATTTCATATACTCACAAAATGATGAAAGTGATAAAACCGCAACAGTCCGGTAAGATTAACCATAAACTAACAACGTTTATCAATATAAGCTATGAATAATTCAAGAGCGTGTAGAGGACATCCTGCGTCTGCCTCGCTCTTAGTTACGTTCACTTTACGGAAATGTCAATATTCACCGTGACAACAACAACAATACGTCCTGCGTGTAGTGTTATCAACAACAGTATCATTACAGTAGAGTGCGGTAAACTAACCCCAGGGATGTGATAGAGTCCTCCCGGGGAGTGCAGGGTACCTCTGAATCTATTGTATATTACCGCAATAAGCCATCAGAGAAACACATGTTACATATCACACAGAAAACAATCACTGTATTAGTTCATTTATTTAGAGACACAAAACATGATACAATTTTACACCAGTTACAATGAAGCACAACAAATTCACTTAAACATCAAGTAATCAGTAAACATGAAGACAGCTAGCACTTTATAGGTTAACTTGATTCTGTTAGAAATTACAAGCTTTCGTCCCCTAGTGCAGCTTCAGAGAGTACTGAGTAGCTTCAGGTAAATCAGTAGTCTGTTAATTCTTCTACGACCAAACTACCTGGACCCAGTTCCACAGTCGTGAGTTAAGATATGACTGAGTTAAAACATTGGAAATGAACTAATTTTAACTCAGAGTTAACTCTAACTCACAACTGTGGAACTGGGTCCTGATTTTACTATCCACTAGTAAAGACAGCTTGTAATTTCTAAATGGCCTTTACAACCAGTCTTTGCGTTTACTGATTTAACATCAGGTTATCACAGCTCTTTTACAAGTCCTTGCATCAAAGAATAGAATCCCAGAAATCTAATTGTAAAAAGACACAGATTTTTTCAAACACTGAAAGCAAGATATTCTGTTAGAACGCACACACTTATGAAACTCTTAGCAAACCATTATATCCTTTTAGATTGAATGATTATGTTATTGAGGTTTCACGGTTCCCTCAGTTAGTAATTGACACTCTGTTCGGGTTAAATTAACCGATTATTTAATTCATTCAATCTTTCAGTGGTTTTTATTATTCTCTCACTCACAGTAAAACCTGATTACGATAGTTAGATATAGATAGTAGTGAAGTACCGCAGATTTCGATGGCGCTCCTGGAATCAGCGAACTCGACGACCCCGTGACAGACGACACCGTACGAGGAGTTATACGTCTGCTACCCATGCCAGCGACGCCATCTATATTCGTCCGCGTACGAGGTCCTAATTTCAGCCCGGAGATGGCGCTGCTTCTCCAGAACTGCTGCAGCGGGTTTGACAATGATCGATACCCAGCTATCGTCGATGTCTCGTGTTGCTGCGGTTGGTGTTTTTTCTTGGCGGTTGTTTTTGAAGACGATGACGACTGGACGACGGTCACCGGTTGATGAACCGCGCCCACGTTACGAGACAACAAATATTTACAGTTCAATTCAAACTGGTTTCTATCCGAGTCTGATTTCAATGAAAATCCCGAAGATGATTTCGAAAAAACGTCCGAAGCAGAATTGATTGTATTGTCATTATAAACGTTGTGAATGGAGTTAGAAACTGTAGGTGACAATGTTCGGTTTCCTCCGGCGACACTAGGTGAATCGACCTCGTCTAATTTAGGTACAACAGTCGGCGGTTGACAATATTCTTTACGGATTGAATTCTCTTTGTTCTCGTCAGAAACTCGTTCGATTTCTTTAATCGATGCTTCGAGGAAATCAGCGAGTGATAATTGTTGGTTGAGTCGTAACGACGACGACGACGTGGGCTGCGGTGACCGTGACGACGACGCGGGCTGCGGCTCTGTGCTGCTGAACGATATGACGTGTTTCGGATCGTGAGATGTTTTACTAATTACCGATGTTTCCGATGAGGAATCGCTCGCGCTGTCATTAACAACAACCTGACACAAGATTAATTAAATCAAATACACAGAATTCAATAACACAGTTTTATGAAGAAAAGGTAGAAATTTGGAAAAAGCTTGAATAACTAAACCAAATTCTACAGGTTTCAATCTATACTTTAGACCTGGTTTTTTTTACAGATCAGGGAATCCAAAGTTCCATGATATTTCCCAGACCTTTGACCAAATATTCCCTGATTGACAGTGGGTGCTATTTCTTCCAAAAAGGTTCCTTGTGCAACTTGTTACCAGCAAGAAGAACAAGATACCAAAAATTCGAATTCCTTGACTTTCTCCTGGTTTTCAAGAAAAGAATCAGACTACACTGATTTTCCCCGATCAGTAAAAACCCGTAGAAACATTTAAATTGAGTTCACACTTGAAAATATTTCAGGATCAATAGTTAAAACTTATTCTAATTCAAATTTTAATTGTGAAGCTATAACCAGCTGGGCCCGGTTTCACGAAAAAGTTAAACTCAAATTTTTGGTGTAATTGCTATTGGTTACTTCATGTTTTCAATGAGGACAACAATTCAAACTCAACCGTTTTAGGCTTAAACTTTTTCGTGAAACTGGACCCAGGAGTCCAGATCACAGTTCAATTGATTCTACCATTAGAATTAGCGCCCATTCAGATTTCCCCGGTGTAACTCAGGTTTATGGATCTCACTCGTGTTTAATCAGTTAATCGCAGTGAAACTGTTTTGAAAGGTTTAATCGATGTCGCTGCTGTATCCATGGATGCGTTTGTTGACAGACCGATGATATTTTCCGGATGATTAAATAGCGAGATTCATCGAGACAAATTGATCGTTTCTATAACGACATTTAACAATCAGTAATATTTTATGTGAAATCCAACAGTCGCGCTGAACTACGCTTCAACGCTGAATATCTGTAAAACTAACAGAACATTCTCAACAACATCAAAACAATACCATCTTAAATACCTTACCTTATTGTATTGTTGATTTGAGATTAATTTCGTTAAAGTTTGTAAAGTTGACATTTTTGACGGATGAAGAACGAAATCCTGATTCAGTGGTTTCCCCTGACTGCAATTCAAATTAAAATATCATTCTTAGTAACGAATCAAACAAGCCTGATGGGGGTGAGTGGTTCGTCTCAAATCTCATAAATTTTTTTTGTCTAATGACTTTATTCACAGAACTAGGAAGAGAACAGATTATCATTTGACAAAAAATTTGAGTTTCCTATCAGAGATATCTGTTGCTGTCTGATTCAATGAATACAAGACTACAAGAATTTGACTTCAAACTGTGCTTCTATAGGAATGAGATACTGGTTTTATGGTTGAGGGGGGGGGGGGGGTGGCTAGACACACGAGTTTCTTTTCAGAGATATCTGTTGCTGTGATTCAATGAGTTTTACAAGAAGTCGACTTCAAAAGAAGTTTAAACAGTAGTTGAATGCGATACCGGTATTCGATTATGACTTGAAGTCTTTGCTTGTTTTACAATGAAGGCAGCAGTAGGGCTCAGGGAGTCATTGTTAGATCGCGTGCTTCAAACAAACATTGCTTAAATATCTGAGTAATGAATATTGAATGAAGGCACGTATGAAGCACCGAGGGGGGTTAGTGGTGGGTGGTACCGGGTTAGGCAGGTACGATTTAAATAACAGTTGAACCAACGTCACGCGAACAATAAATAATAAATCATTATCCGTTTAAATCGCCTTTCAACGTTTAAAGCCGTCGATTTTACGCACAATTGTGTTTTACTTCACAGAGAAAAACACAATTCACTCGTAACAATGAAGACTTTAGAATTAGAAATTTATTAATAGCCCGTATTGTGCTTGTAGTAAGAAATATTTGACAAAACTGAACTCATATAGGCCTATGAGGGGAAACATTTTGGAATTACCCTAACAATTACTCATTAAGAAATTTCAGCTTTACTAAATCAGAAAATAAAGTTTCACTGAATTAGACCTAATTAAGGTTCAAGTAGTTCAACATTTATACATTTACCTTGTTAAATAAGATTTTCTTAATTGGAAATTTCAGATTTTACTCAAGATTTAGAAAAGGAAATTAGACTTACGCCGAGTATTTGTCCACTTGTTGTCGGTGTGAAAGGGTTAAACAGTTGTTCGTTGATTGTTGATTGTTTTTGATTGGTTTACAGCCCTGAAACACCGAGTAACTGGGCACCTGCTGCTGCTGGGCGACTGTCTGTTTAATCAGTTCATTATTTTGGCTATAGGTGGCGACTGCGGGCTGCGGATACTCGGGGAACGTTCTCTGATGATGTCTCCAGCCAGCAGATGGCGTCGACGGTGGTTTAAGTTTTTTCCTCCGTTTCGCCGAGTTGAGTCGACTGGCCGATTTACTGCCAGACGGACTGTTTACGACGTGTCCCGACGCCGGGCGATCGCGCGTCGAAAAATTATAATAATCTCGCGGAGAGTCGAACTTTGAGGCGTTCGATGTGGGAACCTTGAACAACCCGGAGTACATACTAAAATTAAAATCGCCTCGATTCGTTAAAACTGGCGACGGTGACGCTCGATTATACAACTGTTCCACCGATATCAGCCGGTTTTTAGTGTTATCGTAAACCGGGTCTAATTTCACGGCTACAGTCGTCGAACTCCTCTGATGAAGCGAAGATGGTGCCACTGTCTCTGCATCTGTTCGATGATGATGAAATGATGATTGTGAACTAGTCGCTGCTATATCTCTAGACGCGTGCTCGCGACGATACTGTACGATATACCCTCGTGAATCGCTGTAATATTTAAACTCAAATTCAATCGGTTTTTCCTTCTGTTGGTATCCGTGATACGTCGATTCTCGTGGCGCCACCTTCGACCCGGTTTCGTGACGGCGAATTCTTGTACCCGGTTTTTTCGAAGGCACGCTCACCCACCCGGTTACGAATAATTCCTTACCCTCAGGATCGCGAGCGCCGCCCCCACCACTTTTTAACGCCGAATCGAGCAAATCTTTAGATTCCTCGCTTGCCACAGCACCACCGGTATCAATATCCAGTAATCTCTCCACGACATCCCGGTCGAATTTCTGGTCGAAATTCTCTCGAACTTCAGCAGCGCCTGCGGACGCCATACACATCATGACATTTTATAAATCAATGTTTCATTTTGTCTAAAATCTGGTAATCGATGGTAAAATACTTCACTTGTTATTGCTGTTCTTTTCTCGGCGGAGATGCGCAGCGCGATCAGTTTGACAGTTTACACTCGAGTGCACATGGCTAATGCATAGTGATAAACAACATTAGGCTGATCAATCAGTGGATACTCCACCCTCTGAACTAACTCAAGATGAACTAAACAGCGCCGGGAGGAAACCCTAAACCTAACCAGCCAGATCAGCCATCCGCCCCGAATAAACTCCGGTTCACAGGATTCCACCGGTATATTTCTCCGGTTCGGGGATTCCGGTAGTGGTTCGGTAATTCCGGAAGTACTGTAGACGGTAGTGACGCACGTAATAAATCGGGGATTACGGAAATGATTACGCGAACCACTAGCAACAAGTTGTAAACAAATTATTTTGATAGTAACTCAACGAAATGGAGAAACACGATTAGTGAAGTAAGATTCATTAGAACAGTAATTAACACTCTAGGGCTAATTAGTAATTAAACTGCTTGTTGAAACACAGCATTCGAGAGTGGTCCAAAAATAATTAATCGCATTCTTCCTCGCTTAGCATTTATGTTCACTACTAACTACGACAATTCCATGTCTGTTCCATTCTGTTAACTGTTTAATTTTTTGTTATCAGATGGAGATTGAAGTTGTGGGCGCCATGGGTACAGAGGAGGAAGGCACGACGTCGACGCCGCGCAGCGGGCGCAAGAAGAAATCAGCGCTGCTCTCGAGATTAGCGATGAAAAAGAAAGAGAATTTATCGGACGATAGTGATTTCGGTTCGCACGTCAGTTTACAGGACGACCAGAAAACAGATAGTATCAGTATTAATAACAGCTCTACCGGGGAACACCGGGTGGGAAACCATCCCGGTACTGGAGGGGGAATCCCCGTTACTACAGCGGGAATCCCCGGTAGTACAGGGCGACCTTCTATAACCCCTCGACAGCTCAAACGTGAACCAGCCCTGACTGATGAGAAATCATCTAACATTGATGAATCGTTAAAAAATGAATCCGAAATTGTCTCTTCGGTGAATCGAGTCCCTTCCGATTCGACATTACAGAAAATACGTTCCTACAACGTAGCTAGCGATTTACCGGAGGTCGCCGTCGAGAGTCAATTTAAACCGCAACCTCCGCGACGACCTTCGGATACTAAAGACAGCAGTGAAAAGCGCTCAAATGGAATTCACAGCGAGAATTCCGGATTAAGACGACCTCGGAATGTCAGCGGTGGAAATGACAGCTCAGACGGACCATCGGCTCCGCAACGACCTTCAGAATATAATACGAATAAACAATTGAATTCAACCGATGACGAATACAATCGAATAAAACACGGAGAACGTCCAAATTTTAAACTCGATTTATCTTCGCGAGATAGCGCCGAATCGACGAAGGAATCGGACGATGCCGATTCTGATTTAAATAACACGAAAAGCGAACTTCAGGCGGAGTACGAGAGTATTCTAACGAGTACCCCTCGCGCCGAGTTACCCCTCCCTCCGTCTGGTCGACCCCCGAAACGACTATCACCCGTAATCGGAGCTTCGACTCCTCCTCCGATGGATGCAGATATCTCGTCTACGGGTTTGCGGACTTCCTATAAATCGGATATGAGTAAAACGCGGGCGGAAAGGGCGTCGCGAGCTACGTTTTCGAGTTTCGGACAAACAGGAACGAGTAGCGATTTGGGGTCGTTGCGATCGTTACAAACTCAATCTTCATTACCTTTAATTACAACCAAACAAGCAAGAGAAAGGTAACAACTTCATGTGTGTGATTAACATAGTTGTTCCAGGGGCTGCTGTTGCTCGAAAGCTGGTTAAAGATAACCAGTGGATAGTTGACATAGTGACAATTTAAACTGCTTTGTGTTTCAATCTACCATTGTAAATATCAGAGGCTGCTGTTGCTCAATAGTCAGTTAGAGTTAACTGGTGGAAAAACACCATGGTAACAATGCTTTAAATGTCACTATGTCAACTATCCACTGGTTAACTTAAACTGGTTAACTTTCGAGCGAACTGTCTCTTGATGGTCAGAACTCTATCCAACTTTTCAGCAACTTGACTTCACAGCTATTCAAACTATACAGTAAACTGTTTCTTACTCAGTCGTGTTTGGGGAGGGGGGCTGCTGCTGTAAATATTCTACTCAGTTGAGAATCAGGGAAATAGAAAAGTTTTTCCAAATGAATTGAGTAAAATATTCACTTGAGAATCAGAGAACTCGGTGGCGTTGGGGGCATATTTTGCTGGGGCATATTTCGCCGAGTTGATTATCAAGGAACTCTGTAGTATTGGGGGCATATTTCATTGAGTTGACAACAGGGAACTCGGTAGCGTTGAGAATGCCGTAAATATTTCACCGAGTTGACAATCAGGGAAATAAAACCTTTTTCCAAATACATTTGAGCAAAATTCACGTCCTAGAAGTCTATTGATCTATAATGGTTCGAGTAAGGAGGAGTTTACTGTATATTCAAGAATTACCAATATTACAATTATATTTACTTTGTTTAAGGTATATAAACATCGCTTGATTAATTGCATTATCGTTGATAAATGTTCACATGGATTAAATCGGTTATTTGTAGAAGTTTCCTCGTCGGAAGTGTAAATAAAAGTCTCCTCGGATCGGAGGAATTAGAACGATGTTTTCCCGATCGTAAAATTCGAGTGTTTTCCGCTACGTGGAATATGTGCGGAATTCAACCGAAAGATCTTCCGAATACGTTAAACGATTTCCTATTGCCGGAGACTATTGATTATATGCCTGATGTAGTGACAGTCGGTAGTCAGGAAACTTGTACTGATAGGTAAGATTTTAGGCTAACGAAAAATGATACCTTGTTTCTCCTAATCGGCTGAGTCTCTTTGTAAATAGCAATAAGATTAAGATTTATACGTAATCAATTCATTTCTATAACTGCTGGGTCTGTTAATATGGTTAGCTAAAAATTAATGCACAGGGTAGATAGGTGGCCAGGTTAACTAAAGCTCTGGGGCCGGTTCCATATTCAAGACTTAAAACAAAAAGTGGTCTTAAATCTTAAGACTGGTCTTAAGTTGTTAGATTGGCTCTCGAACTTAGAACGGTCTTATGTCTAAGCCATGACTATGAAACCGGCCCCTGCAGACAGAGAAACAAGGGATTTTTTTAGCCTGAGACAGATGACTTTTTTGAACTTTCATTCTGAGATATAATTCAAGGTTTTACATGTTATTTATTGTATTGTTTATCATTGATACAGACACGAATGGGAAGTTCGAATACAAGAAACACTAGGTCCGACGCATGTGATGGTTCACTCGTGTCAACACGGTACCTTACATTTATGCGTATTCATCAAAAGAGATTTAGTTTGGTATTGTTCAGGTTAGTGCGAATGTATCAGGATTAATTAATACAGATGTATTTCATCCACTGCAAATATCAGTAGGGGGCTGTTTTACACAGTACTTACTCAAAATCTTGCTGATATTCATCAACATGCAGTTTAAGTGTGAATTTACCAATTTTGACCCCTCCCTTTAATGTAAAATGCCACCTGATGAACTTACAACCCCCCCCCCCCCTGATAAACACCAACTCTGCCTAACACAACAGAACTAGTGAACAATGATATGATGAGGTAAAACTTTGCAATGAAGATTTAAGTCTCACAATCATGTGGCAGCTGAAAAGTTAGAACATCGAAACGTTAAGATTTATTTCTTCTGGTTCTTTCTACCATATAAACTGCATGACATGTTGTATCTTGGGTCATTCATTGATAACGGTTTTTAGTGAAGAAGTAGAAATTCGGATTATTAAAGAAAAATTTTAACATTTCGGCTTCGTGATTATTGTGGGTCTTATATATGTCACACTGCTGCACTTGTTTGTTCTTCTCTTAGTTCATTATTGATGAATAATGTTCTATTTCAGTTCCGGAAGACGCTTGTTTAACTACGAGAAAAGCTATCCGTACGAAAGGTTGCGTCGGTATTAGTTTAACTATATTCGGAACGTCTTTTCTATTTCTTACTTCACATTTTAAACGTAAGTATATAATTCAGTATAAAATTACGCGTATTACGTTCATATTTAAAGCTCTCATATCGTTGTGTGTCGGCATATCATATTTATTTTCGGTGGAAATTAAAGGTTTATTTGCTTTTTTCCCAGATGAAAAACATAAACCGCGCTATGCTGTTGCAAGTATGTAGGCCAAACAATCCATTATATTTATGCAAATAAACGCAATATCTTTATTTAAGGCTCTAATTTTTGCAGCAGGCATTTATCACAATTCACCGACTAGAGGACTAAATAGAAAAATTGAAATAGAAATTTGTTAGATACATGTAACTCCCCCAGCCCCCTGCACGCCCATCATAGCTTTGCCATGTACATGTACAAACATGTACAATGATTGAACAGTAACTTGAAATTCACAATAGCAAGCAGCGAGCTTTTTTACAATTCACTCAACCAGCTTCAGTGATAGAACATCATTAAAAATTGTTCTTCAAATTCGTAGAAACTTAATTCTCGAGTGAATACTGATAGGTTTAAGGTACGGCAGTCTAAATTACAGCTAGTCATTAAAACAGGCCCCAAATGGAAACGTGATTTCCGTCTCAATGAGTATTGTAGCATCAATTTCTACCAACTAGCTAGCGTTTGTTGAAATACATGAAATAGAAAAGGTGAAATAGTTTTTGATGATCCCCAAATGAAGCTTTTTGGCATCGCTGCCTCTTATTTAACGTGATCATGAAAGTAATAATGATAACATTCTCATTCATTTTTAACGATCGAATATTTTCACGCAATAAAAGGTATATCTCCATGTGCGATTGTTTACCTAATACAAACTGACATACTAACGTCATTCTCTTATCAAGGATTTTGTGCGGGCTATAAACATAATCCTTGATAGGGTTTTTTAATGCTACCTTCTCTTGGAAACATCACCCAGGCCAAGTTGCACCGTCGTGAGGGCTTTAATTGTAAGATTAGTTATAGAAGAAAGATGATTTAAGACTGGTCTTTAGTTTAAGCCTTCACTGTGCAACTGACGCTGAAGAAATGGAGTCGCTTTCGTTAAAAGTATTCCCAGAAAACTACCGATACTGTGAATAATCAAAACTTTACGGTGAACTCACTCAGAGTTCTGTATCAGTATCTGTAAGCTTTCTTAATTGAAACTCAGTTGCGTTGGAACTGCAGCGACTGCACCGGCGAAAGCCGCGGCAATAATTTACTGAATGACGTTTTTTTTTCTTTGAATCTGTCCAAAATTGGCATTTGGCCGCAGCAATACAACATTGCTTCCTGAAACTTCAGTTTTTTGTGCTCCATTTTCTAGTGTGTACCGGGTATGTAAACAATTTAAGGTAGCATGTTTAGAAGCTGTGGAATTGTTTTTCTTATTTTCTATTTTCCAGCAGCAGACGGCCGTTTGAAAGAACGCGTTGAAGACTACAATAAAACAATCAAAAACCTTGACCTTCCAAAACGTGTCGTAGTCAATGAGTTTACGGCTAAAGGTAAATTAGGAAGATAAACTAATCACAGTCGACCAACAATTATTCGCCACCCTTCGTTTTCCACCCTTATTTTGAATGCTTGATTGCAAGAATTTAAGTTCATTTCAATAGTTATGATGTTAAGTTATCTGCCAGCCTTGATCATCAGTCAGCACTACAGCAGTGTGAAAGATAACTGAAAGTTGTCTGTATTACAGTAAACCGCACCTAACTCAAACAAGTTGGGACTGAAAAAAAATTAGTATGAGTTAAGGATCCGAAAAATTAGTGATATACTGTAGTAATTCTGGGCCCAGTTTCGAGAAAAAGTTTAAGCCTAAAACGATTAAGTTTGAATTGTTGTCCTCATTGAAAACATGAAGTAACCAATGGCAATTACACCAAAAATTTGAGTTTAACTTTTTTGTGAAACTGTGCCCTGGTGTTGATATGTTCAGAAATGAATTTGTTATTGCGAATTGTAATTATGCAGCTGATGACGTAACAGCTCGATTTGACTGCGTTTTCTGGGGAGGTGATATGAATTTTCGAATCGAACGCCCGAGGCATATTGTCGACACCGTCATGAACGCCATCGCTCAGAAAGAACATCCTAATTTCGAGGATCTGTTGATGGGTGATGAGTTATACAAAGCTAGAATGGAAGGTCGGTATTTAATCAATGATCATTTAATCACCATTTATTTTCTCCTCGAGAATAAAATGGGACTAAAATGAAATCATGTCTCTGCAGGAACCGCGTTTCAGGAGTTTCAAGAAGGACGTATTAATTTTGCTCCCACCTATAAATTTGATATCGGCACGGATAATTATGACACATCACCTACTCTTAGAATTCCATCCTATTGCGTAAGTCATTATTCAGTAGAATTTTATCCTCTAATTCAGAAAGAGATGGAAAATATATTACTTTTCAATTCGTGAATTATTTATCTATCTTAAGCATTATATGGAATACAGTACTTCTTATGTTTAACATCTATAAGCATTTAAAAAAACATGTAAAATACTGGACCTGGTTCTACAGGTTAAATTTGACTTTGTTATGAACTGCTTGTAATTTTAAATCAGAGTTAACTCAAACCACTTGATAATTACCTCCAAGCCTAGTCCTTAACCTGTCTGTGGTTTAGTTTCACGATCGGATATTTTCACAAACGTTGGTATAAGCCTATCCGATTATAAAAAGCTAACCACCAACGATTAGGTAACTAACTACTCCAAGCCCTTACTCACAATTATGGAGGTGGATCCTGGTAACTTAGTCTCTTTATATTTTCACAAATTGTCGTGGAAAATTCACGTTTTTCCTTTTCATCTGATTATAGGATCGAGTATTATTTCGTTGCCGTAAGAAACACGGAATCGTCTGTCATTTCTACGATAGCGTCGACTCGATCAAAATATCAGATCATCGTCCTGTTTACGGTCTTTATGAGGTCGATATCAAACCAGGAAGAGACAAGTAAGTAACCATTTTAAAACTCAATAACTCAAAGTTTCTTAATCCAATTTGTATCATGGAATTATCAAACGTTTTTTTTACAGTATTCCGTTATCAGGAGGCATGTTTGACCGAAATGTTTTCATGGAAGGTATGTAAATCTAAAATGCCGTAAGAAATCTTTGAAAGTCAGTAATTTGTTAACATACTTCATAAACAGCCCCTTATCAAGTCCATTTCACAGTTGCGGATCTGAATTATGGAAATACACCACGTGTTTTTCTTTTTTTCGGATTTTATGAACTAAAAATATAATGAAAAATTTGATGTTTGTTTTTTTTTAGCCACGGCGAGACGCGTGAAGCTTCAAGACAGCCATAAGAATTCCGAGAAATCCAGTTCAATATGCAGCATACAGTAAACCTGAGCATTTGAAAATATTATCAAAACTAATAGAAATACAATGACCGATACATGTGTGCTCATCAACTGATTATCTATTAATTGCCTGTCATTATTTGCTGTTCAACTGTTTTTTACATTATTGAATAGTGTTACAGTCTCTTCTCCTTTTTAGATATTTTCACAGGGGCTTGTCATAATTTGATGGAGGATGGATGACACCAGTATCCCTATATAAAAAAGAATCTTATCATTTTTATCTAAAAATCTTTTTTATATAGGGATACCTCTATCAAATTGTGACAAGCCCCTGTGGATATTTTTACCAAGTTTTATTGTCAAATTATAGAATTCTAGACATTTACTGTTTTAAACAAAGTAAGTTTGTATGTATTTTACCACAACCGAATCCGTGACAAAATTATAGAAGCTTTAAAGACAAATTATGTAAAATTGCCTCATTTTGTTTTAACTGTTATCATCGTTATGTATGAATCGTTGTTATAAAGTTCTTCATTGACGTCACACCTATTGCGTCATATTGGCCGTTTAATTGTTAGGGCCAGGTGCTCTTGGCGTCAATATGACGAGCTGTGACGTCACTCGAGGATTTACGTATCTAGTAGTATATTGTGTAGTTGCCAAATGAATGTATTTCGTAATCGTGTATGAATAAAATATGTTGACCTATTATCAAAAAACATCGTGGTGGACGTGTTCAATCTAATTTGTATTTTATAGGGGAATTGTCTGATTGGTCATCATTATCGTCATCGTTATCCCCGTTAATCTGGGGATGTGACCGCGTGATGCGGCGTTCATAAACATGACGTTGAAGATTGCAACAACAGTTTAAACTCCGCAGAGGGTTGGACTTTGAAAACTGGACACTAGAAGATTATGTTGTCCGGTAATCGAACTGGCCATAGTACCCATGGAGTAAGGGAGACTACTGAGAGTAATGAACAATCCCGAATCAGGAACTGCAGAATCCTGAAGAACAAGATGTTTCGATATTTGTTTGGAATTTTGTGGTTTCTACGGTACCCCTAGCTGTTTTTATTGCAAGTTCTGTTCTCTGATACTCGGCTCCTGTGGGTTCGTCTGTTACTTCTGATCTGGTCACATTCCACCTTACGACGGCTATAGTTCGTCAACAGTCGAAACGTTGTGGTCTCATATTGATAAAATTTCATCATATACATGTATAGAATTCTATTTTGGGATTTCTGCATTCAAGATCTACAGTTTACACGGATTAGAGTGTTTTATTCGACTTCTAAATTGAAGCTGTTTCGAGGCGCGTGAATTTATGCTGCATTCTTCCTGATGAATGAAAGCTTTGAATGAATCGCAAAGAAAATATATCGACAGTAAAATTTTGAATTCAATTTCAAAGTTAAGAAAAGAATCTACATTAAAATTGAATCCAATTTGAAAGTGAATGTCAAACTAAAAGCCGATTGTATAGACATTGACACCTAATTCAATGCTCGGATTCTCAAACGCAAAAGCTAATACAATTTACTTCACTAAAGCTCAATATTCATCAGCTCATCAAGTTGTATCACACAGCATTTGATTTGATATCGCGGCTTCTGAAGAGAGAGATGCAACTCGGACATGAATCTTAACTCATCCCGACCGGTTTTCCTTTATTATACCGGTCTTATCCAGTCATTGCCTCGTTACGGTACGAAACAACTGCGTGACATACAAACTGTAACTTTACCGATCATCGCCTTTTTCGGGATAATCGGAAATGTTTGTAGTTTTCTAGTGATGACAAGTAAGAAATTCCGTGTGTTTTCATACGCTCAATATTTAGCAGCGCTTTCTGTTTTTGATACTTTAACTCTGATAGGTTACACTTTACCTTGCATTAATTACGCATCGTATCCAAATATTTTAGTTCAATTTTACAATCCGGAAATGTGTAAAATATATGAATATATTCTCGCAGTTTTGGATGCGATAAGTTCATGGTTAGTGATCGTTATCAGCGCAGAGCGTTTGTCTATTGTCGTTTGGCCATTTGCGGCGAGGAGAATTGCGACACCGTCATTTTCACGTAAAGTTATGTTCGTCCTATTCATATTGATTTCAGTCGTTTTTATTTTCCTACTCGTCCACGCTGATTACAATGAAATAAGAAATCTGTGCTATGTTTCGAGTTATTGGGGATTCGTTTATTTTACAGTCTGTCCTATCGTATCTATTTTCATACCTAATGTACTTATTTTCACACTGAATTTTATTCTAGTGATAACTTTACGAAAATCTCGATCTTTCGGGGACAGCAACAAAAAAGAAATATCAAATAGAAAGGTTGCAATTGTTGTGATTTCAGTGAGTGTCTGCTTTGTTATACTAACGTTTCCTATTATGACTGTTGGGGCATTATATAGTGCTTTTTCATATGCGGTCAGTTTCTTCGTGTCGACTATGATGACTACAATATATGTCGTGAACAAAGCCATTAATTTCTACATATATCTTTTAACGGGCGATGAAATCAGACAGTTTATCCTAAACAAGGCAAAAGAGCTATGCAACAAGCACAAGTCGATTTGACGTCGTTATCTGTTTTCAAGTAACGATGAAATCCAGTTTCGTTAAGTACTTCTCATACCGAAGTGCTGCAGTTTTTTCAGCAAGGTATTGTGATCTAGAGCTTTTGGTCGATCGAGAAAAATCCAAATAGTTTATATTAGTTTGGTTATAGGGATCGATGGCTTTGGAAGATCGATGTTAAAGTTCTAATAAATGCGTGTTCTTTGAAATGGCCTCGAAGGAAGCCATATTGATGAGGAAATAGCTCGTCGTTTGAATATCTTATTTTATGTTTGTATATGTTTTGACTTTATTTTGTTAAATTATATAAACGCTGTTCGCTAAGTTTCCGTGCAGCAATAACAATGAACACATTTTATGAGAGAGATCAATTCAAAATTAGAGTGAGAAAGAAAAAACCAGGGGCCAGTTGCTCAAAAGTTGGTTAAAGATAACCGGCCGTTAAATACCATAGTAACAATGAAATTTCAATTGTCACCATATCAACTATCCACTGGTTAACTCTAACCAACCTTTGAGCAACCGGCCCCTGGTTGATAACTGACAGGAGAGTATACACAGAAAATACTTATATCCTAAATTAGTACAGGTTTTATATAGGTTCGCTTCTGTGAATTTGGCAGCATTTTTAAAAAATCATTTTTCATTGAATAAATAAAACTTTCGTTTCCAAACTGTAAAATCTGATATTATGATTTGGATGTTATATTTCGGCTCATAAAGTAATTATCTGCGACTGGAGAGATTTCGGAAAGTTTCATGAGGATGTTTCAAACAGTGGTTTTACGAGGATTATGCTTGTATTGGAACTGTATTAGAACAGTTTTGCAGTCTACTCTTACATTGGCCGTATATCCGTGACTTTACTACAGTTAGGGCCACGGCCAATATGACGATGAATGTATTTCATGATAGTGTATAAATGAAATATGGTGGCCTATTAAATAAAATCGTGGTGAGCGTGTTAAATCTGATTTGTATTTTATAGAGGAATTGTCTGATTGGTCATCATTATCGTCATCGTTATTCTCATCCCAAAATTGTATGGAAGGAGGTTTGGGTATCACATTCGCTGCCTGGTCCTGTTATTCCGGGAATGTGACCACGTGATGCGGCGTTCATAAACCAACAGTTTAAACCCCGCAGAGGGTTGGACTTAGAAAACTTGAGACTAGAAGATTATGTTGTCCGGTAATCGAACTGACCATAGTACGCATGGAGTAAGGGAGGGACAGACTACTGAGAGTAATGACCAATACCGAATCAGGAACTGCAGAATCCCGAGGAACAAGATGTTTCGATATTTGTTTGGAATTTTGTAGTGTTTTTACGGTACCCCTAGTTGTTTTTATTCCTAGTTCTGTTCTCTGATACTCAGCTCCTGTGGGTTCCATCGTCACTTCTGTTTCTGGTCACATTCCACCTGATGACGGCTGTAGTTCGTCAACAGTCGAAATTCAGCGGTTTCATTTCGACACATTTTATCATATATAAAATTCTATTGTGAGACTTCAATTCATTTATCTACAGTTTTCAGAGATTGGAGGGTTTTTTTAAAATTCTGCATCATGAATTTACGTTTTATTCATCGTGATGGATCGGACGAAATATAAACACGTGAAGAGAAGAAATCGACATTAGAATTTGAAATTACATTCAAAATAAAATCAAATCGTGTAGAAAGTGACGCAGCTACTAATATAATGTATTAGAGCGCATTCACAAAAGCAAAACGTTGATTTACTTCACCTCGTAAAGCGCGCATTCATCGGAAACATGAATCACTCATCTCGGCAGATTTTCCTTTATTTTACCGCAAGTCTTACACAGTTACCTCGTTCAGGCGCGGAACAACTGCGTGATATACAAACTATAGCTTTACCGATCATCGCCTTTTTCGGAATAATCGGAAATGTTTGTAGTTTTCTAGTGATGACAAGTAAGAAATTCCGTGTGTTTTCATACGCTCAATATTTAGCAGCGCTTTCTGTCTTTGATACTTTAACTCTGATAGGTTACACTTTACCTTTCGTGAATTACGCGTCCTACCCAAACATTTTACTCCAATTTTATAATCTTGTTATGTGTAGAATATATGAATATCTTTTCGCAGTTGTAGATACGATAAGTTCGTGGTTAGTGATCGTTATCAGCGCAGAGCGTTTGTCTATTGTCGTTTGGCCATTTGCGGCGAGGAGAATTGCGACACCGTCATTTTCACGTAAAGTTATGTTCGTCCTATTCACATTGATTTCAGCTGTTTTTATTTTTCTACTCGTCCACGCTGATTACGATGAAATTAATAATGTGTGCTATCTTTCCGTATATTGGGGATTCCTGTACTACACAGTCGGGCCAATGATCACTATTTTCATACCTAACGCACTTATTTTCATACTGAATTTAACTCTAGTGATAACTTTACGGAAATCTCGATCTTTCGGTGACAGCAACAAAAAAGAAATATCAAATAGAAAAGCTACAATTGTTGTGATTTCACTGTGTTTTTGCTATGTAATCTTAACTTCTCCTAATATGGCAATTGTAACATTATTTGTTGTTTTTACCTATAGGGTCAGTTTCTCCGTTGTGAGTGTGCTTACTACTTTATATGTCGTGAACAAAGCCATCAATTTCTATATATATCTTTTAACGGGCGATGAAATTAGACAGTTTATCATTAAAAAGGCAAAAGCGACATGCAACAAGCGCGATGCGATCTGACGTAATGTTGTCTGTTTTCAATGAGTGATGAAGAAGGGCTGGAGTTTCTTTAGCAGGTGCGATCTAGAGTATCAAAAGCATTCGAAAGATCTAGAGAGTGTGTGTAGTGTATTTGTGTTTGGATTGTGATCGATGGATTTGAAAATTCGATCTTCAAGTTTTGATATTGCGTGTTCTGTGATATGGCCTTGACGGAAGCCATATTGGCGAGGAATATCTTCGTTGTTTGAATATGCTTTTTGGTTAATATAAATTTTTTGACTTACATTACTATTTATATCCTAAAAGTTTAATACAGGCTTCTTTGCATTTAGCAGCATTTAAAATTATTATTCACTGAATAAATAAAACTGTCGTTTCCAAACAGAAAAATCTCACATTTGGATGGTATATTTTGACTCATAAAGTTTTTGTTGCGCTGTATTAGAAAATGTTTGCAGTCTACTTTTGCATTGGCCGTATATCCGTGACTTTACTTCAGTTAGGGCCACGGCCAATATGACGAGCTGTGACATCACTTAGTAGCCAGTTGTGTACGTAGGTGTTGTCAAATGAATGTATTTCATAATAGTGTATAAATGAAATATGTAGACCTATTATTAAATAACATCGTGGTGAAAGTGTTAAATCTGATTTGTATTTAATAGAGGAATTGTCTGATTGGTCATCATGTAATTCTTACCCCCATTGAATTTGTGTCGAAGGAGGTTTGGGTATCACATTCGCTGCCTGGTCCTGATATTCCCGGCATGTGACCACGTGATGCGGCGTTCATAAACATGACGTTGAAGATTGCAACAACAGTTTAAACTCCGCAGAGGGTTGGACTTTGAAAACTGGACACTAGAAGATTATGTTGTCCGGTAATCGAACTGACCATACGTAGTACCCACAGAGAAAGGGGAGGGACATTTTACTGAGAGTAATGACCAATTCCGAATCAGGAACTGCAGAATCCTGAAGAACAAGGTCTTTCGGTATTTGTTTGGAATTTTGTGGTTTTATTGCAAGTTCTGTTCTCTGATACTCGGCTCCTGTGGGTTCCTCCGTCACTTCTGTTTCTGGTCACATTCCACCTTATGACGGCCGTAGTTCGTCTACAGCCAAAACTTTGTAGTTTCATTTTGATAAGTTTTATCATATAAAACCATTCTATTGCGAGACTTCAATTCATTCAAGATTGAATTTTTTAATTCGACTTCTAAATTGGAGAACAAGTTGTGCAATTGCTTCAAGGCGCGTGTCGTGAATTTACGATGCATTCTTCTTGAAGAACGAAAGCACGAATCGCACCAACTAATTCGACGCACGAATTCAATGGGCGCATTCATGCAAAAGGTAACATAATTTACTTCACTTCGTGCAAAGCTCAATATAATATCCATCCTCTCATCAAGTTGTAGATTACACAAAATTTGATGCGATATCGCGCGCCTTCTTCTGATGGGAGGGAAGATACACCTTGGATATGAATAATAACTCGTCTCCGCAGGTTTTCCTTTATCATACAAGTCTTGCCTTGTTTTCTCGGTATAGCACGGAACAAATGCGTGACATACAAACTACAACTTTATTAATCATCGCCTTTTTCGGAATAATCGGAAATGTTTGTAGTTTTCTAGTGATGACAAGTAAGAAATTCCGCGTGTTTTCATACGCTCAATATTTAGCAGCGCTTTCTGTTTTTGATACTTTAACTCTGGTAGGTTACACTTTACCTTCCGTGAATTACGTGTCTCATCCAAACATTTTACTTCAATTCAACAACTCTGCAACGTGTAGAATGTATGAATATTTTTTCGTAGTTGTAGATACGATAAGTTCATGGTTAGTGATCGTTATCAGCGCAGAACGTTTGTCTATCGTCGTTTGGCCATTTGCGGCGAGGAGAATTGCGACACCGTCATTTACACGTAAAGTTATGTTCGTCCTATTTATATTGATTTCAGCTGTTTCTATTTACCTACTCGTCCACGTAAATTACGATGAAATGGGAAATTACTGCTACATCCCCATGTATTGGGGAGTCATATACTTTACAGTCGGGCCAATGATCACTATTTTCATACCGAATGCGCTTATCTTCATACTGAACTTTATTCTAGTGATAACTTTACGGAAATCTCGATCTTTCGGTGACAGCAACAAAAAAGAAATATCAAATAGAAAAGCTACAATTGTTGTGATTTCAGTGTGTGTCTGTTATATTATTTTAACGTTTCCTAATATGACAGTTGTAACGTTATACATCGTGTTTTCATATGTGGTCAGCACTTTCGTGTCGACTATGATAACTACTTTATATGCCGCAAACAAAGCCATCAATTTTTACATATATCTTTTGACGGGCGATGAAATCAGACAGTTTATTATAATCAAAGCAAAAGCGGCATGCAACAAGCGCAAAGCGATCTGACGTCAATTTGGTTGATCACCGATGCCGAGGACCGTAAGATTACTTCAATCCTTCCTTTTGATTGCGGGTATGGGCGGCCATCTCGCCAAAAGGCAATGTTCCGTGTTCGTAGAAATGGCATCAATGCGTAAAAATATATCACTAGGTGGCGATACTAGATGTGAACCGGAAATTATCTAGAAAATGCTTTGGTTATGTCGTTCATGAATGAACACCTTGGACCTATCAGGAAAGTGTAATGAGAACAAGAACATTTCCCTGGATCTATCAATAATTTAACCCCAGCTGTGTAACCTCATACGAAGTTGAGAGCACGATAAGAATGAGGTGGAAAAATCGAATTTGTAATTCAAGGTTTAAAACATTGAATGTGATGTAACTATTTTTCATTTCTTTTTACGTGACATACAAGAAATCATTTCTTTCGTTTTGGTTTATACTTGTTGAGCATAGGAACTTTCACAGTTGATAATGTATTGGTCCACTGACCAACTGATTCATTTTCTATGATACAGGGGTACAGTGGCTGGTCAATGATATTGTTTTTATCCATTCACCATCAATTGTCTCTCGCGTTGTTGATTTGTTCTTTTTCTCGGTTTTGCGTAATGCATTACTGAGCTAGGGCAAATAATACGCTCTCAAGTCAAGTTGAAATCGACCCGCGGGTAAAGGCAAAAGTCTCAATCCCGCATCATTAAAGGGAAAATGCAGAATCTCGAAGAACAAGCTGTTGCGCAATACTTTACAGGCCAAGTCATATATTCATGTTGCATGCATCTTGACGAATAGAAGTATGAATCGCGAATAAAAGAAATCGACAGTAGAATTTGGAATTTGGAATCTTTGTAGAAAATTAACGCAGCTACTCATTTAGTGTATTAGAGCATTCACAAACGAAACCATTGATTTACTTCACTTTCTTAAGCACATTACAACATTCATCAGCTCATCAAGTTGTATCACACAGCATTTGATTTGATATCGCGGCTTCTGAAGGGAGAGATGCAACTCGGACATGAATCATTCATCTCTGCCGATTGTACTTTATTATACCGCAAGTCTTGCCCAATCGGCGCCTCGTTACGGAACGAAACAACTGCGTGATATGCAAACTATAACTTTACCGATCATCGCCTTTTTCGGGATAATCGGAAATGTTTGTAGTTTTCTAGTGATGACAAGTAAGAAATTCCGTGTGTTTTCATACGCTCAATATTTAGCAGCGCTTTCTGTTTTTGATACTTTAACTCTGGTAGGTTACACTTTACCTTTCCTTAATTACGTATCTTACCCAAACATTTTACTTCATTTCTACAACCCTGCCATAACGTGTAAAGTATATGAATATTTTTTCGCAGTTGTGGATACGATAAGTTCATGGTTAGTGATCGTTATCAGCGCAGAGCGTTTGTCTATTGTCGTTTGGCCATTTGCGGCGAGGAGAATTGCGACACCGTCATTTTCACGTAAAGTTATGTTCGTCCTATTCATATTGATTTCAGTCGTTTTCATTTTTCTACTCGTTCACGCTGGTCACGATAAAATTAGAAATCGTTGCTATATCCCCAGATATTGGGGAGCCGTATACTACACAGTCGGGCCTATCGTCACTATTTTCATACCGAATGCGCTTATCTTCATACTGAATTTAATTCTAGTGATAACTTTACGGAAATCTCGATCTTTCGGTGACAGCAACAAAAAAGAAATATCAAATAGAAAAGCTACAATTGTTGTGATTTCAGTGTGTGTCTGTTTTATTATTTTAACGTTTCCTAATATGGCAGATATAACTTTGTACGTTGTTTTTGCATATGAGTCAGGTTTTTTCGTGTCGACTATGATGACTACAATATATATCGTTAACAAAGCCATCAATTTCTACATTTATCTTTTAACGGGTGATGAAATTAGGCAGTTTTTCATAAACAAGGCAAAAGCGGCATGCCACAAGCGCAAAGCGATCTGACGTCATAGGTTCCTCTTATCCCAGAGTGTTTGAGTTTCTTTTTGAGGGATCTTCGAGCATTATCATTTTCAGATCTGGAGTATCAAAAGCTTTCGAAAGATCTATACAATCACAATAGCGTATTTGTGTTTGGATAGAGATCGATAGATTTGGAAATACGATCTAATTACAATTAGTTCTAATAATATTGCATGCTCTGGGAATGGCCTTAACAGAAGCCATATTGATGAGATGATGAAAAAATTCGTTGTTTAAATATTCTATTTCTTTGTTTATATAAACTTTGATATATTGTTTATTGTTAACTTGTAGAAATGCGGTTCGCTAAGCTAAATGGTGTACAATTTCATAAGACAGATCAAATCAAAAACTGAGTGAGAAAAAAAGAAAGAAATGTCGGGTTAATCGCAGACAGAAGAGTACGCACAGAAAATAACCGTACTTACATCCAAAATGAGTAAAGGTTTATATAGATCAAAATTAGTAAAGGTTATATATAGAATACAGGTTCGCTTCCATGGATTTAGCAGTATCTAAAATCATTTTTAGATTTCCTGAATAAGTAAAAGTGTCGTTTCCAAACAGCAAAATCTGACATTACGATTTGGATGTTATATTTCGACTCATAAAGCGACTGGAGAGATTTCATCAACTTTCATGAGTATAACAGTGGGTATATATAGGTTATGCTTGCACTTAGAAATTCATGAAATTTTCGTTGCATTTTATTAGAAAAAAAAATTGCAGTTTACTCTAACACAAAAGCGACAGAAAGGATCTTGAAAAGTATGGTCTCGTAGGCGTACGCTAAGGAGCAGGTACACATCCTCAACCTATATAGGCATACCTCTGCTCTTAGCGATGCACGTACGTAGAACAAGGAGCATACTGTCTTGGTGTTATATACGTTGAACATTACTTTAAAATTGACAGAAGGTTGATGGTACTTTTTGAATTTCTACCTGTTATTCCACACTTCGATTAAATTCGTAATAGGCCAGTTACTACATTTTTGGGACACACCAACTGGTAAGTGAAATGCTAGCGGGGACCTTAAGTTGTTAGTCGAAATATTTCTATATTGCTCGACTAACGCAGATACGTAAGGGCGAATTATACCTTTTTCTTGCTTATAGATATTTTGTGACGCTCAATGCATCTTGAAGCAAGAGTTTGCCAGTTAAAAATACTCCACGAGATTTGCGTTAGGTTTGGAAAAACCAGTTAAGTTTTGAAGATTTTTTATAAGACTCATTAGAATTTCATAAGTTTTAAAAGACTAACACTGATAAAACTGAATTACGCAAGAAATACAATAACGAAACCTCATCCATAGGCGATGAATTAGTTGAAATGGATTTTTATTGATGCTTGCATTTCAGGAGAATATTTACATCGAATATTTGTGCTGATACGATCCACAGAACATCATGTCAACGACATTCAAACAAGAATTTCGGTGCCGTAATTTCGGTTTTGGATATTTTCGAGATGACTATTTTTATCTTTCTCAGGTGCGTGTCCTTGTGGTAAAGTGATAAACTGTATAAACAGTGGAAAGTCGCTAATACGAATCTTGTGGCCAAAAATGAAATTGTTGTATTAAACATGTTTCGTTTTATCCCAAATCTTGATTGATATAAATATCTTAGTTAAGATATGCTGGAGATCATCCTTATAAACGAGGTTCGACTGTATTATGTGTGTCTCACTTTCATTATGAAATGAATGATTTTTCGTTTTTCAGTGGAATTTGCCTCCAATTATTTTCCTGATATATCGATTCCTTGTGAGTGCGTATGTGTTTGGTTGGTTTGTTTACTCTTTATCCAAATCGCTCTACTTTATGATAACTTTGACGACGTGGTCGTTCCTGATATTAGCTCTACATCTTCTGTTGGCGTTCATCAATTCCAGTTGTCGTGTTCTACGCGAGAAACGAAGCTGTTTTCGTCGACCGCGCGATGAATCCGATCCATTTAGTTTAGAAATGGCTGAATCAAGTTGTTCAACCCCGGAACGAACCGTTGACGGAAGCGAAGTAGACATCGTCTCATCTCATACCATTCCGTGGAATTTCAAACTAGATTGGTTACTGTATTCGATATGTTCGGTTGCGGCGATTATGGTCACAACAGTCTATTATGCATTGCTGTTTCCTACAGGCCAACAAGCCCCGAGCGTTAGGGATATCAACGTACACATCATGAATTCGGTAATAGTTTTTCTAGAAATTCTACTCGCTGCATATCCTGTAAGGTTACTTCATTTCATATATCCAGTCAGTTATGGGCTTATTTATGTAATGTTTAGTGCCATTTTTTGGAGCTTTGATCCGGAGAGAAATGTTTTGTACCCGGGAGTTCTCGATTGGAATAATCCTAAAACGACCACCGGAATGGTCGTCGGTATTGCGGTTTTTATGATTGTATTACACCTAATTCTTTATGGTATTTTCAGGTTGAAAGTATTTTTATACAATCGGTTTCTGATATGAATTGACTTGGTGATTTGATGTTTCAGGGTCGGATCCAAGGGATAGGGTTTTAGGGATCACTGCTCCTTGTTTGAAAATCTTCCGATAGTGGAAACAATGATATTAAAAATAACCACATATCAAATCTTTATCGATTATAGTTTCGGCGCCAGCCGGAAATTACTGTAAGTTACTCACAAAGTTTTATTAATGCATTTTAATTGAAATATGAAAAATATATATCTGGGTAAATACTGCCCCTCTTAACTCAGATTTCTGCATCCGCCCCTAATAGCATCAAGTTTTGGTATTTTGGTAATTTTCATGATGTTTTATCTCTGAATTGATGTAATAGATTATTCATATCGCTTTCTGAATCTCTGCAGGAGTTCGATTGATTGTTTTATACAGATTATCTTTTATATATGACCAATAAGCTTTAAAGACAAATTATGTAAAATTGCCTCATTTTGTTTTAACTGATCTCATCGTTATGTATGAATCGTTGTTATAAAGTTCTTCATTGACGTCACACCTATTGCGTCATATTGGCCGTTTAACTATGACTTTACTTCAGTTAGGGTCACGTATTCTTGGCGCCAATATGACGAGCTGTGACGTCAATCGTGGGATATACGGATCTAGTGTAGTATATTGTGTAGTTGCCAAATGAATGTATTTCATAATCGTGTATAAATAAAATATGTTGACCTATTAAACAAAATCGTTCAATCTAATTTGTATTTTAAAGAGCAATTGCCTGATTAGTCACAATGTAATTCCGATCTCAATGACCAATCCAGAATCAGGAACTTCAGAATCCTGAAGATGTTTCGGTATTTGTTCGGAATCTTGTGGTTTCTGCGCTACCCCTAATTGTTTTTATTCCTAGTTCTGTTTATTTTAGTTCTGACACACATCTGTGAGTTTATACGTTTTGTCACTTCTCTTTCTGTGGTCGTTCCACCTGACGATGTGTGGTTCGTCAACAGTCGAAGACTTGTACTTTCATTTTGATAAATTTCATCATATATAGAATTCTATTGTGAGACTTTAATTCATTCATCCACAGTTTACACGGATAAGAGTTTCTTGTAGAATTTATGTTCTATTAATTCATTTTGATGAATGGAAGTATAAACGCGTGAAGGAATGAATCGACAGTGGAACTTGGAATTCGTAATAATCTGCAAAATAAAAGCGGATGGTATAGCAAGTAACACAGCTACTGAATTAGAGCGCAGTCACAAAAGCAGAAGTTGATTTACTTCACTTCGTAAAGCGCGCATTCATTCAGTCCATGATTTGAATTGATTTCGCGCCTTCTGAAAGGAGACTGATGCACCTTGGACATGAATCACTCATCTCGGCATTTTTTTCTTTATTATACCTCAAACCTTGCACAGTTACCTCGCGTTAGCACGGAACAACTGCGTGATATGCAAATTAAAACTTTACCAATCATCGCCTTTTTCGGGATAATCGGAAATGTTTGTAGTTTTCTAGTGATGACAAGTAAGAAATTCCGTGTGTTTTCATACGCTCAATATTTAGCAGCGCTTTCTGTCTTTGATACTTTAACTCTGGTAGGTTACACTTTACCTTTCGTTAATTACGTGTCTCATCCAAACATTTTACTTCGATGTTACAACTCTGCAACGTGTAGAATATATGAATTTTTTTTCGCAGTTGTGGATACGATAAGTTCATGGTTAGTGATCTTTATCAGCGCAGAGCGTTTGTCTATTGTCGTTTGGCCATTTGCGGCGAGGAGAATTGCGACACCGTCATTTTCACGTAAAGTTATGTTCGTCCTATTCATATCGATTTCAGCTGTTTCTATTTACCTACTCGTCCACGTAAATTACGATGAAACAGGAAATTACTGCTACCTCCCCATGTACTGGGGAGTCGTATACTACACAGTCGGGCCAGTGATCACTATTTTCATACCCAATGCGCTTATTTTCATACTGAATTTAATTCTAGTGATAACTTTACGAAAATCTCGATCTTTCGGTGACAGCAACAAGAAAGAAATATCAAATAGAAAAGCTACAATTGTTGTGATTTCAGTGAGTGTCTGCTTTGTTATACTAACGTTTCCTAATTTGATAGTTGCAGCATTGTACGGTATTTTTTCCTATGCGGTCAGTTTTTTCGTGTCGACTATATTGACTACTATATATATCGTTAATAAAGCCATCAATTTCTACATTTATCTTTTAACGGGTGATGAAATTAGGCAGTTTTTCATAAACAAGGCAAAAGCGGCATGCAACAAGCGCTAAGTGATCTGACGTCAATTCCATTTACAGATGAGTATGCGAGGGGGCAGGTTATACCACTGAGGCGGAGGCGACCTTCAGATGATCACACTCCAATTCTTTCTTTGGCACGTGAGTTATTACTACGCTGCCGCTTTTACGATAATAAAAACGATAGCTGTCACGAAATATTCCCATTGAAAGCGGCTTAAAACTCTTTGAAAACGGAATTCCCTTTTTTCATGATTCAATTTTGATAGAATGAAACGCCTAAAACGCAAGTTATCGCCAAATCAAGTATGAAAAATCTGTTTTGAAAAGTATTTGTATTACTCGCATGCCACAGTACGAAACACTCGCATGCCACAGTAGTAAACAATCGCATGCCACAGTCTGAAACACTCGCATGCCACAGTAGGAAAGGAGGTTGGTACCAAATAAGAAAACGAATAATTATTACACCTCCACAATTTCCTCGTTGGAGAAACAATATTCACAATTAATTAGTAAAAAACCAGAAAATAAAAGCATTTGAAAACAGAACAAACGTTATTACAACATACTATTTATAATATTAGACGAGAAGATACACAATATCCGTGTATGATGATAACGAGAGAAATCCCACAATAACGAAGACAAGATTGAAAAATTCTATATCAGAATGATTGTATTTGAGGAGCGACGTTTCGGCTAACAACTGTTAGCCATCATCAGGCGTACTGAGAACAAAATAAAATAACAGGATATTTATACAAGAATATGACAAATGATAAAGATTTAAGGATTAAGATTAAAGTAATTAAATAACAAAAACCGGAACACTAAGGAAGAAAACAAAGAAGGCAAACGACAAACTAAAGGGATGTAGTGCGAGATTAAAGTGATCTAAAAACAAAGTCCAGAGGGTTCAAAGGCAGACAAACTAAGGGGTAATCAGATAAAAACAAAAGGCAAGGACATCACAGGGATAATCAAGGAATGAGTGAGGGAGTGAGTGAGTGAGTGAGTGAGTGGGTGAGTGGAAGTGTCAAACGGAGGAAAACAAGCTAACGGGATTAGAATAATGGGGGTACAAGTGAAGCGAGAAATTTAGAGATCAAAATATTGTGAAGAGAAAAACCGTTACTCAAATTAACACATTTATCCATATTTTCAATAATAAGGGCAGATTCCATAATGTGACGTTTGGTTTTATCGGGACTGGGAAAGATTATAGCGGCATTATCAAAATCAAAATTGTGACTGGTTTCATAAACGTGATTCGCTACTCCACTCTCGGGTTTGAAATTTTTGACGTCATTTTTATGTTCTCTGAGGCGCTTGTTCAAATCACGCCCAGTTTCACCAATATATATTTTATTACATACTTTACGAGGTATTTTGTATACACCAATGTTCAAAGCTTCCGTTTTGCAGGAATTGTTAGTTAAGATATGACTTAGTTTATTATTGTAAGTGAAAACGAGCTGTTTGTTAAGGAGATGAAGGGGGTTTTTGATTTTTCCAAAAAAGGAACAAAAGGTACGACGATGGGCTGTTTCTGAGGGCGCAAACTCGAGAATTACAAAAATGGGTGCGATGGGCTCGAAAAAGAGCTTTATTCAAAAGGTCGTTAGGATAAGCTAACTTATTAAGGGAATTCCTGATCTGGGTGAGTTCATCATCGAGAAAAAGGGGGTCGCAAATCCTAAAAGCACGAAGAAATAATCCCTGAGCAATACCGAGTTTTATGCTATAAGTGGTAAAGGAAAAATAATGCAAGTAGGATCCAGAACGAGTGGGTTTCCTATAAACTGAGAATTTCAAACACGACAAATAATTATCAATGCACACATCTAAAAATGGGATTTTTCCATCAACTTCCAATTCAAATGTGAAGTTCAACGAAGGGTAAAAAGAGTTAATGAATGAGAGAAATAAATCAATATCAAAATCGCAAGGAATAAACGCAAGAACGTCATCAACAAATCGTAACCAAAGCTTGGGGGGAGTGCTAGTATAGAGGAGGTAATAATTCAGTTTCAACATGTTCGAGAAATGAATTTGCTAAAATTGGGCTAAGGGGGTTCC
Organism: Tubulanus polymorphus; assembly: GCF_964204645.1. Lineage (NCBI taxonomy): Eukaryota > Metazoa > Nemertea > Palaeonemertea > Tubulaniformes > Tubulanidae > Tubulanus > Tubulanus polymorphus. The sequence continues at coordinate 1,318,402 of NC_134031.1, forward strand.
CCATGGACATGCCAAAGACCTGTTCATAATATGAATTATTAGAACTGAAGAAGGAGTTCTGAGTGCAAATTTCAATTAATTCAATGATACAATCAATAGGAATATCAAAATTGAAGTCTAACGAAGAAAAGAATCTAGAGTAGAATTTGGAATTCAATTTTCGAAATCGTATAGAAAGTCACGGCTACTAATCTAAAGTATTAGAGCGCATTCACAAACGAAGAAGTTGATTTACTTCGCCTCGTAGAGCACATTACAATATTCATCAGCTCATCAAGTTGTATCTCACATAATAGCATTTGATTTGATATCGCGCCCTGGAAGAGAGAGATGCAACTCGGACATGAATCATTCATCTCTGCCGATTTTCCTTTATTATACCGCAAGTCTTGCCCAATCGGCGCCTCGTTACGGAACGAAACAATTGCGTGATATACAAACTATAACTTTACCGATCATCGCCTTTTTCGGAATAATCGGAAATGTTTGTAGTTTTCTAGTGATGACAAGTAAGAAATTCCGTGTGTTTTCATACGCTCAATATTTAGCAGCGCTTTCTGTCTTTGATACTTTAACTCTGGTAGGTTACACTTTACCTTCCGTGAATTACGTGTCTCATCCAAACATTTTACTTCAATTCAACAACTCTGCAACGTGTAGAATGTATGAATATTTTTTCGCAGTTGTGGATACGATAAGTGCGTGGTTAGTGATCGTTATCAGCGCAGAGCGTTTGTCTATCGTCGTTTGGCCATTTGCGGCGAGGAGAATTGCGACACCATCATTTTCACGTAAAGTTATGTTCGTCCTATTCATATTGATTTCAGCTGTTTTCATTTTTCTACTCGTTCACGCTGGTCACGAAAAAATCAGAAATCTGTGCTATATCCCCAGATATTGGGGAGCCGTATACTACACAGTCGGGCCTATCGTCACTATTTTCATACCGAATTTACTTATCTTCATACTGAATTTAGTTCTAGTGATAACTTTGCGAAAATCTCGATCTTTCGGTGACAGCAACAAAAAAGAAATATCAAATAGAAAAGCTACAATTGTTGTGATTTCAGTGTGTGTCTGTTATATTATTTTAACGTTTCCTAATATGGCAGTTATAACTTTGTACGTTGTTTTTGCATATGAGTCTGGTTTTTTCGTGTCGACTATGATGACTACTATGTATATCGTGAACAAAGCCATCAATTTCTACATTTATCTTTTAACGGGTGATGAAATTAGGCAGTTTTTCATAAATAAGGCAAAAGCAGCATGCAACAAGCGCAAAGTGATCTGACGTCAATTCCATTTACAGATGAGCATGCGAGGCGGCAGGTTATACCACTGAGGCGGAGGCGACCTTCAGATGATCACACTCCAATTCTTTCTTAGGCATGTGAGTTATCACTACGCCACCGCTTTACCGATACTAAAAACAAACGCTGTCACGAAATATTCCCATTGAAAGCGGCCTAAAACTCTTTAACAAGCGAAATTCTCTTTTTTCATGATTCAATTTTGATAGAATGAAACGTTTAAACGCAAGATATCGCCAAATCAAGTATGAAAAATCTGTTTTGAAAAATATTTGTATTACTCGCATGCCACAGTAGGAAACACTCGCATGCCGCAGTAGGAAACACTCGCATGCCACAGTAGGAAACACTCCAACCATTTCCTCGTTGGAGAAACAGTATTTACAATTAATTAGAGAAAAACCAGAAAATAAAAGCATTTGAAACACAACAAACGTTACTTACAACATACTATTTATAATATATACTACCGGGAGGGATTTACATTTAGACCTTTTGATAAAGATTTATCCAGTTTTTTGAAATTGAATTTTTTGTTACATCAAGGACAATAAGAGATTAAGATTTAAGTAATTTTCATGGAATTCAATTAGTAAGTTACAATCAAAATAAAATGCAGTTCGTTGCCTAAATGTTGCAGGTGGGGCATCTCGGTTCTTCGTAGGTTTGACACTAGATCCAATCCTGTGAATTGGATCAAACTGTTCACCGAGTCATCCAAGCTGATTGATATACAGCGGAACATCGTTATTACGAATTCGGATACTGCGATTTATCGGATATAACGAAGATAGAAATTCGTCCAGAGTAACACAATTTTTAACTAATTTCATACTGGATACAAGTATATATTTACTGGTCCCGTGAAATTCGCTGTTATGAGGTTCCACTGTAGTTTCCAAATCTAACATCCTTCATATAATGCCTTAAATTGACGCGCACCCGCGGGAACTTTACTCTCACGTATGACTGCCCCTAATAGTGGAGAATTGTATGAACTAACATAGAAGATAAACTATCTTTCCTTGAACTAGTGTTATCTATAACTTACAGCTGCGATGAGAAGATTCAGATTACTTGAAACAAGTACATGAACTACACAAGTAGATTTTTATTACTAATGCTAAGAACAAAGTGGAAAAAAATTGAACTTAAAACATTGAATATAAATGCATTTAATTTTTAGTATAAAATACAAAGAATGTTCATTTCTTTCTTTTTCGTTTAATCTTCGTTGATTCGTTCGTTTTACGTTTTTCTGTAGTAGAAGATTTTTTCAATTCCTGAAATCGTCTCAATTCGGCGCTGAATAGAACCTGAAATATGAAAAATAGAAATAACTTAATCGATTAGATATTCAATGAATTATTTCGAATTTGAAATCTGTCGGGTAGGATTTACTTACAGATTGTGCCCATCCAGCATATTCACCCCACAATTTACGAAAAAATTCACCTGAATCAATATAGAAATGAAAATATAGATGCTGTGAACATGTTGGTTTCAGGGGCCCAGAAACAGAAACAATTCATCAACTTTACCGATATCTTTATAAATTGTTTGAGTCAAAGATTTGGCAGTTTGAAGTGATTTGATGCGATAGTCTCTACATGCGATCTTCCATACGTGAGTATCAACAGGGATAGCGCCGGGTTTATCTAATGACATTAGACACACGCAATCAGCAACCTGAATAATAGCATCAAAATATGACGAGAATATTTACAGCGAAAGATACAGTTTTTAGAAAATGTTTTAAAACTGATTTAAATACTTATTTCATGAATACCTCAGAAAACTCTGAGGTATTCGAAGCGACAATGGGATGAATTCTGGAGCAGTTGAAGCGATTTATGTGTTGAAATATCATGAATTGGATTAAGGAAACTTTTACCATTTGGTCATCCGAGGCAAATGATTACCAGAGGCAATATTGATGGACACTGCAGGTGCAGATCCAGAGGGGGTTTCAGGGATCGTGACCCTCCTGCTCAGCTACCAAAAAAAAATTTTTTTAATCATTTTCTTGAAGGAATATACTCAAGACAAAGCGTGCGGACAGTATCACATAATCGGTACCATATCATCTTATGTTTGGCCAAACAATATGCCGTATTGAGAAAAGAAAGAATCCTGGATCCGCACCCGGACTGCTACTACAGACTCGTGGTAATCAGTTCAGACTATGTGATGATTTATCCGTTCATTCTACCACACGTACCTTTGCTCCGACGCCACAAAGTTCAGTAAGTCGACTATGAGCGTCTTCATACGACGCGTCGCGCAACGCAAACAGCCATTTCTCCGCGCCGCCGTTTTTCACGATAAATCTAGCGCTTTCGCCGATATACTTCGCGCGATAACCGAAACCTAGACGTCTGAGATCGTCCTCGACTCGGTCGCCGGCGAGTTTATCGACGCGCGGGAAATTGTAATAATCAACTCCGTCGACGACGGCGACGAATTCACCGTAATTCACGCACAGTTTATCGACCATCGAACCGATACGATTTATATGATTATTACTCGAACAGATAAAACTGAACAGGTTCTCGATCGGATCTTGACGTAGAATTCGTACTCCGGGAAAATGTTCGGACTTCGCGCGGAAATTAGGGTCATCGGTGACCCATTGATTGTATATTTTAACGAGGTCGACGTCGAGTTGGAAATAATCTCGTAATATTTGTTGGTTTTCGGATTCGGTCCGTAACGGTTCGCTATCATCGTCGTGAATGATATACTCGATAGAATTCTCCGTTTGTCTCAACGTCCAAACTTTATCTCGTAAAACACTTCTCCATTCACCTTTCTGAACTTCTTTCCATCTGAAATTTAATTAATTGAAAAATCTATCAATCAGCAAACGAGAATGACAACATTCTAAATTAGGTAGGCCGGTGCTTGGTTTTTGGTCAACATTGATGTGTGTGGACATATATTATCTGATTATTGAACATTCATTCAATCATTATTGAAAATGGACTTATTTATAATGAATTGTCAAACTTCAATTTCTAAATTGATCTTTTACCTGAATGACTGACCACAAACTAAAGTAATATCTAATCGTAATTGCTGTAAACTACACGGCAAAGACAGCCAGTTTTTCATATTCGTGTCCTTTACTTTACTCATCTACAGAATCGTTCCAGGGACAACCGGTAATTGTGGAAAGCTCTCTAAGTTTTTAGTTAGTTCAAGTATTCGCCGTCAATGGTTTTTCTAGGGGCAGCACCTGACATCTGACACTGACGAGTATTCCTACCTGCGGCATGCGAGTAAACCTCAAGGTCGTCGAGTAAGCCGCCGTGACAGCTGTCATCTGATACTGCCAACTGGTACAGCATTGTACTACTGTCTATTCCATAGATACAGAAACTATTGACGTGTAAGTAGTTTATTTAAATCTATTGATGATTTCTATAGTTGAAACCATGATTATTACGAGCTGTCAGTGAGAAAACCACAGCACAGGGTCTTGTAAACTGGTTTGGATTTTATTTCCGGGTTGTTCTTGCGAGCTGGCGCTAAATTCGAACTGCAAATAAATTCTAAATATCACAGAAATACCTCGCTTGTATTAATGTTGTAAATTTATCTGCTATAAAGTTCTGATAAACAGTTTGCTGTTGGCAGTTAACAGTTGCAAGCTCCCTGATCCCACAGTAGGCCTACTAGACAGACTGCTAGACAGGCCTAAATAGGATATGAATATAGTAAATGTCTTCAGTTTTTCTGTGCAGGATGTTGAAATTTACCAAAAAGATTCTCACAAACGAAACATTATTATGGATGAGGTCTAGTCATCGTCATTTGAGTTCTGCTGTCGGTGCTGGTACAGGTAAGGTTCAATCTTAATCAACGTATCATTCCAAAAATTTCATTTAAAACAGAATCCATTTAAAGGTTTTATTGCAGTTCATCACCATCCGAGACATTTAGAAGTAGAATACGATGGCGAGCCGTTGAAACTATCGTATCTATGGCTACGTGATCATTGTCGCTGCGAGGCTTGCTACAATCATAAAACATTCCAGCGTAAAATCATGTATTACGACATCGATCCATCCGTGAAACCAACAGTCGCTGATATCAATAATGAGAAACTGACTCTAAAATGTGAGTTTGTTTTTCAATGCTCCAGTAGATTCCGCTTGCAGAATGCGACCATTAAATTCTCAATATCGATTTTGGGGTAAACTAAGTCCAGGCTTAGACGAGAAGATACACAATATCCGTGTATGATGATGACGAGAGAAATCCCACAATAACGAAGCCAAGATTGAAAAATTCGATATCAGAATGATTATATTTGAGGAGCGATGTTTCGGCTAACAACTGGCATCAGTACGCCTGATGACGGCTAACAATTGTTAGTACAGTATGCCTGATGTTGGCTAACAGTTGTCGCTCCTCAAATATAATCATTCTGAGTAGAATTTTTCAATCTTGGCTTCGTTATTGTGGGATTTCTCTCGTAAGTCCAGGGTCCCCATAGTCTGAGGTAATCAACTCAGGGTAAACGCAGTCTACTGTATAAACATTAAAGTGCTAAGAATGACGAGCCATTTATAACATTATCATAGTTAAAGGCCATTCATTAAGTTCATACTCATCCATGGTCGTGGAGAAAGGAACATCTAAAATTGGTCACTTCTCGTTTTTTTTCGCAGGGCCTGACAGCCACGAAACCAACTATTCGTTGTCCTGGTTAAGGGATAATTGCGGTGTAAATCTCGGTCAAGCGAGTGAAGGTCGCGTGGAGAAGTATCTGTGGAACACGGCGAGGATCAATGAACAGCCGGCGGAACGAGTGAAACTGTCCGATTTTCTAAACGATGACGAATCCTTGAAATTGTTCCTGACAAATTTGCTGAAATACGGACACGCTTTCATTGATGAGGTATTTTAATCTTGTTTATTCCTTTTATAGCGAAATGAAATTTATCCTCAGGGATCATTCATTTATTACGTACGCATTAGGGGAGGGGCTCTGTGCAATTGCGTACTGTAATGCTTAATGTATATGAAAAAATGGCTGATTTTGCGTACAGGGGGAGGTAGAGAAAGTCAAATTGCATGCGTACGTAATAAATGAATGATCCCTCACTGGCATAGAGTTACAGAAATGAAATACCATTTTCATTGGCGTAGAGATAAGAAGTGTCCAATTCAAACATTATTCATTCACTTGCTGTCAGTTGAGAAGTATAACACTGATTAACTTAGAACTAATGTACATTCAGTTAAGTTCTGTAATTCATTAATAGGTGAAGCCGGATATTGAATCGACGCAGATTGCCTCCGAGCGTATTTGTTCGGTGATGGAAACGACGTTCGGGAAAATGTGGAGTTTCACGGCAGACGGAAAACGAGCGGATACAGCTTATACGAATCACGCGATCGGAGCTCATACAGACTCCACATACTATCAACATACAACCGGGTAAAATCAATCAGTGATACTAGAGAGAGAGAGAGAGAGGGAGAGAGGGAGAGAGAGGATAGAATGATTGATCCATGTTTTGTAAAATGCAAAACATGGATCAATCACCGGGTACATGTGGAGAGAGAGGGAGAGAGAGAGAGAGAGGGAGAGAGAGAATAGAATGATTGATCCATGTTTTGTAAAATGCAAAACATGGATCAATCACCGGGTACATGTGGAGAGAGAGAGAGAGGGAGAGAGAGAGAGAGAATAGAATGATTGATCCATGTTTTGTAAAATACAAGACTATGAGAATAGTTTTAGTTGTCATAAAAGGAAATGCAGTCAAGGTCAGGTTTTGACGTCTTATGAAAATGGCTCATAGCATTTGAGTTGAAACATCAAAATCCTCTTTACAGTTTTCCTTTGATTGTGGGTTTTATTCTTCAAATCGTCTCTATTTGATGAAATTCAGGGAGTTTGACAAATCCGGAAATTACTGGGTCAGTTCGGTACAGTTGGGTAAATAGTATGAGTATGTTGGGGGCATTACAAATTCTTTCTCGAAGTTATTCTAGACTTTACTGTAGGCCTAAGATAATGAAGACAATATAATGATCGATACAAGTTGGGTTAAGTGGAAAATTTTGTTAATCTTTGACCCCTATGAAAAATTTGCTTATCTATAATCATCTACATTTATCGATCTAGCTAACATTGTTTACGCTAGAATTCCTGTTAATGTTCCAAAACCAGACTGTTTTATCAGTTCGCCTCAATTTTTGTTACGTACTGATAAGATAGAACCCAAGATTACGACATAAAAAACTTTAGATAAGATTAAAATTTGAACTCAATTCTATGAGCCATTTTCAAAACTCGTCAAAATTTTGAAAATGATGGTTCATAGAATTGAATAAAATTTCAATACTCTCTTTAATAGTTTCACTTCTGAATTGTGGGTTTTTTTCTGATCAATATATAATGGAAATCTTTCTTCAATTGAATCGGAGGGTAAATTTACAACTGAAAACGAACTATATTTTCAGAATTCAAGTATTTCATTGTTTATACCACGACGGGGACGGTGGTGAGAGTTTACTCGTCGACGGTCATTACTGCGCCGAGGAACTGCGTAAAACAAACCCTGATGCGTTTAATCTGTTAGCGAACACACCCGTACATCACGAATATATCGATGAAGGCAGTCGTGATCATATCTTCAGTTTAGCACCGATTCTGGATCTTCATCCGTTCACTAAACAACTTATACAAATCAGGTAAAGCCTCGTCGTCGAACTGTTTCACTTTTTATTTCAAATCACCCCGACCTAGTTCTACAGTTATCGGTTGTAATTTGATATGAAACTTACCTAAGGGCTCTTTCAGATCAGGCAATTCAAACCATAATTGCAGGATATTTCTCTGACGCTTGTCAAAAATTCCGTTAAAATTATAAGATATTCTCAGTAGGGGCTGTATCTAAATAACAGGTTCCTTGTGCTACTCGTCACCAGCAAAAACAACCAGACACCAAAATTTCAAATTCCCGGTTTAAATCATAAGATATTCTCAGTAGGGGCTGTATGTAAACAACAGGTTCCTCGTGTCACTCGTCACCAGCAAGAACAAAACACCAAAAACTGAATTCCCTTATTTGTCTGATCTGTTAGATCCCTGCTAAACATGCTGCATATATTTCTATTTGTGTTTTCAGATACAATAACTACGATCGAAGTGCTTTAAAAACAATTCCTCAAGACGTCATCGATGAATATTACGAAGCGTTGAAATCATTGACGTCGATCATCCACAACAAGCAGAACGAATACTGGTTAAAACTAAAACCAGGCACGGTGATGTTCGTCGATAATTTCCGTAATCTTCACGGTAGATCGTCGTTCAATGGTAAACGCGTTGTCTGCGGTAACTATCTGGCGCGAGATGATTGGTTGAGTCGAGCGCGTTATCTAGGTTTAACCGTTTGAATTTAGAATCAACGCTAACGTTTCGGAACCTCGGGAACTTATATCAGTTGCATTTTTATGATTCTGCCCGTTTAGTGCCGGTGATTAGTTGTTGCCTTATGATCGTAATAAATAAGGATTGTATTAAATCGACGAGTATTTTCTGATTCTAGTCCAATTAAATGTAACTTATTTTTGTATCAATATTGATGAGGAATCTTTTAAGTAGTTGTGAATATTTCATCGTCAATTTGATAGTCAGATCTTCACGGGTGCTATAGGTAATAAATCATATTCATATAAAATAATTACTATTCAAGAGTTTCTGTTATTTATTTCGAGTTCACTCTGATTTTTGGTGCCGGTTTAAAAGAATGGTATTAACTTTAACCTGGGGGGGGGGGGGTAACTTAATTCACTTCCAGTAGAGTTAACCCCCTGGTTAAAGTTGATATCAATTTATAAAACGTGACCCAACTCCTATTTAATCACTGACTCTTCTGCAACCAGAATCGATCAATCAAATGAGCCTACATTGAACAAATCTACAGACATCAACTATTTCTCATTATATTCGATATAACATACTCTATTATTATTAGAATAGATCTTTACGATAAATAGCACAGAATTTACAGCACAGTCAAACTCACTTGAGTCGTCATCGGAGAAGTCATCACTGAAGTCTGATTTCCAATTCAATTAAAGTGTAAAGGAACGATGACCACACTCAAACGTGGTGAATGGATAATAAGAACGGATAATAAGATAAAATCCTACTATCCCACACCTGACGATGATCTCTAGGGTGAGATCGAAACGTCGTGTCTTTCATATATTTTAGATTGAATAAATAAATTCTGGTTTTTAAATTCTTTTAATCTGTAAATAGTGGGATTTTATCTTATTAAAGTGTAAAGTTGTTATTTGTAGAAGTCAACAAAATGATCGTCCCAACTCTGATGACTCGTCTAAGTTTCACTGTATTCAGATGAAGCACCTGACTCTCCGTTCAACCAGTGAAGTGCACGGTAGTTATGAAAGTAAAGATTTCACTTGTTCCGGCGTCCGAGGTACGATCGTCGCTGCATCGCGGTAATCATTATCGCGACTCGTAATCGCCGCATGCATCTGACCGTAAGCAGACGACAAGAGTTCAGCCGATTCTCTACGTACTTTATCCCTGAATAAAACAACGGCGGAACGCGTTTAAAAACTATAACAATCGTGGATGATCGAATAACCATGACAACTATCGTTACGACGACCTACCTGATAGAGGAACTGAGTAATAGAGTACACTGAGGCATGACTAGAGTATCGGGTGACGCTAGATAACTATCAAAACGATTCTGTTAAAGAAAGAAAACAAAAACTTCAGGGTCCATTTCCACAGTTCGGGGTTAAGATTTGACCCTGAGTTAACTCATTGAAAATGAACTAATTTCAACTCAGAGTTAACTCTAACTCACAACTGTGGAACTGGGTCCAGATCAAAATACTGAAATTTCAATGAGAATATGGTAGACTACACGCCGACACTGAATGGTCCTGTACTGAGTGCAGATATTTACCATAGCTGATTTAATCGAGATTCCATCCATTCCTGTTTTAACCGATAATGATCCGTGTTTCGGTTGATGCGATTGGATCGTGTTGTAAATCTGCCCGAGTCCGGCTCGATTCAAAACAAACGACGCCTGTTCGCTGATTAGTGTATCGATATGAGCTTCAACCTACAAAACACACATCAAGAGACTGCAATATGGAACAGAGATCAAGAGACTGCAATATGGAACAGAGATCAAGAGACTGCAATATGGAACAGAGATCAAGAGACTGCAATATGGAACAGAGATCAAGAGACTGCAATATGGAACAGAGTTCAGATAGATTGGGACATCCAAAATTCCCCCGATATTCTCGGACCCTTGACCAAAAATTCCCTGATTAAATTCTTAAGATATTCTCTACTCTGAGGCTGTTCCTTAATTAGAGATTCCTTGAGTAAATCATCACATATCAAACAAGACACGAAAAAAGGTCAAATTCCCTGAATTTTCAAGAAAATAAATCGCCCGATTTTCCTATATCTGTAAGTGCCTGAGAGTTGTAATGCAGTGGCTAGTTTTGACTTCTAACTGGTTGATAAAAAGTTTCCCAGTGAGATTTTCTGTGAATTTTGAGTTTATCTTTTACCTGAGCTTGTAACATTTCTAGTCTTTGATCCGTGTATTCGTACAAAGCTAGAGTCGTCTGCATCGAGTAAATACAGTTTATCATATACGTCGCCATGTCGATAGTGTTTAATTTACTCGCGGATACTGAACACATCTGCAACAACGGATCTATTAAACTAGCCAGAATCTGAAAATACATAGAATACAAAATCATACAGTAATTCACCTTGTAGCCTAACTCCAGAGATAGCTGACTAACATAACTCGTGACAAAAAGAGAAATCATTGAGGTTTTCTGCTTTTATTCTTTGAAACCTGAGGTAAAATGTAAGGTCCAGTTCCACAGTTGTGAGAGTTAAAATCAGTTCATTTCCAAATCTTTTAACTCCGACTCAAATCTTGATTCACAACTGCGGAACTTCCTGATCTCAATGATCCTGGTCACTTGAGTTGATAAAATCGATATCAAACCTGTTGGAAATCTTGTTTTCGGGCATCAAGAGGCACAACTGAAGAATCGTGAGACGCCAGCACATCCTGAAGTAACTGAAGTGTTTCTAGTAATGATGGAGGTGAACTGAGATCAGCTGGAGGTAATTCAACCTGAAAAATAGTTATTGATTTCATTCACAGATCTACAGACTGAATATTTAACAACTAGCTCTGATTATACTCACTTTCTCGACTAATTTACTAGCGTGGCAATTCAAACTGTTGAAAAACATTTTCAAGCTTAAAGTTTCCATTTCCATGAGGGTAGTGAGCAACGACGCATCTGATGAAAGAATTTGTCTGAAAAATTTACTTTTCTTTATCACGTTTGATAGAGTGAAAGATTTTGCTGTAGGATGCAAGACAAAGTAACTCCTCCCCCTCTCTCTCACTCCTCCCTCTCTCTCTTACCCTATTGTTTGAAAGTAAAACTTGAGCAGATTTGTCAACTTGTATAAAGTTACAGCCTCCGATTCTGAGATTAAGACTTGTTCAACTCGTACCTGAAAATCATCATACACTGATGTACCAGACAGAAGCTATGTATAAAATACACACCCTATGATCCATGTATTAACTGACAAAGATAAAAATCCCTGCCTCAATCTTACCTTGAATGGTCGACAAATTCCCTCAGTGATGTGTCCCAATACATCCTGAACCATTTCACCAGTGGCTAGAATTAACAGTTTGCAGATTTACAAAAATACTCCAGTGAAATCATTAATATGGATTTAGCATTAGCATTAGGGCTGAAAGTTCCAGTCATCAGCAGAGAATTGAGTCAGTTATAGAGGAAGCATGCTGGCCAAGTTTGAGTCCACTTTCAATTCAATAACTCATTCCATCTACCAGAATAGGATCTTGGGTAACATTTCAACAGAATGAAACTCAATAACCAGAATATGTGAAAATCCAAGCAAGATTCATTCAGTTAAATAACTAATTTATGAAGAGTAAATGAAGCTTATTGAAGTATCTAACTTTGGGTATATTTCGAGGAACCTAAACCATCAAATCTATAATTCAACATAATTTACCTTTCATCAGTAATTCTTCTGCATATGGAAAATCAACAACAAAAAATATAAAACACAGAATTGGACACTAGAGGTATGATGAGAATCCTCACAAAGGGGTTCCTCATATAGACCGGTATTCATGAATTTCAAAGAACTCACCCAATGATGTGCACGATCTCAGCAATGTTTGTAGATGTTCTTTCTCAGAAGCCGCCGCCTGATGAAGCCATGCTAGTATATCACCGGTATAACGCAGTGGATCATGGGAATGTAACTCAATCGGACGAGGTGTTCCTCCAGGACCTGATGTCATTAAATCATTTCAAAACAGAATTTAACTTTATTCAATCGACACAATGATACCGAGTATAAATAATGATGAAATAATGTTAAGTAAGGTCATGAAGGATGACTGCAGTGAACTGATGTAAATCTCAGTGTAGAGTTTACGAATAAAACCGACAGTTACTTCTGTAAATAACAGTTTATTGCGCTACAATTTGAAGTTCAACCTAAACCTCATCATCAATTGTATTTTTTGTAATTTTATTTCTCTGATGATAAGGTTTAGGTTGAACCTCTAAACTGTAAGGCAATAAACTGTTTTTTACAGAAGTAACTGTGGGTTTAAGTCATGAAGGATGTTTGAGCAAAACTTTGCTTATCCCGCACATCTTCCTATGAACTTAATGAACTTCCGATGTTTTCAATCACACAGATGGAGGCTTGAAAATGATTAGAACTTTGCGTATCCCGTATATCACGAGAACTACCGCCCTTTACAAATAGTTTATTTTGTTTAACTTACCGCCTCTCGTCAGAGCATCTATAAAACCTCTAACTACAGCAGTGCGTCTCGCTGTACCGAACTCATCGAGAGTATACCGGAATAACACCGGCCGATCCTGCAACGCTTCCATCGATTGACACAAGAGGGAGCTGATATCGGGTGAATCGCCACTCAACGCACGACATTCATCTGTATTCATAAAATTAAATACATGAACGTAATGATAACTGTTTCATTAATCAAACTGAATATCTAATTACAATGTACTTACTTTGTGCCCAGCGATAAAGTCTCTCGTACGATGATTCCTGATGTAACGCCATTGATTCCATGATTTCCAACCTGAAATAATCAAAGTCGATTACTCAATGTCTCTATTTACCCGGGGTGAAAAATTCTAACTCAATGAAGCTATAAGATACGTTCTTTCTCATTTCTGCTGAGCTTGAAAGTTGATCCGGCCAGCTGCCTACCTACCCTGATCAAGCTAGCAATAACAGACCCGGCAGTTATAGAAATGAACTGATTACAGATTCTATTGCAGTTTACAAAATGATCCACCCGATTAGGAGAAATTAGGATCACATTATTGTAGCCTAATATAAAATATTTACCCAGCAGTTTGATGATTTGTGCGTAACAGTATTTTACAGTCGTTGTGAATACGTTTCACTCGCTCGAGAGCAACAAAAAATTCCTACAGAAAAAACCATGAATAAAACAAACATGAAAGTTTATAAAAGATGGCATGTGGTGAAAATCTAATCTAAATAATTCATACCTTGTGTAAGCTTCCGTTTCTGTTTCCGCGTAGTACATTGATCTCATCAGGCGAAAGTTGGAATTTGGATAAAAATGCATCTGCCACTTGAGACTTCATTGTTAACACCTGACTGTAATAATAATCAGTATTTCAATTTCCCTTGGTGCCTCACTGCACAGGCCTCACTGTGCAGGCCTCACTGTGCAGGCCTCACAGCGCTGACTCATGGTGCAGACCTCACACTGCTGACCTCACAGTGCAGGCCTCACTGTGCTGACTCATGATGCAGACCTCACACTGCTGACCTCACTGCGCAGGCCTCACTGCGCTGACTCATGGTGCAGACCTCACAGTGCAGGCGTCGCTGCACTGACTCATGGTGCAGACCTCACAGTGCAGGCCTCACTGCGCTGACTCATGGTGCAGACCTCACAGCGCAGACCTCACAGCGCTGACCTCACAGCACTGGCTCATGGTGCAGACCTCACAGTGCAGGCCTCACTGCGCTGACTCATGGTGCAGACCTCACAGCACTGACTCATGGTGCTGACCTCACAGCATAGAAAATACGGGTAAACTGAATCTCACCTTTCTGTTTGAAGTTGCGTAGTTTGATTTATCAGGTCATGCGTTTGTTCTTTCGCTTGCTGAAACATACAGGAGAATGCAACAGCTGCATTGCCGTAGTTTCTCGTGATATTTGAATCAAAGAATATTTTGAAGATGGTTTTTGGACGGAATCGAGATGTTAAACTGTGGACCTACTTTCAATCTTGTAGTCATATCTAAACAGCAATCATTCATAGCTTTCACATCGGAATAAATTCCATCAAGTTGCTGCAATAATATGATAGGCCTACATGTGAAATCAATCTTTCAGAAATACTACATAGGCCTAACTTCATATGGGAGCCAGTAATTAAAAATCTAGCGATTAAAAGGTTACCTCGTTAACTTTCTGAAATGATTCGACGAAATCTTCATTGATTACGAGACTTCGACGTTCGATATCGCTGCGTAAATTACGCCTTGTTCTTAAATTATTGTCTGTGAAAAATGTCGACAAAGCTTTCAACGCTTCCAACATTTCCTGGAAAAATGAAGAGTAGAAATTTTTAAGTTTCAAGACAACTTTTTTTGAAGCAACTGATCCGAAACAGAAATAGGCTGGTGGGGTGGGAAGGAAGGAGAACCCGAGTCCGAGAGGGGGTTAACTCAGAATCTCAGTGTATTTTTATTATTTCTCCAAAACCGAGCAACTGAAACCAAAACAGATGAACCCATTGAAAAGATGAGTATCTAACCTTGTCATTGTCGAGTCTCGTATCGAGAATTTTCGCTAGTTTCTTCGATAAAGGGTTATTTTGTGGCTGAACAGCCGGTTCTGAACCACTTCTGTCAGCCATGTTTGTTGACATTTTACGTGCCAATCACCGTCAAGTGCTGCGTCTATACAAATCGTTAACGGTGAATCTGTGAACTAACTTATTACTCGCGTGCCACAGTAAGAATACCGAGATAGTTCACAAATTATTTCGCTCGGCCGGTGGATCAACTGAAAAATTCTGCATTTATGAACTGAAGTACCGCAAAACTGCTGTATTTTATGGAAGCCCTGAGATGACATTGCCAGTTGCTTTAGTAGTTGCCAGTTGCGAGTTGAGCGTCGACAACGTATGGTTTAATTGTGCTGTTGATATCACATCTAAGCTTGTTGGCAGACCAGTTGGTGGTGAGATTATTTTTTTCGGTTGAAAAAAAGAAGTAGGCGAGATTACAAGAATAAAACACAGGAGTTTCATAAAAAAGGTTTAACTCTTAAATCGATTTAATTTCTTCATTAAAACAGTTTTTCTTAAACGATAGGCCTCAATCCAGGATTTGCTATATTGAACATAACTAAACGAATGACAACTTTTAAAATCAATCATATTTATTCTCATACAACAATTATAGAAAATGCCAGGAGTATCCGAGGAATTATAATGTAAGCTCCTCAAACACGTGGACTTTAAAAATCAACTAGTCCAACCACCATAGGCGTATAAACTATAAATGAGTTTATACACACCCATGTAATGATTCAATTGATATGAACATGTCGTTTTAAAAAGTATTTTAAAGCCAATCAAAAAGATTTCTGATTTCACAATACTCTTCGGCAGCTAAACACTTGCTTCTAACCGGTCAACAAGTTGTGTCCGGTTTAAGCTGTATTGCCATTGATATAACCGCATCATCATGTCTTCCGCACATCCTCGTCTCCGGACAATGCTGGTGGAAATATTGGGTTGAAAAAAGAGGTGGATTGCAAAAAAACCACTGACTGGTCAACTAAAAAAGTTCAGAATAGGTAATTAACTAAACAAATAAAAAAAAAGAATTTCAAACAAACATTTATTATCATACAACAATTATACAAAATGCCAGGTTTGTGCTCGAGGAATTATAACGTAAGCTCCTCAAACACGTGGACTGTATTTCAAAAACAGTCCAACCATGGACGTATAAACTATAAACTAGAGTTTATACAACCATGGTCCAACCATAGACTCTTAAACGGAAATGTCTATGGGCCACAACCATGGGCTCTAAACTGTTAGAGTCCATGGCTCCCCGCACTAAAACCAGAGGTAAACCTGGCCGAATACCCTGGAAAGCGTAAGATTTAATGTTGAATCAATCTGATTTACATTTTTACTCTTAAAAGTTGACCCGGCCAGCCGCCTATCTACCTAATAGGTATTACTTTAAAATCATGACCAAGCTAACCATAACAGATTCGGCAGTTATAGAGATTAACTGATTACAAATATCATTGTTATTTACAAAATGACAGCTGGCCGATCAGGAAAAACAAGGTATCATTTTTAGCCTTATAATGAGCTATCCAAAAAATAAGATTACCGTACTAGCCTTTAACATCACAATTGCTACTGCAAGGTTTTTCAAGGTTTTTATTCACCAAAAACATTTCGACTACAACTGATTCAGAAAATTTGAATCAATAGGATAATAATAAAATAACACAAAGAATTGTAAACTTTGACCCATAAAACACCGACAATTGGGACCAGTCTGAATGTCTAAGACTATTAATTTGACAATTCATGAAGTCACCAGGCATAAGTGACATTTGGCTATTTCATGAAATATGAATCATTTTACCATATCAACTCTTCAAATGACAATGTAAGAGATATTTAGGATACTCTGTTTATGTATCATCAATCATCAAAGAACTACATAACATATCTCCAACATATAAACATTAAAACTCCATAAATCCACAAATTCGCTCTCTCAAATAATCAATCTCTAATTTCATTTCATTAAATATTATTCTTAAAAGAAAACCGAAATTTCGCAAACTCTGCTTTGTATTTCAGGAATTGTAAGTTACTCGTTAACACATGAGTGAACTGTATTCGAAAAACAGTTCAACATAAAAGCATTAAAACTAATAATACCTACAGATTCAAACTGGAAAGCTTGAGATTAACTAATCAACCTTAATTTTTTCATGTCCATTAACATTATTTTACAAGATAACTAGAGTTTTAAGTAAGACAGCTAGAGTTTTACCAACCTTGCCTGAGGTTTTCAAACATTATCAATGTTATTTTCTCAACATTGTTACGTTTAATGCTAAGTATTTTGAAGGTGTTTTTAATTAAGATATATTGAGTATCATCGTATAGATATTTCATTTATCCATATATCTAGGTAAATTACAAATAACTGATCGCTGAGATATTTACAATTAAGCTGAATTTGATAACTTTTTCGAGATCGGAAATGCATCATGCGCAGATTTGAATCAGGCCCCATATATTGTAAAACTGACAATATAGCTATCAAAACATAGCTAGGACAATTTACTAATCAACACTGTTCATATTTCCTCATTTATAGAATAGAATGCTCCTCTATATTTGATAGGACCTCAGTTTGATAGTTGCTATAAACCTAACTAAACAGTCGAAAAATTCTAAGATGAATAATGAACACGTATGTGTCGTTTTATTCTCATGACAAAACCTTGCTAAATGACAGGTATTTACTCGAGGAATTATCATGTAAGTTCCTTGTTAACAAATGGACTGTATTTTAATAACGGTGCGTCATAAAAGCATTCAAACTAGAGACAAAACCTACAAAGTCCCGCTTTCGCTGCCCCTCGTCTTAACTTATGATTTTCAAACATTATCAGTTCGCTCATTTAATACATTTAATACAAAGTTATTTGAAAACATGACAATAATTTTACTATCGATAACTAATCATGTTTATAGCTGTTTAACATTCTTTCTAAAAAAAGAGTAAAATGTAAAATCTCCCAGATATTATCCCTAAAACAATTAACAGTTACAGCAGTGATAGGGTGTGATATATAGGTAAAAGGGCGGGCGATCTTTCATCAGTTATTTGAAGCATTCTATCGAATCAGTTATTTTTTAGTGTGTTTGGTTTAGTTAAGGTTTATGGTTATTTGTTTTGTTTATTACTAACTGATCCGATAGAACACTTAAAACAACAACAGAAAAGATCTCAAGAGGTTGGGAAACTCTAGAGAAGGTTGTTCCATGTGAAGAAGAACCTTTAATGATTAGATTAAGTTATTTAAAAAAAATTCCTGATGATGATTATAATTATAGAAGTTAACTATTGTTTTTTCGTTTTTGTTTATTTTTTATTACTTATGATTTTATTTGTTTTTTTTTTTTAATATTTATTTTGTTATGTATTTTTTTTTCATTGTTTTATTTTATTTATTTACTTCTTTAATTATGTATTTTGTACTTTGTATTTTGTACTATTTGTTACTATTTACATCATCAGGAATTTCTTACCGGTGGAAATATGGGCTCACTTTAAAAAAGTGCTACAAATTCACTGCTGCTCCTAAATAATCGTTTATCATTAAAAACCCCGTTTTGGAGTTAAGCGATCATTGAAAGCAACTCAACCTTATGATATGGATGACGATGAAAGAAGTTAAAACAGCTATAAACGGAATTAAAACGATCAAAATTATTGCTGGCCATTATCATTTATTCCTTTATATCACATTATTCCTAGCTATACCTCTCTTATACCTCTGTGGATACAATGTACTAAGATACAAGTTTTCATATACCTAGCTATGATTATCTACATGGGAGCTCAATGCTAAAACTCTATGTGAAAATCGAGATATTCTACTCATTAGTCAAATCGCTTTTATGGGCATTGGAAAAAAATTATGGCATCAACAAATACATCAACACTTTGGTATATAAACTTAGTATTTGTACACAGAACACTGCCAAACATTATAGTCTATGTTTTTCTTAACTACGTGATTATTCAAGGGCGTAGCCAGTCTATACTGAAGGCCCACTTTTTGGCCAAGGAATCATTTTCAAAACATCTTTATTCAAAGCCCAAGTATTTCAACGAACCTACGTCGAACCGTGTTGCTGAATGCGATCAATACCATCAATTAATGGAGCGTAGATTTCACGAGACTCCAAGAAGGAACTTTCTGTCACATTACAAAGGACATGACACATCTGTTTACAAATCGAAAACAGTTTGCCTAATCAATATGAAAGAATTAGGATGCCAAATATGAATAGTTCCTTCTCAGGCCCAGAGCCCTAATTATCTAACTTCAATTTGCATTAATCAACATTAAAACTATTTCTTTATTTCCGCCTCTTCAAAATAGACAGTGCATTTTAAGACGCATTTTGAAACCCATGTTACACATCAGACTGGTTTGTAAAAAGGTAATGCTCAAAATAAATCAATACTTTACATATTCTACTGACGTTGCTGCTCCTGAACAAGTGTTTATAAGGTACGCATTGTCTGTGCTGCTCCTGAATGAATGTTCACAATATATTTACATTGTCTCTACTGCTCCTGACTTATTGTTTATATATAACACACGCATTGTCTGTGCTCCACGTGTAGAAGAAATCGGTCATTGGGCGATAAACCGCTGCTGGCTGAATTTCTCATCTGGACTTCTAGGCCTACGCAGTTGGACTCTTCTGTGGTAGTTGATGATTTCAATTCAAGTTAGAATCTTCTGTTGGCAGTTTTAATCAGTAGATTCTAGATGACGAGTTGATCTCAGGGTGGGCTTCTTCTTATAGATGTGATTTAGCTAAAATGAATAAAAGAAGATATCCTGTAATTATACAATATCTTACAATCTACACAATTTTTCATGTAGCATTAATGATAATAAAATCAATTTACCTTTCCAGATAACTTGGTTTAGTGTCAGCTAGCAGTTCTAAGTTGGTTGATTAGTAAAATTCAAGGTGCATTCTTCTGTGGTCTGTTCTAATCAGTAGATTCTAGATGATTAGTTGATCTTAGTATGGGCTTTTTCTTATAGATGTGATATAGCTGAAATGCACAAAAGGAGATATCCTGTATTCACACAATATTTCATACAGCATTAACCCTTTTTAAGTTCATGCTCGACCGTAGGTCGAGTCTCGGCATGCGCTGTAAAAGTGTAAATAATCGTCGTTTCACCTACAGGTTTTCATCATAGCACATCATTAGTCGGTAGATGGCGATTCTGTCGATTATTCGCCGTAAGAATTTTTGATGGTTGCAATTCATTGTTTTTGAGCAATTTTGAGTCAAAATTTGTCATTTTTTCGAAATAAATAAGGTAAAATCATGAATACAGATCAAGTAATCATAAATCTTTGCTTATGATGAGTTTGGAGACAATGATTAAGAGCTAATAGACGGTGAATCCAGTGACTTTATGAAACAGTTCAGATGATATTTATGATATAGACAACGAAAATCAAACCCTTCTCAAGGCCAAGTCCTGGCCCCGAATCTGATGAATCTGACAAATACTGACCAATGCTATCTAACTAAAATACTCAAACCTGGTATCATATGAAAGGTCATAATATTGTCTAAAACTTTTTTTTCACTGCTAAGCTATTGGACCGATAGTTTTTGAACTTTATGGCTTCAAATATGAGTTTTCGAAAAGCGCAACAATGGCCGAAAAAAATTGAATTTCTAGGGTAGTCACAGAGAAAAAAACTTGAACTTAAAAGGGTTAATGATAATAGATTCCATGTGAATCAACTTACCTTTCAAGATTGCTGAGTTCAGTTGATGATTTCAATTCAAGTTGGAATATTCTGTTGGCTATTCGAATCAGTACATTTTTGACTAGTTAAACTTTGGCTGAGCATTCTCTTATAGATGTAATTTAGCTGAAATGAATAAAAGAAGACATCCTGTAATCATACGATATCTTACAATATACACTATTTTTCATATAGCATTAATCATAATAAATTCCATGTAAATCAATTTACCTTTCAAGATAACTGGGTTTAGTGTCGGCTAGGAGTTCTAGGTTGGTTGAGTTCTAAGTTGGTTCTAAGTTCAAGTTGCATTCTTCTGTCGACTGTTTTAATCAGTAGATTCTAGATGGTTAGTTGATCTTAGTATGGGCTTTTTCTTATAGATGTGATTTGTGATAACTGGGTTTAGTGTCGGCTAGGATTGTCTAAGTCTGTTCTCTAATCGGCAGATTTTAAACGAGTTGTTGACCTCAAGCGCAGCAGTTTCATATAGATATTATTTAGCTGAAACGAGTAAACAAAGATATCCTGTAAATATAAACATTTCATTCAGAATTAATCCTAATAATTTCATGTATATCAACTTACCTTTAACGATTGCTAGGTTCGGTATTGGCTTGGATACTCGGTGTGTTAGGACATTAGTTTCGAACCCCAACTGCCTAATTATTTGTTGTAGTAGTAGCATTAGTTCATCACTGTTTAAGACTAATGACAACCGGATATATATCAGATCAGCAATGTGGACCGGTGCATAGATTTTGGTAATTAAATGCCTCTTCTTTCCGCTGTTCTCTTATCGGCAGATTTCAAACGAGTTGTTGATCTAAAGCGCGACTGGTCCACATAGATAGGATAAAGCTGAAAGAGTTAACAAAGATATCCTGTAAATACAAATATTTCATTCAGAATTAATCGTAATAATTTCATGTATATCAACTTACCTTTAACGATTGCTGGGTTCGGTATTGGCTTGGATCCTCGGTGTGTTCGGATATTAGTTTCGAACCCCAACTGCCTAATTATTTGTTGTAGTAGTAGCATTAGTTCATCACTGACTAATGACGGCCGGATATATATCAGATCAGCAATGTGGACCGGTGCATAGATTTTGGTAATTAAATGCCTCTTCTGTGCGCTGTTCTCTAATCGGCAGATTTCAAACGAGTTGTTGATCTCAAGTGCGGCTGGTTCATGTAGATAGGATAAAGCTGAAAGAGTTAACAAAGATATCCTGTAAATACAAATATTTCATTCAGAATTAATCGTAACTAGTGGAAAGCCCGTGGAAACCACGGGTGATTTCTAAACGAAGAACTTCCGACTTATTATTTCGTTGCATGTCGAGTATTTGGGCATTTCAAAGTGGCCTAATTTATGTGTTGTGATCAGCTGTGCCCATATAGAGACCATACAGGATCTCAGGACTCACTTGACCTTCTTCCCATGGAGGCCCAAGGTTACAGAACTATAGATAGAAACAAATATGTAAAGTACCGCTATGATCATTTCATAATGTATGAATTTCGTGACCCGGCAGCTGGGTCACAAAGGCAACAGTAGCTCGTACTGTATCAACAGTGACAACAGTGGCTGTCTCTAGTCAGTGGCTATGCCAGCTGACCCATGCACCCTCTGTGAACAGTAGGAGAGACTACAAAAATTTGGAAAGTGAATAATTTTGAATGGAAACCATGCCCAAGCGATAAAAGACGTCGAGATCTACCGCCGGGCAAATTTTCAGGGCAATACATCCAGTAACGATGGAGCAGTCGGTACAACAATTCTATATCATTATATAAGATAATTTCATGTATATCAACTTACCTTTTATTATTGCTTTGTTCGCTATCGGCGAGGATCTCCTAAGTTGGTTGGTTGATATCAATTCAAATTGGCCCCTTCTGTGTGCGGTTCTCTAATCGGCAGATTTTAAACGAGTTGTTGATCTCATGAGCGGCAGTTTCATATAGATAGGATTTAGCTGAAAATGAGTAAACAAAGATATCCTGTAAATACAGATATTTCATTCAGAATTCAGGCCTCTTCTGTGCGCTGTTCTCTAATCGGTAGATTTTAGATGAGTTGTTGACCTCAAGCGCTCCTTTGACTTTGTAGCCGGGTCACATCGTACTGTATCAACTGTGACAACAGTGGCTATCTCTAGTCAGTGGCTATGCCAGCAGACCCATGCGCCCTCTGTTTACAGTAGGAGAGACTACAAAAATTTGGCAAATGGCGCTGTTCCAGTTGGTCGATTTTGGAAGAGTAGTTGATCTCAAGCTGGGTTTTTTCTAATAGTTGCAATTTAGCTGCTATGATAAAAAGAAGATGTAATGACAAATTATTTCATTTAGAATTCATCATTATCATTTCCATAAAATATCAACTTACATTTCAAGTTTGCTGGGTTCCGTATCAGTTAAAATGTTCTAAGTTCATTGATGCATTTGATTTAAGCTTGAATTGTTGTGTGGGCCGTTCTTATCGGTAGATTTATGATTTGTTGTTGATCTCAAGCTGGGCAGTTTGATGAAGATAGGATTCAGCTGAAGAGTAAACAAAGATATCATGTAATCACAAAACATTTCATTGAGAATGAATCGAAATAATTCCATCTATATTAAGTTACCTTTTATGATTGCTGGATTCGTTATCGGCGTGGATCATCTAAGTTGGTTGGTTGATTCTAGTTGGTTGTGCGCTGTTCCAGTTGGTCGATTTTGGACGAGTAGTTGATCTCAAACTGGGTTTTTCTCATAGTTGAAATTTAGCTGCAATGATTAAAAGAAGATATCCTGTAATGACAAAGTATTTCATTTAGAATTTATCGCAATAATTCCATCTATATTAAGTTACCTTTTATGATTGGTGGATTCGTTATCGGCGTGGATCATCTAAGTTGGTTGGTTGATTCTAGTTGGTTGTGTGCTGTTCCAGTTGGTTGATTTTGGACGAGTAGTTGATCTCAAACTGGGTTTTTCTCATAGTTGAAATTTAGCTGCAATGATCAAAAGAAGATATCCTGTAATGACAAAGTATTTCATTTAGAATTTATCGCAATAATTTCAACTATATTAAGTTACCTTTTATGATTGCTGGGTTCATTATCGGCGAGGGTCTCCTAAGTTGGTAGTCTAATTTTACATATCTTTTGTTGTTTTTTTCTGTGTAAATAGTCCGAAAGTTTACAATGTTTGAATTTTGTCTAATTTTACATTTCTTTGCTTTTCTTTTCATGTAAATAGTCCGAAAGTTTACAAGGGTAAGATAATTTTGTCTAATTTTTACTTTTGCTTTCTCCGTGTAAAGTTTTTTCAAAATCGGAAATCGAAGTACAGATATAGTTGCGTGATCGGCGGTCCATTTTACATAAATTTTCTTTTCTTGAAATCCAAGCACATAACGGGAAATTCGGTTCCGGTGCCTTCAATCTTCCAACCAGTCTGAACCGGCAAGCGTCTGATTGGGGACTGCCTATTTTGATACATCGCGATTTGGAATATCTATATTACAAGGTTGAAGATCATTTTGTACATATTATGATTAGTCGATTAATAGTATCATATAGTGCAAACCTGCTAGTAATATTGCCCCTATATACATTTCGATTCCCAGCTAAACTATGTTCGTATTATTAAATTAACTTCATCGCCAATTAATAAACTTTTAAGAGATATGTATTCTTCCCACAGACATCTGTACCCAGTGAATGGTATTCTAATCCATTTCAGTAATTTTAAATATTGCTGATAAAATATATACAATGATCTTATGATTATGATAATATAACTAGCTTAACGAACCCAGAATTCCCCAAAACCTAACTGATTCAACAGATCCCACACACATGTGGCCCAGTTAGACGCAGACAACATTGCACGATACAGTCGTCTCATCCACTGGGCTATTTCTAATAAACTTAAATTCGTTATATTGAATTAATTCTAACTAATTTTCTGATATCTAAGCAATCCATTAATTAGTCATCATACTAGCCACAATTAATTGTCAGTCGAACAATATTTATATGGAGCCTGAAAACCTACACAAGTAGAATTTCAGATGTGGTGAATTCATCACTATTTGAATTCATCAGAACTTAAGATAAAATCACATTTTTAGTGGTAAATTAGAAATTCCCTTAACCAAATTGCAATATAATCTTTATTTCCCTTTTACAGTACACTGTGTATAAGGATTGAAAGACCTTGTTATGACCGGACCTCCCTGGTGCGGTGCAAGACATGATGCTGGAATATAGTTTGAAGGAGAGGGGTTAGTAAAAGAGAGCTATTAGCAAGAGGAATAAGACCTAAGTTCAGGATATCCTGTCAGAATAAGGCTCTCAATCTGACATACACAGTGATATTGAAATATTTCCCCTATTATTTGTTTTATCTCCCTTCGATCGGAAGTAAATCTGCATTAAATGATTTTGGCAATATGTATCAAAACTAATACAGCTGTATGAAGACACAATAGGTTCACTTAGATACAGATAAATAAGTAATGTGCTCAGATACACATGTATCAGCTACATTTTTAATGTCAATGTACTTGAATTAAAAATAATTTCACATCATTGAATTTACCTTAATTGTAGATGTCTAAGTAGTACCTTAATGAGTAATTCACCTTAGTTATATCCTTATTCATCCTCTAAGTTTTTTGTCCCGCGTGTTGACTAGGTAATGATGTTGTTGGAACGTCCAATGGTGCCATCAGACTCAGTCCCAGAGTCGGATTATGGATGTTGGTATCACCAGACTTCCCACCATCGGAGTTTGACTTCTGGCTAGCGAAATGACAAGATGAAGAGTGCATATTATATATTAAGTCAAAATGTTTGTCAGACAGAGCCACTGTGGTTTGAGAAAGCTTTTATAATCTCATAACCATCCCTATCATTAATAGTATTAACTATTATCGTGCCACAGATTTATGCCAGCTCCGTTCGTGTCTGGGTTAGGTACATATACAGCCAAACCATGTACCTCTTCCCCACACGATAAGTGTTTTTTGAGAACACCTGAATTTTGGAATTAGTAAAAATCAACCCCTGATATACCACTATTGCCCCAAGTTTGCTTAAAATGAGCTGAAATTAAAGAGTACATAATCATTAATTAACAAAATTTGCAACTATATCTAACTTTGATAGTGGATGATGAAAAAGATGAAAGGCCAGGATGAGGGGTCAGAATCAGAAATCGAAGATACAGAGTTTACGATGTATTTGAAGTACACAAAAGATGCTCGAGATTACAGAGTTCACGAATACAATATAGACGTTATCATCCGCTGCGACAAGAAAAATTGGGAAAGATTTTGATGGAAGGGGAAAGAACCTTGGATGAAAAATAAAATTTACACAGTTTCACGGCTTAAATCGAAGTACAACCATATAGACGCTGGTAATACATAGTTTTAACGGCTTTACATCATATTTGATCTAACCTGAGAAAGAGAAAGAAGTCAGCACAGAACTTCTGGCTGATAACAGCAAAGTCAGAGTTCTCAGGGTTCCAACTGGCAGCGGCAGAGTCGGAGTTCTCTAACGAGGCCTCGTCTCAGCTAGTGGTGGGGTGCTGACGACACGGGTATTACTACGAAGGACCCGCAATCAGAGTAAGATGGGAAGCGACAAACATCTTCGGCTTCAGGGGATATCCGATCTTCAAGCATCAACACCAAAAGACAACCGGCACCCAGAAGAGAGAGAAAAACTGGGTGAACGGGGAGCCCATCAGCAAGATGCCAATGGGTAGCCTTAGGCGAAGAAACCAGCCGATTCAGACTAGAATGGACCAAACTGGGGACCCAATTGAGAATTGAGCACACCACCTAAGACAACCGGCACCCAGAAGAGAGAGAAAAACTGGGTGAACGGGGAGCCCATCAGCAAGATGCCAATGGGTAGCCTTAGGCAATGAACCAGCAGATTCAGACTAGAATGGACCAAACTGGGGACCTAAAGATCCAACAGCCCCCTCAGTCGAAGATTGCTACCACCCCCATCTTATTCTGATCGCAGGTCCCCCGTAGTAACATCCGCATCACCAGCACTCCGCCACTAGCTGGAACGAAATCCACATTAGAGAACTCCGACTCCGCCGCTGCCAGTTGAAACCCTGAGATTGAGAGGGCGGGGGCGAGGGACGAATGAAATGAAAGAAAAAAAAAATGAAAAAACAAAAATAATATAGAAAAATAATGAAAAAAAATAAGATATAAAATATACCACACATTCATACGACACATAAAAACTCCATTCACTCCTCTTGCAAACACCGCGCACACAACTCCATCCACTCCGCTTGCACACAACTCCATCCACTCCGCTTGCACACACCGCACACACAACTCCATCCACCGCCACCGGCGCCACACCACCGCTCCGAAATACTCCGCGCCACAAGATCGCCAGGAAACACAGCAAAAGCTGAAGAGCTCGAGAAAACGCCATCTGATCGTGTCAAAGACTAGTACTCGATTGAACGATTGTGGAGAAATTTCGCCCAGAGCTACGATCAAATGCAAACCCAAATGTAGATATTTTATTGAACGGAATTGATTTTCAGTCCACGTCAGTTGAAAACCTGCTTTGATCGATGTTTTAATGTTTATTTTAAATACAAATTAGATTTACGACCTAGGGTTATTGATTAATATCTAATTGTGAGGGTTAGATAAATGGATCGTGGATGAATTTCCTGCTCGCATGCCACAGTTCTGTAAAATCTCAATCGTCTAGTGCTGCTTCTAGATACCGTGGCGAATACATAAACTAATCGATGTACTCTGCCCGTATTTGTACATAAGGCCTACAGCTTACTTATCTTGCTTAATTTACGTCGTTCGTGTCTTGTGCCGGTATCCTAAGACTATAAATCATATTGGATCCTTTTTCAGCGGTAGAGCTAGATAATTAAATGATAATTATCCGAACAGTAGATCTATTCTATCTTTTAAAAACTTTCTCCATGTCATAGTTAATAGTTCAAATATTCAAAATACAAATTATGTTCAAATCCAGATTTCACATACAACAACTCGTTGGCCCACTGAAAGATAGCAGTGATACAATCATTGAGTAATAAATGTTAGAAAGAATTAGGTTATCCTCTCAGGGCCTGTTAATTGTACGTCACCGGTAATGGAAAAAGTAAGGCAAGCAGGAATTAAGGTATTCCTACCTTAGTCAGTAACCTGACTGTGGTTTAGTTTCACGATCGGATATTTTCACAAACCACATAAGCCCATCCAACTAAAAATAAGCTTACCACCAACGATTAGGTAACTAACTAGGCCTACCCACATTATCCAACTACAAGCCTTGACGAGAAAAGAAGAATTAGCAATATAACCAAAATCGAAAAGGAAAATATCGAAAGTTCAGGATATCAAATTAACTTAATTATGGCTGCTCAAATTCAACAACCACTAAAACCAATGCCTGAAAGAGGCTTGAAGCTCACACCACGAGGATAGATCTAGGCAAATATCCGAATTTCAATTGCGGGGTACGGGTCGAATGAGAGAAACATCTCAGGGAAACATCTCAAATGACACTGCGCGTAGATTGTTCACGTCAGGAGTCATCAAACTCAAACTGTCCCATAAAAATGAGCACCTGAAGTCTACATCAAGGACAGGGTGGCCATTTTATCAGAATCTTGGGAAGAAATCCGTCGAGGAAGCGATGGATAAAGGCAAATACATATGTTGTTTAAAAAAACATGTCTTGAACATTATTTCCATAATATTGAAAGTATGCCTAGTTACAATATTTCTCATTAATAAACCAAAACCGACCCTGAAAGATATATTCATTCTGCAAGGAGGTTGGTTTGCAAGTTAGGTGGTATACTATTGGAGGCTGTGGAATATGAATCACATTATGTTTCATTCAGTAGCCTATGTCGTAATACATTGACGCGATTTGTGTCATTTCACATGGTCACGGTCGAATGATCGTGTGTGGGTTTTATCTGAAGCAATTCACTATGACGCCAGTTCAATTGAGTCTGTTTACGCTCGTAACACAAACTTAAGTCCCGTATTATACGTACGGTCAGCCCTTTGTTTATGGGCCCTGGTTGTTAATTATCAAGAAGATTTTTGATGACTGCGGTCATTCGTCTTAGACTGTTGTTTGGTCATTGTTCGGAAGGTTGACCAAATTTCATCTGGGTTTGCATGCAGACGTTTCGAATTTGTCTACCCAGGCTTTCTTAGCGTTTTGAATGCTTAATTGGTGGTTTCCTCAGCAGGACTTTAAGGCAAGGAGATTGTCGATGGAGTTTCTATGTTTTTGTATCTCTCGCTGCAAAAGTATCTCTTGTATCCTGGTTAGCCCAGCATGGGTGTTTCAGTCTGGGTTATTTTTATACATAGTAGGCCTACCCAGGATACGGGGGTCAAAACCCCCGTCAATAGACAGATTTTAATTCATAAAAATCCTTATTCAATTGAGTGGAGACGGGTTTTTAGATTACTTGCAGCGTGTACCACTCATAATTTGAAAAACCCAAATTTCTATCTTTAATTTTGATACTGGATTAAACGGTGTCATCATGTAAATCTAGGAAAGTCCATATTAAGAATTTCCTTTCTTGTTTTCAGTCTTAAAATGATAGTATCTTTTTTTCCAAAGTATTTTAATGGCGTTAACATGTAAATGTTTGTTTATGGATAAGATTGGTAAGGGAAAAAATTTATTTGAGCCTTTCTTTTCGAAAGACAGAGTACTCAAGCAAGCAACCAAAGCTAGCAAACAAGAAGCATTTGGCAACTGGCAACTAGCAACTGGCAATGTCGTCTCAGGGCTTCCATAGTATGTATTTGCTTAATTATATCACTTACATTTGTTCAATTTAAAAACAGGTTTTGTTTGAATCTTTTTAAATGGGATTCGAACCGAGAATCAGTTGAAGACGGCGCTGCGCCACGTTGAAAAATGGCCGCTCGTTGACAGTGACACTTCTCGCAAAATCCTCTTTCAATTCCCTCATTAGACTAACAGCAGCGTGAGGCCCGCTACTGATCCCCTGATAATGAACAGTAATCAGCTGCTAGTTCTGGTCATACTCGTGTTTTATTTCGATGCCGCAAACGCAATGAGTAAAACTGAAAAACGAGAAATGAAGTAAGAAAATTCATTTCCGGGTTTGGTTGGTAATGGTGGAATAAAAACTATTTTATTTCTACCATTTTTAATTCGTCGTTTAAAATGATTCTTTCAGAGCTAAAGTTTTGGAAAGTTTTTTTCACGCATATAACAGTTATATGGTAAGAGATTGTTTCAGGTTTTCTGTGTCATTTTCACAGATGCTCGTATCTGGAAGAAGAGGGCTGCTTAATATATAATAAACCTTGCATCATTGTTCAGATAATCCAGTATCCCAGGTATGGTTAATGTGCAGATCCGCACATCTCCGCGTAAACGGTTCAATCAATTACATTAAATATGATTGTTTCAGATTCAAAATGTCATCAGCAATTCATACATTGCCATCGGTTAATTTTGAATCTTCACTGGAAAGATTTTAGCGTGGATTCTGTCATTCAGTAGATTGCGTCAATCACGAGAGGTGCGGATCTGCACTTTTACCCCCAGGAACTTTGCCTGGGTTTTCGTTTTTACAGTATCTGGGATATTGGATGATCTAAGTTACTGTTCATCCCCGAACTTCAAATACGAGCCCCTGTGGTCCTCTGTCACTCGCTGAGATGTTCGCCTGTGGGTGATCTGTTGGATCTACCTCCTGTTCTAACCATGTTTTTTTTATTTGCTAGAAAAATGCGTATCCGGCTGATGAACTGATGCCGTTGAGTTGTAAAGGTAGAGTTCGCGGTGTTGAACCGTCTAGAGGCGATGTAGATGACTCTTTAGGGAAGTACGTAAAAAGTTTGTTGTTTTTTAATCAATCCTTAATTCAAGCACTTTTTTCAGATGTGATTATCTATTAATTGTAGTTATTCTCTGACTCTGGTCGACACACTGGATACGTTAGCGGTATATATTATTTCAATCTCATCGACCCTGTATTTAAGGCCTATTTTCCTGTCTATTCAAACAATCGTTTGGTTCCGTTTTTGTAGGTTCTCGGCGAGACTGAAGAGTTTGAGAAGGCTGTGAAACTCGTGATACGTGACGTGAGTTTTGATCGAGATATCGTCATATCGGTTTTCGAAGTGAACATTCGTATAATGGGGTAAGATTTACTATTAAAACAGGGTAAAAACTTATCAGGTTTCATGAATAACGCTGAAATTAGCGATTTTGCAGGCGATCTTACCGATTAGGGCAAATCAGCGAATTCGTGATATATTTTTCCCTGCAGAGAAAATCAGAGAATTCCAACACTTCTCTTGAAAATTAGGGAATATTTGATTTTGATTGTGACGCATGGAACACCCTGAGTTTTGGATTCCCTGATCTGTAAGAATCTTTAGATTTAAGTTATGTCAAAGTTGCTGTCAAAGATGTAATTGTTGGTGATTGAAAGTAAAACCTTGATATTTATGAATGTGTGTGTCACATATTTTCAGGGGTTTGCTAGGAGGACACACAATGGCTAAGTATCTACAGAAAAAAGATCTAGGAATGCAATGGTATAACGACGAACTGTTAACGATGGCTAAAGATTTAGGATACAGGTTGTTACCTGCTTTCAATACGAGTACAGGAATTCCATATCCGCGAGTGAGTACCGGTACATTCTCTCAATAATCACGGTGAAAACCTCGTGTAGAAATCACTTGAAATTTGTGTTCGATTCAGGTTAACTTGAAATACGGTTTAAATCAAGGAACGTCTCGCACCGGTTCAGAAACGGATACCTGTACGGCGTGCGCTGGAACTATTATACTAGAGTTTGCAGCCCTCAGTAGAATGACTGGTGATCCAACATTTGAGGTAAGAGCCTTCAACCCTTTCACTGTGCATACACCGCAGTGCAGTGTATAAATTAGTGTTGGAATATGCTAGTACCCTGCATCGTGTATCCATTTTATTAGTTATAAGTTGTTATCTATATTTAAAGATAAATATTAAAAGATAATAGTGAAATATTAGTTACTCATGATGATACACAGGACCCAGTTCCGCAGTTCTGAGTTAAATTTGACTAGATTTAAAACATTGAAAATGAACTTACTTTAACTCAAGAGTTAACTCTAACTCTCAACTGTGGAACCGGGTCCTGGGCTTCAAAATATTATTGGACACGCATTAGGTTTATTTGGATAGTCAGCACTGAAACGGTTATTAGAATATGTACAATCCTCGTCCATTGTATTAGATTTCAAATGTGTGAATTTAATTTCAGGCTAAGGCAAAGAAGGCGTTGAATTATTTATGGGAGCAGCGACATCGACAGAGTGATTTAGTCGGAACAGTTATCAATATTCACAGTGGTGACTGGGTCCGTAGGGGTAAGGGCAGCAAAACTCTCTTCAATATCAATTTTGCAAAATGTTGTATATTTGGCTAAAAAAAATTGATACCTTGTTTCTCCGCTCTGCTGAGCTTAAATATTGACCTGGCCGGCCGTCTATCTACCCTATACATTACTTTTTTTTAAAATCGTGATCAATTTTACCATAACAGACCCGGCCGCTATAGAAATGAACTGTTTATAAATTTTATCATATTTTACAAAAATGACCCGGCCGCTGCGGAGAAACAAGGTATCATTTTTGTTTAGCCTTTCTACTATTTACGTTGTGTTGATTCAGAAAGTGGTGTCGGAGCCGGCATTGATTCATACTACGAATATCTACTGAAAGCTTATATTTTACTCGGAGATGAAACTTATTTGGATCGTTTCAATAAAGTAAGCACCGGGTTTTCGAGAAACTGTCCAGGGTTCATCTAACTAATCAGGGAAATCATGGAAAATTAGAGACTTTCGACTCTTTTTCTTGAAAATGTGGGAAAAAAAGGGGATTTTAATTTTTGGTGCGTTTTTGCTGGTGATGAGTGACACTTGTAGGAACCTCTTGATAAGCAACAGCCCTCACTGAGGATATCTTATAATTCAATCAGAGAATTTTTGGTCAGGGAAAATGAAGGAAATATCAGAGAATTTAAGATTCCTCGCTTTGTAAGAATAAATCAGGGATTCAATGATGAAATGAATGTTGTAATTTCAGCATTATTCAGCAGTGATGAAATATATCAATCAAGGACCGTTGTTAGTCGACGTTCACATGCATCGACCTACGATGAATTCACGTCATTTTATGGACGCTTTACTCGCGTTCTGGCCCGGGCTACAAGTTCTAAAAGGAGATCTGAAACCGGCGATCGAAATTCACGAAATGCTCTTTCAAATCACGCAACGCCACAATTTTCTACCAGAGGTAAGAAATTCCTTATTCAATTATCCTTCTATATAAATATAGTTCTCAATTAGCTTTCAGTTAAACTAGTTCATTTCCGACGTTTTAAATCTTCCCCGATGAGTCAAATTTTAACCTAAAACTTTAGTTTCTGATCCTGCCTCGCAGCTAAATGAGTTGTATCTATGTTCTAGGCTTTTACAACAGATTTTCGTATTCACTGGGCTCATCATCCACTGCGTCCTGAATTTATTGAATCAACATATTTCTTGTATAAGGTACGTTTGAGTGTATGACCGTGTCTGTATGAGGTGTGGGGTTAATTTTAGATGTAAATGTAAAAGGTTTTATGAATGATCATTGTGAGTGTTTTTTGTTTGTTTTGAATTTGCAGGCGACAGGAGACAACTATTATTTGAACGTAGGTAAAACAGTAATTGAGAATCTGAACGCGTACGCACGTGTCGACTGTGGATTCGCCGCTATCAAAGATGTTTCCACTTTACAGCGTGAAGATCAGTAAGTACATGTACTTGTATTCAACATCAATTTACCATCACACTTATTTTCTAAAGAGAAATGATGATTGATGAATCATTCCGCATGCAATGATGATACCGAATTACAAAGTTTATGTATTTGACAATTTCGAAATTTTCATCTAAATCCCATCTACAGTGTTTACTGTTTCGGTGAAGATAAAAATTGAGAAACTGTCAGATGAATAAACTTTGAAATATCAACATTGTGGGATTGTTCGTTATCTTCATCATTGAGAATGATGCATCTATGAATCTGACATCAATAAAAGATAAATTCTGTGCGTTTATTTTGTATAGAATGGATTCGTACGTGATGGCTGAAACGTTTAAATATCTGTATCTACTGTTCACAGAGAAAGAGGATTTATTTATAAATGTTGATGATTACGTTTTCACGACCGAAGCTCATTTATTACCTCTGACACTCGCCATACACAACTTTACCTCCAATTATACGGTAAGATTTCCATATTCACAATGAGTCAAACCCTCGAAATTTTCTATTCATCTACCGGTACCTGGTAGTTGATTTAACTGCTGCTACATTATTAGGGTGGTTACTTATTTTTCAGGGCCCAATTATATGATGAATTCTTACCAAAGTTTATCATGAACGTGTTCAAAATTAGATCACAGTAATTTCTACCGGTAGTTCATTTTCAATTAGACCACTATTTTTGATAACTGCTCCCAAAAAGAGATTAATGATCTGATTTCAAGTCAATTCTGATTTATGGTAGTTCAGATATGTGCGATTATCCACCTAAAAGGCATTGATCCTAACTGGCAGATCATGATTGACTCGACCCTGTTAAACTCTACGTGTTGAAGTCTATATGATTGTCTGTTTTATTTGAAGGATGGAGAAGATGATCAAAGTATTCACGGTCGTTCGTGTCCCGTGACGACTACTGACTTCCCGAACAATCTGAACTTTGCTCAAACTATTCGATCGCCGTTGAAGAATTTTGTTGAAAATGTCTGCCCAAAAGCGAGATCGTAAGTACTGGCTGTGAAACTCAAATACATGTTCATCAAACACCATTAAACTACAACGCTCAGTTCCACAGTTCAGGATCCAGTTATACAGTTGTGGATCCAGGCCCATAGTTGTGGATCCAGTTCCACAGTTCTGGATCCAGTTCTACAGTTGTGGATCCAGGCCCACAGTTGTGGATCCAGTTCTACAGTTCCAGGATCCAGAACTCCACTGTATGAGTTCACATTCATTATTGTAACCTAAGAGTTGAATATTAAGCCTGAGAACTGTGAAACTGGATCGAGTTAGAAAGAACAGATGTACCCGGTCAGGTTCGAGAGGAGAGTTGATCTGGTCAGGATGAGGGGGACGTGTAAACCTCAACTGCCGCAGTAGCAAGGATTGAATTACAGATTTCGTTGATATATTGATTTACAGAAATGAGCCGTATGAATCTTACATACATCATTCAGAGGACTCACGTTTTACGGTTAAAACATTCAGTGAATATACTCCACAACCACCACCTCAACAACAACAACGACAGCAACAACAACAACCAAACTCTGAAGAATTAAAGTAATTAACAAAACACATATACATACACCTAACCCTTCTAGTAAATAGATACACGTTACATGTAGAGACAAGGGTTACGTTGTACATGAACATGTGAGTAACATGTACATGTCAGGTTTTTAGTCACATTGTGAACCAGATTGTACACCTAGTATTTGTTAATGGTGCAGTAGGGAAGTGATAGGAGGTAGTAGAGATGTGTTTGGTGGAGGGAGGCAGAGAGGTTTTTGGTTGAGGGAGGTAGAGATGTGTTTGGTGGAGGGAGGCAGAGAGGTTTTTGGTTGAGGGAGGTAGAGATGTGTTTGGTGGAGGGAGGTAGAGAGGTTTTTGGTGGAGGGAGGTAGAGATGTATTTGGTGGAGGGAGGCAGAGAGGTATTTGGTTGAAGGAGGTAGAGAGGTGTTTATATTTGGTGAAGGGACCTCTCCTCATGCACAGCGTCTATAGATATGAACACATCATATTTTAAACCATGTACGATTTTTGCACACTATTTTCAGTATACGGAAGGTAACGTTACGATTATTACAGATATTCAACAAATATCACTTGCATACAACGCATTATACAGAGAACATGAATCAAATTCATTTCATAAATATATTCATTTCTCTATTATTCAGTAATAGCCAGGTGCATGTATAAATCATTATACCGTAGACTCATAAACAAGTGTCATGAATTTGAGGATAATTTGAATTTCAAATTATTGATGTTGATTTTATTATGGTTTAATACGAAGGTCATGCGGTGTATTATTGATCGAAGTATGATATATATTTGATATAATTAATTTTAGCCCGCGCCCAAAACGAATGAGAGCCCACGATTTCATCGCTGGAAATAAGGAACAACTGGAGTTGCTTCGTAAAATGGGAATTCGATTGGCGACGATGCCGGACGGAAGAGTTCAACTGATACACACCGCATCAGAGGTAAAAACCTTCAATCTAAAAAAGACTTCTTTATTCGATTTTTTAAACTGTAATGAATGATGAATCGTTGTTGTTTGATTCAGGCTGCGACACCTGAAGATGCCGAAGATGGAATGGCTTTCATGCAAGAAATGATCGAGTTGTCAAAAATGCAGCCAGCAACTCCAGGTCAGCATTTAATTACTGTCTATACCAGCCAGCCGGTTTTATAGGCTAATCTAAGAGTTTATTCAATTGACTTAGAATCCTGTGTGTTAAAGTTAAAACTATTTCATAAAACTAGCCCCTGTAAAATCTTCTACAGTGTTTTCAATAAGAAATTAACAAGCCAGGTCCCTTTGAAAAACAGCAGGGTCCCATAATATATCACAGTCCCTGAAACGAAAGCTGATTTGAAAAAACAGGCGGGTCCTTTACAAACGACAGACGGGTCTGGGACCTGGGACCTGGCTCTTTTTGAAAACACTGTTCTATGAATTGTTTGTCTATTTGAATTTGAACGTTGTTATAAATATTGTATTTATTAGAAGCGAATGAACCGAGGATAGTTCAACTGATTTCACAGCCGTATTTCGGAGCGATAGTTTTACAAGCGGGTCCGGCGCAATTCGGATACGAGCTCAAGAATGGATTGGGTGTAAGTTGAGAAATCGCAAAATATATTTCTTAATAGCTGCCTCTCCCAACAGAGGAAAAATGATATGAGTGATATTTGGTCGAAGAATAATGAGATATGTCTTACAACTTAGATAATAAGATTAAAAGCCACTGTTCAGTCAACCCCGACATACCGCCCTCCCATTTACCCCCACCCCCACCTGGTGGTATATCCGGGGTTGACTGTATATAAATTTGAAAAATTGAAAACGAAATTTATTTATCAAGAATTAACAGCAAAATCTAAATGAGACAATGTTTTGGTTTCTCTAGAGACTATCGTCAGGCGTGTCATTGTGTCAGTAGGCTCTCCCATGACTTGTTTTATTATGTTATTGACAGGTTGAAGCTCAGATAATCGTCGCTGATCCGTACAACGCCTGTGATAAACTCGCTAACGTTAATCAGGTGTTCGGTAAAATAGTCGTAGTCGAACGAGGGTCGTGTTTATTTGTGGATAAAGCGAGGAGGATTCAAGCTGCTGGTGGTGTAGCTGGAGTTGTTATAGGTCAGTTTACTCTTGAGAGCAGTATATATCTAGAACAGGGTGGAAATCGAGGAAAAGTCAGGAGATTTTCTACATATTCAGGATTAAGTAGTCAGAGGGTTTTGTAGAAAAGCTAAAAATTGGGGATAAGTCTGGGAAATTTGTTTAGATTGATAGATCGTGCGTAAATCAAACAGTTTCCATCTATGTCTTACGTATTTGACTGTGTTAATTGATTGGATTCTTAGCAGATTAAGTCATGGAAAACAACTTGTGCATGTCAGGGAATAGTCGGGGAAACGTTAGGGGAAAAGCAAGTCAAATAAAAGTGACTTGGGCCCAGTTTCACAAAAAAGTTAAACTCAAATTTTTGGTGTACCGGTAATTGCCATTGGTTACTTCATGTTTTCAATGAGGACAACAATTCAAACTTAACCATTTTAGGCTTAAATTTTTTCGTGAAACCGGCCCCAGAACTCTGTAGAAGCCTGAGATAATGTTGCACGTATCACGGGTTGCTTTTCATGTTGTTATTACAGATAATAACAAAGGAACCAGTAGTTCTACGTCTCTTTACTTTGCGATGTCTGGCGATGGTAAAATGGACGTTACTATTCCGATGGTTTTCCTGTTTGAGTTGGACGGAGCTCAGCTTCTCGAAGCGATCAGTTCATATCCGAATCTCCAAGTGCGAGTAGCTTTCAAAGCCAAAGAACAAGGTACTGAATGTACGAAAAATAGAGGCCCAAGTTTCCGTTTTGTAATTCATACTCGGATTATAACTATTTCTTGTTATTTCAGAATTAGTCATGACAAATCTTCTACAAAAATCTGATAATCAGAGACGAGTATCCGAAAGTTC
This sequence comes from Tubulanus polymorphus, assembly GCF_964204645.1. Classification (NCBI taxonomy): domain Eukaryota; kingdom Metazoa; phylum Nemertea; class Palaeonemertea; order Tubulaniformes; family Tubulanidae; genus Tubulanus; species Tubulanus polymorphus. The sequence goes on from NC_134031.1 coordinate 1,356,872, forward strand.
TTCCAGTCGAGCCGAACAGGTCGATTCAGTCGATTCAGCCGATGATGCGGGTATTAAGTCGACGACTAGCGTTTCGTCACAAACCGAACAAACCGTCAGTAAAGACGGTTCGCTGATCGAAAGTCGAACGACGATCAGCGTTAATAATATGAAAATTAAACTGCGAGGAATCAATCGATTGAAATGGAAAGAATCGACGTCGTTGAGAGAACCGTCCGTCGAAGTGATTCGTGAAAACGGCAACGGTATTCACAACGCGTTCTTCAATATCGGACACCTTCGCGAGAAACACGGCAATAAACTCGATTTTAACACTTTCGCCGATGAATTGTTGAATTTGTTGCAGACGTCCGTCGATGAATTGAACGATCGACCGGAAACTTTAAAATCGATTCGGGTAATGTTAGAAAACGCGCATAATCTCGGACAGTTAGGTTTAGACGGTCGAGAACCGTCGCTGACCGACGAGGTGGAAGAAGCGCCGCCTAGTGGCGTGGAGCAGCAGCACTACGCGACGGAGAAAGAGTTGCACGAAGATCAGGAAGTTCGACCGTCCGACGGCGGTCCGTGGATACGCGAGAGTCCCGATAAAATGAACTTACAACGCGGGGATTTTATGCTGCAAGATGGAGTCGTATATGTTCCTAAAGACTCGCATTCCGTGGATCAGAATCCGTCTGCTGAATCGACGCAGCAGAATCCATCTGCTGAATCGACGCAGCAGAATCCGTCTGCTGAATCAACGCAGCAGACTCCGTCTGTTGAATCGACGCAGCAGAATCCGTCTGCTGAATCGACGCAGCAGAATCCGTCATCGAAACAGACTAGTCATAGTTCTCATAGCGATAGTATATTAGAAGCTAGCGATAGGACTCATTTACAGCAAACTACTGAACACACTTCCAGCCAAACTAGTGACTCATCCAAGCCCAGTATACCAGCTGCTTCGGACAGTGAACCTGATCATGATAGAAACAAAGATGAACTTTGAGTTGAATGATAAACATATCCGACAAGAATAAAACTATCGTACTTAATCAGAGTCACATTAACCCGGGCCCAGTTGCACAGACAATTCGTTCCCCTCCGTACTTAGGTCTGAAAGTGGTCTCATATCTAATCATGAGTTGTTAGATTAGCTATTGAACTTATGGTCTTAAATGTCAGGCTTCACTGTGCAACTGGTCCCAGGGTTTAAATATCAGGATACTGGTTAACATATTATGAAGTAATTAGTTCAATAATTTCATGGCCTTGATCTCGAAAATATTTACAAATCAAATCTGAAATTAATGATGTTAAGTCTCTAGAATTAAAGCCAGTATCACTCAGTTGCTTATTAAGTAAATACGATATGTTTGTTTATAGACAATGTGCTTTAGATTGCTGTCTTGATTACGAAGGCCGAACGGCAACGTCACAGCTCACTATTTGACTTGTAGCAAATTTTGAAAATTATTTTAGTAATCATTTATTGATATCAATCGTAAAGCCAGTATTAATTACGTATATACATGGCAGGAGGGCTACACGGTAGCAGTGTCAGTCTAGTTTCCCAGATATTACAGCCGTCTTCTCAAGTGAAAAATGAAATTAAGAACTCTGAGTCCAGTTGCATAAGCCAAAAGTGGTCTTAAATCTTAAGTTTTTGATTGGCTTTGGTCTTAGGCTGGTCTTAGATGTAAGCCATGACTTAGCAACTGATCCCTGATCTACTAAGGCTTACCTGTAGCTCAATTTGGTATTTTGTTCTTTTTTTTTGTAAATCACAAATTTGCTCAAGGAATTGATAACTAGTGTTAGTTGTAGCAGATCGCTGTCTCGTACTCTGACAGTTTTCGATTTGCTGTGTTATTTCGTGTTCGTGCAGTCATTACTCGTCAGTGAAATATACTTCGGTTTTAATCTGTGATATTAAGAAAATAATTTATTATCTTAGATTATATTGTGTAAAATCTGCACTTTATCAAAAACTAGATACCTTATCTATAAGGAATAGACCAACAACAATCTCCTGTTTCTATGGTTTTGGTTGTTTCAACGCGGACAAACGACAATCTCCTGTTTGTACGGTTTTTGTTTGTTCTGAATCTAGGAACAGTTCCACAGCTGATAATTAATTCCTTGAAGCTTTTACTGAAAATGTTATAATTTCAATTCAAAATTGGAATTAATCAGAAACTGTGAAACTGTGAAACTCTTAACAAGGGCGGATTGAGGGTTATTTTTAGGGGGTTTATATGCAAGGCACCTTTTTGCGAGGACGGAAGGTGCAAAGCCAAGTATTGGCATCCTTTCACAGGAAATTTTGGTCTCCTCTTAAGTCATTTCTAGGCATTCTAAACAAAAGTGTGATTACTTTCTTTCTAAAATGGGCTTATAAATTGTTGGGGGCATCTCAGAATCCGCCCTTGCTTAACGTTCTAGAAATACTATGCGTAATTGTTTCCTGTGATGATAGTTTGGGGAGGGTTCGATGTTATTTGTAAATATTCTATGTTGAGTGGTTTTACTGTAAATCATGGGAAATAATTTATTTCCATCGTGTTGTAAATAGTTTACATATCGTAATGTATGTCTTAATATTTTTGTGAATATTCAGGGATTTGGGATAAACGGATTTTTTCGGGATCTGAAAAATATAATTTTTTAAATGCCCCAGTCTGAATACCAGACGACAATTACAGGTTGCAGGGATCATCAGATGTGGTCATTAACTTCATCAATGAATTTTCTTGCAGCAGGTTATGACTCATAAATGTATTTGATATGTCTATCATGGTTCTTGCATGTGAATACCTGTAATGTATGTTTTATGGTCAAAACACGACACCAATTTCTTCCAGAGCAGAATGACCAACGCTCGCCACCTGGAGATACATGTATTAAATCCCTATATCACGTCACATTTATTATGCAAATAAAAAAATTCTTTTTTCAATAAATCTATGTTTGAATGAGATAAGTGCTATTTAACTTTGTCAGCAGGTTATGGGAGCTCGTTTGAAAACTGGATTTTAGGAAAAGCGAGAAAACGAGTTCAACTTTTAAGGAACAACGATGAATTTTCGCGAAAAAATTAATAAAATAAATTTATTCTAAAATATTATAAAAGCGTGAACAAAAATGACGACATTACTTCATAGTAAAATGACATAACTCATGATTTTACAGCGTACAATGAGACATACATACAATCAGAGCTGTACCTGGTACCTACTACAATTTCCTCTAAAACCAAACCGTTTCATATGTGTTTTCACATCATAATTTATACATAATTCGTAAATTACCTAATGCAAACTTAAATCCTTGAAAAAATGTAGAAAAAGAGATTCAACTTTTTCAGTAAAAAAAAGAATTAAAAAATGTAAATGTTTTTCAAGCCCAGTTTTCCTCAGTAGTCCGTGAAATATTATTCGAGTTTTCTACGACATCAATTTCATCTTCAACTGAACTCTCTATGGATGGGTATAAAGGATAGATGACGTTCTTTCCATCGGAACTGATCGAAAATCCAGCCTCCTCGAGAACTTCCCTGAAACAAATGAAAATGCACCAGTGACAGTAGAGTCAGTTAGAATAGAAAATAAAGCAGTTAACTACGAAGTCAGATGTTTTGGGACTGGAATATCTATAACGTGGAGCAGTGTGTGGCCGAGTGGTTAGAGCGTTTGGCTCTGGAAAGCCAGGTCGTGGGTTCGAACCCTGTACATTACCATAGTGTCCCCGGGCAAGACACTTATCCTCATTGCCTCTCTCCATCCAGGAGTTAGTGGGTACCTGGTCTGATAGATGACTCCTGAGCGCTTGTTAGCAGCTCGGTGTTACTTCTCCCCAAAGAGAGATGACTGATACATGTTAGAGTATAAAATGGCCCGGATAATAATACCGAAAAATGTAAAGCTTTACATAAAACACATATTATTATTATTATCATTACCAACTTTAAGAAATTTGATTTTCCTCTGACTAAAGCGTTTATCCGACTTATTCATAGTTCAATGAATCTAAAAACTGAGGGATACAAGTCTATTATCAGTGATAACTGGTTGTTGTGAGATCTACCTGAGTTTGTGAGTTGAATTATCAGTTAACTTGTGTAACTGATGTGATTGGCCCAACATTTCCTCGAGTCGAATGTGTACGTGTCCGTTCGTATCCTCTTCCAAAAACGGGGCTCGGGAAAGTGAAGTCAGCGTGTACTGAGCTTCATTCAGAATCTTCTTATCGATGCTTATACTGTTAGTTTCACGATGAGGGAAATAACAATTTATAATCTGCAAATTTCAAAAATTTATAATTCAAATTCAAAATCAACATCGGAATATTAGACACCAGGACCCGGAGTTGTCGGTTTAGTTAAAATGAGTTCTTTTCGAATATTTTAACTGGAATTGGATCCAGTTATAGCAGCAGCTTCACTAACCTGTGTGTATGGATGTACGTCTTCATTCTCCTCAATGACGCAATCATTCTTGCGAGTAAATATTGCCATCTGCGAACAAAAACCGACATCTTTCCTATCGTCGGGCGGGGCACCTATTCCACCATACTCAACAGCATAGTTGTAACTCACAGCTACATTTTGACACCTGCAAATGAAAGGGTTTCATTAAGAAACATTTCTGGTAGTTTTTGAGGTAAAAAGCACTACTAGCATCGCAACACATTACTGGTAATTCAAAGACCATTTATCAGACAGCTTCTAAATTTATCTAATCCCATCTTCACAGAAACAGTAATGGAATATTACTATTTTTCAGAAGAATTCTCTGTATAGGTAAATCTTTAAAATGTCATCATTGTGCGATTATTCAACATCAGTTTTGATCCACCACAACTCACCACTCTTCGAACTGATTCCTAGTCCATTCGAACTTGTGATCCCAGTGTCTCATTCCCGAGAAATTCTCGAATAAAACGTTATATTCGCAATTCGGTGTAGTTATCACGACGGTCTTCGGTTTCAGTTTACCGAATAAACATTCGGGAAGAGCTTCGAGGACATCCGGTTCTAAATGTTCAATGCTGCAATGAAGAGAATATATACAAAAAACCCGTCTGAACAGCACTTAAAATTAAATTGATCTGTTGCATGAGAAATATCATATTGAACATGTATTTTAGTATAGGTAAAACTGTAAATGAAATCCTGATTTAATATATGAAAATCTGGAGGAAACCCATACTGAAGGTCCAATTTTACAAAATGGTTTAAATCCGTTAATCAATTTACGACACATTGAAGTAATTAGATTGATTTAAAATGGCAGATTAAGTTGACTAACATTACTAGGAAAGACTTTGAAAACAGCGATGAATCTTACAGTTCAATAAGAGTTGCAGCGTCGACAGTTTTCAGCGCTGAATCGTAATCAGTAACACTTCCGTGATATAAACTCATCTGTAACGGGTGATTACGAACGTCGATGTAATCAGCGATAATCGGACGACACACGTATTTACGCGATTCTAATAACTCTTTCTGAACGTCGACGCCGATAATCTGTTCGAAGTTACCGCGAAATTTCATCTGTTGGATGAATTTACATTCGGCGCAACCGAAATCAACCACCTGAAAATCATTCAAATAGAAACAACGTTCATTTCATCAACGCTTTTTAAGTTCTAAATTATTGTTACGATAAGCTTAATCAAATACATGTCGAAAAACTGATAACTATTGATGAAACACACTGAGATCCCACAATGTAAAATAGAGTCATAGTGTTATTCTGGAATCTTAAATGGCTGCATTATGATATCGTGGCTGCCTGAAGTAGCAAGGCTTTCAATCCCTCCAAAAAATACAGAATGAGTGCTAATCTGTCCAATTTCTTTTTCCTTCCAATTTTGCTTTGCTATAGATTTATTTAATATGTAACTGATTTTACGTTGTATATTTCCCCTTGTATTATCTATACATATTTCATAGTTTTGTTATAAGTATTCCTGAAGACGACTATTAATCGAAACATTTAGTTAGTAAAATACTAGCTAAAGGAAACATTTAGGATTCTATTTATTCTTAGTGTGGGATTCTTTTTTATAATAAGGAAACTGATTACTACAATAGGTAGGGCCACAGTGACGTGACAAAAAAAATTTTTGACCCCAATACCCTATAGGAACTATATATAAAAAAAAGTATAAATGTATACTGGGGTCAAAAAATTTTTTTGTCAGGTCCCTCTTAGTGTGGGATCAGTAGATACTGATGATACCTTCTTGCAATGTTTTTCTAACAGAATGTCAAGTACAACGTTGTATCTTTGTATGTACAACGGAGGATTAAACAGCTTCGAGTCTTCATCATGTGATGAATCATTTTTGTCATCGACGCAAGACATTTGTTTCTTCTTCTCTGAAAAAGATTAGTGAGTTTGAGGTAAATTCATGCAGTATCCTACATAGAGCACCTCCCAAAATTGGCCGCCTCTATAGCTCGGTTGGTTGAGACATGGAGCTGTGACAAGTGTGACAAGTGGGTTCGAGTCCTGCTAGGTGCTTACCGTGTGCAGGCAGTTTAAATGACCAGTCCAAACAGTCTCGGGAAAACAAGCAAAGAAGATGCAAGACAAAACAAACATTTTTAGCTCTTATTTAGAATTCACAATTTAACCACATCCAAGAAAGTTATGACAATAGCTGGATGAAAGAAGAGGGACCAAGAGATGAACACTATAGTTATGCGATGCAATAAAATGGGGTGGTGGGTCGGATATGGATGCGCGTGGGAAGGAGTTTGTCCAACCTGCTGATGATGTAACATCGTTGACAAAACGTGACGAATCTTCCCACTGCTCGTGACGATCATCCTCATCAACCGGATTATTCATCACTGGTCGCTGTGAGGTGTCATCGCTTTCATACGGAAGATATCAGGCATCGTTTTACGATGCGAAACAAACCCGGAAGTAAAATCCGGAAGTCTACATGGGCGATTGTACTGTTCCTGAGTAGGGGTGGTAGCATTAATATGGAAATCAGAAAATTCAAAATCACACAGAATTTACAAGAAGTTTTGAAAAGCTATTGAAAACCAATTAAATTTTTTGATACATTGATCCGTACCGTGGACATTTCAAACGTAAAAGACAATTATTCAGAAATCTGTTTTACCGCTAAATACCTCCTCTTCCCGCACGTTGGACGAGTCGATTATTGGTGATTGTCAAGGAATAGTGTTTGTTGACATTTCAGAGTTTGCCGCAAATAATAAATAAAAATGGCAGAAATTCCGGTTTTTCCAAAAGCTGAATCAATAATAATTCACACGGGTAACATGGTGAACTGGTCGAGATTGAAACGAAAACCGAATCAACAAGCAACAGAAGAGGTCGGTCAGAAGAAATATTGCAAAAAAGTTATCATTTTGTGATACGTTAGCTTATAATTGATTATTTTGATACCATGTATATATATGCACCCGTACCCCTGAGTGTGATTTATGATAAACTGAATTGGAGCTATTACCTTAGTGTTGGTGCTTGTTAAGTCCATAAAACTAAACAACACTTTTAAGAACTTTTTTATGGTCGCAGAATATAAAATCCAGGATTTATTTGACTAGATTTTTAAGATTGTCTCGTTAATTTCTATTTATGTTGTATTTTCAGTTACTCAGCGGAATTGATGAACAGTTACAATCGTGTAAACGGACTTTAGATTTGAACGATGTTCAAGTAAGCAAATTTTTATGTAACATTTTGAAATGATTTTCCGCCCTTCTCGAGATTCAATGGATTCTATATTCCAGTATCTGACGAGGTTAGAATGTAAAGGGAATACTGTGAGAGAATGTAAGATAAACCTTGCACCGAACGCTGCTACCGTTGATTGTAATTCTATTCCGTGTCCGAACGAAGACACGATCGCTTTGAAATTCAGCAATGAAGATAGAGATAATCTTAAAATAACCGGTAAGGATTCATCATCATCATCAATATCACGGACTTATCGAGGCCTGTTGAGGCCTATTGGTGTCCGGCTCGTTTGGTAATTTACATAAATTTAGGTGATATTTAAAATATTTCTCAATGCTCATAGTTTGATATGCACCTAGCCCATCTTAAAGATGGGCGTTAAATGTTCTTTAGATCAGTTAGAATGGTCGCCAAGTATTGTAACATTGCATGACTAGTTAAAAATATTTACAGCATTACAAGATTACAGCAGTCTTGATAATGACCCAGACAGGTCAGTTGCAGCTTGACTGTTGATTAATCTACCCATTGGAGGATGCAGTACTGGATGCAGTATTGCCAGTAATTGCCATCAATTATCCTCTGGTTAACTGAACCAACTTTTAAACATCTGGCCACAGAAACAGTCCTTTTATTCAGTTAGTCTGATCAGTCAATGTGGTGACTGGTATTATTTGTATGTTTAGCCGAACAAGTTCTGACAATATTTAGTCTATATTTCAGTGAAGGTGTATTTGCACGAGTGTACTCCTGAATCGCTGAGTGAAGCAGTTGAAAAAGGTAAGATTATCGAGGACTGACCATGTTCTGGATATAGATTGAGAGAGTGTTTAAGTTGATATCCTAGAGTTCAATCCTAAGGTCGAATTCCTGATGAAAACTGAATACTGGGAACTAGTCCCACAGTTATGAGTTTTTAACTAATTGAAAATGAACTAACTTTAATTTAGAGTTAACTCAAACTCACAACTGTAGAATTGGGTTCAGCTGGGTCCTGATTGAGAATTTCATTTAATTCTTTGAGTTTAAATTTCATGTTTTATTTCAGTAATGGAATCGTTGGGTACAACGTATTTAGAAACGCTACTCGTAGCACTGCCGGAAAATATCACTCAGGATTTCTCGTTGGAAGCGGTAAAACCGGTGTGGAGTCAGTTGGAGAAACTGGTGCAGGATAAACATCTTATTCACATCGGATTCTCCGATCTAAATAAACAACAACTTGAACAAGTTTACGATTGGGCAACGGTAAGAATAGCCTCCTTCTCACACGACACCCGCATCATTCACAACTTCCTTGGTTTACACCAGCCTGGATTCAGTCGGGTCCAATAAAGATACAGTGAAAATAGAACCCTGCTTTACGCTTACCGGTAACCGTTGATGAAGCACTTAGAGTCAGTGTTTTAACGATAATAGAAAATCCATAAAAAAGAGTAAAAAATGTTTCCTGTAGCTAATATTTCATTCGACGTTAATCATTAATCATCTTCAAGAATACTGAATAGGAATATTTTACTTTTTGATGACAATTTCTGCATTTGTTTGTATTTTTCTGAATATTTCCAGGAAAAGCCGAGTATCGATCAAGTAAATCTTGCTTCGTGTTGCGTGATGCCACAAGATTTAGTAGATTTCGCTAAACTGAATTTGATACAGCTGTTGAGCCACAATGACCCGAAAGGTAAAATCTAAACCCACTTCCTCAGTTTTACACATTGAGTTTCGACTCCAGAATTGGATTTAGTTATATCCAATGTTTTAACGCTCGAGGCAAATAAAAACCTAAAAACTATGGAATTGGATCGAGTTCCAAAAGTTGTGAGTTAAGATTCATCTCGGAATTAATTCATTGAAAATGAACTGATTTCAAATTATGAATCAAATATTATCCCAAGAACCGTGGAACTGGATCCAAGTCAGAAACTGTTACAATTATTTAATGAACTCAACATCATCTAATCTTTTTTCCAGATATTTTGCCGGCTGAATCATTCCGTAAGAAACTTCAGGAGCATTTCACGCAAGCTGACTCAGATAACTGGCAGCCGTACTGGACTGTCAGATACTCGGGTATCGTGAAAGGACGAGGCGTCATTCACAGTAAAGGCTACATAACGAAAGCAATACGTGATATAAAAAATCGCAAATAATGAACAATTGTCAATTATAACTTAATTGTTTGTTTTACCAGTATAAATTCAGTGTTTCCCATATGCTGGGATTTTAAAGGGGCTGCATTCAATGTATAGCGTGTGACATCATGGCTGCTGAAGAAGCAAGGCCCAAAAAATACCTGAAAATTAAGCTTAACTTTTGGTGTAATCTTCTATTTTTCACATTAGCTCGATATATTTCAAAGGAATTTTCAGTATTGATAGAATATTGACATCCACTCTGGTAGGGGCAGCAGATATTTTATGAGGGGTGGCTGATCTTCAGAGGGGTGTATGTAAAAATGAAACGGGTTGCTGTCCCTCTTAAAAACCTGTTGTGGAGAACACTGTATATTTTGCACAGGCATATATAATGTGCTATTTTTATTCTATATGAAAAGCGAGTTAATTATATTTTAAACGCTGTTTGCGATATACCTGGTGTTGTGCAGCACTCGTATGTAGATACATGTACATAAAATGTACATTTCACGATAAGAATTGATTATGTTGCAATACATGGTAAATTTATGATGACAAATATCCAGGACCCAGTTCCACAGTTGTGAGTTAGAGTTGACTCTGAGTTAAAGTTAGTTCATTTTCAATGTTTTAACCCAGGGTCAAATCTTAACTCAGAACTGTGGAACTGGACCCAGGGTTCTTACAGATCAGGGAATTACGGATTCAATTTCTGCAGAATTCTGACTCTTTTTGGAAATCAGGGAAAATTCAGGGAATCTGAATATTTGATGTTCTTGTGATGCCAGTAATCAGGGAATCAGGGAATTATTTAAGGGTCAAGGAAAAAGAAGAGCATTGTGTATTCCCCGATCTGTAGTTAGAAACCTGATTTATGGAAGAAATAATGCATTAAATATTCATATATATTATCAAATATTCATTAAGACTAGTCTTAATGAATTTTTGATAGTAGCGGTATGTATTTTGTTTTTGAGAAATATAGCTAATGTTTATATTGATTCACAATATATTGGAATTCGTGTGAGTGATCCTGAATGTGAATACAAGATGAACAGGGGTGTCGCGGGTTCGAACCCAGTAATTACTGATACTGATTCAAAGTGGTCGATGCTGAATAGAGGTCCCAGTAATTACTTACTCAGATTCTCAGTGGTCGGCCTTGATGAGAATATACTTGTCCCGGGTAATCGGACAAGTGCTTAGATCGCACCCTGTTTAGTAATTAGTTCCTCACTAATCCAACTGACCTCATGATGCATGGAGGAATGATACCTTCAAACTAACGGAGAAGCCACTGAAGAAATGTCATTAGATGAAAATTTACTTTATTTCAGAAATGCGTCAATATTTACACATTGATGAATATAATTTCATATATTGAATTTTAATCAGATGACCGGCCACTGAAGAGTATCAATCAATGTTTTATAATACAGAAATCATCATCATCATCATTTTCATTCACTGACGAATATTTACAACAATCTACAGATAAACATCTCATACAAACAAACAAACAAGCACTTGACTAAACAAAAAACAACCTCAATCATGATAACAACACATAGAATACCGGTAACCGTACCACCCGCCCGCCCGCCCTTAAATCACAGGAATTATGATTTTTGCTGGAACAATAGAGTTGTTAGAAGTATGTACCCTGGTTGAAGACAAAACCTGAAAAAAATGTCGAAACTGACAAGGTTAAAATATCAACAAATTAGTTCAGAGCCCTGAAGCTCTGAATTTTCAGTATCAAGTTAAAAACCATTTTCATTCCTTGGTCTTTATCTATAAATAATTCAGCAAAGGGTTAAAACTTTTCAGTTGTTTTATTGTGGGTTTGACATGCTACGAATATCGACCTCTTCAAAACCTGAAAAGTTAGCATTCCGCCGAATGAAGACAGTAATAATCGATTAAAAGCTATTATTCACTGTCTATTTGTTTAACACCTATAACACCTATCACTGAGATATATGTTCAATAATAATGATATATGATGATAAATATCTCCAATTTCAGTCAGAAAAATTTGCTTTGATAATAGAAAACGTTTTGGTAAGATTTTAGAACCAGTTTGTTCACAACCCGTACTGTACAACCCTAGGAAGTTTCGCAATACAGTGGAACCTTGTTATAACGAACTCGGATATAGCTATTCATCGGTTATTACAAACATAATTTCATTGTGGATATCACTAACCTTTAGTTATAACGAACAGGAGCAAGTTGCTGAAAAGTGGTTAGAGTAAACCAGTGGATAGTTGTCATAGCGACAATTAACAGTTCATTCTTACTATCGTATTCATACGCCGCTTATCTATAACCAACTTTTTCGCATCTGGCCCCAGATTTCCTAGTCTCCTGGCTCCAGTTCCACAGTTGTGAGTTAGAGTTAACTTTGAGTCGAAATTAGTTCATTTTCAATGAGTTAACTCTGGGTCAAACACACAATTGAGGAACTGGGGTCAGAAGTTTGTTGTAACGAGGTTCTACTGTATTTCATAATTAGCACCGATCTTCTTCATTGATTAATGAATATTGTGGTGCTGAAAAAGTGTGTGCTTTAAAATAGGGACAAAACCTTGTGTTACAAGTAAACATCAGTGATAAATTACACATAATAATTCTCTCAGCACCCTCAAGTAATAACAATCAGTACAATGGAAGTTATACATAATACAACTAGTTTATGGCAACTGGGTCCAGATCATCAGGAAAGGTTTACAGCAAATATCATCAAGACCCAGTTCCAGAGTTCTGCATTAGAATCAGACTGCAGAGTTAAACATTTGAAAATAAAATGATTTCCACTCAATAAACTATGGAACCAGTTCTTAGAATATCATCAGGATAAGAAGAAAATTACAAATAGACGTTAATGATTTGGAGTTCATTTTTAGCGGTAGTTGGAGCATTCGAGGTGGGATATGAGATACAGGGAATGAAACTAACTCAATATTATAGAATTGTGAATTATTGCAACCTGAGATTTATCAATGCAAATATGGATGAAATAAAAATGAGAAATTGAAAGAAAAACTTCTACGAAGCAGCAACAGCAGCAGTTAGAGCTGAATTATTTACAACAGGTTTTCACTTCACAATCTGAGCCTAGTTTCAAATCAGGCGTTTGTCTTGTTAACAAAATTTAAATTTCAAAACTTTGTATGTACTTTGTACAGAAAGCTGGACCCAGTTCAACAGTTGCGAATTCAGACTTGACCCTACGGTTTTTAACAATCCGAAATCAACTAATTGAAATCTACAGAGAGGAACTGGGTCCTGAATTAAAAGGTGGGCAGTGGTCTATCAGCCACAGTGTAACTATCATATTGAGACTAACTATATCAGAAACAAACGGAACTCAGTTCCACAGTTGCTGCTTAAATCTGACTTTCAAGTTCAAAATCTCAACTGACGACTGTGGAACTGCATTCATAAACTATCTTTAACTAACAACTTGTCGTTTTATCACAGAAATAAATTCATAAAAGCAGTAAAATATTCAATGGTTAAAATCGATCAACTTTCGCTACATGAAAATTCATCGAGTCTTCGTGAATTTCTGTTGGTCGAAGCAACGATGACGTTACGAGTCTATATTAAACCTACACTGACCCGATAACAAAAGCTTTGTAATAGTCAACATGATCGAAAGATTAGATTCGCATAACTTTCGTAATAAATAGCTTAATCTGGATGAGTCGAGTTACATTATCTTATCATCGGAAAAAATATACAGGCCGTATTTACTTTGAAGTTCGATTTGATATAAAAACAATATCAGAGAAATCTGACCCTAAGATTTTAACTGGTTTCAAATTTCAAGAACACGTATTCAATATAAATCCCTCCATTTCGTGGAATGCTTCACAATTTCCAGGAAGATCTCGGTCTAATGTTCTTCCATTTCCTGGAAATATTTCGGCGTTCTCGTAACAATTCCTGAAAATGCGTCTGCTCAAGAAAGTCACTAATTTCACTATTATCGACCGGCTCAAATCGTTTCATATTCCTCGGTTCCTAGAAATGCTTCTAATTCGTCAATTTCTTGCGGTTCCCTTTTCTTTTTTTTCTTCTTCTTTTTCTCTTCTCCCCCGACGCCGCTATCCTGGTCTTTGTCTTTATCTTTGGTTCTTCGATGTTTCTTTTTCGTTGTTCGTTCTTCTCCCTTCAAACATTCGCAGGAAAAATAAAGAAAATCTTGATACAAATTTCAGGATATAAATCAGGGGGTTCTTAAAGATTAGAAGTTCCCCCAAATTTCCCAAACCCATGACCTACCATAAAATAAACACAACATACAAGTGTAATGTTTATTTTACGATTGCCGGAGATTGATGACAATATAATAAAATAATGATAATATAACTTAGGAGAGATAGCTCTCGGACAGCTTCAGAAAATTACTGAGCTCTGACAAGAAAAGAGTCTGAATTTCCGAGATTCCCTGATTTCCCATATTTGCCAGAAAAACTCTTTCCGTGACACTAATAATCAATACCCACCTCTTCTTTGTCTTTAGTTTTACTCTTCTTTTTCTTCTTAGCTTTTTTCACAGTTTCTCGATCGGTGTCGGTGTCCTGAACACTTGACGCCACAAAATCACTGTTAGTTGATGGCGTCACACCTTAATACAGAAAAATATCTAATTACAAAACAAGTTCCCCGGCGACTTTTCCCTGACATGTACTTTTTTTTCTCTGACTTGACCTGCTAAGAATCATAGATGGAAACTGTTTGATGTTTACGCCCAATCTAGCAATCTCAACAAATTTCCCTGACTTTTCCCTGGTTTTTAGCTGCTTTTCTTTACACAAGATTCCCTGACTATCATGCCCAGACTTTGTTTAAAAAAAGAATATTCCCTGAGTATCATGCCCAGACTTTCTGAATATTCCCTGAATATCATGCCCAGACTTTCTGAATATTCCCTGAATATCATGCCCAGACTTTGTTTAAGAAAAGAATACTCCCTGAATTTTAACTGATTTCCAAGTTAAGCGGCCACCCTGTTAGATATAGTAAGAAGACCATCATCTAAATTTCAGCGCTCTCAAAAATCCTGCTACCAGGTCACTCATGATTTCTGTCAGTAAAGAGCTGTAGTAGTATCTACTTACTGGGACTCACTGAAGACAATCCTTTCTCTAATACGCTGAGATCTTCAAACTGTAACGCGAGTCCGGGATGTTCCATCACATCATTCGTCATTTTACTCGAATCATCATCATCAGACTGAACGCCGGCTACTATCGATCCGTTGACCTTCACATTCTCCAATCCGGCGACCTTCGCCTGTTCAAGGTCGTCGCTATCGATATCCTCGTCTGCGAGTATTTTAATCGGCGCGTCTCCGCTTCCGTCGTCGTCCGAATCCGACAACGAAATACGACGCGATTTTTTACCGTTTATAGAAACCTGCTGCGTCATCGTCGGTTCAGCGGCCGATTTTATCACAGTTTGTGTTTTTGATTTCGATGACGTTTCCTCATCACCGAGCGACTGATGTTTACTATATTTCGTCTCCGCGGCGACGACGTCCATTGTTGTCGTTAAATCGAGAGACATTTTTTGTTTTGATTTAGAAGTTTTTGAAATTTCCTTTTTAGTCGATTTGTTTTGACTGGTTGTCACGACGGCGGTTGTAGGTGTGATCTCATCGTCGATATCCGACACCTCGACCTCCACAGCAGACGACACAGATGATGAATTTCTGCTGCGGCTGATTTTATTTGACTGATGCTGCTGCTGCTGCTGCTGCTGCTGCTGCTGCTGTGTCTCCTCTTCATCCTCGCTATCTAAATCATCTTGAAACCCGGCAACCATCGGATTGACGCCTTCATCATCACTGAATATAGAACAAACTCCATTGTGTCAAAATCTCTCTGAAATCGTATGATTCTAATTCCAGGGTTCTAACAGATCCAAAATTTCCAGATATTTCCCTGACCTATGAGCAAAAATTCCCAGATTAAACCATCAGATACTCTGAGCAGTCCTTTCCCTGGTTTTCAAGAATAGTTAGAATTTTCTGATTTTTTCTGTCCAAAACCCAGTAATTCACTACTCACCTATCATCACTAACGTCCTGACCCCCGGCGGTGCCGCCGTTTGTTCGTGATTTTGAGATCTCTTCTTTCGCCGTGTCGTCGAGGAAACTCGTGTCTAATTGTTCATCGGGTTTAAAGTCGTCAACGCTGGAGACTGTCTGTCGACTGTCACTGTGCGATACAACAGCTGAAATACAAACACAACAGTCATCAAAATCAATATCTCTTAATTGAGGATTCCAAAAATACCAGGGCTCAGTTTCATAGACGTAGGAAAAAAACCTGTCAATCTGAAATCTGTCAGTTATAACCACGGTTTCTCATTGTTATATTGTGGTTGAGGACCTTTGATACCCAGTCTATGAAACTAGGCACTGTAAATCAAATAGCTACAGTCAAACTAGCTTCAGACAATACATTACTGAAGTCGCCTCTATTTTAGAGTCTCAAAATTTCTATTCGCAATTCAATTTATTAAGCGTAACTCGTCATTTCGGTATGTTATTGACATATAGGTTGTCCCAACTAAAACAAGCGAGTTTGATCGTCGATATCAATGTAATATTCGTTGTCCCTCTTAGACAAACCTTGGAGTAATCAATGATTACTCCAACGACAAACACATGCTGAGAGCAGACTTTTCATGATGGGAGAAATAAAGCATCCACCAGCCAGGTAATTAAAGCAGAAACAGATTCAACCACAATCTAAAACAAAATTAACAATTTCGCTTTTGCCACTTTCAAATGGTTGTTAAGTTAATTCTGAGGAGGGATCAGTGTGTGAGACTTCGGATGAAACGCAATCTAGAAACCATGCAAAAAACTGAAACAGTCGCTGCATGCCTCGAGCTGCTATCAAAATCAATCTAACCAAAAACTAATCTATTCTAGAAACACAGAAAAGATACCATGAAATCCTCCGATGACATCACACAGGGATCTGAGCGGAGGTTTAGTTACACAGACTGAGTTCAGGTGGAAATACAAGCATTTGAAATCCTGAGACCAGAACACATATGATACACAGACACACATAGATAGTATCTATCAACCAATCAATACGCGGTAAAAATTCACCTGCGAATATATTAACTGATTCAGCTGATTCAGCTTCAGGAGTGCTGAGTACAGAACCATCTGAAACTATTAAATACAAATAGACAATCGCAGTCTCTGCTTCTTTCAGCTACATCAGTGCATCATGCTTTAGATTTACACATAAATTTGAAGTTTATAACTCTTCATTGTTTTGAAGTTGCAACATTTGGTTTGGTGCATACTAGACACTAGTGCTAACCTGGTTCGTCCTGTTTAGGTCAAACCAGTTTAGGTTTCAAGTGCAGCAGCATTCAATGACAGAGAGTGATTGAATGTTCACGAATTTTGGTAAAAACCAACCATCGGAAATATCTCTTTTGATCGACGGTGCTTACCGTTGCTACTACTCGATTCTGGAACTTTGTTTTTGCTGCCGAACAATCGTGACATGAATCCGCCGCCGGTGGTTTTCGGAGGTTCACTAGGAGTGGCTGGTAGTGATATCGAGGCAGGAGGGATACTAGGTGCATTCACAGCTGCTGGTGTCGTAGGTTGCGATATGTTTAACCCGGGTATCGGCTTCGCAGGTGGTGCTACAAAATACGAAATACTCTATTTCTTCAAATATAACTTATGGAAGATATAGATGTGATTCATGTTGCTCTAAACAAAATCAGCTGAACTGGCTGAATCAGAAGATTCATATCCCTGTTTTCAGGGTTTTTGCAGATCATGAAATGCAAAATTCCCTCTATTTCCCCACATTTTCATCGACCCTCGACCAAAATTTTCTTAAACTCAATGATAAGATATCCTCAGTTTGGGGGGGGGGGCTGTCTCTTATCAAAAGGTTCCTTGCGCAAGACACCAAAAATCAAAATTCCCTGACTTTTTCCTGATTCTCAAGAAGAGTCACAATTCCTCCCAGAGTGAACTGTATGAACTGTGTAATTATACCTGCTCTGATCGGTGTAGGTTCTACAGGAACTGGTTTTGGACTGATATTAATCGCTGATGGTTTGCCGTTCGCGAGGAGGGCAGCAGCAGCAGCCTCTCTAGCGGCCTTCTCCTCGGCCTCTTTCTTCTGAGCGGTGACTATCGCTGCCTCTGATAACTTCTCTTGTTGCTGTCGTCGTTTGACGGTCAAAGCATCGTTAAAACTGAAACACACACACAGATCACAGGTAGAAAGTTCAGTTAACCGAGAATCAATTACAGAAGTGATAAACATATAAATATCATCTTTTATAATGGGTAAAAACGGTTTATACTAAACTCATTCAAATAAATAAAACTAAAGATTTTCACATCAGGTCCAAGTTAAACGGGAGTCACAGTTTTATTCATTTGATTTACATGTTAGAAAATGAGATCTATTTTGCTTTATGGATTTTCTGCAAATCTTATAGATATTCTCACTCATAGCAACTGTCTATAATTTCAATGTATATGAAATCAATGACGTAATTTTACTATTCATTTTTCATCATGTAATTTTCAATGGCAATAGATTTGTTTTTAGTGAATTAGTGAACAGTGATCTAACGAAGCTGATTCGATTTTAACAGTGTTTTGTTAGTAAACAAAAATTCATAGAATTCATCAGATTAAGCACATCCCATTCCGTCAGGGTCCAGTGGCTCGAGAAAGGTTCGTTAATGTTAACCAATGTTTAAAATTCATGGTTATTCAAACATTGGTTTATAATATAATTCTTGATCAGTATTTAATAGCATTATTCTAATCATTTTTGAATTGGAGATCAGATTAACTGAGATTTGCTGTCAGGTCAAGGATGAAGCTATTAACGATTAAATATTCTATTTTTCGAATAATTAGCGCGACGGCAAAAAACTTTTTTACATACAATGATTTGGGGAATAATCCAACTCTAGGGTTCGATTGTCTGTATTGAGATAAAAAAATACATTCAATAATAAACAACTGATCTGATCACGATTGGTAGAACACTATATCCGTGTTGACGCGATGAGGAGAGAATCCCACAATGATAATAAAAAGTCCGAATAATGAAACTTCGAGATAGTAGTTTATTTCAACGTTTCGACTATATCCTAATAGTCAACTTGTATTCACCTTTGTTTTAATTTAAGTGCCCCCTAGTTTGTCTTTCTTTTTACTACTGACTTTAAGTTTCATTTATATTTATACTCACTATTGTTGTTTATAATTACCCCTTAGTTTGCTTCCCTTTAATCTATTTTAGCGTGTAATTGTTTCTACGTTAATTTTCCTTTAGTTTGTATCATCTCTGATTACTTGAATTAGTCTCTTTGTCCCTGGATTGTATATATATCTCATAATTTCTGTAGTATCTCATTATTCCTGAAGATGACTATTAGGATATAGTCGAAACGTTGAAATAAACTACTATCTCGATGTTTCATTTTTCGGACTTTTTATTATCATTGTGGGATTCTCTCCTCAACTGATCTGATACAGACAGATGACAGACAGACAGGTAGGCAGACGGACGGTCAGTTTGATTTTACTTACACATCATAGTTTTGCTCCTCTGATTCTTCATGTATGTTTAACTCTTCTAAAGTGCTGTCGATATCTGATGAATTCAATTCTAACTGTTTGAGCAAGGTCTCGCGCTGAAAACATTACGCAAACAACGTAACATGAAATATTCCGTTTTAAATCTCTAAATGTCTCCGAACTCGCTCGGCAATCTTTACCTGCAGTTGTAAGAACGGTAAATTGAAAAATCTGTGAAGATATTTCAGACCGAAACCATTTCGCATTGAAGATTCGGCATAGCGCACGACCCCTGCATCGGCAGGCCTAAAAAACAATACAAAAACACATTGAGTCCGCGTTGTAAAAATCATATAAAATCCCACATTATGAATAAATAATAGTCAGAAATGAGTATTCCAGAAGATGAAAATTAGGATATCCAAACATTGAATGAATTACCAGCCTAAGGACTCATTTTTTTATTTTCAGTGTGGGGTTTTAGCAATAGTATTTGTATTGTTTATGCCTGCGTAAATTACCTATCAATTTCTTCAATAAAATATCTAACTTTGTCCTCTGATATTGTTCGATGGTGTCCCATGTCCCTGTGATTGGCTAATATTAATATTGGTATATGGTTTGGCACTTTTGGTACTTCGCGTTCTATGTAGTCGTAAGTCCTGTAAAAAAAAGAAATATATATATATATATGTCAAAATTTGTATTTCCAATAACTCAATATTCAGTGATAATTTCACGACGATAGTTCCGTGTATATACAGTATAGAGCTGACTAAACTTGAAATTCATGTGTTATAAATGTATATTTAAACAGCTTGGTTTCAACACTGCAAGCAATGTATCATATACGTAACTAGAATTGAAAAGCACGGAGGACATAGAAAAACTTACCACGATTTAGTGATATCAAATACCATGACGACGCCATGAGTTCCTTTATAAACATCGACGAATTCAGCGTCTAAACACGGGTCTTCATATGACTTAAATAATAACACATATCAAATCTTATGAATAATTTATAACAAATATAAAATGAATTCCTACAAAAGTTCTGTCCACCAGCGTCAGATGTACAGTTTTATACCCATTTTTGTTCTATATATAGATCAAATAACTTAAGATTATGATTTTAAACTTTTCCCAGATTGCAGCCCAGTCAAATACTTACGTTCTGTTCTGCATTATCGAGTTTTAATCCGTCAACTTTCTTCTTTTTTCGTCCCTTATCGACGACATCCCACACTTCAACTTTCACCACATCATCAGTGGCTTTATAATTCCATTGTATACTAGCCACCTATGAATAACACCGATATAACACTTTTACTGGTACCCACCTTAACAAAATAAGTGAAACCATCAACTTTGTCAAAGAGGCTTCACCAGCGACAGTGCTCAATTAAATTGATGAATCTTGCACTTTTTTCATAATCTTTCAATACAATGATTTATGCACTTCGATGCAAAGAAATACACTTCTGATTTTTAAAATCATTTTAGGGGTCGATAGCAACTTGGCTTAGAGGACGGGACTATAGTCACAGGGGCGGCCAATAGAGACCACATTTTGCCACCTATAGTCATGCTGGCCGAATTAAACTGCTGGATATCAACTCATCTTAAACACCGGTAAGAGAAAAGTTGGATTCATAACAGTTCAGCGGTGTTAATATTAAATGCAGATTAATGTAACAGCGATGTGAATACCTGTATCTCCTCTGTAGGGATATACTCTTCTTTATATTTTTGTCCTTGTAGTCTTAGAAATAAACATGTTTTTCCGACATTTCGATCGCCTTTGATTATGATTTTCACTGAAATGCAAAAAAATCAAAATTCAGCGCTTGTAATATTCATAATTAATTATGACTCGTAGCAACTGATATTGATCTCAGCATTTCAGAGTTAATGAACATAACCCACATTTGATGATTTAACAATTTATTCTAAAACAGTTTTGAAGTTTTGACTAAACCTAGCAAAATCAGCGAAATAAAAATAAATTATCTTTATTTGTGATAGACTCAGATCAGGGATGAATTGATAATTTTCCGCAAATTCAGATAATGTCAGATTCAAGACGGACAACCTATGAATGAATGAATATAGAATAAAGTATCTATTAGACAGCTGGTGCCGTTCGTTCGTTACAGCTGTTACTGCTCAGATAACGACGTCATAAAACAGTATTTCAAATTTACGTACAACTTATTGACGTCGATCAATGTTTGTTTCTTCAACTCATCAAACATGCGTCAGATTCGTTAAAATACTAAAATTCAATAATAAAACCTCTCTTCGCTATCGATATAGCGATATGTGTACAGGGAGAGATAGACCTTTTCAGGCCCCTCCCTCAGTTCACATAAATTATCTATGAATTTCTCCCTCCCCCCATTAAGCCCTTTACCTAGTCCTAGGCATATATAAAACTCAACCCAAGTTCTATCTCATCTCGGTGAATTTCGAGGTTATTTTCCTACAAAATTTATCGGACAAAATGTAGAACGTAGCTCGAGAAGGTGTTTATTTATTATCAATACTTGATTCCGAGCAATAAAATGAGTTGGGAATCAACCAAAATACTGAGAAGGGTGACCCGGGAGTTCCAGATATGATTCTAAGAAAAAAAGACTACTAGGGCTGGGCCGGGCGGGAAATTGGTAGGCCTAAAGAACTAATTTTGGAACTGTTGTTAAGTCAAGACACTCGATCTGATTTAGTAGGTGGTGCGCGTGTTTTGATGATACTCACTGTTATACTGAACTCCTCGAGCAAATTTCCGCTGTAACGAAGCCGACATGGCCTGCATGCCGCCCCGGACAGTCGAGCCCACGGAACTCGCGCCGGTTCCATCACGCTCCGCGCCCGTAGGGCTACCACGTTCATTGTTACTACTACCACCCAGTAACTTTCTAAAAAACATATCCACAACTGTAGGAAGCCCACTGATTAGAAATGTGGGTCAAACAGATGGTAGGCACTGAGCCTACTGAATATCTAATAAACAAATAAGACAACCCGGAAGTGATTTGTCGACGTCTTAAATCCTTGTTTTCCTCCGATTTCAGAAAGATTTCACTGTAAAACAGCCCTGAATAAAACGATTGTAGAACGAGCTTTGTCTATTTTACATTTTCCTCGGTGGGATTCGGCGCTGGCGACTTCAGAATTCAAGGAAATCACGGTAAACTTCAAGAAAAATCAGAAATGTCTTATCCAGATCAGACCGAGCAACACCCGTCAAAACAATTATACCTCGCCGCCAGAAAACAGTACGCAGATAAATCTATCCTTTTGCAAGTTGCAATCATTTGATGCCATTAGGTCTTCGTTTCTAAAGCGAAGAATTATTTTTCTGATAAATTTGTAATGGTAAGATAAATATTCTTATCTTTAAAAAAGTTACATTTATATATTATTACGCGGGAACTATTTACCATTTATTCGACTGCCAGAGTAGAGTATGACCTGAAAACGTGGCAGCACTGTACGGCAGTTTGTTTATTTCGTCTAGTCGCGGTCTAGAGGTGCCGCGGCTCCGACGTCATCGATGACAGTTCCGTTTATTCATAAACACCTAACGTCATTAGTACCAAGTTTCCACGTTTTAACGCAATAAATGTCAACCAAACACCATTTCGATAGATTAGCCTAAAAATGACACAAAACACCGTGGGAACGGTGGGAAAATCTCAGTCAAACCGGGCCGAGTCCCGCCTTTCTTTTGGCCCAGAAAACTATTTCGAACCGGTTACGCACAAAAAACCTTCATAAAGTATTGAAATCTATTAACTTTATTTTCAGCCAGAAAATAACAACGATATCAAGATAGGTTCAATCGGATCTTGCCGATCATGTATCATCCGACTAGGAAACCTAGATTTAGTGATAAATTTGAGAAGTATTTGACAATTTGTATCCGATCGAATTACGCTCAATGGTTTCTGAGGAACTGGTGTAATGAAGTTCGCCCCAAGTGCTCCCAGACACGCGAGTTGATATTTGATAATAGAGTATATCGACACAAAACTAAACACAAGTCAAACACATAAATTTCCGTGATATATGTCAATATACGCGTCGCACACAACACACAATTACAGTGACAGATTACTGCAATTGAATTCAGTACTGGGAGCGCGCTATAGACCATATACACACGTCTGCGCAATCATAATGCCTTGAACCAGTCAGGCGGACAGTTAATTTCAGCACAACTTGGAGCACTGGTGCATACACATAACTAACAACCGTTATTTGTTTAAAATATACTGTTACACTGAATTGTTTTTGACGCTTTGACCAGTACTGACAGAGTCGAGGGTGTCCCGTGTG
The DNA here is from genome assembly GCF_964204645.1 of Tubulanus polymorphus. Lineage (NCBI taxonomy): Eukaryota > Metazoa > Nemertea > Palaeonemertea > Tubulaniformes > Tubulanidae > Tubulanus > Tubulanus polymorphus. The sequence continues at coordinate 1,380,670 of NC_134031.1, forward strand.
ACGTCACAGCAACTAAACTCCCGGCAGTACTGTGTACGTGCTGCGCTGCGTGGTCGCTCCTAGTAACGACTGTCTTTCATGGCGATAGATCTGTGATCTGAAGAGTCCGGTTCATTGTGCGTTCACACAGTTATTGATACTTCGATTTAAACGCGATAAGTGGCAAGTAGTAGAGGAAATCGTAGATCGTCATTAGAACCACCCGTTGGGAATTGCTACAGTCACAACATCACAATGCCGATGCCACCGCAAGGAAAGAGTATTCTAATGACTCCAGACCCATACCATATTCCTGGGTAAGCATTTTTCTTTTTTCTTTTAATGAAAATATTTTCAACCCAACATATATCCCTGAAAAACAATGATTTTTAGATTCGTGTTACATATATATATAATTCTGGGTGTGATCAGATAATGAATGCTACTCGGGTTGGGTTCGTAATTGGAAGCCGTTATTGCCACCAGACAACAAACACTGCAGGCACCGTGTAATAATGAACGCCAAACATAGACTTTATTTCAGCGCAGATACTTAATTGATAAAATAAAAAATTCATAAATGTAGTTCGTGACATATGATATAAACCTATATAAATTCCAGCTCGACTGAGCGCATTAACGAGCCTTATAAATCAGGAGTTATAGATCTTTATAGAACAATATATCAAATAAAGCTGTACATATTAATAATAACTGTTCGTGTGACATTATTCCCGAATATACCAGTTCTATAGTACTGCGCTAAATGACATAATGCGTTCACGCTTCGCGAACCTTCAATTGCAAATGATTGTTAATTGATATGGTTTAGGAGCAATCGATAGTGTTTTGCTGCAGGTTGAGAACCGTATCTAGAGATCAATGTCACCAATGCAACGGACAAAATCGAGCATCGACTGCAACTTGTAATCACCGATAAACAGCCTCTGAAAGATTTATGATTTCTGTCTTGCGTATTGTCGGCGTACGTTATGGAATTCTTGTTTAATGCGTGGAGAAATGATAAACCTATATTCACGAATTCCAACTGATTATATATAATACTCTCTCTACGACTCGGAAGAAGCTATACTTGTGCCGATAAAAAATACTCACCTTGTTCAGCTATGCCTCACGTGTTTTCACGTCTTCACGTCTGAAGGTTTATGGTACATCAAGTGTTGACTTGATATACACAAAACGGTGTCAACTTGCATTTACAAAATTCAAGATATTGTTTGCTTGAATATTTAAATATTATTAGAATGTACATAACATTTCAGTTCGTGTTTAAGTTAAATATCTTAACTAATGTCTCATCATTAAAACAAGCCGAAACGTTTTCTAAAGTCTGTTTTCCGTGAGCGGTTTCCAGCTTTTCCGGCTGGAAACCGCTCATGAAAACTGACCGAAAACAGGAAAGTGCTCCTGCAAAGTTTCTCAGCGGGAAATAGCTGGAAACCGTTAAAACCAGCCCCTTAAAACTCAGTGAATGGATGTCGTATATACATTTGAGATTATATAAACTTTTCAGTTATGGAGGATTCTGTCCGCAGTTCAAGTATCAAATCGGAGATACATTCGGTCGGACCACTTCTCGTCTGTTGACCGATCCGAATTGCGCCAGTTCCAAAAATCTGGTTCTAGCCGAGATGTACGCGGCAAGAAAGCCGAATATAACCACATCTTTGGGAGATAAGGAAGCGATCGTTAAAGCTCGTACTCGGAGCTGGGGAGATCAGAAACTAGCTGAAAGTATGGTCCCAGGATATACCGGTAAGACTTTTGGGAAATTGACAGAGAAAAGTGCAATTTGTATGTGTGAATCTTGGAATTCACATGTGAAAAGACCAACTAAATTCTTGAAAATCTGTTACACTGAAGTCTGGGGTAGAATGCATAGAGATTTATTTTAAATGAAATATATGAATTTGAAATTCATTTTAAATAAATAAATCTCTTTGAAATAAATCTCTGAAGAAAGAAGAATTTTACCTGAAGCGTCATTGACCCTTAATGGGTATTTTACGCACAAACCACAGAGAATAACTCTAGATTTCGATATTTCGATATTACTTTCAGGATTTATTCCCAAAAGTCAACATTTCTTCGGTAAACGATATGCGGAGAATTGTGTGAATGCTATTTCTGATTTTGAAACCGATCAGTTGACCCATCGTGAGAAGATGGCTACATTGGCGCGAGCGAAAACTCTCGGCTCAGAAGCTGTAAGTATTGTGTCTAAGTAAATCGAATCGAATCGAATCTGAGATGACGGGGATTTATAAAAGAAAACATTTATTTTTCTATATTTCAGTTGCTTCCGTCGCGTAGACTGGGGGCTAGCGCTCCTCTGAAACCGATCGCGCGTTCTCCTAAACCGTACATCTCACCGAATACCCATCATCACTCCATGTCGCCTTACTACATGACTAACGACAATACACAGAAAAACTTCATGTCAGGTCAGTACAGTACCGAGGTGCGACCAGTTGTTCTAAAACCGACGCTAAGCGGTTTTGCTGACAATTCAAAGTCATTTAACCGCTTTTTGAGCAACTGGTCCCAGGTCCCGTAAAAAGGTCGTATTTCTATCATAAGGGCTGTCTCGTGTGCGAGTTTCTGCTCATAGAAATACTTTCAAAGCATATATCTAAAGCATTTTAAAAAAATCCAATAAACATGGAACTCCACTTGTATATTCGAATAACTATGAAAACCATTTTCAATAAAAGGAAACATAATGTGGAGTTGGCAGTCATTTCCAATTAAGTGAAAAAATATGTAAAATGCAATTTCCAAATTCATTATTCATGGTTTACATTATGTAGGTAAATCTATCAAGAATGAAATCTATTGTCCTCATCGTGTAGAAGCGACACTTGTTTCATTGAATTATTGTTTGTTTGTTTCAGGATACACGGGATTCGTGCCTAGATCTCGAGGATTGATCGGTCGCGGTTACCCGATTATAACTCACTTCGCTCTCAACGAATTCACTGATGACATCGGTAAACACAAACACGTCGCATCGGCTCCGGTTCAGGTTCACCGAGCTGAGGTTTTTAAACTAGACTCGACTAAGATTTATCCGACAGAAAATGGATTAGTTCCACATTACACCGGACATATACCGGGTAAGTATCTGATTTTCCTTATTAAAAGAGAAGATACACAATATCCGTGTATGATGATGACGACAGAAATCCCACAATAACAAAACCAAAATTGAAAAATCCTATATCAGAATGATTGTATTTGAGGAGCGACGTTTCGGCTAACAACTGTTAGCCATCATCAGGCGTACTGAATCATCTTCAACAATCATTCTGATATAAAATTTTTCAATTTTGGCCTTGTTATTGTGGGATTTCTCTCGTTTCTTTTTCTAGTTTCAATCTGCACAGATGTCGCCAGTATGTGGACATTGCAGGCGGCCTAGATGCTTTTTGGTTATCATTTTCAGAATACACTCAATGAAAAATTGTTTCTGATGATGAATTCTTCAAATATTCATTTTCGTTTCAGGTCAAAAATTCCGCTACGGTCAAACTTTCGGACACAGCACACAAGACTCATTGGTCCGGTCGAACACAACCTCACAAATACCTATATCTGTTTAATTAATTAGTGAATAGTTTAACAGTTTTTTCTTCAACCATCAAATGCTTTGCAAAGAATCCCGTCCAAAATTCAAATAATTGTTATAGAACATATCAGCAGGATAATTTGATAGCTTTTCGATACAAATTTTGTAGGATAGCAATTAGAAGTTGGAACCTACTTCTATTTTCGAATCCTTTCGCGCGTACCTCTTTCTTTAAACAAAGAAAGAAAATCATTAATTAATCTATAGCTAACTATTTGTGACGCACGTGTACAAACATACACATGTATATAGAAACCAACGTGTACTATTGATATATATATATATATATTAAGTTATATTCTCCGATTTCAAATTTTTGAAATTGTGAAAATGCTCATCAAAGCGCTGTGTGATATTTTTAAATCTACGTATATTTTAAGCCTTGTAAATTATAAAGATTTTCATTTTGTCCTTGTCTATGTATCATTTACTCGTTGCTGTAATGTAATAAAGTATATCTATAAGCATTCATCGTAACAGTATGTAATGATATACGTGGTCTAATTATAGACATTAGGAGGTGATCTGACCAATCCTTTATTTCAACGAAATTAATCCATCTCCAACTTAGATAATTATTATGTTAACGGTTATGTTTTGGTCAGCTGTTAATGTTTGTTTGTTTTTTCTATTCCGCCTCCTGTACGCTGGTAGTTAACTCAATATTACGTGCGAATGTCTATTGTCGTCGATGTATTGTATGTGTTTAACTTGCACAGTTATTGTACCGGGTGAACTGCTGATAATAAAACAAATTTAGTTTTTCATTTTGAAATATGGCTTTCCGTTTTAATGGTATGTATTTACTTTAATGATAAACAATAAATAATCAACAGCACAATCTTTCAATTAGCGCCTGTTTCATAGTGTTCACGAGCGCGTGGGCTGAGGTATTACAGGTATTACTAACTAATTTGAACAGGAAAGTCTTAATTGATTGAAGTCTTAATAGTTTGATTATTGCTGAAAGTACATGTTTTTATAGCACCTATAAAGGAGACCATACTTCTATATAATATCATATATACAACGCCTATGAAATATCCGGATATAAACCATGTCTTACTGAGAGATTCAGATATAATTTTTCTGATATTTCATCCTTCTATCTCCTGATGCGGCCAGCCGTACTGTAGACAGAATATCATTTCAGCTCATTCTCACTATTCGCATGAAAAAACGGTTCGCTTCCTATGCGCCACTAGTGAAAATGTCGTAACTTCAGATTAAAAACCACCGAACACTCGGTGTTTGAAAAAATTGGTATTTTTTCATAGGACTCAATACGTAACGATGAATGCCGCCGCAGGTGATAACATGTAACCGATACTAGTAATAACGAACACCTTAGGTAATGCCAATTGTCATCCGTATGTTATGACATGTCAGTGACCACACCCGACTGGTCACAACCCACTGATCCTACATATTTACAAATGCACATAGTCGCTACAGTTTAGTGGCCTAGTGGTTAGCATTCACAGCTATCACGATGGAGAACGCGAGTTCGAAACCCGCTGCGACTAATGATGTGCCCGCGACGTGCTGATGGTTGCTAGGACAGTTTTTTGATCAGTTGATTCTGCGTCATTTTTTTTTTAAACACAGATCGTTTATTTATCTAGTACAGGCCGCTTTATTCGGTAGAAACTTTTTTTTAGATAGAGTATAGTAAAAATTCGTTGAACATACCGAGTAGTATCCATATTTCTAAAAAGAAATACATTGTCAGGGCCTCATTCAGGGACTGGGTGTCAGTTACATAGGGTAATGACAATGTTAGGGAATGCCGTGTTATGACATGTTATCCTCGTTTTTTGATCAGTTGATTATGCTTAATTTCTTTTCTAAACACAAATCGCTTATTTATCTAGTATAGGCCGCTTTATTCGATAGCGTTGAACAATACCGAGTAGTATTAATATTTCTAAAAACAATATGATGTCATAAAAAAGCTTTCAGTCTAACAGCAGTTCGAGTAACAATATCACAATTTTGTGCTAAAAAACCACCGATAGAATCAGTTTATCAAGGCCGCGCTTGAACCTCCTTAAACATATCAGAATTAAAGGAATATTAAAGAATTTGCAGTTTCTAAACACATTATTACGCCAGGAATTTGTTTTCATGTATATTGAAAGATGAGGTGTGTAGGGTAAGTCTTGTCTCACTGTCTAGATCTACAGTTTCCAAAGAGTTGGTCGTAATATTTGGCTGAGGGAAAATGCTTTTCTAAGTATTCCAGAGTTAATAGATCGTAAATGTTAATGTGCTCTCTCCAGTCCGTGTCCTAGTGATAATCCGTCTGTAAAATATGGATCCTCTGCAGCTATGTGTAAAATATAGCTCTGCAGCCAAGTGTTTAAAATATAACTCCTCAGCTAAGTGTTAGATATAGCTCCTCTGCTGTGTAAGATATAGCTCCTCTGCTATGTAAGATATAGCTCCTCTGCAGCTATGTGTAAGATATAGCTCCTCTGCTGTGTAAGATATAGCTCCTCTGCTGTGTAAGATATAGCTCCTCTGCTGTGTAAGATATAGCTCCTCTGCTGTGTAAGATATAGCTCCTCTGCTATGTAAGATATAGCTCCTCTGCTATGTAAGATATAGCTCCTCTGCTGTGTAAGATATAACCCCTCTGCTGTGTAAGATATAGCTCCTCTGCTGTGTAAGATATAGCTCCTCTGCTGTGTAAGATATAGCTCCTCTGCTGTGTAAGATATAGCTCCTCTGCTGTGTAAGATATAGCTCCTCTGCTGTGTAAGATATAGCTCCTCTGCTGTGTAAGATATAGCTCCTCTGCTGTGTAAGATATAGCTCCTCTGCTAAGTAAGATATAGCTCCTCTGCTATGTAAGATATAGCTCCTCTGCTGTGTAAGATATAGCTCCTCTGCTGTGTAAGATATAGCTCCTCTGCTATGTAAGATATAGCTCCTCTGCTGTGTAAGATATAGCTCCTCTGCTATGTAAGATATAGCTCCTCTGCTATGTAAGATATAGCTCCTCTGCTGTGTAAGATATAGCTCCTCTGCTGTGTAAGATATAGCTCCTCTGCAGCTTTGAGTTTCACAAAGCTTTTCTGCTAACAAAACGCAAATCCAAGAAATCCTTCCTGATTTTCGAATTAACGAACGATGAACAACAAACAAATTCACAAATTCACAAAATACAATCAATTCATCATTTATTAATCTATTTAAATATATCTTTAAATAAATTGCAACAATTATATTCATCAATTCAACATTTGACAGTGAGGTAATTCTGAGCACCAATCATCACTTATTATTCAGTCAGTTACAGTTCAAACTATTTTTGATGACTAAATACTCGAAAATAAATGCAAGGCAAAATATGTAGTGTCACTGCACCACAATGAATAGACAAACTCAAGTCATCATTAGTTGTGATGATCATTTTGTCGACGACTTATCGAAATTATGACTTGTATTCTAGTGAACTGAATTAAAAATACAAATTAGGACTGAAAATAGTGGTGATTTAAACGATGACGACTTCTTTGAGTTTGACTGTAGTGGTCTTAATACTGTTTAAAAGTCTCTTGTTTCAGGGAATATTCAGCATTTTAAACAGCAGGAATTAACTTATCATTTAACCCTTTACAAGTAAACGCGTACGACCCTGAGTTCAATCAATGAGGATACTGGAATACCTACTGCGGCAATCGAGGATTCCACCTGTGGCAGTTGAGGGATAGCACAGGATCCTCATTATCAATCAAATAGTTATAATATACGAGTGAGTTGTCATAAAAAGATCTGTTTACCGACTGGTAAACCGGTGCTAGTATTCATTACTGGTAGATTATGACGATTAGTTCGTATTCTCTGCGGATTGACCGCTGCACTGACCACTGGTCGACACAGGTCGACTTTACTCGACTGAATGTGAAACGCCGGAGTGATCCACGTACCGCAGCTGCATCGGTCGCCGCACCAGTTAAACGAACCTAGTTTACAGTGACATTTCGGGCAGGCCAACTGAAAATACACGAAAACATAAACTTTCCTTGACACAAATTGATCTAATCGCAGGTTACAATAAGAGTACAGACAACAATGCTTACTTTTCCTTCTAAAACCATGATAGCTTCTGACATCCATTGAACTGGTTCTATAAACAGCGATTGGTTACACGCATCTGATGTACCTGCTGCTGCTGCTGCTTGATTGGGTTTCTGTTTTAAGTAATGAGCTCTCCAATCGAATGCAGCATCTCCCTGACCGACTTCATGACTCTGAATGCCTGTCGCTCTAAACAAAGGCCGCCTACAAACAGTTTACATCAATGTACAGTGAATTGTAGCCAGAGTTTATATAGAGTTCAGAGTTTCCACTTCATTCATGATGCATAGATTAATAGTAGTTACTACTGACCTGCATTTGCGACATTTATATATCGTTTCAGAGCCGTTTTGATTCAAATTCGGATCTGATGCCATCATATCTTCACTCAATTCTGTCTCCTGCCTCGCTGTAAGTGAAAATAACCCGACAAATAGTCTTCATCATGTATAATAGTACTCAGAGACTCCAGAGTCAGACTCTTAACTCCAACAACTCCAGAATCTGATTCTTACCTTCTTTCATTGATTGAGCCCATAGTTTTAAGCGATACAGTTTGTAACCTTCATGCGTCAGATCTATTCTATTACCCATAGCTTCAAACAGTTCCAACTGATTCATGAAACCCGCATTAGGTCTGACAAAAAATTAAAGTTTTTTTAAATAAAAGTTTTTTTTAAATCAAGTTTCATCAATTAAGTAAAATGTTCGGTATTTTTACCTGATTGTCGGTCGTTTATTCTGTAACTTCTTGTAAATTTCATTCAATGACTCTTTGTCTCTGTACATCAGATACGCTATCATTATAGTACAGCTACGAGACTGACCTGCATAGCTAGAATGACACATACATTAGTGACACAGAGTTAATATTGTAGGCCCAGCTGCGGTCATAGCTTAAGCTGTCCAAAAGTGGTCTCAAATCACTAAGCTAAGGTTTATTAGATTGGCTATAGAACTAAGATGATCTTAGGACGATTGAGTGTAGAACAAAAAAGAGCTTAAACTGATAGTTTAATAAAATAAACTTCAAATGTAAACCCTGACAGGCTGACTGCAGCACAGGCTGTGATATAGAGCCTGATGACTTACCAATGAACTAAAACAGATCCGTTTTTCTTAGACGCATCATCCATAAATTCGAAACACTCATTAAAATGTCGCAGTAAATCGGTATCCTCACTGTCTAACAGATTGATGTATTTATACGCCATGTTTTTGATGTATATTTTACTCAGCGGTCGGCAGTCTAGTGTGAGTATATGAGTGACTCCGAGACTCCGGAGTTGATCGGTTTGAGTCGCAGCGTTCAGGTTCCCCAGATATAATCCATCGCCTACCGCTGATAGATCATCTATCGATTTATCCGCGGGCTTAGGATCCTTTTTATTAGCCATAATTTAAATCGAAGGCGAAGAGTTGAATCCTGAAAAAAGAGCGAACGAAGTCGAAGAAGAGAAGATGGTTAGTTTAAAAGGAAGGCTTCCCGGGAGGGCTTATTCAGGTATCCGACAGATACTCACACATCTATCGAATTATTCTGTCAAATAACTGTGTCGTTGTATTTCTTAATTAGTAACGATCACTATTAATATTATATTGATTGATTTTAGGAACCCGGAAGTAAAAATTAGGGGCACGTATTCGTTCGCGTACGGCAGAGGCAGGAGCTGATCAATGCAAATTCTAATATGATAACTTTATTCTGCCATTTCGAGGAATTTCGCTTATGGCCGTCTATATGATATACTGGCGTAGGGAAACCGCTTTACGATGAAGATTTTCAGAAAGTATGTCGCAACGTTTGTTATGTTTTGAAATTAGGAACAGTTTAACACTCATACACTGAATAAACTTTGATACTCACAAGAGCATGTTTTGAAATGCCTTTTCCGGTTTGTTATCAATTAAGTGTACGGACACTTTTCCCGCAGAGCCGTGGCGATCAGAGAGGACGCGAGCGGGTTCTGTCGGTCCAGACCGTAGTTGGACGGGCAGTTAGAGTTCCACTGGTAGCAACTCCAACCAAATTATAACTTCTTGATGTCTCCGCATGATTTTGATTCCCCCGAGAGAATTATTCTGGATGTCCTGCGTCCTATCACTGCAGTGGCCCTGATGCTCGGCGTGTCCCAGACAACCTTTCGCCGTATGCCACCGGCCCAAGGGGTGACCTATTTGGTCAATCTGAAGATTGCGTATGAGTGGCCTAGATAGAACGATATTTGAAGGATCGCGTTGGACATTATCTACAAGAGTCTATGTTCACATAAGATGATGATGGACGCAAGCGTGCCACGACCACCAACAAACTACTACATGTTTGTACATGTTTATGTAACATCTTATAACATTCATATTCATTCAATCTCGATAAATATTTTTTTCACCGCGAAGAAAAAATCTTAATAAAGACAAAGATATCAAACTTCAATATATCGTTTATTTCTGTTTAACAATCATTGAGTGTAAATAACAATACTACTAACTACAATTCACCATTCTGTTCTCCGTCGCTGCAGCCAGCAACAGATCAATGGACGAAGTGACCAATATCAGTAACAGATCAATGGACCAAGTGACCGATATCAGCAACAGATCAATGGACCAAGTGACCAATATCAGCGACAGATCAATGGACCAAGTGACCAATATCAGTAACAGATCAATGGACCAAGTGACCAATATCAGTAACAGATCAATGGACCAAGTGACCGATATCAGCAACAGATCAATGGACCAAGTGACCAATATCAGCAACAGATCAATGGACCAAGTGACCAATATCAGTAACAGATTAATGGACCAAGTGACCAATAGCCTTGTTCAAATCCTTCTTGAGAACCTGTGAAATATTCAGAATAAAGAAATACACTTCAATAACGTCATGATACGCGCAGTAATACGTTAGTAGAGAGCGTCGGCTTTCAAAACGTGCAGAACTATTGTTTTTGAACTAAAGAGTATAAATATTTTTATATCCTAAGACTAGTCTTAAGTTATTAGATTGGCTATAGAACGAAGGTGGTCTTAAAATGGGCCCTGAAAATTTGGGCCCTATTTGCCGGACAATAATTAGCAAAATGGCATTCAAAAATAGTTGTCGACATTTAACAGTTTAAATCATTATTGTCATTCGTGCTTGACATTAGAACGATTGAAAAAATGGAATCGAGAAAAAATGAATTTTTCAAATCTAGAAATTAGAAAATATATGATAAAAATGTAGCGTTTAATGGATGTATACATCGAAAGCGTTGTGGTACCTTTTCTTTTTGCACCTAAATGAAATAAATGTTAAATCAATAGGAATTTAGAAAAGAGTTTATATGATTTTCGCAATGTTTTTCTTGTTACATTTCACGAAAAGAAATACGCGTACCGGTATCTCCCGCACGGATTTTAGTCACTGGTAAATCATTCTTGTCGGTAATCCAACCTGTATCCGATCTCCAAACCTGATCGTTAGCATCACAGTTACACGCTAAACCCGGTCTAAAACAGCTGTCAGTCATCCCGCAAGCGCATTTCCCGCTGAACGAAGCCCCGCCCCAGTTATATCTCTTCTGGCCGTCGATATTCTCCCAGTATGTGATGTGGCGAGTTTCTGAACCGGCAGAAATTGTAATAGTGGCGCTGTAACATCTCCAGGTCAGCTTCTGTTTACAGCGACTCGATTCAGCTTTCAAATCCATCAGGTCGTAAAGTTCGATGTGTTGATATCTGATTTTTTGTTGGTATTCTCCGGCCCCCTCGTAGCCGGATACCGCAACTTCCTTGTCTTTGAAGTCGTGATCTACAAAACGAAAATCATGATTCGAAAAGGGAAAATAATTCAGGACCCAGTTCCAAGATATGAGTTCTCAGAACTACGCTTTGCTGAATTGAGGAAAGCCCTTAGTTCACCTCAAACCAGAATTGTATTTTTCGCAGATGTAAATATATGATTGAAATATAATCATTATCCTTACTGATTATAGTGACCCCGATTCCGCCCTCCATTTGCATATCACACGTAACCAACATGGCCAAACCTCCGATTAGAATTTCAGCCAAACAATTATCAACCATTCCCAGAGATTTCCACGATTTACAGGAAGTTTGCACTGAAAAAGAAAACACAAGCACAAGCGATAACATCAACAACTGAGACACAGAAGATTCATTTAAATTTCACAACAAAACATCGTCGGCATAGGACGGAAATCTACATCAGAACTTCAATCTTAGATATTTAAGTGTCTCAAGTTTCACGTGTAATTTCCTACATAAATTACTTGCACATTTATTTGTGCGAATCCATGGATATGATTTACTCACAGGGTGTACAGCTGTACCGGTGACATTTCTCAGTTTGCCTGGTATCACCAGAACAGGGTAAGGTTTGATAAAGAGTTGAATTCAGTTGACAGGATCGCTGTCGATTACGGATTCCACCGCCACAGGTTACAGAACACGTTTCCCACGTGGCCCACGCACTCCACGTTCCTTCAACTATCAAAACACAAATAAATCAGATTTTCTTTTTCTAATTTCGAAAATGAGTAATTATTCATCGTACTTTCTTAGATTAATGAGTATTATATACGGTGACTAGTATGGATCTGGTCTAACTTTTTCTGAGGAAAACACTTGATAAGTTTATGTAGATACGTGTTAAATTCCTCTAAATGATAGATAGAAGCTACTTACGCGGACAGGGGTTAATGTTACATTGTACGGTTTCGTGTCGCGGACCGACGCATTCTGTACCACCGTGAAACGGCCCCGTGCACGTGCGATTTCTACGAGTTCGACCCGTCCCGCAACTCTTGTCACAGGGCGTCCAAATCGACCACTCTTCAAATCGACCATCCACTGCGGCAATAGAAAATATATTAGTATCAAATACATAAAGTATAACAATCACGTTGTTTGTTGCTAAAAGTAGCTGAACGTCGGTTACACATTTTCGTTCCTTTAAGTTCTATAACCGTTATGTCAAAAAGTTTTATTTCTAAATCTAACAGATGCTGTAATTCATGAAAAAAAATCCGATATCATTCTGTTTCACATTCTCATTCACAACATATACAGGTGATTTAGGTGAAATATTTCATATTGATGAACATTGAGCGCAGTGATCTGAGAGGGGTCGGGAAGGAGGGGGTTAAACAACGCTAGCGTCAGGGATGCGTGCGACAGGGGGCGCGCGTGAATAAATCAACAATAAGCGACATCTATTGATGAACCTTTGCAGTCTGGGTTCGCGCATATAGCCGTCTGGTCGGCTGGTCCAGCGCATGGCTGTTCATTATTAACGAGACATACGCGTGTTCTGGAGCGCGTCTGAAACCCACAGGCGCCTGCGCAATCAGACCAGTCAGACCATGGTTTATAGTAACTTGCAACTGTATTGAAAATCATTAAAACGATCACAGTTCGAGCACCAATCCATACAGAAAGATAGATTTGTTAAAGAATATATTTCGGAACTCGTACCTGGACAGAGATGTGTATTGCAGGTAGATATCTGCGTCGATTCTCCGATGCAGTCTTTACCGCCGAACCGCGGTGCAATACAGACCCGGAATCTCTGTTTGTATCCGGTCTCACAGGTTTTATTGCATTGACCCCAATCGCTCCACATTTCCCAAAATCCATCCACTACAACAGCAAGTAATACACATAGCCAAACTCCCTGGTTAGCCATTAACCATTACATATTACATTAAGAAACCATGCACAGAGCAGAGCCGTCGGAAGGAATTATTCAGTGGCGAGGCTTATTTCTGAAGGATGGTCTGGGGACGGAGATGCGTTTTGGGGCCATTTTACGGTCTCATTCACAGAAGCATGAGAAGTCGTGAACCAACCACCTAGTACAGAGAACGACCAGCGGTACAGCGGTACAGCGGTACAGCGTGCTTTTGAAACAATTTTTTGTTATGCAAAACAGTGGGGCGGCTTTGCAGAGTATCGGGGTAGAAAATGAAAGAATTATAAGATGAGACAAATCGATGATATACGAATTTCAGCACGTGATACCTGGACATTCCTGTGAGTTACATTGGTCAGACTGTTCACGTGACCCTAAACAGTCGATACCTCCGTGAAACGGCCCGATACAATGACGATACCGTTTGGAGATTCCTCCCCCGCAGGAGACAGTGCAACTACTCCATTGCGACCATTCGTGAAATATACCATCAACTGAAAATAACATCCCAGAAAATATTTACAACCAGCATAAAATTGTTCTTTTTGAAAAAAGTATGATGGTTTCTTTCTAAAAAAATATCCATCGACGAAAATAAATGAAGTATTTCAAAATGATGGTTGCACTGAAGTAATCGTTGGCGGTGTCTGTCAAACGAACCCGGACAGTTGTGGGTGTTGCATTGTTTTTCATCTACGAACAATCCTTGACAGGCGATACCGCCGAAATATGGTCCATCACAAGATCTATTCCTGAACCTGAAACCACCTCCGCAAGTCTCGTTACAACTTCCCCACGACGACCACTGCGAGAATTCACCGTTCACTGAAATATCAACAAATTCTTAGCGTGAATAAATCGCGTTAATCATGTGAAAGACTAAATAAAAAGCGCATAGTTGAGATAATCGACCTGGACATGGTTTTATCGTGCAGTTTAGCGAATCTTTCATTTTCTGCTTGCACGGTTTTCCACCGTAAAACGGCCCGACGCACGAGCGTAGTCGATGTACTTGACCCTGGCCACATGATGCGCTACAGTACGTCCAAGCTGACCATTCAGACGGTACCCCATCCACTAGAGAAATAATAATTATACATTCATGATTATAATCTGAGGATTTTGATTGTTTTATTTCTCTAAACAGAAGAATCTTTTTCGAATTATACTTAGCGATGATGACAATACACTGAATAGCGAAATATATGTAGGTAGCCTGTGTAAACGTTTCTACAAAATTAAGCAGCATTTATTCATTTTTATCAAAAACATGCCTGGACATTCGAGTACGATGCATTGCCGTGTTTCGTATAGACTACCCGGACACTGGAGACCTCCGTGGTACGGTCCTATACATGTACGATTCCGTGACTGTTGTCCAAATCCACACGTTTGACTACAAAGCGACCACTGACTCCAATTGGTGAGAATTCCATCGACTAGAAAAGCATACATTTGCGACATATTTTCGTGCGGCTGGCGAATAAGCTCAAGATGGTTTGAGGCCGTGCAAACATCGAAAGCCAAAAACAAGGAGAAATTTAGATATTCTTTCATAAGCAACTGAATTAAAGCATCATGGAGTATATAAACATAGCGTTCAAGCTAGGTAGGAAATCTTACTGGCACACGGATCCAAGTTGCATTCTTCTATATCGGTGGACTCGCCCTCGCAGGACCGACCACCGTGATATGGACCTTCACAGTGTCGATCGCGGTGTCTCGTGGCGTTTTTACCACATGACTCGCTGCAACTGCTCCATAAACTCCACTCTAACCATTTACCATCAACTTTAAACAACATATGAACATGTATCATTAGCAAAATCAACGTCAATTCAATACAACATGGATTAAAGATGGAATAACTGATAAGAATTATTTCAATTCAATTTCATGAATATTTCACCTGGACATGAGAAGTTATTGCACGGTTCGAATTCTTCTTCGGGGCCCTCGCAAGATTTGCCACCGTGTTTCGCGGGCGTACAAATTCTGTATCGTCGCGAGGTTCCTCCTCCGCAACTACTGTTACAATCCATCCAACGAGACCATTCACTCCAAGCACCGTTTACTGTGTGAAAAGATAAATCTGATTTAGATATTGTACTGGGAGACACGTGCAAAAGATGTTCGCCAGGGCATGAGACTTTTTTGTTCAAGTATACAATGGATCCATTTTTTCCTTTTTTTCATTACTTTTTATAACGTAAAATTCATGTAACTGTTGTCATTTACATAACTATCTATGATGTGACTGCGTTTTTTAGTAAAGAAATAAACTAATGAGGATAGTATTTTTCTATCTAGAGATTTTACCTGGACAAGGGTTGTCATTACAGTTCTCACTGTGGACTGTATCCCCCGAACAAGGATTACCACCGAACAGTGGCTGGTTACATGTACGCCGTCTCAGTCTGTGGCCTCCTCCGCAAGTTTTATCACAAGTTTCCCAATTAGACCACGCGTTCCACGTGCCGTTCACTGAAACCATCATGAGATCATTTTTACAAAATTAGACGATATGATATGAATGTTAAATCTAAGATTCGGATGATGATTACCGGGGCAACCGTCAGTATTGCACAGTTGTTCATCAATTGTGGATCCTGTACAGTTATTCCCGTTATAAAACGGTCCGATGCATGTTCTGTTTCTAGTCCGGGTCCCGCCTCCGCAGGTTACCGTGCACGACTGCCACAAAGACCAACTTTCGAATATACCGTCAACTATTAGATAATCATCAGCAATTAATTAAGATTAATATTTACTGTATTGAGAGCTGTCGGGGAGCTGGGTGAAATAAATAAAGATAAAGACAAATAGTACTTTGAAGGCGAACTAAAATCATCGTAAGCTTTCACTTCAAGTGTATCATACCCTTTTATAAGATGCATTTAAACTCCTACTCACTTGGGCATTCGATTAAATGGCAATATATCTGTTCGAACAAATTTCCTATACACGGTTTACCATTGTGTTTGGGGGGTGTACAAACTCGGGTTCGAGCCCGAGTTCCGTTACCGCAACTGACGCTACATGCCTCCCAGACACTCCACACACCGAGAACACCGTCAACTGCGAAATTTATTACTAAGTAACTTTATCATTTTGTAAAAAAAAGTCGAAGAAATTCATGGGCTGATTCTGTGGTTAGTCTGGTGAGTTAGAAAGTATCGTCGTTATTGTGTTTACCTGGACAGGGGTGTAGGTTACAGACTCGATGTTCGGTCGCGTTTCCCACGCAATCATCGCCGCCATTCGCTTTGCCGTGACAGACTCGCAGACGAGTCTGCGAACCACCGGCGCATTGCTCGCTACATTGCGACCACGATTTCCATTGCTCCCATTCTCCATCAACTAAACACAGCAAAAACAGCATTAAATCACATTCTAATTGATTATCGAATACAGAAAGTCGGATAGATTTTGAATTGACACAAGAAAGATCTGAGCCTGAAGCCCGCACACAGGTATCATCCTAAGCCTGAACCGTGCACGCAGTATCATAACCTCGTAAGTTAGCTAACGACATTATAGCTGCCATTTTTTAAACTTCGAACTATCTTTATACCGATATCGTACTAACTTTTAAGTGCAGTAAAATATTGTGCGTTTATATGTATTAGAATTTTGGACTCCTCAGAAACCGCCGAACACTCGGGGGTGATTCACAATTCAAGAGAATGATGATAAGGGAGGGTGTTATTAGTGAATAGCGACCACACTTGACTTATTCAAAATGAGAAGTGACTATATCTATTCCTACAAAGCAAATAACATGATATTTGAAATATCCACTACATTTGTGGCTAAACATACATTCTACCAGACAACACCAGTCTACAAGCTACCATACTTACCATTCTCAGTTACAGCATACTTTTATCTGAGCTTATGTTATTTCATCAATGCAAGTGTTAAGGTTTTTTTTAAATAATTTATGATGTAAATCACAGTTTAAAAAATATATCGAAATTAAAATGCGCGCTACAAAATCCTTGCCTTGTTTAAAAATGTGACACCAATCATTGTAATTTTCATGCATTCAAATCCTGATTTACACGATCATATGATTAGTAACAACAATAACAACATTTTAGATTATTGATAATATATTTGTTATAAGAAAATATATAAAATTCTGAAATAGTCAAATTGTGACTTAAATGAAGTGCAAATACCTGGGCAGGGATGTGTGTTACAGGATTGTTGATCGGTCTCGTCCCCGGGACACTGAGCACCGCCGTAAAACGGACCGTTACACTGGCGACTACGAGCCTGAGTTCCATTACCACACGACACCGAGCACTGATCCCAGCTTCCCCATTCATTCCAAACACCATCGACTAGAAATTGATAACGATCATTCAGCGTGCAAACACTTTTTCAGGTGGTTCTTTGGGTCCGGTTCCTCAAAAGTCGGTTAAACTCTAAACAAACAGTTGAATATTTTACCGACTTTTGAGCTACCGGCCTCAGGGCCATCACCAAAGAATATCTAATCTCCAAACTCCACAAATGTGTATTTTGTTAGTCTTAGGTTAAATGAACAAAACTTAAGGTGAGTTTCTTTTTCTCGAGATGGAAGGACAGCTTACTTGGACAGTTGACTAGTTCACATTCCTCGGTGTCTGTATCGTTACCAGGACAGGCATTTCCGCCGAAATACGGGCCATCACATTGACGAGTACGATAGCGAGTTCGGTTTCCACAGGTGGCGCTACATTGAGACCAATCACCCCAGTTCAACCATACACCATCAACTGATTAGTACAGATAGAAATATCAATGTAACACGGGGAAATATAGGAAAACATAAATGCTATGAATTTAGTAGGAAGACGAGACTTACTGGCGCATGATCTGATGTAACAGAATGCAGTGTCTGTGTTCGATCCGGGACAAGCTTCACCGCCGTGAGCCTGGCCGTAACACTTACGGGTTCGTGTTTTAGTTCCGTTACCGCAGGTATGACTACATGGATCCCATGAACTCCACGGTTCCCATTCTCCATTCACTATTTCAGATGATAAATACCTCACATATCTTATTATGAATATGATTATTGAAATTCTGGCAGAAACAATGGCTTTGACATTTCTTCACGATCCTTGACCTGAGTGATTTGACTTACACCTGCCACATAAAAACCGTAAATATAAAGATTCAAAGACTAAAATCTGTTTAACAGATTTTAAACTTTGAATATCGTTGAATCTTCATATTTTGAGTTTTTTGCATATAAAATTCAAAGACCTGACACTTCGACAAACCTGGACATTCTCTCAGTTTACACGGCTGTTGTTCCTGTTTAACGCCCGAACATTCAGTGCCGTTGTATCGCGGAGGTTCACAAGTTCTGTTCCTCGTTTGAGTCCCGTTTGCGCAAGATACGCTGCAAGCCGACCACGTCTGCCATTCGTGGAAATAACCATCAACTGCGAATAGATTTGGAGATTAATTAGAATTGAAAACCCTCAGAACACTTAAAGCCGCTTCAATTCAATGAGACGCCTACAGCTGGTCTCCACAAACAAGGAAGGTACTGTTTAATTCACTTGAAGAAAAATCACAATATGAAGACGAACTAAGAGAGTAGTGACGTTTCGAATCGATTCTATCAGGCCATATTCTAAACTGAATCGATTCGATACGTCAAAAGATGTTCTCCTAATATCTCTTTATAATGTGAGTTTTTCTTCAAAAGACGTGTACAATCATGGACTCTAAAACGAAGAGTCCATGGTACAATCTAACACTGGTAGTTTCATAGAAACAGCTCATACATTTCATCATAGTTTGACAAGTATTTGAGGAGCTACTATGACTATTGTTTGAGAGTCCATGTTGTGACTTCTACATTAAGAGACGACAGATTTATACCTGGACAGTGATGAGTATTACAATCACGTTCATCACGACTGTTACCAGTACAATTCTCTCCTCCGAATTGGCCATAATTGCATTCACGGACTCGAGATTGGCGTCCAGTACCGCATGTTTTATTACAAGGTGTCCACGGCGTCCACTGCCTCCAATTTCCTTTCACTAGAAAATATCGAATATTTTACATCAAAAGATTTTATAACAAAACTTGTAAGAATATCATAATATTTGGAGATAGTTGCATAGTCATGGCTTAGATTAAAGGCCAGTCTCAGACCTTCTTTTGGACCTAAGTCGCGACTGTGCAACTGGACCCTATTGGTTTTATGATTATTTACCAGGACAGTTATGCGTATTACAATCTTGTACCATAGTCTCGTCTCCTGTGCAGTTATTGCCTCCGTAAAAGGGTCCGTTACACGATCGTGATCGCTGCTGTTTACCGCCATCGCAATCACGATCACACGCTCCCCACGCCGTCCACGCGTTCCAAATACCATCGACTACAAGTCAAACAATCGATGATATTACACAAATAACTGATTAAAAAAACTGAAAAATTTAACTATTCATGTATGATGTTAGATTTAATATTAATTTAAAGACCCATTGTATACAAATTTAAAAGATTAAAAACGGAATTTATTTTTTCAAGAATTAAAATCTAAATTTAAGGGACCCGATGTCACAACTGACGACAACTTTTTCTATACTGAGTTCGAAACATTGTGTCTTTTTATCTCCTTTTTTAATTCTTGATAAATGAATTTCAATTTTGATCTTTTGAACTTGTATATCATAGTGGCTCCTAATCGTATCAAACAAATACTTCGGTCTGATCGTCGCTCTAGAAAAATAGAATATTTCCTTTTATGTATTTCATAGATATGTCTACTTACTCGGACAATAGTGAGTGTTACAAAGTTGAGTTTCATTTGACGAACCGTCGCACCATTTACCATCATGTTGAGGAGTTTGACATTGACGAGTTCGAGTCTGTGAACCGTTACCACACGACAGACTACACTGACCCCACGTACTCCAGACCAACCAGACACCGTCAACTTTATATACATACATATCAATTTTCATAAAACAATCATAACTGAAGCCACCTTTCGAAGCGAATATGTGTAAAGCAAAGCGTAGTAGATTTACAAATAGCATGACATCAAAAAATCGTATAAATTCATTTTCTTAAAATCATGTGCGATATGGAAAAATAATGCGTGGAAATTCGAAATACGTTAGTAACATCAGAAAATTGGAGTTTTCAATTCTCCATTTGTATGTAAAAGACCCACAGTATTGATGTTTA
Source organism: Tubulanus polymorphus (assembly GCF_964204645.1). Classification (NCBI taxonomy): domain Eukaryota; kingdom Metazoa; phylum Nemertea; class Palaeonemertea; order Tubulaniformes; family Tubulanidae; genus Tubulanus; species Tubulanus polymorphus. Next base: position 1,401,289 of record NC_134031.1, read on the forward strand.
ACGACGAATATTCTGATAATGTGATGTTTCGGGAGCGAGTTTATGGGTAACAGTGGACTACACTTTCGGGTAGAATGTTTTTACAGGAAACATCAGATTATTCAGAGATTTATTTGAAAAATGAACGTCAAAACTTAATAATACATATTTGTCATCAATCTTTAATATCGTGGATATTTTATATACACTTCATAGGTTGCGACATGTCTCAATTGATTTCGTTTCTTTTTACTGTTAAGATGAAGTAACGACATATATTAAAATCAAATACAGTTCATTTAGAATTATGTTTCATCGAAATGTAAATTTTTTAACCAGTTTGTAGAAATTATTTTTAATTATACGAATTTTATACTTTATTAAAAGTTGTCAACATCAAATCTTGTTCTTAAATCTGATCGAATGTGAATGATGTGGAAATGTTACTGTTTGAAGAGGTACCCGCTGAGGAGGTACCCGCTGAAGAGGTACCCGCGAGATGTACACGGCACTAAATCGAGATTGTTGAACTTACCAGGACACGGTTTAATGAAACACGGTTTTGATTCGGTGTCGATCCCGGGACACGGTGTTCCTCCGTTTGTAGCGGAAGGATAGTCGCACTTGCGCGTGCGCAGTGACGTACCGTTACCGCATTGTTGATCGCAAACTCCCCAACCGGACCACGTGCCCCAGATACCATTTACTGGAAATTATTCAAACTAAGCATCAATGATTTCTAGAATAAGATGATTGATCGAAGTTCGTTCTATATCGAATGGAATAACATCGATATGAACATTTCATCTTATTACGAGATTTGCTTTTATTTGTTTCACACGGAAATTGTAGCTTCCGCGAAAACCTACATTACGAAAGAAGAGAAAGAAATATTTCCTTGAGTTAATAGGTTATTAAACTTTTGACCAAATAGTCATCTTCACGAATACTGAGGTCATGCATTTCACTCGTTTTTCTGTTTTATTGTGGGTTTTTAGATTAGAAAATGGAATGAGAAAAAGCATCAAAATGAATAAAAGTTTGCAGAAATGAAATACTCACCGATGCATTGAACTGCGGCACCACCGGTACCATCGGTACAAGTCTGCTTTGAACGCCAACCGTCGTGTTCACAATTCTGAATCGCTATTTCATTTCCTTTACACTTTATACCAGACATTATATAGGGTTCAGTTCTAGGACCGAATAGGGCATCAGCTTTGTCAATTACTTTAAAAGAGAGAACATAGATAGTGTACACGTGATAGCCGTATACGTGAGGCTAAGTCTAGGTTCCGAAAAGGGGAACCTTTACTTCTTTTGGTTTTCAGATCAACTTTAAAATTTTTCTCTCTTAACAACAAGTCTCAAATTCGTTTATAAATATAGTTTCGTTATCTCTTTATCTGTTTTTGTATTGCGTCTTTGACGTCACGATGTAAACACATTGAATGAATCTAAAAGATGGACGATGGACGTTACCTTTGAACGAATCATTCAATCCCAGTTGACGACAGACGACACTAGCGTCATTCATATCCCAGTTCTTATTACAAACTTGACCCCATCTCTTATCCACATCGTTATAAATCAGAACTCTTCCCTCTCCGTAAACTTTACCTCCAACGAGCTGTATCGGGACTGAAATTAAACCCGCAGTTTTATTAGATTACCTCATTCTCAATGGAATCTTCCGAAACATTGGGATTCATCATTGTTACCGTTGCTACAAGTGGTGACCTGACACGGTCCGGATTCTTTCGAACCGGCCAGACAACCTTGGTCTGATGGTTGAGCGCCGTTTGGTCCGACATGTAGACATTGACGAGTCCTGGTCCGTGTTCCCGGACCACACGTTGTATTTGAACTGCAATCTCCCCATGTGCTCCATTCATCCCAGACTAAAAGAAAAATAACAGAAGCAGTTGAACGACGTTTGAAAGCAATAAGTTTGAAAACCAGTAGTAAATTTAATTTTTAACGTTTCGACTGTATCCCAACACCCGAAGTCGTCTTCAAAAAAAGATGAGAAACAGGTAAGTTTTAGATTCGATGTTACATTTACCTGGACAAGGGCCTTCTTGACACAGGGCGATTTCAATCGGATACCCGTAGCATTGTAACTGAGTGAGTGTAGCATCGGTGAGTTTATCCTTACAAACTCGCGAACGAGACTTCCAACCAACTCCGCAACTTACAGAACAAACCGACCAATCAGACCATTTATCCCACTCTGGATTCAATGCTGTAATTATTGAATTCAATTATCGACTTCAAGATTTCAACTTATGAAAATGAAACCAAATTTCTGGCATTAAAAAAGACTATTTGTAACATATTTCAAAATCACATATCTTTACTTAAGCTTAATGCCAAGATGATGACCATTACATGAAATATGATATAATATGTGCTATGATTACCTTGCGTGTCACAGTTCTTCCCAGTCCAATGACTACTCGGGCAAACACACTTGTAATCCAGTCCATTGCTTACATCATCGATACAAACTCCACCATTCTTACACGGATACCGAGCACATGGTCCCCATAATTCCTAATTGTTTTAATGTGTAAAAGAATAAAATGTTCTTTGGTATTTTTTACCCAAGCGAATTCTTTGTTTTAACTTAGAAACCTATCATCGTCAAACTATTTTCCAGGGGTCAGTTGCTCAAAAGTTGGTTAGAATCGTGGCCAAACACCATCGTAGAAATGCAATTCAGTATTTCTCCACCAGTTAACTAACTATAACCAACATTTGAGCAACTGACCCGAGTTATATATCTATATGCTTACGTCAGGAGCGATGAACGCATCTTTCGGATACAGATCAAAATGAGGCGCCGTCTTGATGCTGGTTTTCTCTGCTTGGGTTAGAGCTGTTTTGTACATGTGACACGCGTGTTCATCTTCACTGAACGCAAAACTTTCACAATCCATGTCCTTCTTACAATAAGCGGCACATTGCGTCGCTATATAGGTATTGTCAAATATCTTATATTCCAAGTCGGTCATTTTCGACGCCTTAACGATTTCGGCTTGTTCATTGACGGTTATTTCATTCCAAATAAATCCAGATTCATCGAACATCGGAAGCTTTTCGATGGTCGTACTTCTGACCGATCTAGTCGTGTGTCGTCGGGTGGTTTTAGTGGTCGGGGATTTACTAGTGAAATGTGTACTTTGAGCGCTCGAATCATTCGTCGATGATTCATTCGTGAATCTCTTACCGATTGGTGATTCAAGATTTTGCCCGTCTGGTGTTGTTTTGCCGGTCGGAGTTTTGCTGGTCGATGTCGATGTTGTTTGGTTTTTTTCTACCTCTGTAGTTGTGAATGTTGATGTTTCCTCTGCCGCTAAACTGTTCAACTGCACCAATATCATCACCAAAATCTTCAGAGCCAAGAACAAACTACCCATCTTCAGTTCCTTGTTCTTTCAGCGGATTCTTTTCATTTACCAGATTCAACAAATAGTCCGTTTTATATTACTTACTACTTACTACTGTGTCTAGCTAAGTTCTAAAATAACGAATGATACCTCGAGATCTCGTACGCAATCAACAGTCGCCCGATCAGGTATTTAATTATTAACGAGAAATGTTGGCGATTCGTAGCGAAAATTGATGAAATTCTGGCGTGTTTCGTGGTCGTAAAACGATTCACTGAAGAAAGATGTTAATTAAATGAAGATGAAGTATATTATATATAGTGGAACTGGTCTCAGCCCGCACATATATTCTCTATATTGTTTGTATACACGTATATTGTCTATAACTCAATTTATGAATTATTTATTCCTAATGAAATTAAACGGACGTTCGCCTTATTACATCATCTCATAAACAATCGCCGGAATTATTCCATGAAAATATTAATAATTCATAATTATATGCATTTTCTTCGTGTTTCGTGGCGACATTTTAGCATACAAGATGTCCAGTTAAAAAGCTGGAAACTCTGCTACGTACAGTAAGCCATGGGCGCGTTTGAAACATCATTTATGTGTCACATACGTGTAATCCATGAATGTTGAACCGGATTTTGCAAAAACTGAGGAGAAATTGATTTCAAATTCTATTACTCATGAACCTATAGCAGGAGAACACATACCGCTATATAGCGTTTTAGTCATGATTTAACCATGTATGAATGGAGATTCATTCATAGGGCCAACCCTAGGATTTTCACGATTCACAACCAGGCCAACACTAGGATTTCCACGATTCACAATCAGGCCAACCCTAGGATTTCCACGATTCACAACAAGGCCAACCCTAGGATTTCCACGATTCACAACCAGGCCAACCCTAGGATTTCCACGATTCACAACCAGGCCAACCCTAGGATTTCCACGATTCACAATCAGGCCAACCCTAGGATTTCCACGATTCACAACCAGGCCAACACTAGGATTTTTTCCACGATTCACAACCAGGCCAACCCTAGGATTTCCACGATTCACAATCAGGCCAACCCTAGGATTTCCACGATTCACAACAAGGCCAACCCTAGGATTCCCTCGATTAACAACCAGGCCAACCCTAGGATTTAAAGCCCGTAGCCAGGATTTTGAAAGTGGCGTTCTTAAAAGGGCACTTTTGTATGTTCTGTATCCCAGGACAGCGAGCATCGTATGCTCAAAGCCGGAATTCTTTAGCTATTCCGCAAAAACACAAAAAAATTTTTCAGTAGTTTTGGTCAGGTTTATCTCTGGTGCGGGGCCGTTGAAGCGTTTAACTATAACGGAAAACCGACTGTTAAATCTGGAATAACGAATGTTGGTTTGGCATTACAGTTAACTCCGCTGAGCTCGTGGGGACCGGTGATCGATTTCTGAGACCTGCACGAGAATCTCCCCTGCTAGGATTCGACCTCGATTGAAACTCGATACCGACATTGTACATTTTGACATGCGCGGTTATCTGAGACACTATGAAAATATCAATATCAATATCAATATCAAAATGGCGTGCAGCTTAACTGACGCGAAAAGTAAAAACCTCGCCTAATTTCAATCAAAGGCAGCCTCCTTTAAGACCCCAGAAATCAGTATTTCAATATTCGGTAAGTATTCGTAGCATTAGTTAAAATGGCGAAACATATTCCATCTTAGATATTGTGGGTAATCATATTTCAGAGGTGAATCTATAGGCGCACATGGTGAAAATCAGTCAAGCAAGACAAGTTGAAAAACTATTAGGGGCCGATGATGAATTTATTGACCAGGGCGGATCCAGGAATTTAGAATATGGAGCACAAAACAAGCTGACAGTCGTGGGCTTGGGTCTTGCTGTGTTGTGTGGGCCTAAAATATGTTCTTAAATGATTCTTCAGTGAATTAGTTTTGCCTTGCTGGTTTACCAATGCCGTCACTTTTGAGCGAGTGCGTCCACTTTTTGGTGTCACTTTTTTATGCCAATAGTGGTGCGGATTTGTATGAGTGCAAACGGTTCATGACATGAGCGCCTAGCCGCATGCAAAGAACCGGGTTCGTGGCTATCGATTCCTCAGAGATTTCTGCCGATAACGATAGTTTTGAAGGCCGATTTTTCCGATCCTCAATTTTAAGGCATAAACGTACGATGACCTACATTTATGACGTTTTGACGGAGATTCCTCATTAACGGGGTTCCCTATGCATCGCAACAACCAATCAGAGCTATGCACACCTGCTACGGGGTCCTGTCATCAATAGAATGTTTAGTAACACATTTTCCTTGCCTAACTTTTCTAAATCTATATTGTATGAATAGAAATATTAATTTGAAAATATTTTGCATTCTAAAATAGATTTTTGGTGCACCAGTGGTTATTTTGGTGAATAAAATCACAGATGCCGATAAATTTTACGCAATACTTATTGGCACATAGAAAACACTAAACAGGTGAACTAGTATTGTTTAGGATATAACTAATCGTCATTGGTTTTAATGGTACGGCTTGTCCGCGGCGATCCTGTCTTTGCTTCATGACGCTCAGAATTCCTTCACCTACCGTCAAGGCCGCGCTATAGTAAACCTCTTGACCCATGGGCAATTATTTTTATGAATTTATTTTTGTTTTCATCCAGTATCAATTTCAATACTTTCTGTTTTCATTTGTAGACGTGTTGAACCATTTTATAAAGAATTGACATCAGAAACAGTGAACACAATGTAAGTTTATTTCATCTTTTAAATGTTTTCATCGGTTTCAGAAACGGATAATATTCATCTATTCATGTATCTTCATTACTTTCTTTCATGTTTGATGTTGAACTCGGGAGGCAAAACCTAAACCGTAGATAGAAAGCCCTTGATAAATGAACTACAGATTGGAGCGAACAATTTAATTTGTAAGTTTGAATTTTGAATTTCATAATTCTGCAGTTATCTAAGGAAAGAAAACAATCTTTGATTTGTCTATCATAGGTATCACTACAATCGGGAACTAGGATTCAGTACAGGACAACAAGGAATCAGTGCGTTACAAATACGGCTTTCTTGGAATCGGAGCAGGACAACCAGGAATCAGTGCTTTACAGTAATACTTCATTGGATTCTATACAGGACAAGGAATCAGTGCTTTACAATCAGACTTTCTTAGATTCTGCGCAGGAACATCAGGAATCACTGTTTTACAATAAGACTCTTGGATTCTGCACAGGACATCCGGAATCACTGTTTTACGATAAGACGCTTGGATTCTGCACAGGACATCAGGAATCACTGTTTTACAATAAGACGCTTGGATTCTGCACTGGACATCAGGATTCACCGAATGGAAATTCAAGATAAGTTTTATTTATCTCTTATTTGATCAGTTGTTGATTTGATTTTAAGGGACCAGTTTTATAGTGTTTGTTATAAACCATGTTTTGAAATTAAATCTTGGCTTTTACATTTGTTTATTGAATCCAATCAATTGTTTTTATATCGGTGGTGTATATATTTGGTAAGGATTAGTTCGTGGTTCGGATTGTTATTTCAGCGATACATAAAAGAATAAAGCGGGTTTACAGGTTTTCTAAATTGATCAACACAAATGTTATTTTCAATATGAAACTGGTCCCGGATGTCAATAACACAACGTTAACTGTTATCAATCATGTTCCTTTGCCACAATCGAATGTGTTCACTGTAGATTGCTGTAGATTTCAGACTGATTGAACCGTTACAGATACATGTAACATTGTGTACAGATACTGAGTGCAGATTACTGCATTAATTCATCCTGTGATTGAACAGTGATTTGTTCTCTCATCTTCACTATTCCCATCCGTCTAACTAAAACATCAGAAACACTTCAACTCATCTAACCGCGGGGTTCGGGGAGGGTGGGTAGGGTTGGGGGGAGGGAAGGGGTCTGGGAGGGTGGGAGGGATGGGGTCTGGGAGGGCGGGAGGGATGGGGTAAGGGAGGGTGGGAGGGATGGGGTCTGGGAGGGATGGGGTCTGGGAGGGCGGTAGGGAAGGGGTCTGGGAGGGCGGGAGGGAAGGGGTCTGGGAGGGGGAGGGATGGTGACTGGGAGGGTGGGGAGGGTTGGGGTCTGGGAGGGCGGGAGGGATGGGGTCTGGGAGGGCGGGAGGGATGGGGTCTGGGAGGGCGGGGAAATGGAGAGGGAGGGTGGGATGTAGGGGTGGGCTGGGGAGGATGGGTGGTGGTAGGACTTAGGAGGGAGGGGTGAAGGGTCTAGGTGGGTGGGGATTTAGGGTCAGGTACAGTCGTGGTAGTTATTTTCAGTCTTGAACTTCAGGATATTTCAGAAAATGTGTCCCATTTTTCATTGTATAACCAATAGGATTAGTATAAAACACTTTACTGTTAGGCTTCATCACACGAGACTTGAACATGTAATTTTACAGTCGTTATGCATACGACAAGCTGGTTAAATGGAGTAGTTCTATTAATTTTACTGGTTTATAGCGCGATTGCCTTCTATGAGACCCGGGTTTGATCCCCGGTTTGTGCGCGTAATTTCACTGTCACTTCTCTTAAAATCGTTAAGAGATAATGAGATAATTGCCCCTGATTTTTGAATGGGTATTTTTCAATTTTTTAGGGCCGTTATTCAAGTTGGCCACGAATGATGAGTAATTTACTCGAATAATTTTAGAAACTGCTCCCTGGTTACGATCGAAATATAGCTTTATGAGTAATTCAATTAATCGACAATTATTTACGTAATAATTACTGACCTGACAGAGGATCGAATTCGTCAAATGAAGAATGTTTTGCTCTACTTGGAATCTGGAAGCAAGACTTCATCCAGGCTAAATTAATTATTTAGCAGATGGCGACACATTGTGGGCCCGGTGTGATAAGCGATTTTATTAACGCGTGTTAAAACGCTGTGTGAGCGCTCACCAAAATTTGGTCCGGTCTAGACCATTTAGACCGGACCAGGTACATTAGACCGGACCATTTAGACCGGTCTGACTAGTTGTCTGGTGATCGTGGCTAAAAACTCGACATAAAATCAGGAAAACTTTTTATCAATCGTTAATGATTTTATGCTAAGATGTCATAAAATCAGCGAAACAACGGCAAAACCTTTTATTAATCGTAAATAAAGTTACGTCGAGATAATAACTCGACGTAATATGTTGAGATATATCTTAAACTGAAAATAGAATTTTTATTTCTCGTAAATGATGTGCCCAGGACGCTTCCGGTAGGAATCACTTTAATCAATTTTCAGATCGGCAGTACGTGGCACAGATATCACTTTTTGAAGATAGATAAATATCCATAGTAGTTAGTTATTCTAGTGTTTTCACAAATAGGGGACACATTTTCTGAAATAAACTGTATGATTTATAGGTGGAACAATGACGATACGCATTGACAGACAGAGTGACTATTGTTCGGTTAGTTTCATTTCTCTTTGTGACAGTTCGATTATCTTGCCATTTTTCACGATCATATCAGTTTATTTGAAAGTTATTTCATGCTCCGCAATGATTTCAAGTGTTTGAAATTTTATCAGTGCTTCAATTTGTCAGTTTACACGACGTAGCTCTTTGATTTTTGATCGATGCATTATTCCAGACTCTAATTAGTTCCGTATTTTTGACATGATTAATTAGTACACAGATTGTGAATCTTATAGCGGGCCGCACACCAGCCTCAAAGCCGCCACAACAACTACACTGTGACAATTTTTCAGCGACATTGACACCGCAAACTTTTCCCGCGCACTTATAGCAACAAGCTTTATAAATTTGGTCATGTGGGTGACCTGTCTGATCAATCCAACTATGGCCAGTTTTCAAAACATGCAACGCTCAATTTCATGCATTTGTTCAGCAGTGACCATTTAATGGCTAAAAACTGCTTAATAGTATTCTTAGAGTTATCCTTAGTTTAATGCCAACTTAGTATAGTTACTGAACCAGGGCCATGAACCAAATGTAGACTTTGGTCACCAAACCACGGCTTTGAACCAAATGTTGACTCTTTGGTCACCAAACCAGGGCTGTGAACCAAACCTTGACTCTTTGGTCACCAAACCAGGGCTGTGAACCAAACCTTGACTCTTTGGTCACCAAACCAGGGCTGTGAACCAAACCTTGACTCTTTGGTCACCAAACCAGGGCTGTGAACCAAACTTTGACTCATTGATCACCAAACCAGGGCTGTGAACCAAACTTTGACTCTTTGATCACCAAACCGGGGCTTTGAACCAAACCTTGACTCTTTGGTCACCAAACCAGGGCTGTGAACCAAACTTTGACTCATTGATCACCAAACCAGGGCTGTGAACCAAACCCTGACTCTTTGGTCACCAAACCAGGGCTGTGAACCAAACTTTGACTCATTGATCACCAAACCAGGGCTGTGAACCAAACTTTGACTCATTGATCACCAAACCAGGGCTGTGAACCAAACTTTGACTCTTTGGTCACCAAACCAGGGCCATGAATGAAATATCTTAAGCTGTAAAAGTCTATAAAAACACAATTTATTTCTGTTGTCTTCACGAATCTATTTGAGGATGAAATGATTTACGTGGAACTAATGACGTTGTTAATGTAAGAATCATCTGTTTGAGATATTGTATATCAGTGCTTCTGCTACTACTGGTTTTATTGGCAGCTGTGAGGGATTCTCTAAATCAACAAACATGTTACTGTCATTGATTTATTGCTGCCTATCTCTATAAGACATATAAATTTGACGTATAAATTTGATCCAAGTTGGAACTGATGAGTGCCAGTGAGAAGACAAATGAGAAAATGAGAAAAGCCATAAGAAAAAGCCATATGAAAAGAAAAATATGAAGCGAAAAAAATGTAAAACAGCTTAAAATGCTGATATAAAGAGTGGGGTCCGAGAGCAATTCGAAGGTTTAGTGTCCTGCACGCTTAGAGGGCGGGCAGGGGTCTATTCCTACCTCGACTCAAAACAAATTGTGTGTGCTGAAACAAAAAAGACTGAAAAAGAAAAAAAGAAAAAATGGCAAATGATGAAATATGGCTGTAGTTTAATATGTTCCGCTGGGTTCATGTGTAAAAACACAATGAAACACATTGTTTATTATCTATTTTGTTACATATAGACATAGGCAGTTTATAAACATTGATTAATGGATCTTATGAAAAGGATTCCATAAAACAACTTGCTCGTATAAAGCCTCTAGCAGTAGCAGTAGTAGAGAGATAGAAATGTCTAATCTGACTATCAACAACAATGTCATTGGTCCACAACGGTGTTTCATAATGAGAATGATGACATGTTGAATTCGTGAAGCAACACGAATAGCCTCGCTAGTTTTTGATCTATCCGAATCGGCGATCATTCTTGTTCTTGGTTTGTGTTTGCCCTCCACACAACATTGTGAGTGTAGAGGTTTGGTCTGGTTCTCGTGAACCCTCCATACCTCCCTCATTTACCACAACGTTAGTTTAGTTTCTTAGGTTTGGTTTGATAATTTAGAGATAGACACCTCTACAACTAACTGAAACTCACTCCAATTGTTAAAGGAAATCTATTGCGGTCCTGGTTTGGTGACCTATTGATAAAGGAATCATCTATGGTAATAGTAATTGTAATTTATTTCATCATCAATTAAATCGAAACATATCAATATGAAATGCCTGTAGAAATGAGGCCTTGTGATTTTCGACACATTTGAATTCCTTCATCTCTGAGCCTGTGAATGATGCAATCGATTAAGTATTTATATTTGTTAGTTCAATTGATATGATCGTGAAAAATGGCAATTCCTTTTTGAGGTATTGTACAGATAAGTGATGTCATAGGAAGAGACCAAAGAGTTGAGGAGACCTGATGGGTGGGCATTGAGGGAGGGCTTGGTGGGTGGGCATTGAGGGAGGGCTTGGTGGGCGGGCATTGAGGGAGGGCTTGGTAGGTGGGCATTGTGGGAGGGCTTGGTGGGTGGGCATTGTGGGAGGGCATGGTGGGTGGGCATTGAGGGAGGGCTGGGTGGGTGGGCATTGAGGGAGGGCTTGGTGGGTGGGCACTGAGGGAGGGTGGGAGGTATGGGTCTGGGAGGGATGGGGTCTGGGAGGGCGGGAGGGAAGGAGTCTGGGAGGGCGGGAGGGGAGGGGTCTGGGAGGGCGGGAGGGAAGGGTTCTGGGAGGGCGGGCTTGAAGGGTTCTGGGAGGGCGGGAGGGAAGGGGTCTGGGAGGGGGTAGGGAAGGGGTCTGGGAGGGGGGAGGGAAGGGGTCTGGGAGGGCGGAGGGAAGGGGTCTGGGAGGGGGAGGGAAGGGGTCCGGGAGGGCGGGAGGGAAGGGGTCCGGGAGGGGGGAGGGGAAGGGGTCTGGGAGGGTCGGGTTGGGAGGTTAGATGAGTTGAAGTGTTCTGATGTTTTAGTTAGACGAATGGGAATAGTGAAGATGAGAGAACAAATCACTGTTCAATCACAGGATGAAGTAATGCAGTAATCTGTACTCTGTATCTGTACACAATGTTACATGTATCTGTAACGGTTCAGTCAGTCCGAAATCTACAGCAAAATTGTGAACACATTTAATTGTGGTGAAGGAACATCATAGATCACAGTTGTTGACAGTTGTTGTTAACTGTTATTGACACCAGTTTCTGATTGATTGAAAACTTTGAGATGTTACTTGTTGCTCTGTTGTTACTGAGTATTGTTTCTTTTTCTTTTCAGAATGAAATAAACGCAATAGAATCAACTATGTAAAAGGTTAAGTTCAAAGCTAATGATGAATTTCTCTACAGAATTCTCAGGAGTTTTTGTCGAGGATTTGATTTATTTTCAAACTAAAAACTGCTGTTTTACTCTCATTTCAGAAAACACACAGCACCAGCAGCAGCAGCAGCAGCAGCAGCAGCAGCAGCGGGTAAAACCTGTTTGGAAATATATCATCAGTATTCATTATCTATCTGTTTATTTTTCATATCACAGCAGTTTGAGGTGAGTTTTCAATCATTTTAAATCCTGATCGAAGTGGAAATTATCAACGACATATGTTTTTCATACATATTTTCAGCGGACAGAGCGTTGGAGGTTTTAGCACCCAACAGCCGACCTCAAATACGGTTAGCTTAAAAACATTGAGGAAAATGGTGAGAGATGGTTTGAAACTGCTCTTATTTCATTACAACTTCATGTAATTTATGCTTCTCTACATTTGTATTTTAGGGGCCAAAATGATGGTTAACCATTGCAAATCTGCAAACAGTAAACCTTGCATTCTACAAATTAAACAGAAGTCAGAAGTGGTTAGTTTTCTATCGATTTATTGCTGTAATTTGTGGTGTTGTATGTAAGTAATTTTCTCTACATAATTCAACCTGGTTCTTGCTTGTTATACAACTGTATGCTTCAATAATCTATGTTTTAATTTTTTCAGGGAATCATCAGTGCTCTTAACTTTATGACATTATGGCTCTTGGAAGTGAAGTCCAGCTAGAAATGGAAATAGTCTGCATGGTCAAAATGGTACGAAACTAATCCGATAGTCCGGTGAGTTTTTCATCACTCCATGTGCTCTAATTTGATAATAACCTAGCAATATATTATTCTATTCGGTATTTTTATATTTCATTCTCTCAAAAGCATTGAAAGAAGTGCTGCTGCTGCATCCCGTATCAAAATCTCTTCCTCGGGAAATATCGTGGACAATTTGCTACAATTCCCGGTAATCGAAACAGGTAAGAAGAATAGTTAATTCCAGAAAAGCAGACGTGTATGTCATGTTTCTTAATAACACTTATCTATTTCTCGTTACAGAATGAAATCCACATAGAACCAGAATTTACAGCTCATAAGACCCGAGTTCAGAGTAAACCTCAAACGTATTGCTAGATCCTCCTCACATGCATGCTAGTAATTCTGCAAACAAGTGAGACGAAAGCTGTGAGCTTCAATCTGAAACAGATCTCATTTCATAACAACTGAGCTGACAATTCATAGCATTTCTGCATTTGTATTTTAGGAGCCAAAATAAGCGGAACCTTAGACAGAATCTGTTACAAGTCTGGAAATGGTGAGTTTTGCTCTAATTTGATAATAACCTAGCAATATATTATTCTATACAGTATTTTTATGTGTCATTCTCTCAAAAGCTTTGTAAGAAGTGCTGCATGCTGCTGCATCACCTATCAAAATCTCTTCCTCGGGAAATATCGTGGACAATTTGCTACAATGATCAAAACAGGTAAGAAAAATAGTAATTTTCAGAATACCGGTAGCAGATATACATGTGATATATCTTTATTTAACTAATCAATTCTTTCTCTTGACAGAATAAAGTTCACTTTAATTTACAGCTCCAGAAATCTACAGTAAGACCTGGTTCAAAGTTCACCTCGAACATATCGCTAGATTTAACTCACACGTAGCCTAACAATTCTGCAAACAAGTGAGATGAAAAGCTGTGAGCTTCAATCTGAAACAGCTCTTATTTCATAACAACTTAACTGACAATTTCTAACGTCAATTCATTTGTATTTTAGGAGCCGAAATAAGCGGACCCCTGACAGATTCACTGAAGATTTGTTAATGATGGACATTGCTTTAGATCCTCGAAACAAGCACCGGTAAATATCTCTGCAGATTCCAGTCTCTATAAGACTTGCTCTGTTTCACTGTGAATGTATGAAGTCATTTCCTGTTAAAAAGCTTTGTCTTTTATAACCATCCAGTTCAACACTATGATGATGAATAAGTTCTGAGCTGGAAACAGTCAACTATTTGAAATCATTCCACTAGAATTAAACACCATGGAATTACAGATAAGGTGAATTTTCAATCACTTTTTTTCTGCTCAAAGTTAGAATTATCACATCATAATTATACAACTTTTGTATTTTAGGGACCAAAATGAAGCTGGACCTTTCCAATCTGCAAACAGTGAACATTGCGTTCTACAAATCTTTCAAAGATTGAATAATGGTGTTTAATTATTTGGAGTTCTATACGGTAACTATAAAACTCTTATGAAATTCCCACTTGACTGCTAATTCAATCCAACATTTTCGATGTAATATTTGCAGACGCAAGTTTTCACTATTCTAGGACAAAGTGGGGACCAATCGCCATTTGACAGGGACACGGACCAAGACGCCATCTACCTTGAGATTAAAATTGCAGAAGTCTGAAGTAATTGGCAGTATATTGAAGTTTTAAGACAAATGAAAATTTTTATATTGTGCCTGCAGTTTTAAAGTTTAAAGCCAAATGAAAATTTGTATATTGTGCTGGCCAGTGCGGACCTACTGTTGTTCTGTTTGTAATGGTTTCATTGATAGCGAATCATGTATCCATAAAAACAATGGATTCATCCCCTGATCCGTCTCGCAATGCTGTGACGTCATTTTGCTGTAGAAATAAGCTGTTCACTAACTCAGGCGTAGAAATAGATGATTAAAACCCGCTATATACAAATTTAAAAGATTAGACACGTAATTTATTTATCAAGAATCGGAATCAAATAAAACTCAAGTAAATGAAGAAATAACTAGAACAACCTATGCACAAAATAACAAAACCTCTCAACCTGAAGCACTTAACATCCCCGCTCTACTTTTTCAATTCACCTTTTCTTCCTATTCCCCCCCCCCCTGTTTTAGTTATTTCTTCACATCTGACAATGGTCTCTAGAGAGACTCCAAAACATTGTGTCTTTTAATTCTTTTAAATTTGTACAGTGGATTTTCTTGTTATTTTGATTTTTATTGAAAATTTAAATTGAAGATTAACGATGAGCTTTCTGAGATGGATCAAGGGCATGAGATATTTTACACACTCCAAATAATTGCATTAATTTGTAATAGCTTCTACCTCAGAATCCGGTTCCACTGTTCTGGACGTGTTTGTATAAATTTGTGTTAATAACCAGCTTAATTCGTTTTTTTTCTACGAATTAGACATTATACGGATTATAATTAATTCGTATTGTCTATGAATTATGTATAATTCGTAGAATTATCGATTTATCTGTTAATTTGTATCAACTATGAATAAAAACCAGCTAAAAATTGTTTCCATTGGCATTAGCATTGGAACAAACTCGCTGCCACGGCCATTCATTGTTCAGACTTGACTGACAAGTAATTGATAAGCTTGCCAATCAGTGCCAGCAGGTGGAACAATGGGATGGAATTACGCGTCGTATTTTCTTTAGTTTTTAAGAAAATGGACCGTGGATACGGCTACGATTTACGAATTACGAAGTACGAATTAACCGATGGAAATTGAAGTGAATAACGAATTAAGAAATCGGGCATTTCATTTTTGTACGAATTAGGTAGTTATACGAATTAACCGTCGACGAATTAAGCGAGGTTGCCCTATTGTAAATTGACTGTGGGACTAGGTATAAGCCCATGAAAGTTGACAAATATTGACAGGTTTACTTTTATCATGGGACTTTATTTTGTATGAACTGTTGTAATCGTGTTATTTGAAATAAAAACATATTTTCTCTGTTGTTCCATTTATGATTACAGACGCCAGCAGTTTCATAGACTCTGCGTCACGTACATGATAACCTACATCCCATAGGTTCAGTTTCATAATTAAAAAATATTCATTGATCAGGCAAATTGAAATTGAATCGACTTATTAAGTGTTTAAGAAACAAAAAACCAAACATTGATTCCTCTATGTAAGTGAAACCGGGTCCACTCGATCCGTTTAACAAATATAGTTTAACTGAATCCTGAATAAATATAGGAGTTTGTGAAACTGGACCTTGCAGGGAATGAAATACTCTGTACTCGCGGTGTGTGTGTATGAAACTGCTGGCTGATTGAAACTCCCGCATCAGTGACCAAATCCTGCCCGGGGTACGGCAAGCTTCATAAGTATGCTATTAACTCCTTTATCAATTTAAGACTACTTCATTAAGAGTTAGTACTACTTGTGAAACTCGACCCTGGTATGCGAGAGTTTTGAAAAGTCTTCCTTTGCCGATGCGAACGTTTTAATTCAGCCCGGCGTGCTCGGGGCGACCTAATCTAATCGGCTCACAAAAACGTTTTGCAGCCTGTCCCAGAGTTCCGATATCGCTCCCGATCTCGCTTCAGTCTGAAAAATCGGCTTTCCCTTCATCCGTGCGTGAGTTTTTCAAAAGCAAAATGGGTGATTTGATGTTATGCAGTACCGGATAGAGTTCGATCATATGCTAAATAAAGAAATTTTCATATCATTGCTTTTTTGTCTTTCAACCTTCGGAAAATAGACTTGAATCGTGCCCTGGCACGTTGTGATTGTGATACGATATATGTGACTGGTTGCCTGTCCCGAAGATATACCGGTAACCAGTCTACGATTCCAAAGGCCAACCCTAGAATTTGCACGATTCACAACCAGGCCAACCCTAGGATTTCCTCGATTCACAAACAGGCCAACCCTAGAGCTTCCATGATTCACAACCAGGCCAACCCTAGGATTTCCACGATTCACAATCAGGCCAACCCTAGGATTTTCACGATTCACAACCAGGCCAACCCTAGGATTTCCTCGATTCACAACCAGGCCAACCATAGAGCTTCCATGATTCACAACTAGGCCAAACAAGCGCAAACAAGGGTGGGTATGGTTCAACCTTGTCCTCTTACACCGGCAAAATTGGTCCTAAAGAAGTCAAGAGTTAAGGATAGGAAAGTAAGTCAGAAAAAACAATTTCGTTTCATTTTCACCTTATCTGAGTAAGGCCGGACCGGAACTAAATTACTTGTAATCTGATTGATGCAGTTTGCTTTGTTTTTGTCGACAGCAACAACCCCCAGTCCAAAAATCAATAAACACCATTTCAAGCGTCAACGAATCTTATATTCTTCATGAATAAAAATACATTATGATATAAAATAGGATGGGACTTCATTAAAATCTCGAATATCAAATAGAATATATTATCTATTAAATGAGTACATTGTATATAATAACATATTGTAGCACAGCACCATTTAGAAAGATCACAAACTCTACACGATAAACATTGGGGTGGTTTTACAATTGCTGACTAATTATCAAAAATTTTATTTCAATATAACTAGAAATATTAAACAAATAGGAAGTTAAAACTTATCTTAAACATTACAAAATAAAATTGTTCACAAATAATCACAGTTTTTATGGTATAGCCTAATTGAGACATTCTCCCGGTGTCAAAAATTAATTTCATGTACGTACAGTAGCTTATTTTGGAGAAAAGTTCAAATAATCTTCGAGCCATTTGTTTGCAGTGACTCGTTTTTCGGGTTGCGATTTCCACGAGTCTAACATCAATCGTTTCCACTCGCGCACAACCGATTCATTGCTCCTGTCAGCAGCTATCGATTGTAAATCGGGTCGATTGGTTTCGACGTATTTCAGAAAGTCGTTTACGGTTTTTGGCGATTTAGGAGACGTCAATTCAGCGTCGTAAGCTCGATCACCGGTCCACATTTCCCACATCATCAGCCCGATCGCGTACATATCAGCCGCTGCGTGATATTCCCCAATTCGGAGCACTTCGGGGGCAATATATCGATATGGTGTTGGGTCGTCTTTTGAAATATCCGGCAACTTTCGATGATTCGAAGAGAAATTGACCAATTTGATCATGTTGTCTTCAACAACCTGAAAATAACAAAGAATCTAATATTTCATCGAACAGACACCGAGACCCAGTCGTTCCGTATTTGTGAATAAAAACCCAAGATCACAACATGGAAAATTAACGTATCTTATAATCTTAACTCAAAGTTTACTCTACAGCTTTGGAATCTGATTCAGAATTCAGGGTAAAACTTTAACTGACAACTGTTGAACTGGATCCTCATTTAGGTCACCACATTTTTATAAAATAAGTTTAAACCTTATGACTCTTTAAATACTGATTTGTCTTGAATGAGTAAACTCAGGCAAAAGGCATTCTATATTTCAAGGGCATCTTTGAGTACCAGTAAAATTGTGGATTGACAAAATATCCTTTCTGGAGCAGAGCATTCAAGTAGTCTAGTACGTAGTCATAGTTCACGAAACAAGGTAGGGGAAACGTATATTGTCTGGTATTCAGACAAGGTGTATTTAACATACAGAGGAACCTCATAACAATGAACTTCTGGCGACCTGAAAAATGTTTGTTTAGTTTTAGGACGAAATTCTGTGTTTGTATCCAAGGCCATTAACTATTGAGTAAGTCATAGCGCGTCTTACCGCAACTGTGTCGAGAGACAGGTCAAAATGTGTCATTTTCTTGTCATGCAGATATCGAAGGCCTTCGACGATTTGTCTGATGATTGAATTGATCTCACAGATTTTTGATGTCACGTCGTCGATGGTTGGTATCAATGAGATCATGTTGTATTCGCGCAGCGCGTACAGAATCGGGTCCAAAATAAAATGCATCGAATCATTGTCGACCTGCACTATACCGTAGAACTTCACTAATCGACTGTTACACTGGTATCTACAAAACAGAATTGAATACCTTTAAATCAATTGAAAATTTTAAACGATATAGACTCTTATTGCAACTTGGTTTCCATAGACAAACGAATGTCAAAGGCAATTGATGAAAAAAAACACACAAAAAGAAGTACAACTATAAGATAATTTTGATGCGGAGCTATTTTCAAAAGCAGATTTATTTTGGAAGAGTTATGCTACTTTTAATGCGGTATGGTCAATTTTAGGATGAATGGCTTTAGTTCTCTAGAACTAGTTCATCTGCAGTGCAATGTTTCAACCTTAGAGTCAGAATTTGAAAACAGCGGAACTGGATTCCGATCTGCATTACCTGAATATGAAAAGATACAAACCCATGAGCGTATGTCATTTCTTCATCTAAATAACAATTCATATCTTCAGGCGAAATTGGTTTTTTGTAGCTACGAATGGAAACTCGATCTGCGCCTCGTATGGAACCATCGCAAATATCAGCGAGCAAATTCTTCATTACTTTTCTTTCACTCATAACAACATCGCTGTTGAAATACTTATGTATGCTGTTAGTTCGCTGGCTGCTGCAGGTTGACATTAAACTGAACAATTCAAAATGATAAAGTCGATTTCGAATTGTCACAATGCTATTTTTTAGACCAGGATACAAGGCAAGATCTCCTTCTTTACCCGTGCCTTTTAGTAGAATATCAATCTGTCTTTTGTCTGCTTCTATCAGTTCTGGAATTACGTCTTCCAGGTCAGTCACCATTTCAACTGCCGGTTTGAGAATATCTTGCACGTGGTCTTTCAGAGCATTCTTGCAAAAATCTTTCAACGACATTTTCATAACCTTTGAGATGAATTCTTTCGGATTTTCCTGATAGCGAACTAACATTATTTCAAAGTTCATCGCTTGTACTTGTTCTTGGATGTACAAAATGCCGTAATACATCAAACCCGGTAAACCTAAAATAAGGGCAGCCGGTGCCCATATTGGCACTGTAAGTCCAACAGCGACTTTCCTCGCTGTAGTCTTAACGCTCGAATCAACCATGTCGATGATCGCTCGCGAGACTCTTTGAGTTTGTGGACGCACAGATTTTGAAGGGTCAGCAGACGTCGTATCAACAGCATGAGTTTCCAAAACGGTTGAAATCCTATCGAGTTTCAGTAGAATATCACCGTACATTTTATTATATCTTTCAACGACTTCAGGACAAACTCGAGCAAATCTTTTCTCCTTTGATTCCCAATCGTTTATGTGACGTTTCAACTCTTTAGCGAATATTTGTTTCAGAGTTTTTTGAAAAGTGTCCACTCCTTGAATTTGTGAATTCATCCCGTCGTTGCAGCAAGAAGTACAAATATCTTCAACAACTTCATCTGTAAATCAAAGATTTCATAAATCACCCTTGATTACCGTAAACTAAAAACATTTCTGTATGATATGCGATTTACCTTTCAGCAAAAACGCTTTTAAATCTTTGGAAATCATTTTTACTTCATCTTCGACATATTTTCTGAGTGATTTCATTTGTTTCTCTGAATATTCACTGAGTTTTTTAATGCTCGCGCGCGAATCTTCCAGCAGCCGTTTGTTATCCTCGGCCGATTTGTGGCATTTATTCATATTTCCGCTGATTTGACGAAATAACCGTTTCACAAAACTTTGAATCCAGCTAGATAAAAAAGAATTCATATCTTTCAATCGCTGATCTATGAATCATGGAATTTATTTGTTCATAGAAAATCATCATCTCTGCTCTATGCTGTAAATTAATCAAAATGAAATAAAGTAGATTCCAGTCACATGGGATCTTTTTGAACCATATAAATTATCCCAACTTGAGAGCGAAAGCAGAGTTGGATGTTATATAATTCAGGGTCAGAAAAATAATATCTGACCCTAGTTGAACAGTTATCTCAAAGATAATTATTTTACTCGAACGATCATCTCTGAGTCAAACAGTTATCTTCACGAGTTAAAAAGTCTCGAAGTTCATCGGATCCAACTTGAGAGTTATCTGTTTAAATTAAGATTTGATACTTACCAATAGGAATATGTTAGTTTATTCTCAAGTCCGTTAGGAATTAAACGCTTTATTCCATCAAGCAGTGCTATGAATTCTGGAGTCATACAGCCACCAAGCTCTTTAGGATATGCATTTTCAGCTAATTCAGCTTCTAAAGCGCTGAAGGGAATCACTTGTTCATCTTGTAAACCGGTCCAAACTTTTGCCAGCTTTTTCCTGACTTTTGACAAAACCATTTCGCGATCGGCCAACTTAACCTGAAAAAAAACCCTGATCTTACGAATTCACGTTAAACGACTTTTGTAGATGAACATTTGAATTTTCTGACTCACCAGATCCCATTGATTACACACAAATATCGCGCTTTGAGGTAAAAACATTCTGCGATCATCTAATGACTTGAGTTCAGTAACTTTATGAAGTAAACTGACGAGCTGTAAACAATTCAATTTCATATGATCACAAGTTTGATTAAAAAGTTTGACGGAATCGTTTGAAATGCTATGTTCAGCATATCTTACAATTTCATCATTCTCAGGTTGATGCTAGAGAACATTTTATCAACAACATGGACAGTAGATCTTCAACCCTAACAAGGTGAGTACCGACAGTAGCAGAGGCGCAAGTCATACTCCCTTAAATGCATTATGGGTTTAAGGCTTCACTGATCAGAGTTAAATAAGCTTACGCAATTCATGGCTCTTTATATTTTGAAGGACACTAGAAAATTTGTTTAACTAATTTGTTTTAGATTTCATCACTTACTCGATCTTCTTGAACTCCCAGTCTATTAGTAACATTCACTACGTAAAGGAAAGCAGACGCATTCACGAGTTCATCGATGACCATATTAGTAAGACCAGGAACATCACCAATACCAGGACTATCTACTATCGTAATACCATCCTATGAAATACACAAGATATAAGGAGGAACCTTAAGAATGGGAAGATGACTATTAGGGTACAGTCAAAATATTGAATGAATTCTGCTCAATTCTTTAGATTTTACATTATCATTACAACACCGACTCATAGAGTGTTTCATCAAAATTGGTCTAGGGTTGGTGTCTCTAGTATCTTAACCTTACCTCCAAAAAATCATTATTCAAATATATGACCACTCTAGCGTAACGACCTCTATCGCTGTTTTCACCCTTGCGTTGTATATATTCAGCGAGATCCTCGGTGAAATCCGGACCGTCGCTCAGTAATACCTTGTCTCCTTCTCCAGGCCACGGAAAAACCTCAGCGTAGCGTTCATCAGTTTGAGATTTTGTGATTTCACAGATTGTGAATGTGTTGCTCTCGAAGTTTGATGGAAGCATGACTTCTCCGAGTAAACTATTCAGCAGCATAGTTTTACCGGCGACTAGTTCTCCTACAACATCAATTATATTCATATCAACATTAGGCTAAACAAAGATGATACCTTGTTTCTCCGCAGCAGCTGGGTCTGGCGGGTGTGTTATGGTAAAATTGATCACAATCTTTTAAGTAATGTACAGGGTAGATAGGCGGCCGGACAGGGTCAAGTTTTAAGCTCAGCAGAGCGTGAGAAACAAGGTATCAATTTTTTTCAGTCTTATTTGGCTATTTGTTCCAATGTTATTGTCCAAACCAAAACTATTAACATCTTTGTCTAAAGCAGAACATCAAGTTAAGAAATCAATCTTTTGCCCAAACACCCTTCGGTATCAGTAAATAGGCCTAGTACCAAACAAATAGTGGTTGCAGCAATAAGATCAGCATACCGGCGATTAGAATTCTGAAATTGGTTTTTTCTAATTTAGCGATGTGTTCATCGATCAATGACATGAAGTTAGGAACGATTTCTTCCATCTCTACGTAAAGTCGATCGTCCTGACTCTGAACATCAATCATCAAATCCTTCAAATTTTCCAATGATGACTTCAATTCATTGCAACTTCGCTCATAATTCCTCGCTAAATCTGTGAACACCTCGGCTGGCTGAAAAAAAATCAATACTTGGACCTGACTGCAGTGAACTGATATAAATCTCAGTGTAGAGTTAACGAATAAAACCCACAGTTACTTCTGTAAATAACAGTTTATTGCCTTACAGTTTCGAGGTTAAAACTAAACCTCATCTTCAGAGGAAAAAAAAAATCAAATTTTTTGTTTAAAACTAAACCTCATCTTCGGAGAAAAAGAAAATTACATTTTTTCTTCGACCTCTGAAGATGAGGTTTAGTTTAAACATCGAAACTGTAAGGAAATAAACTGTTTGTACGAATCTACTGTGGGTTTTTATTCGTTATACTTGGACCTGTTTCTGTATCGATAGCTGCAAGTATTGTCCTAATTAAGGCACTTATCTTTAAAACTGTCTTGAAAAAATGTAGACGTAAAATTACAAACCTCTCTCCTTTCATGTAGTTGTGTGTAATTATTTTTGTAGTAGTAAATACGTAGACAACGTTTCAATCCTTCCAGGTCCGTAGCTTGTTTATAGTTCGGTACAGATTTAGCGCGGCACAAATTACGCGCTTCGAAAGCGTTCAACTTTTCGATTCGCTCCAATGAAAGCTCCGTCTGCATTTCCATAACAACAGCTTAAAATCATCATAATACCATAGTTAGTAGCCGGCTAGAAAATACAACCCCAGACCGACCAGACACATGTACGAGATTGTCACACGATGTAAATTGACGATGTTAACAGATACTGGTAAGATTCAAGAATAGGGGACTAGAGGTTAGGATTAGGGTTAGGGTTAGGTTTAGTTCCCTAATCATCATTAATTACTATATACATTACTATCATTATATCTCATCATTATCAATTACTAATATTATAACTTAATTGATTACTATCACTACATATATATCGCTATAGTCCCCTGAAAGGACAGGTACTGGTATAATCTTGTAACAAGGCCCTGTGAATGGTGACGATACCATTGTGTGAACAGCCCCTGTTGGTGGGTGGGTGGATTTGCTTGGGTTTAGAGCCTTCTTGAGCAGTAGGCATGATGGTAGGTGACAGATTCAAATTTGTTCATTTCATTAAAGCAATTAGAATTTATAATTTACAGTTCAAAACTCCGATATAACATTAAGGATCTTTCCATCATATTTACTTTATCACTTTTATCACGTTTAAGGCGTTATGGGCACCATCGAATTCATATTGTAAAGATTTCCGGGTTGGGTTTTCCCGCACCAGGAAGTAAGCTATGGACTGCGAATCGGACGTTATGCTCATAATTGCACCGGCAGGTGAGGAAGCAGGCGAGATTTCCCCGCTTGCCAGAGTATACTTCACTCACTCGCCATGGGCTCCTTCTCTAACCATTGCTTACTTTTTCGAGCGGCTGGGCATCCACATCAGCAACGATATTAAAAAATAGAAATACAGAATTAGTTGATTGATTTAGATATCAGTGGGCGGCGCCGGGGACCATATCACTCGGAAGCGTCTGACTCATTTTTTAAATCTCGGAATGGGCACCTGCTTGAGTAAACGTTAGTTTACTGATGTGATATTTATTACATTCTATTCAGCGTTGAAAACAAGTGTACAAATTCTCACGTTTCATTTCAGTTTTATATCAAATAGAAAATCATGGATTATTATCGGCATGGATATATTCCGTAGGTTTCACAATTAATTCGGCAGTTTTTTGAACCTCGGTCGTCACAAAACAAGATTAGTAAATAAATGGTTGACACGTATCACACGCATTGTAGTTTTCTCCAGTGTTTTAAGTAATTGATCTTGTTCTGTAATTGATCTAAACACAATTATTTGATTTGATGTATTGTATATAATTTTAGTGGTTTGATGTTGGCAGTTACTTTGTTACTGTTCATACCATCGTTATATGCGACAGGTACGTCAAAATTATTTCACTTCCTGTTTTGACTTGGTCTCAATAGAAATAGGCTTTATATATAGGAATGGATAGATGTGCAAATACAAACGATTTTACTTGAAAACCTATTGAGAATTACATTATGCCATTATTATAATGGGTAAGATATTAGTATATTTTCTTCAGACCCGAACACTAATAGCCCGTGCCCGTCTGGTTGGATTAGTCGGGGACGATCGTGTTATTTCATCTCGGATGAGAAGTTAACCTGGGCCGCCGCTCGGGCGAAATGTTTACTGTTAAACTCTACATTAGCCGTAAACAGCAACCCGAATGAGAATCAGTTCTGGAAACGGCAGATTGTCGACAAAACGCGATCATGGTTCATGTTGTTTACGGAGCCTCGGTGGTGGTTGGGTGCTGCTCGCTATGGTCGCAAGGCTGAGGATGATGATATATCAACAGATACCGGTAAGAGAGAACACTTCCAAATTCACGATGAGAAATGTTGGAAATGAACCTGTATGGTGTCAAGTTGATAAACACGATGACTTGAAATGAGGAGTTTTCGCTACTAGTGCATACATACATCTTCACGTTGATCGAATCCATCCAAACAGTTACATTGATAATCTTACCTCCATTCAATAGGATCCATATTTTCGGGATTTTTCAAGAAGGTAGCTGGATTTTTTGGACTCGGTGCCGATCAAGAGGACACCCTTGATTCCAGTGCGTAGTGGATCGAAAATCATCATTACAAAAAGTCTTATCAGTTATGCAAATTATCCTTTTTTATTTTTCATATCTATACGAAAGAATGGATTTGGGAAGATTGGTCGACAGCGCCTTTGACAAGATACTATTGGATTCATAAACCGGATGATTCTGATAATCTGAAATGTTTGATGTTGCGGCTCAGTGGTTTGTGGCAATCTGAAAACTGTGCCGAAAAGAACTATTACATTTGCGAAAGAACAAGCGGAGGTTAACTAAATTCATCATTACTGTGAATTCATTGCGACATATAATGAATGCAAGATTTTTTCGAACTTATTTCATTGAAAATTTCTGTTCCAAACGGATATTTTCAGAGCGATATATTCAACAGTTTTCGGAACGCCCGTCATCGCTGATTTGCCCGGGAAAGAAGCGAATTAAACTGACCACGTGGCGAATCGGTCCGGACTGGAGCGATGCGAAAGCAGACCCGATGAAATGTCCATTGTCGAATACGGCAAGTATACTTATTTACACAAAGATTAGAACTGTGAAGATTTTGTGAATAACGGCCTCGATATTCGAAAGGTAAAAAAGAGTTAAATTTAGTTTTTGTGTCAGGTTATGGACGACTGGTCGAAAGCTGTCTCAGTTTGCGACGGAAAAACGAGATGTGATTATGATTTCAAAGCTGTTTATGCTTATGACGTTTGTAACGAGGTCAAAAAGGTTTCCTACTTGCAGTATTCGTGTATTCGCCCTACAGGTAATCAGACGATCTCACTGAACTCCTGACATTCATGGTCCCGGCTTCTTGTATCAGGAATAAATTACAACATCTGCTAAACGACTCATACGTTTTAAACATTTCCGGGATTGTTCTTTCTATAATGAAGTTCGTTTTCAGTTTGTCCCAATACGACAAAAACAGTTAAAACATGGATCACACGGAACAGAATGTGCTACGGGAGTCACACACGAGTGACCAATTCATACGAGTCAGAATACCAGTGTCAAACATACAGCCGTTTAGGTCATCTATTAAGCATTTTAGACCCGGAAGAAAATGAATGGATAAAACCATCGTAAGTTGAATATTTCTAATCTATATTTTTAAAGATCGATTCGTCGATTAGAAAAGTATCATATTTCTTTTCGAAGTATGTATATAATCGTTAATTAGTCGTAGTACTATGATATTGATGGAAGCTCGCACTGTCCAATCAGAATCAGCCCGTCTTGACTGGCTTTCTGCGATTAATCGTCAGTTCTGTCCCTATGTCGTCGACGAACAATAACGCGACACTTCATTTCTTCTTGTTCACATTTTATAAAGATTACTTCTACGCCATAAAATACGGCGCCATTCCGATCGTAGTTATCGGTAATATCGGGAACCTGTTATCATTCGTGGTTTTATTTTCTTCGAAATTCTATCGTAATTCATCGTCCGGTATTCTGATGATGTTTCTAGCTTTTTTCGATACTCTAGATATAGATCTTGAATTGTTGATGAGTAAGTTCACGCGAGTGGCTTACTGGCCCGACTCGCTGTACGATATTCGCGCAGTGTCGCAGGTGTCGTGCGTGTCGCTGACGTTTCTGACCAAATTCGCCGAACACATGTCATCGTGGATCATCGTTTTACTGACGGTCGAACGTTGTATCTGCGTCGTATCGCCTACGAAAGCCAGAACTATTTGGACCGCGAGAAAAGCTATGATTTTCTTCGCGATCGTTTTCGTATTCGTCGGCGCCGTGAACTCGAGCGTACTCGCCGGTAGCGTCAGGAGAATCATCGACCGAGGTGAATACGTCTGCCTAGCACCGACAGCCGCCTGGCGAACTTACCGCACTAAATACCGAGTCTGGGTGGACGCAGCTATGTATTCGATACTACCATTTCTATTCATCGCTACTTGTAATACGATCATCATTGTCCAATTGAATCGATCTCGCATCGTAGCGAAACATCTCAACAAAACGGCCAACAAAAATACAGATTCGCGTTATGATAATTTGACTCGTTTGCTTTTAACCGTTAACATGGTATTCATTACTACAACGCTACCCTATCAAGCCTCCTTGATACATTCCACCATTACGTCACCGAGGTTGTTCGCTATTTTTGTCTTGATGAAACACTCGAATCATGCTATTAATTTTTTCATCTACTGTCTCGCCGGTTCGTTCTTCAGAGAACAGTTCGCGACACTTATTAGGAGAACGGTTTGTGGTTTAAATTGACTTGAAGAATTTCCATTGATAGCACCCCCCCCCCCCCCACTCAAACCGCCCCCCTCCCCTCTCCGTGTCCAATATCTGAATTAAACGCTGTATTCAGACTGAGCTTGCAGTTATGAAATATTTATGCTAATAAGCTTGTAATCAATGAAGCCTTATCAGTTTTTCCGATTTTTATCGAATCAACTAGTTCTGAATATCAAATTCTAGAATTGCTGCTCAATAAAAAGTGGATATCTCAACGAGTCAATAGATATAAGTCAATAGGTCAATAAATAGTGAATGAAATTTGTATAAATATGAAGATGGGAAATATCTACACAACTCATTGAAGCTACGCAGAGATTTTTACCGCGTTCAGCATCGTTTCAATATTTAATGCATAGTTCCACAAGTTACGTTGGGCTTTTTTGAGTCGGGTTTGGTTTTGAGCTGAACCGAACTCACATGTGTGTGGAACTGGGAATATTGAAATACTAAATATTTTGTCTAATTTTCTTAAAATGAGAAACAACTATCAGAGTTTTGTAACTAGAATCTATTTCAGTGTTATGTCTGCCTCGTAAATGGAACATAAAAAAGCACGTAACATTAACAAAATATTACTCATTGATTGTTCTAGAAATATCCATTAGATCCATGTTAGTTTTTTGTTCCATCGAATTTATCTGCAAACGACAAAACAGATTAATCAATCATTTAAAACAATTCTATTTTGCCTCATAATCAATTCCATGGTTTGCGACGATTCATTTCCATACAAATAATCGTTTGCTTTTACCTCATGAAAATTCATTTCGTTGTCCATCAGGGGTTTATACCGCACGAATGCCTTCCGGCGATGCGGTTTGTGCTAAAAATCATATTGCCACGGATGTCATACAAGTTTTGTCTATATCTGTCTCTTTTTTTATTTCCAAACAATGTAAGAGAAAAAAGTAAAAAACAAACATCTATTTGCGTAAATTTGCCTGACGAGACCGAGGACATTAACAAGAGGATCATTATTTTGAGGACCAACTATTATCGTTATTTTGAAAGAATATTGTAGATTACAACCTTCCAAGGGATTAAGGGATTGTAGAAAAATGGAACATGAGATAATACAGAATGTAAGGGAATATAAAAAGAGACGTATATTCTTGTAAATTCGATAATGAACGATTAGAAAGCGCGGACTCATTGAAAACAATACACTATAAATATCGGATTTCAAATCAACCATTTTCATCAATTTATAGATTATCGAAATTCGAACGAATCGGTTTCAAGCGAATTTCAACCGGTACTGGTCTGAAATCGATGGACGGCCACGAGATCGATTGGTCCTGGGCCAGTATTCCTAAAACAATACGTCAGACCAGTTGCGTATTTACTGTCAGACTCGAAGGGACATCATCGGTCACGTGGAAAGCGGACGATTGTTTTAAATTGTCCAGATTCACGTGTAAAATCCCAGATCTGAGTGAGTAACCCAGAATATTCCATCCTATTATAGAGACATTGATGAAACATTCCGAGTACGTGTTGTTGCGATGATATATTAAGACAAAATCTGACAATATGAAAGAAAATGTTTCCTCGAGCTAACATTCTTTTCGACGTTTAATTGACTCAATTCTGATAGTACCTGTATTCCTGAAGATGACTATTAGGATATAGTCTCGAAACTTCGAACACACGACTAGCTCAAGGAGACATTTTTGATTCGCTTTTCAGCCTAAACTCAGATCATTTCATTTTCGTTTTATCGGGTCGGATGTGAACTCAACACACCTCGTACCGCACGGTTTACAGTATGCTCATTCTAGGTTGTACGCATCCTATTGGACTTGAAGATGGATCATTTTCGGACTTCCAAATCGGAGCATCTTCGACTCCATCGTGGAGTCATTTACCATCGAGCGCCAGACTTCATAATCAGAATTCCGCTTGGTGCGCCGGAACCGGAAGCTATATACAGTTTACATTTTTACATCCGTTACATTTTTTCGGTATGATAATAATCTGATGGTTTGTCTCGCAGTAGCGACTAATCAGAAAGTTGTATTGAGAGCATTTCCTTCGAAATTAAAATTTTTGCTTTGTAGGAATTCAGACTCAAGGTTGGCAAAGTTCTTTCGTTACCTCATATAACGTGTCTGTACTGCAGAACAACGCGTGGTCGTCAGTATTCAACCAAAACGGCGGAAAGGTATGTAAAACATTGCGAATAGAATGTCTTACGTTCGTCTCATCAGTGTTCGATACACTTTGTATCGCATGCGAAAATTTGTTGTTAGTCGAATAAAATACTCTAATCCGTGTCAACTGTAGATATATGAAAAAGTTCCACAATAGAATTTTATGCGGTGGTGATTTATTAAAACGAAACCACAACAGTGTCTGATAAGTTGGTTTGAGTGGTTTCCACCTGGGGCCGGTTGCATAGTCATGGCTTAGACTTAAGACCAGTCTAAGACCAACTTAGTTCTATAGCCAGTCTAACAACTTAAGACCAATACGAAAAATAAATATCTATCTATATATCTAAGACCAGTCTTAAGATTTAAGACCCCTTTTGGACTTAAGTCATGACTATGCAACTGGCCCCAGATGCTTACTGTTAATGTCAAGAGCCGAAATTTGTGGTTTCGTTTAGATAAATCTTCGAAATTTCACTGCATAAAATTATATTGTGGGACTTTTTTATTTCGCATGTTGCTCTAGTTAACCAAACCCTCATCGTATAAAATATGTCAATGTCGTAGGTGTTTCCTGGTAATGAAGATGGTGAAGGCGTGTTGACTAATTTCATTCACGAGCCAATAGAAGTTGAAGCGTTAAGGCTTCATATCACAGGTGGTAATGGTGCTGGCGATTCTACAGAGGGATGCCTTCGAGTTGAGATACTCGGCTGTACGGGTATGTGTGCGAACACTTTCCCGATGAAACGTTGAATCAGGGGCGTATCTAGGAAATTTGGGAGGCAGGGGTCAAGAAAATGAGGCATTTTTCAGATAAAGCAGCCATGGCATAAGCTACAAGCGGGGTCCCACCCTCGGTGTGAGATATTTTTTAAGAAATAGATCGGATAATCCAAAAGGATGAACATAAAATTTCCATCGTAACGAAGAGGGCAACCTCAGTGGGAAGCCCCCCCCCCGAAATCCATCCCTGCCAGTGGGAAGGCAGGAGTCCGGACCTCCGAGACCAAACCCGAAATCTGCCCCTGTGAATAAGCCCTGCTGGGCGATGTCAACGTTTGTTCGAACATTCTATAAATTTGATTAAGCCACAAATGAATTTAAAAGGAACGTTTCGATTCAGATGATGGTTCATGGAGTGATTGGAGTTCATGGTCGACTTGTTCCGCTTCGTGTGGATCTGGAATTACTAAAAGAACTCGGTTTTGTAATAAACCACGTCCTCGACTCGGTGGAAAGGATTGCGCTGGTGACGATACTCAAACAGACACTTGTATCATTCACGACTGCCCTGGTCAGTATTACACATTACGTCACGTATTCATATTATGTAAAGTGATCTACGATTGGCCCATACACAGGATACCTCTATTCAATCGACCAATGAGAACTAAGAACACTTAAATCGACGTCATGTCTTACTTCTGGTTCAGAATTATTTAGATTCTGACAACCATCCGCTCTTCCGAAAGTGGAATCATCTACATTCTTTTTCGATTGCAATGTTACGAGGTTTCCATTTTTGCGACGTCACTGACCATCAAATTCTTGCGTCTCAGTGAAGGCAGAAATCTTCTTCGTCAATTTGATTGGTTTTATATTTTGTTTGCTAAGTTGATGGAGGTTGGAGTTGTTGGGGAGGCTGGAGCCCGTGTATTGTACGAGACGATACAGTGTTGCTGAGTAAGAGTCGCTATCGCGTATGCGACAACCCGGCTGTAGCTAATGGTGGACGCGAGTGCTCCGGTGAACCAAACGAATTTGCCCCCTGTCGCCAGACAGTGAAAGCAAGCGATGCAAAGAAAGGTATTAAATCAAAACTCCTTGATTTAATCCGTAAATTCGAAATGATTTTGTATGACATCAAAAAAACATGATAATGTTTTATGTATTTTTCATATATTCATAATTTCCGAAAATGAGGTATATACACTTTTATTCTAGTCTTTCAAACGGAGATTTCTGACTGTGATTTTGCATCCAGTGGCTACAGACTTGATAACGCTGCATTCCTTCGCGTTGTGTAAGTGAATCAATGAAAACCCGCCCTGATATCGAGTCATCCATATCATACACAATGTTTACTATAGTCATTTCAGATAAGGATATTCAAATATTTGTATCACGATAAATCAGAAGAATATTAGGCAATGACAGATTGTAAAATCTAAGCTGATATTGTCATTTATTATCAATTTCAGTAATATGAGTAATTGTGGTTTAACCAACCTACCTTCAGATTTACTCCATCGCGCCAATAATTTGGAGGTTTTGTGAGTACGCCCAAGTTCAAGTTCAAGTTCAAATTTATTTCACAGAAAGCATGACAGGCTATGTACACAGGTTGAGAGAAAACCAACAATAAAATTTACAATTTCTACACAATGTTCACACGGACCTATCTCAAATAAAAAGAAAACAAATTACAAACCTCTTTATCAAAATGTTTCTCTTTTCTACAGGGATTTACGTCAAAACAATCTGAACGATTTTCAAATACATCAACACAAGAGCTCAGCAATTCATCTGCGACATCTGTTACTGTAAGATTTTCTAAATGAAAGAGAAATCGGAATGACGGTTTAAATGTATTGTAAACTTTCCGTAGACAAAATATTAACCTAATTGGCCATACATTGACAACAACCACAGTGACCTGGTTCTAAATTCGATATAATTCTAAAGTCCAATTCACTTTACGAAATATCAGAGAACCGAAACTTCAATCTCTTCTAATTCTCAATCATGTTGCTTATGTTTTTTTTTTGTTGCAGGGATCGTAATGTCGAAGTTGATTACGTAATTGTAGCTGATCACCCACAGTTGAGGACTGAGTACGAGTCATAAGTCATAAAGTCCTATAGACTCCTCTATGGATCTTTTGCGTGCCGTTATTCTAAGTCATTGATGTTTTTCATGGATTCAAATATTTTCAGCTCAGATTTTCGCGGTGTCCAGATCAATTTGGGCGGAAGTGACGTCAACGACGGACAGACTGAAAACATACCGTGCAACGAACCGACGGACCTGACCATCGTCCGGGACGCTGATGACGTCATTACCATTCGATGTTTCAATTTCGACCTATCGCATTTGAACGATTATTTCTGGGACACCAACCCGAAGAAGATTCGAATCCACGCCATTTCGGTGACGATGACACGCGACGTATCCGTACACTACAACCTTGAGATCGTGACGTCATCGTTTACGATGGCGGAAAATGTCGGATTTCTGTTGGATTATGAACCGACGCGTTCCCGGATGTCGGGCTGTACGGTGCAATTCATGCGTGCAAGGAATTGCAAGCGACCGACGCCTCAACTGTTACTGCTGCATTATCAAACCAGTGAATCTTCCATAGACATTTTAACACGGTTTATCCGTAGTCCGTTTAAATGTAGCGTCCCGAATGAACCGCTGAAAGTACCAGAGTTTGACGATTTTCAACTGAAAATGTCCATATTCTGTGCCAGAGAATTACACGAACGAGCGAATTCATCCGCATTGACGACCACAGTTTTGGAGCACGTGATAAGTTTATCCACTCGAAATATCGGGCCAGATTTCTCGGCTTTAAAAATTGAGTCGGAGAAATTTCGTATCGATTGGAAACCGGCGCGAGGCGTCACTGAGCACGAAATACCAACGTTGTCGTCCAATGCGCAGGCGCAACAGATGCTGCGAATAGCCGCCATTTTGAATGAGTTCGATAGAGAAATAAGTGAACTTGAAAATAGAAACGAAAACGAAGAAATTCGTCTGGAATCCGCACGAAACATGATGAGAAATCAGAGAAATCGCATCGATTTAGCGAGAGCAAACCTTGGCAAGAAAACACAGGCTTTAAGAAATTCTTTACTAACACTGGATAAGATATCTTCGGAGTTCAATCGAGCCATACTGGCAACTGAAGCGCCTCGGGCCAACTGCGAAATACATCTAAAAACTTCCGTAACCGTTAATATTTTGAAATCAATCGGGACGTTATTCAGCGGTAAAGTAGTGACGTCAGTGCAGGAAATATCGGCACAGATCGGACTTTTAGATTTACTAGATGCGATCGAGTTCATATTAGACTCAGTTCGAAAAATAGTCGCTGCAGGGAACGAAGCATTAGACGCTAAAACGAAATACGGCGTCGATTTTGAAGACGTCGAAAAAGGATCGGAACTGAACGTGAAGATGGTAGTTTGGGACGCGTTGTCCAGTACGGTAGATACGCATTTCGATAAGGAAAAAGTGATGGCCTTACCTGGATGTGCGGCGTTCAGAAAACTGCTAAAAGACGTTACGCTTTGGGGTAAATCGATGACGCAGGAGACGATAACTTTAGCCGCTGTAACGAATGACTTTTTTCTCGCCGAGGAAAATGCGGATGCTGAAATCAGAAACTATGAGCGATTCGAGATAGAATTCGAGGCAGCTTTTACTCAAGGTTCTGTGACTAGTGAATTGGTGGTAAATGCCAGAATGCAGGCGTACTATTACAAGGAAATTGCTTATGACGCTCTTCATAAATTCTGTCGGAGTTTTTTCTATCATTATTTCATCGATTGCCCGCGGCGAGTTCGCCCTTCGATCGGCGACTCGTTAAAAACGATGTCCATCAAAATGAATTCGGCGATCAGTCTGGATTTCAGTCGCTTGTATTTCGATTGTTTTACGAAACCGGTAAAATTCGAAATCCAACTGAAAGACGACGAACGAATGAACTATTCTTCCGTCTGCGCGAGTAACGAATGCCCGATAAAACATCTCCGAGAAAACGGAGAGGTCTATTTTGAATTGAATCCCGATGACGTGACATTTATCGGTTATGAAAGGATTCGGGTGACGGAAATGAGAGTGTTTTTGACGGGAATTCGACCGGTGAAGGATGATACAGTTATTCGTGTTTCGTTAAGTACAGCGAGCGTGTTTAAAGATAGATATCGGTATCATGATTACCAGTTCAGAACCACTGCTAGAAAGATAAACTTTGCCTACGTGGTAAAGACGGGTAAGAGATTAATTTTTCTATTTTTCAGATTACCTCCATTTCACTCTCATAACTTACCTTATTGTGGTAAGTAGAGAGAAGTACTTTTCATAATGTTGATGAATGCCATTAACACCGTATAAGCGGTCATTTTTGAAGGAAGGTAAAATCTTCAAATTAAAAATGAGATAGCAAATCGTAATGATGATATATATTTTCCGCTAATACAACTCCTATTGTGGCCTCCTTAAAGCTGATATACGAATCAAGGTTTTCCGTATATACCCGGGGACTATACGGGCAACGCTCGGGACTGCAGCGCCATGGAGTTCTTTTCGTCCCTAACGTTTTTCGTTTGTAAAGATCTTAGATTCTCAAGCTGTTATTTTTTCCAGGTGTGATCAAAGAGCACGCTTGTATGTCGGGTACGTATGCGAATTTATTTACAGAGTTACCGCCGTTTACGAGGTGGAAATTGGAAATTTCCGAACGCTTAAACCCAAGTCTAGACATCAGACAGTTGAAATCAGTCAGTTTGTTTTTATTAACCCACGCAACTAACACAGCGGAATGTGATTTCAATAACAATCTATCCGGGTATAGTTCGACTAGATTTGATATTGGTGATAAAGGGAACGCCCCTCTATCACTGGAATGTACCTAACTGTATCCAGTGGACACATTTCAATCATGGACTCTAAAACAAGTATCTAATGAAATATGAATGTTATGTGAAGTCGTTCTGTGTAGCTGGCGCTGTATTTAATAGTTATTAACTGACACAAATCAAGTAAATATAAATAGATGGTGGAATAAACTTTCTAGCATTTGATTTCTTCATTTTTGTCTTAGTTTACTTTGTATGCACATTTTCAGATGTAAAAGTGGACCATTTTTTTGGATCATGTTGTTGCAAGAAACAAATGTTTAAAACACGCCCTACCAGAACTTCCATAGAATCAAATTTGAAGACATTTTTTATTTCAGGTTTCAATTAGTATATATTTCATGCTGTACAATGTGATAGATTTTATATTACATAATCTATATACATATAAACATTTAAAATATATACACTGGTTGAACAGTTTTCACTCTCAAACTGTTTTTTTCAAAATACAGTTCTTGTGGGAATTTTTCCGTTAATCATATACCTATATAAATATATTCATAACTGGTTTGGAACAAATTATTTACAATTTTTCGCAATGCCCAAAATATAGTTTGAAATGCGTGGAAACGTAGCCTTCATTATGTAAGCCTATTGAACAAATTGTTCGATTGAACAACCAAGAAATGGAGAATATAGTGAGGTTTTTGTTTAGATCAGTATTGGCCAATGTATTCAATAATCTCTATATGTTTTTCTTCGAAGTTCTTTTTGATACACTACTATATCTTTGTGTAAATGTTCTCTGAATTTTTCTACTATTCTGTATTAATTAACACGATAAATAATAGATTAACGAAAAACATATTATAAACCAAAGGCAAAAATATCAAAAACATTTGGAACTTGAATTTCTAGTTCGGCTTAAAACTTGTCAACAGTAAGACCACGTTTACTATAATAAAGAACCATATTTCAATTTAGTTTTTTTTAAATAGATTTTTTATTATTTTTTTAAATTAAAAATAAATGTTTCGACTAGAATTCATACGTTTTCACCAAATCCTTTTATCACAGCGAGTTGATGTGCCCAAGAAAAACAACCTTATTCTGGTGGCTTCAAATGTCAAACTGCCGGTGACATTTGATATGACCGATGCGTTCTTGTTGTTGATGTTGTTTTGAAGAATAATTCACTTTTTTACATAAGTTTTCACGTAGTCGTCATAGACATAAGATATACAACGATATGCAAATCCTACAGATATGTTTTGCATGATTGATACATGAATTAAGCTTACTAAACTGTGTACATATTCTACACGAAGTGTTGAAGCTTAATATCAGCAGTTTATATTAAAATAGCACCAGAAGATAACATTCATTCATTTCAAATACGTATATACAATGTATCCTGTTCAAGAATTTATATTGAAGTCTACACGTGTACACGGTATTTTGTTTTTGTTTTGTTATTTGTTGGGACTGCAAAACTCGGGGTATGTAAAACGATACCCCGGACCAGACGCGCGACAGATTTCGAAACTTTCGAAATTAGAGTGGATTATAAACGTGGACATGACTGTCCATCGTGAGACGAAGATACGAACATCAGACGATGTCTATAATGTAGCTTTTCTACACATAGAACAGACCGAAAAAATTCGCGTTGGGATCTTGAGAAACCATGGCTAAATTGGAAACATTTACGTATAACTCCTCACCGCTATTTAACTGAACGATGCCTCCTATGTAACTACTGTACTCTGATATTGTATTGGTACTGCTATATTGACAGTTAGACTGTCGTCTGTCCAACAGAAGCTCGGGATGATTACTCATCGGGTTAAATCGCCAGATTCCGTGGTTGATATAAGACGCAAACTGTCTATTCGGTCTGTGTTCGATGAATCTGATTTGACTGTACACGTAGTATTTTCCGTCTTTCGGTATTTGCAGCTTACCGGTGCCTTCCTTATAACTGATACTCCTACGGAATCCCAGACGTTCGTGTTGTGCCCAGTTCACCACGACTCCTGGCTCGTCCTTTGCTGAAAGTACAATCGTTAGAGCAAACTATAAACACCGATACCAACGAAGAGTTTTATCGTGTTTAATAATAATGTTTCGACAGGGATTTCGAATCTGATGGCTCTGCTGGACTTAGCCACGGCGAGGCAGTCTCGATGCTATCAGGTTCGAATCTCTCTCGAGGAACGGCGACTATGTTAACAGAGGCAATGGTACTCATGGATGGTGAGTGAATGTGATGAAAGTGGTCTGATGTTAACTCTGAGTTAACTCTAACTCGCAACTGTGGAACCTGATGTAAGAAACCATTTTACAGTTACTAGCCGCCATTTTGATAGGGTAATTTTGTCCTGTTATGTTGTGAGTCAACACGAATCACAAATAGTTTTTGAAAAAGAGAAACAAATTTTGGGTCATTTTTTTCTCTTTTTTTAAAACTATTTGGGATGCGTGTTGACCCAGTAATACAGGACAAAAGCACCCTGGCAAAATGGTGGCTAGTAAATAAAAAATGAAACTAACGTTCACTTCCAGCCGGGTATTTGTGGCCGACCATGTGAGCAGCGGGAACGTTTTCACGGACGCATTGAGTACCGGGCGGGGACGCTGAGAATCCACCAGTCGCGGACGAGGTCCCTTGGCATAAACTTCCTTTAGTGCGTTCAATCGCTAGTTGACGATCCAGAGCCTGAAACGTGTAACAAATAAATAGAAAAACATGAATTAAATACATGAATAAATTGATATAATAGAAATGTACTTAAAAAGGCATGAAAATCAGTTCACTCAGATGTGAATTGAAAATATCAAAAATGAAATTCA
Source organism: Tubulanus polymorphus (assembly GCF_964204645.1). Taxonomy (NCBI): domain Eukaryota; kingdom Metazoa; phylum Nemertea; class Palaeonemertea; order Tubulaniformes; family Tubulanidae; genus Tubulanus; species Tubulanus polymorphus. Next base: position 1,439,583 of record NC_134031.1, read on the forward strand.
TCTCTCAATAATAAAAATAAAAAATTAAAAGCCACATGATCCCGAAACGTTGTATCGTTTATTTCCTATTTCATTTTTTGACGTAGATTAATTTTCGTTTTCTTTTATAGTTGTATAGATTTAAAAGTGTCGATATTTTTTCGCAAATTTCATACGCAACATTCGTGAGAATACTATTTCAAAGCGCTGCGCAATCGATCATTACAAAATATTCGCAATCACGATGTCTTAAATTAAACCATGACGTTAAGTGAAATCGGTTTTTATTATTTCAAATGATATAGATTTATCTACTGTCCTCAAAAACCTATTGACATTGATTAGATATGCGGCAATTGACATTCTGCTACCCTGGATTTACAGCTCATATTGTTTCAGTATCATATATCTTGAACTGAATTGTCTGAATGTATATAGGTCGTTTGTTGTCGCATGACGAAAATAACTTTTTATGGACCTATTTATAATCAAATCCTTTTCACCATAATTCATTCTTTGAAAAACAAGATTTTTAAAGTCTGGAACAGTTCCTTTATATTTGATAACCGAAGTGTGGTCGTACTGGGCTGTGCTATTGATCAACTATGTCGTTAGTGCAAATCCCAGTTCTTTCATCACTCACAATATGTATATATGGGCGTCTTTTTGATGGCGATCATTTGTAATGGCGACTGATTCGGGCCGTTTTGGCCTATAATATTTTTTGAGAACGGAATATGTGATATCAAGGTAAACCAGAAAGAAAAATAATATTAGAAAAAACAACAGATTAGAAAAATAAGATTCTGAATAGAAATAAAGTCTAGGACCTTCTAGACCCATATTCAGTGTTTCTTTTATCGTTCAATCAATTTTCGCCAATTTGAAAAGCCTCACATACAACAAGATATCAACAAAATCTCAATTCTCACCCTTCGTAGAATAATCATCAGGTGCTCGGCCGAGTCGGCGCAGCAAAGTTGTTTTCCGTTGAGATATTTCTTAGGTAACTTGTCGAGTTCTTTGTTTTCGATCGATGGTTGACTGGAAATGTTGACACAGGGAACGCAGAACTCCAGCGATCGGGAATCTTGTTTCAGCGCGGTGCTGGCTTGCGGCGCTGAAGGACCCGGTGGTTGTGGGTTAGTCGGTGGAGCGATGGTCTGCTGTCGGCGATTATTCTGAATTAACAGAATGGTGACGCCGAACGTGTTGTACAATATCAGAAATATCACCAACACGTAAACCAACGTTTTGATGACGGTACGCTGTATTTTCGATTCGACCTTGCTCCTAGGGACTGCGTCTTGTTCCATTAGAACGACAGTTGAAGGGCGTCGCGGAATTCGGTCCATCATTTGCGATGTAGATGACATCGAACCGTTGGATACGACGCTGTCCTTTCGGGTGTAATGTACGCTCGGTTCCTTTTCGAAAACTGGCGGCAATTCCGAACCAACGCTGTCTTTCCGCGCACATCTCAAACCTGGCTCTTTCTCATAAACCATATCCATAATCATAATCTTTGGTTTTATAGATCAATGAACTATACTGAAAATGTTGTAGTAAAATCTGTCTTATTTGATCCATTAACAGAACACAGAACAGTGTTAAACAAAACACATTAATTAAATGGAAAACGAGAAACATCGAAAGTTGGACTTTGCCAATTATCATTTAGCAAACTTCCCGCTTGGGTTTAATTTCGAATTTAGTGTGTTCAGATTTACATGTTCAGATCGAATGTTGAGTGTCGTCAAGATCATGTCAATTTATGGCGACACAAATACAAACCGGGTTTTTAGAGCGCTGATAAAAGAAGACTTTCTTTGTCTATGCCAAAATCCCAGGCCACACATTAACGGGTTGTACTAGGTTAATTCTTAAACAAAGTATGTAGACTTTCCACTTTCGAGGAAATACCAACTAGGAAAAACCTACTTATAAAAACTGCATTCATTATTTTAAACTGCATTACTGCTCTATTGATACTGTATCGTCAGCCTGCGTGTCAGCGAAATATTCCGAATTTTGCATGTGTATGAAATAAGAGATCTTCAAATTGTTGAAGAAAAAAAAGTAAAGAAATCAAACTGACGAAGGTCTTAAGAAAGACGTCGAATCCTCTGATTTAATTTCTGATGAATAAATTTTGCTTTTAACGTTCTTAAATCTTTATGCCATGGGTTTTAATCTTATCAAGTTTCAACTATTTCGATTCGAAATATTTTGTAGATTTTGGTAGTCATTGAGTTGGAAAATGAATATCATAGTAAACTGTGTATAAGTTTGATGAAGATGGATGACTCGTAGGTGGTGGTAGGTTAGGATGAGTAGGCCTACTCATCTTTATACCGTTCACTCGGCGCTAACCGAATAAAACTGACTGCTAATGGGGTTGTTATTGTTTTTTTTTTCTGCACACGCGAGCATTCATGTGCGCAGCGATGACACGAGAAAAATCCTAAACGTGATAAACATGACGAAATCGTTGATATAAAATACCACGCTTAGAATGAAAAAGAGCTTTGCTTCATTCAAAGTCATCTTCAAGAATAGTATTTCTGGAAGATTACTATTAGGATCAAGTGGAAACATCAAATAAACTACAGTTCAAGGAAACATTTCGGACTCTATTTTTCCATTCTTATTGTGGGATATTCTATAATCGTCACAACGCGGACTCAGAATGTTTCAATGACTGTGGGATGGAATTGTATTATCATTTTCTGAAATCTCCAGTGAATAAGATGAAAATGGATTTGTTAGATTTTTGTCTCTCGCGGTCGCAGCCGTCATCGAATTGATATCTATCAACCTTCAACTTTAATTGGGTTGAATGTTGAATTCAGTCAGTTTGGTTACATGTACGTAATATGTTTATCTATGAATCGCTACATCAAGAGGTTACAATTATTTAACATATACTGAACAATCTATTTGAACAGTAAATCCGTTAAATTATTTTTTAGAGGATTCCATCATAGCTAATTTCATTGCAACTGAATGTGTTAATCTTATCCGGTTCAAATTGTAGCAAAAAGCTTTGGGATAAATATATAATAAATATATTTGAATTCATTTAAAGAAATAGACTATAATTGATAACTTTGAGCTTGCAAAGCGTTCCTCTAAATGATCTTCTGCATCAGAATGGATATTTGCGAAGTTTCTGTTCAATGCCGTTCATTTTAAGAATCTGTTAGAAAAGGATATTTCGAACCGGCCGCGTTTCCTCGAGGGAAGCTTCTATTTCTGCGACATAAAAGAAACGTATCAATTCAAACAGAAACATTCGATCTTTTTAGATTTCTATTGAAACTCATCGACGTTCGCGAAAAACCAATTGGATTTCGCCAACGCCAAACTGTGTCGACTTCCCCCGAGGATGTGTGTGCGTTTAACGTTGTTCTTTATCCACCGTGAGTCTAAACTATCATCGCACCATCTGAATTTATGTCTGATAACCACAATTCAAAGAAGGGAATAACCTCGGAATAATCATTCTTCGCGGGGACCGGTTGCATAGTCGTGGCTTAGAAGTCTTATACCAAGTTAGTTCTAGAGCCTATCTAACAACTTAAGACCAGTCTTAAGATTTATGAACACTATTGGACTTAAGTCACGACCGTGCAACAGGCCCCGGAGTTTTTCATCGACGCATTTCCGGATCCATCGTTTATTGCATCGTTTCGGAAGAACTGATCTGCTGCATGCAACCTATAGTATATATCAGTTACGAGAGCTCATTAACGACATTAAAGACTCAATTTCTGTTTAATCTTTATAATGAACAAATTATCGAAAAAATGTTTCTTTCAGAACAGAAAAAGATTCGATCAATACGAAAACATGCTTTTCACACTTTCTTTTCATTTTCTGTCGCGGATATATACTAAGGATTTTTTCTTGTTTTGACGAAGTCTTTTATTGCGAACTTCTCGGTAATTCGTGACGCTCCAGGAAGAAAAGTGAATAAACGAAGACAACTTTTTGGAACCCTGGCGTAAGACTATTTTATTCAATCCGATCTTGGTCTCCGTCCAACTAAAACTGCGACATACCCGGTGCTAGACCAGTTTTGTTTTTACAGATCATACATAATACGCTTTTCAAATGCGACATGAAGTATTAGTGAAATATGAGGTATAGTGAAGTATCTTATACATTTTTAATCTATATGATTAGTTTTCGTTTTGAACTTGTTCATTTGATAAGATTATGAGTCCAAAGTTCTAAGAGAAGCCCTGGAAGTTATCGGTCTATTTAGATTAAAGTCTGATGGTTAAATATAGACGATGTTTGGTGAACTTCGTCCATTTCTCTATTGTTTCATCTATTTCAAAATGGCCTCCGAATCGCACTTTCATTTGTGCAACTCGTCACTGTTGGTACATATTCGTCAAGCTTCCTCGTTTTTGAACAACTATACCACGAATACAGACGTAAAAAGAAATGTCTGATTGAACAACAGCGAATCGAATGACAGTTTTCACTTTCACTTCCAATGTATAAGGAATTACAAGGAAAAGTTTTTTTTCGAATGACATTGACTAAACTGATCTGTTTCTGGTTGAATATACTATCGCGAGGGTTTTTCATAGTTTTTACAAAAACGTTACTATGTATCCAAAATGGCTGGCAAATGAAGGTCGAACGTTCGGCGCACACGCGGGAAATGGTGTGCCGTTTCGCGCGCGCTAAACGTGTCCCCCTATCGACTTCATGTCGATCGTTTTTTGCGTCCGTAGCAGGCGGCGAGGTTCATCAGGCAGGGCACGTGATGTGATTGTTGCCGTTTGATCACCATTTCGTCCGCGTCGAGTCGTGAGTCCATCTGTCGTCTGTACGCCTCTTCGTACATTCGACGCAATAAAGCCGGAAGTCGACTCGCTGCATCGGCCTGAAGAGAAATAGAAAAATTAAATCTCAAATTAAATCTAGCGATTTAGTGAAGAGTTAGTTTTCTTGATTTCTTCCATTTGAATCAAATTCATAACAATGTTCATTCCTTTTTTATTTTGTCTACAGTCCTTCCAAGATTTCACCACTCTTGAAAGGTGTAGCGAGCTAGTAAGGACCCACCGCAATGAGCTAGTAACAAATCCGTCAACATGAGGGGCAATAACCCTTTTCCAAGGACAAAAATCTAACTGGCCCCTGGAGATAGATTGAACTTAAAAAAATAGTAATGATTTAACACTAGAACTAAAAAGTTTGTTGATAACCCCCATTGTCACATCTTATCTCCTCTTTATTGTCCTTAAGTACGTTCATATTTCGAAAGGTAAAAAGTCATCAGTGCAGTAAATGTCGTATATTCTAATATGAATGTTAGCGCGGGATGTTGAAATGATGTGCGGGTTGTTTTTGCCGGTCGATGTTTGTCAAAGGGATGAAGAAGTCTGACCAGTCTTTTGATCGCTAATGAATTAACAACCGCTCGTGATGGGAAGCTCGGCAAGGATGCGAGATCTCGTGTTTTATCGGCAAGGATGCGAGATTTCGTGTGTTTTTATACTCACACGCGCGTGAACAGAGAACAAGCAAATATCGAGTCACGTCACATCGCATCATATTGGCCGCATAGTGCAGAGCGGTTAACGAAGTAAGAACATTGCCGCGGCCCGTGTGAACAGTGACGTCGGTGCATGAATGAAGTCTTGCATGTGATGTCATACTTTTTCTCCGAACCTGTGCTAGAGATTTGCCGTTTATAACAAAAAGTACCTGGTTCCAAATAGTTTTGAGTAAGATTTATCTCTGAACTCAGGATCCAGTTCCACAGTTATGAGTTAGAGCTTTTCAAACAAAAGTCGCTCAGCTCCATAGTATTACAACATCATTATCTGAATTCACGAGAACAAAAAGGATGCAAACAACAACGATGAAAATAGAAACAAAAATGTGCGCTGATTGTGTGTGCCCGTCGGACCCGTACAGGCGACTACGTGGCCCGGATAAACAGCTAGACACTTAGCGCTCAAAAATCCGTAATGCTAAAGCGTGGCGCGAGTAGCTTCAGCCTAATAATGACCATCTACTGACCGGAACGTGAAAAAAACCTCTAACTACGCGATAAAAGCGAACTGCAAATTGGCACCGGGTACAGCGTCCATTATTGTATACATCGACGTGATCTATTGAAAGTCATTCATTATTTTTTCAGAACGAGGTCGTCATTGAAAATATCATCATTTTAGGTTAATATAAGATAGAATCTCACAAAACAAAAGAAAAACAATTCAAAATGTTTCTTTGAGTTTTTTATTCATGTGGAATTGTGTTTCATATCGAGATTATCGTCTGGAGTTGTTGAGACAAAAATTTCCAAGGAGAACCACTATATCTCTCCCGGACCATCGCGCATAAGAAGCAAAAATGCTAACATTACTTGTCAGCGTGTCGTACAAATACGGAACCATTCCGTAACGCGTTTTTTCTAGAACTGAGTGACCTATGTTGGACTGCACACAGGACAAAATTGAAACGAGTAGTACCATTACCTCAAAGCTCGCGAATTAAAACAACAAGTCTACCCCTTGCGTCACCAATTCGCATCAGCATGGTCATAGACGCAGTAAAACCATGGACTCTAAAATGAAGAGTTTCTCGTTTGAGAACCCATGGTAAAACATATCAGCATCAAGATCAAAAAGCAAACTACAGCTGTTGATAACAATATCCTTTGTATTTCGGAAGCGAAGCAAACATGGGAACGAGTTCACATGTTATATTTAGATTTCAACTTCTTCACAGTTTGAAGATTACACCGAATAATAAAACCCCGTTAGGGTTGGCTTTTTGTCTCCATCATCTTCAGACATTTTTCATGATATAATAATTAGGCTCACGACTCGGAGATTTCTTTTTTCAAAGCTGGCTTGATTTATTATCGAAGTAACACTTTATTCCTCATTGGACTCATATGAAATACAACCCCTGAAAACAAATTTATCACCATTATGTCTTCACCCCTGATGGCTCATAACCTTGGCAAATATATTTGGCTTAGCAAAACAAACCAGCTGTAAATAAAGAAACAATACTTAACTATGCCAGATATGTGTATAATTTCCTATCATGTACAAAATGTAAATACTGTTAAGGAATTTCTCATATTTTATACTGTTTTTCTTCTTTTTTTTCTCATCTTTATTGTGCAAAACCCATAATGTAAAGCATTACGGAATAATAAAGATATTTTGAATTGAATTGAATACGATCGTAACCATTTGTCGGCACAGTTGGGAATGGATTCGAAGTTAAAGATCATTAATTTAAAAAAAATTTCTTTTCTCTTTCATACAGTCATTAGAATGTATAAGATATATAAGTGTTTGTTAGATTTGGCGGTTCGGTTGTGTTGAGTTTGTCAGGAACACTAAAAAAAACCTTGAAAACAATTCAGATCAGAGCAATCAAATAAACAATAGGGAACAGTCAATGATCTAAAAAAAAACTGTCGACCTTCTCCCACTGCTTGACCTTGCCGGAATCTCAGGTGGATTGAAAAATACGATGTTTTGCTGAAATTGATAGTTGAATATCGCGAGTTCGCGTCGGAAAGAATTCTCAGAAAAAAATCCTGACAACGAAGACGATCTATTTTCAAAGCCCCTCGAGCCGAACTATCGGGTTTGCGGCCCGTAATTGCTGTGAAGCTCTACCGATACAGGAAAATACATTCGCCATCCATCATTCGATCCGTTCGCGATAAATTATTACGATTTCCCGGTAAATCCTGACACATTTCTCGAACCCTTGACGATGGTGATTTGGAGAGAGGAAGGACACAACGGAAGGGCAGCCACGCGTACTTTCGGCCAAAAGAACAAAATGGTTCCGGTATGGGCTGGTTATTCCATCGACATCAATCAAAATTATTCATTGTATTAATAATTCCGCCAGTGAATGCGTCTCTGGTAAGCGATGTATATGAATAAAGCATTAAAACAGAGAAGAGAGAGGGCGAGAGGGGCGAGTGAGAGAGATTCGGTTCAACATCAAATATCATGTTGCGGTTCAATGAACAGAATCGTGATAAGAAAGTGTCATAAACTTTCCGAACTCGTGACGTCGCCAAATCAATGTTTGTTTACGCTAACGCAAGACAGGAGCACGTCATTATTATTATATATATGTGCTTGAATGATGTGTTCGTGAGATTGAGTGGGTTAAATATTGAGGTATTAATCAAAGACGTCGGATCAAGTCGGATATAACGAAGCATATGGTTTATACACGTAACATATGTCAACAAGAACCAATAACAGACACAGGCCCACATGCCAACCTGTCCAGCTTAATTCACTTCGATTGTGTCTGGCCAGACTTTACGTGTTAACCAGTGGTCACTGATCGCTCCAGCACGAGATGGTTTTGGCTTTCCAAATATTATCCCAATTGTATGAAGCCCGTTTTTCTTGCAGTCGTTCTGTATTTGAACTGATGTCGATTTTAGGGAAGCGTGACCACCGACCAAAACGATACCCTTCCATTAGACATCCAGTCAACCGGTCACCCAGTCCACCAGTCGCCCAGTCCTTCAGTCCTCCAGTCGCCCAGTACCATATCGCCTGTATAGTCGATGGGTCTTCACGTAAAAATGAAGAACCTAATCACTATCAACGTGTGGAACATGTTCATACCCTGTCACTATACTACCCGCATTCTACGCGTTGGGCTGACTTCAGCTTATAGCAGAATTCTTATTTGACTAACTTGCTGTACGGATATTTCGATGAAACAATCTGTCCGTGTTGTTCCCTGCACCAGAAAAGAAAATACGGTCCGAAATATTTATACCATATCTAATATTTTATTACCAATAATCATTAGTATTCTTGAAGATAACTATTAGGGTATAAACTTCTATATGATATCAACAAACTTCTAGCTCAGGAAACATGCTGTTTATGAATTGGTTTTGTGAATTAGAATAGAAACTCATCATAAGACTGGATTGAGGCGGATGTTTCACAGTGTCCGTGGCTGGAACACTCGCTCGTCAAAAGTCAGGCAACAGTTCATGGTGAAATTTAACTAAGCCAATTACAACACCGTCAGATCTCAGAGATAGCGCTGTCAATGTCTAAATTCTATCCAACCAACCTATCAAAGCCGCTTTTCTTATTTCCGGTAAACAAAGGCATCGGATTTTGTTATCACCGTTAGCAGAGCTGCCAACACTGTCCCTGATTGTCAGGGACAGTCCCTGAAAATGCCGCACTGTCTCTGCTCTTGTTTTTATGCTATTGAAAATCTATTGTTGATCTTGCAACAATTTTCTACTGCCCCTCTCTCTAAAACTGGTTCTAATTCTTCACTTAATATTTCCCTGTTTTCTTTTTATCCCTGATGTGACACGTAATTGATAAGTTGGCGATTGTAAAGTTTCGACTGCAAAATTTGAGAATTTGCCGTTTTTTCTAACAGCTTTCGTGTAGCTATCATTCATATCTTTACGATGTTGAACTTTTGCTAGAACGTTACAAGTAATAGTCGTAATAACCGACGATACTTTACTCGAAATTAGCTCGGAGTAAAATTACAAAATCAAACACCCTACAACGCGAATTAGCCTTTTGTCTTTTCTTATCTTCCTTTTCGACCATAAAACTTTGGGCCGTAAAACTTTCTCGTGTTGCTAAAATAAGTCCCGAAGGATATCGTTGAACTGGATACGCGAACTGGAAACGGCCAGCGAGTAATATACGTTTTAATCAGCACTTGCGGGGCTTTATTTCCCATCTTAGCGTAAAGTAACACGATATATTCGGCGTATGATGAATTATCACACATGTGGTTTATTTCACGTACATTAGCGGCGACCATCAGGAGGTTGACGATGATCGCACAAAATACATGTTTTATGAATGATGACTCAGAGGTGAAAAGCTTTTAAGACTTCGTAATTATGAAGATATGGGAATTGCTGTTCTAATCCTTGAAAATATTATAACCCCAAGGTTCTTCTAAGAACCCTTCATTCTACGTGAACAGGTAGGTTCTTTATCTGAGTGATAGTTCTTCGGGGAACCTTTGAATGGGGTTCTCCAACGACCCACTTAACAGTTTATTTCGTGAACAAGGGTTCCTGCGCTGAGGAAAGCCGAAAAACCCCTGACGAGTTTTCCAGAGGAACGATGGATTTGTTCTAAAGAAGAGTGCATAGGAGAGGTCATCGATAGAAGATGGAGACTTCAGTGTCAAAAACACACACGACTCCCGATCCATGTCCATCAGTAAGTAGAGGCGGTGTCTCAAAGAAAACATTTTCTATCCGGTAAAGAGAACTAGCGGGTAGTTAGTGTGGTTATATATGTACACTGTCAGTGTACGATGTATTTAGTAAGTAATTATGACGCGTAAATAGTGACACCCAGGCGGAAGTTGAGGTGATCGGCAGGCCACTCAGGATATAACGGCATAAACACGTAAAACTGACATCTTTCCAAAGTCTTTCGTATCATGGCCGTATTTTATACCACTTTCAAGGTCACGAATGTCATCTTCATCATACCGACAAATTTCTCAAGACCTTCATGTAAGCGATATGAATATTTCTCTAGAAATACCTGGATCGACTTTGAGAATAAGAAAAGAAGACAGACGAATGAATCGATTTAATCATTGTTGCAATAAGGCAATGATGAGCCGTCACTGCTGCAGACGACATCCGTTAGCGCGTGGGAGAATTCGGGTTTGTACCAAAAAAAAATTGGAACAGCATGCGCGACTGGCTGTGACAGCAATTTTGTCTAAATGACATAAGTCATGATTGTCGATCTCGTCGAAATTTTTCGTCACTCGTCTGGAAACTGCCGCATGCGGCGCCGAGAACACGAAGAGCAGCACGGTTTCTCGAGTATCGCTAGTCGATGTCGTACGACGAGTTTTAACGAAGTTTACAAATTAGCTGATAAAACAAGCTGCTAATAACTTCACAAATATTTGCTAATCATTTAATACGTCATTACTACACGGTGTATTGTTCGTCGACGTCGGGACGACGTTTATTAGACATTCGACATTCGATGTTCGATTCGGGCTCGTACGCTGATCCGTAATGGTTTGGCAAACAATTCAATCGTTTAATGAACCCAGTTGTTTCAATACAGCCTCGAAGTGCTACTCGAATCACGCCATATTACCCGCACGCATTCACTAATGCCTCGTGAACTTCACCATTTATATCTTGACAACTCAAAGTTTTGACGGACTGTCGTCGAATTGACGAAATCCAAATCAACTTGACGAAAGATACCGAGGTAACGAAGTAAATTCGATATCAGTTGCAAACGACAGCCTCAAGAATATCATCGCGTTTTTAATGAAATTTTTATTAGCGGAAACGATCTCGATAAATTCAACCAACACCATCAGATATTTTGACGACGTAAAGTAAACATGTCCCAAACATGGAGTCAATTGGTATCGATCCCATAGATATCTGTTGAAGATAAAATCCATTCGGGCCAAACGCTTAAGTGATATTTCTTTAAAAGAAATGTGTACAAAGTTTAAAAATCTTACTTGATTCAGCTTGATAGATTACTTTAATCAGATTACGTAGGAGTTAAGTGGGAGTCAAAACTGAGCCAAGGCTGCTTCCGTAAATCTACGGTTTCATAGTATATTTTGTTTTGCTAAGAAGCCCGCGCAACGTTACATGAAGATACTTGGAAGCCACGTGTAGTAAAATCGAGTTAAATAGATCGCGTGATTTACATGCTGTTTAAAAACCATTAAGCGAATACACTGGAATACACGGCCGAACGTAGTTTCTGATGCAAACTAGGCACGCGAAGTCAAATATTCGCTAAGATGCGTTTCAACCAATTAACCTGAAGATTCATAAAACAAACCCGCAATTAACCGCTGAAATATACTGCGATTACGCCGCCATTTTTTTAAAAACTTTCAAACCGAACGCACGTCAGACGTCACGGCGGTATTATCGATGTTATACATCAGGCTCTGAGTTTAGCCAGTAAAGTTTCTTAACCGTAAATTCTCATGATCGATTTTATTTATTGCCGTAATTTTCCTCTGGAAACAGTAGCAGTAATAAGTATGTTTGAGCGATGATGTACTATTTTCTATTTTGACAGTTGGGCGGAATCGATGCCGGCAAATTATAGACTTCAAAACGACTCGAGCATCGCTCGAAATTCGCAGACGCAAAATTATTTATATCTCTTTCTATTTCTAAGTCGATAAAATGCCGAACACGGCCGATGTTTATTCGACTAACACAAGACGATTTGTTTGGGAGATGACGTCGTTGATAGTAATTGTATTTTTAAAAATACCGCTTTATGTTACACACCCGAATAGATTACTCATCTTCACTCGTAAATCTACGCGGGAATTGGGTATTGTTTCAGCCAGCTCTTATCAACACGTATGCTCCAATGAACTGATGGACCTCGTAAAAAATCTTATTTCTCTGTTGCCAGTAATTAGTGTTCTGTGACTACGACCTGATTCAAAGGAGGATGTTTAGAAACCGGTAGCGACTCCGTTAATAATAAAAGAGTCGATACACAGGATTCTCCCTCTGGCAATTGAGGATATTATGGCATAATTGTTCTCTTGGAAAAAAGTCCAAATAGAAGCAGGCCCAAAATCTGCCCCACGAAAACTGTTTTTCATTCGTGGTTCGTTTATAGAGTTAGCGCTTAATTAGTGCCACCAAACATTTTAACATTGGAGTAATTCAATGATTACTGCTTTAACTGATTTGTGTGACAGATTTAAATCAATCATATCAATGATATGTTGTTATGTTTGGCAAGTCACCAGCTCTGTGAAGGATTCTACATCCAGAATAACCAACAGCGAGCCCCTCCCATTGCGGTGAAAAGTTACCGAAGTAGGTTCATCGATTTCGCTAGATTCTGGAAGACGGTCGTACTGTGAAAAAAAGATACTTGAAAAGCAAGTTAGGATAATTCTAAACTATAAATAGCTCGTCGCGCCGATAAACTGTTTCGTAATCTGGTGTGATCTCGTGTGATCATGATCGATGTGTATTAACTAACGTCCATCATGTGATCAAATTGAAATAACCACTCGTAAGATATATATATATATATATATATATATATATATACATATATCAATATTATATATTCGAATTTTAGAACGTTCGAGATTGTTGTGTCAGTGATTAATACCGGATGCCTTCCAGTAACAAAACCATTTACTGACGATCGAAATCATGTCTCTAATAGTTACAGAAATTGATAGAAATGTTATTCGAATTATCTACGCCAATCCTACTGTCGATATTTCCACGTAAACTTTACAACTTTTTTTAGTCTTCAAATGTTACAGTAAATGATTCCATACAACATTTTTATTCTGAATTTGATACATGAAGATACTAACATTTTGATCAAATTGAAAAGTTAAAAAATTGAAATAAAAGTTCTGGGGCTTCGTTTTATGTATCGACATGAACTTTGAGAGTTTTTTTCGATGATTCAATTTAAAACTGTTTTCATGCAGAATTACAAAGGTTTCTTTGTTTTGCGATACCTGGAAGTTGATGAGGATGGAAAAGAAATACATTTTTTCGTTCGTACAAAAAAGGCATCGACTGCAGGGCTTCGGCATCGACACATTCACATGCAAACAAGTGAAAAAGCTCTATTAATGGCCGACAAATAGTTGGCTTTTTGATCGTGACAGATAAGTTGATTATTCTCGACGTAGACGACAAAAATAGTCGAGTTGAGATCGGATAATGAAACGTTTCGTTGTTTGCTTCGTAAACGCGTCAAGCTACAGAGCCTGTGGCCACCAACAATAGACCCGTTACTATTGACAATCGCTGCAGATGTGACGCATTAATTCAAAGATAAACATCTTTGATTTTTAAATGAAATAAGCTTTTTGCAATCGGCGAATGATTCCAAGGAATCGGGTTTTACTTGTGGAGCGTGTTGGAAAAATGACCGTCTACGGAAATTCTGAGGAAATATCACAAAGAAGCTGGATGAAAAGTGTTCTGATTGTTTGCTTATATCAGATTAGTTCAACTTCTCAAATTCCCAAAGTAGACAAAGTACCCATTAGTTGTTTCCTCGTTTGTGGATCTAGATTTGAAAAGATACCAGATAAAAAGGATTTCGCCGAGCGAGTCACGCTGCCATGTACTTCATGCGACTACCCCACATTAACGGTCAAACACAATTCAAATGATTCTCACGACAGATTCTGAGAAGTTTGAAATAGTTTGTAAATCCTATGAGCCCAGTTGAACAGTCTAAGTCCAAAAGTGATCTAAAAATCTTGCAGATGGTCTTAGACTTGTATTAAATCTAAGCCATGGCTGAACAGCTGGTCCTGGGTCTCCAGCGCCGATTGACAAACAAAGTGTGACGTCACATGCAGAAGTTATACACGAGCGCCCGTGTCATTGGCCGTCTTATGGCCGTATGACAAATGACTTTTTACTAGTACCCCCTGCGCTTGACGGTCAGTATGATGCGCTGTGACGTCACGTACATAAGTCAGACTGATTTTCGATCGCGTGAGTTATAACGGGTGCAGTTACGAGGACGAACCGACGACCTTTTCAGTTAATCGCCTCTCACCCAGGCGTAGTCGATCACGTGATTCACGGGCGTATTCGATCACGGTCATATCGCGGTGATAAATAAGTAATGTCGTCTAGTAACCGAAAATCGGTATTTGTGTGGAGATCGTTTATCTTTTAGCGCCTACACCGAAGAGGTAGTATATGGAAGGGCTATTAGCGTTCACAACCGGCGTCATTTGCGTCAAGCTTGAACCACTTTTAGACGGAATCATCGCAATTTACGCCGTGGTGATAGTCGACATCCAGTACATTATTGATGATTTATAGATAACCATGAGTTAGTCGTATAATTGCCCGGAACGTGTTACATTATAGTTTACTATTCCCGAGTCATCGAGAATTTACGGTCACATCTCCACATCTTCTGATTCGATTAATTTCATCCGATTTACGACAATTAATTGAAATGAGGTGTTTAATTTATTCACCGTTAACTGGACTCAGTAGGGAATTGAAAGTGTTTTGAAATTGACTTAGTACAGAGGTAAAATCCCTTATGGGTTTCAGTGAAGCTGCGACCACATGGCTCACGTCAATCTACGAGGCCCCAGTCAAATTTGACCCGTTCACAAGTAAATCACTCACTTTTTGCTAAAATTCTATCAAAATGATGCCGTAACAAACGAGGCAATCGTCAGTTTCAAATCCAGTTAGCATTCACTTGGAATCATATGACCCTTGCTAGTTTTTGGCACGGGCCTGTGCAAGCTGGGGGTACGACGGCCAAATCTGGGTCGGAAACGTACTCGTGTGGTCACCGTATATCTAAATACCCGGCATCGTCTAGACCGAATAAACATAGTGAATTCTAGTGTTGATGTCAAAAACAAACTTTGATGAACATTTTTGATGAACATTTTCGTCTGGCAAAAATAAGTTTTTTCTCGAATCGTCTGCGATGTCATGATTGTATGATTTCTAGCGCTGTTTTTTGCGGTGTCGGAATTGACGAAATCAATCATTACACAAACAAACTGAGACTCGATCTACAACCAGAACAAGACGATACCATTCACACGTCACTAAACGGGCACGATTTTTTTCTACGAATTAAAACATGTTTGAAATTGATTTTCCGTGTTGCGTTGTGATGTTACAAATTCCGCAAGTACTGCTACGAGTCGCTGTTCACTCATTACCGAAACTGACTATGAATTTTTTTCCACCTGGCTTTGCTCTCATAAGATTTGCCGAACCCCGAGACTATAGACGCTTTATCCATCGTAACAGCTTTGAAATTTCCTCGACTGTTTCTCCCGTGATGTTCTTACGCTTCCTGCACTGTGTTCCAACGACGGAAGTGTATATTTCGTTTGCCTGGAGGGGAATTTGACGAAAGATACTATTTTATATAGCATTTTATATGTTTCCATTCTGTTGTCCATAACATCAAATGTACGTGAAACATATATATACGATATTCTATGTAGAAATTGGATTGATGAAAGAGCAAACTAAATTTTCTTATACAAAAGAAAAATTACAATAGCATATTCAGAATATATATGATTTTTGTAAGTTTTATGAAAGAAAATTTCATATATGAAGAATAAAACTTAATAAAAAAAATTCCAACGAGATTATTCCAATTTCTGGTCACGGGTCAAAGCAGGGTTCGAATCGTAGAAGTAGCAGAGTTTCTTGATTGAAGGTTCTTCTGAGGTCGCTCTACCAATCGCAGTGTAGCTCATTGGCTTGACGGATGATAAAACGAATTCCTCATAGTATTTCATATATTGCTGGCTTTGCTATTTCAAATTTGAAGATGTGCTGGAATGTTGGACCACGTGTACAGATCTAGACGGATTATCTTCGAGGTTATTCGACATTTACTGCAACGAATGCTTCACACGATCAGCGAACGCGTTTTTCCATTAGTAATCAAATACCAAATAAAATGTATCAAGTCAAATTGCCTTACTTCATCGAATCTTCGGAGACAGGTCTGCAAAACAGGTCTGAATTAAAAAGCAACCGAATAACAACCGTCTTGTATGTAGGCTATGTATTTACATTGTCGACATTTGTGAACTCGAGACCCGTAAAACAACGTAAGCTTCTATTTAGAAAAGAAATCCGTTTCTGATACGTACCAAATCTTCTTGAATTGTTAGAGAGATCGCGTGTTATCTTATTTTACCCTAAGCAAGTGTATCGTAAACAATAATTGGCAGAAACGAAATTCGCATCGAGGATTGCAGTGGTTTTATCTGTTTCTTGATTGATCGTTACAAGGCGTTAAAAATCATCGTTTTCTCCAGCGCTATCGCGTCGGAACTTCTCTAGTACACTGTCGACTAAGTATTACCATCAGTCGTAAAATAAATGACATCTCGCAATACTAGCTATAACATTGCGTGTAATTGATCGAATTCGGGACAATTTGTATCAATTTTCTTACGCTAAACTAACCCCCGACCAGCGGACTATCCGGGCAGCCGATTCACACGCCAGTTCCATGTTACTCGTGTATCACGATGACGACGGGTCAGGGAAAAAAATCGATACATCCGCGTCGCAGACGTACCGGAAGTAAATAATACCGTAAATAACAGGTGACAGTGAGCACGAATAGGGGTCGAGAAATAACAAAAAGGCCATTTGCCCAAAAGCTGGTTTCGTAAGTTGTCCACTGGAAAGTTCCAACCGTGGACGATTTATCAATTTTTAGAAAATCATTTTTGTCATCTGTTAACTGAAAAAAACCTAAAACTTTGAATATTCTGAGAAAAATCTCCTTTAAACCTGTAACTCAAGATTTGTCAATTCATTTATGACATCGTTTTTACAGATTTAGAAAAAAATAAATTCTGTACGGCTGATATTGGAAATCCTGTGCTGAAAATACTGTAAACTTTCCCGTGTCCTGGGAGGACACTTCCAGATACTCCAAAAGGCTCATATTGAAAATCCTATACTAAAAGAAACTGCACATTTTTTATGTTCCGAGGTTTTTACCTGTACTCGATGCTTAGTGAGTATCCCGTAGGTGCAACAAAAATAATCCGCTGATTACTTTATTCACACCTAAAGCATTCAATTTGTTTAGAAAATGAAATCCGAATCGACCTGGAGGGGAAGACTATGTTTCATGTATACTGTGTGAGGCGGGAAGAAAGAACGTGTCTACACTTTTCTTTAAACAATGTTTTTCAAAGCGAAAATGTTCATGTGAATATCGTGTTTCGGAAACAATGCGTCAAGGTTGCATTTATGAATTGAGTCCTTTTGAAAAAAACCTCATCAATGAGATCTAGACTGAGAAGAATTGATATATATATATATATATATATATATATATATATATATATATTTACTTACAGTGTCATTTATGATTTGATGAATTGTTAATGGAAAGATCGAGTGGTTGCACAATGCGTGTTAACAAGGGGAATATTGAGTTTGAATTATACTGGACATAATATTCATGCGATCAAACGTATCTCTTGTGGCCATCAAATTACCGACGTCCATCCGCCCGCTAGGACACCCTAACGATACCCGAGCCTCGTTTCGTCTGCTAAGGTCTCACGATAAGCACCTCAGGCAAGCCAACCCCTGTATTCTCAACGGACCGTCGTCATGTATAGTATGATAAATAAGATCAATTTGATACGGCCGCGACGGCAACTCTCCCGAGATACATCACCGGCTCATAAAAGCAGGGCAAATAGCACCGAAAAGCTGCCGTCTATATCAAGAAATCCGTGCGAATTAGTGTAGATTCTATTTAGTGAAACCGGCAGATGAAATGCTATCGATCGCCGTTTTCTTATTTGCCTTATTATCACTACTATTTTTGATATACTGAGCCGTCTAATGAGACGTTTCACTAGCCATGACTTTACTTGTGACCTTCCTAATTAGTAGCCGTCATTGGTTTTACATTTGTATTCGTTAGGGTGCGTCATCTCACTCTATAGAACACCTTGTCGTTGATTCGGGTGATGAGACACAGGACGTGTACGGCGACGTCTACAAGAATCTCTAAATATAATCGTACTCAAAACATGACGCAGTTTGAGTGCTTTTGACAGCTGAGTTTTGGACTGGTTGACTGGGGCAAGGTATCATCCGTATGGGTAACTGGGCCTTCAATCATCTGTCTGGACAAACTGGGGCAAGAGATCTTTCATCAGACTTAGCCTTGAATCTCTGCCCGGGCATCTGGGCCTTCGATCTCTCGCGGGGGGATGACTCGGGTAAGAGAGATTTGCCGATGTTTCACCCTCCAATATGATTTATAAATTTATCATTGGTAAACAATAAGCTTTCGGGTGTCCCATCATTCATTCTACAACAAGATGAAGAATATCCGAATGACGACATTTATGATCAATGAACAACAAATGAACAACACTAGGATTAATCATTAGAGAGAAGTCATTACAAACTACGTAACATGGTGACATATGAACTTTCTGTACTGATTTCCCCATCGATAAACATTTCGTATCCTATAATATGGACCTCATAGGCACAACCTTATATACGGTTTGTTGATTAAAGATTAACTATCATATTATAAATGATTAATCTTATACCACTAAATATATGCAACATGAATATGTAATACGTATGTTAAAAATCCATAGCAGCAAAAACAGTACAAATCTCATTTCTAATGAGTAACATATATTTATTATAGCGAACGTTTTCGGGAGTTACATTATCCCCTCTTCAGGCATAGCGCAAGTGATTAAATTTACATATCATACTGCACTACTAATAAATTCAATCTCTTGCGCTATGCCTGAAGAGGGGATAATGTAACTCCCGAAAACGTTCGCTATAATAAACATATGTTACTCATTAGAAATGAGATTTGCTATGGATTTTTAATTATCTAGACTCTCTTCCCAAGATCTACTTCTAATACGTATTGTATGTAATGTATTTGAAATTGTGCGGTTTGTAAGACTTTATAGGCTGGCTGATAATCTGTACGGGGAAATTTGCATTATCTAATTCTACTTCATTAAACCACGGCGTGTTTTATGTGTATTTAAGAGTTTAATAGTTTGAATAACCGTAACAGATTTCAAACGCGATGAAAGTAGATTCAGAATGTTAAAGGTGGAACTTTATTCTCCGTAACGAGAATATTCTTTACAAATAAAATCAACGCGTTGAGCGCTGAAGGCGACACGATAAGAAATTTATATAAATCACCGAATTGATGAGTTAGCCGATGTCATAAAAATATTCTCCGTATCATAATGGGACCGAAAATGTCCAGAGATCGCGCTCTTTCCCTCTTCTTATTTATCAGATAATTTAAAGGTCCCTCGATGCTACTTAGACGCACCGGCTCCGTACCGCCTTACCGGAGATAGGCGACTGACGGTGAACCCGGCACTGACGTGTATTTCCTCCCGCGACCAATAACCGTTCCTGCCGGCCATAATGAAGTATGATGGAACGAGGGAGACGCGTAATTCTCACGGGTAACCGTCGCGCAGCTGCGAAACCCACACTCGTCATCACTCGATCCATCCGTAAGCTCGGGCGCCATGGTGATTTACCGGTATATCATTCATAGCCCGCAACTTGTAGAATACCTCGTTTCAAGTGAGGATCTGAAAACCGAGTGACCACGGGAAAACTTCCTAACAATGGCTTCACGTGTAACCAACCCCCCCCCCCCCCCAACGTGAAAAACATAAATTCAAAAGTTTAATTTCTAAAAGAGAATTCCTGCTTTCGAATAATTTGTCATAGATTTTTTATCATACAATTCTACATTTTTTGTTCTGTAATCAAGAGTTCTAGAACAGCATTGAACATTCGGGGGAACTCTAGACGTCGTTTCAGCGATTGATCCTTTTTTTAAGTCAGTCGACCAGTCAGGTGGCGGCATTGGTCAAAAGAGTCTTTCCTAGCTAATGCGTCGTGGCAAAATTCCTCTACAAATTTTGTTAAAAGCTTTGCGTCAGTCATATTCTATATACTTTATTGGAGAACAATTTAGCCCCGAAGGACGCAATTTCTGTCAGCAATCTGCTGAAGAGAGACAGAGAGAGAGAACAGCTCAGTGCGGCCCGGTTTACGGAGGCTTCTGGCAACGGTGACGTCACCGTGCCATCGATAGCGTCGTGAATTGAATCGTCGCATTTTCTGAAATCAGATCTGCAAATAAAATTATTCGTAGATCGCCGCTGAAAACTGCTGTCTAACCACCACAAGTCGTGAATAAGAAATGACGACAATTAGATAGTTTTCACCGCCGTCTGAGGACCTAATCGATACACCACAGCGCAGCGCGACCAACGCCGTTTTTCTCACCTTCACGACGATTGCAGCGGCCGATTATTTCGTCACCGGTGAAGCGTATAAACCGGAGAACGGATTATAATTTGTCTGTACTCAAAATCATCTCGACGCTCACATCCGTTAAGTTTAATTCTCTAAAAGCATGAATAGAGTCACCTTAAAGATTGAAATCTGGCACCGAAAAATGACGAACTATCAGAATAGACGTTTTCCTCAGCATCCAATGATTCCCACGTCAGAATTCAGGTCGTTAATCTCCAGGGGCCGGTTCCATAGTCATGACTTAGACTTAAGACCAGTCTAAGACTCTCTTGTTATATAGCTAATCTAACAGCTTAAGACCAGTCTTAAGATTTAAGACCACTTTTGGACTTAAGTCTCGACTATGGAACCGGCCCCAGTATCCTTCAGTATTAACCTGAGGATATAGTCGAAACGTTGAATAAACTATTAGTTCACGGATACTATTCGCCTTTTTTTATTTTTCATTTTTCAATGAGGGACTTTCTATCACAATCCCAAGAAGACTTACAATATTCAGATTACGTACTGGGTATGGACAATTCGTATGGTTAATATTGACAATCCTCAACAGCGTCTTTAGAACAGTAACCAGACGTGGTTATATTATCGATTTAAACCGTTTTATGATAGAAACGACAATTTCAGCTATCAAAGAGCAAAATTGCACGAAAACGCTGTTCGGAAAACTGGCGCTGAAACATTCAGATCGATACTTTCCGGTTCACAAGTTTAATAGTCTATAAATTTCACATGAAAAGAGACGCGATTTTCGAAAAAGCTGTAGCTATATTTGTAAACCGCGGTATTTGGTGACTCGACGCGTTTATTGCAAATACTTAAAAGCACTCTTTCAATAACCGCACGAACTAAAAACCGACGAAGCTTCAAAAAGTCGTATTAAACGTAGCGTGACTAATTTGCGCACGGTTATCGTAAGAGTTTAAAGAATTTAAGTGGCTTATCAGTTCTCGTTGGCGCCTCTTAGGGATACGTGAATCGGTTGTCGAATGTCATAATTTCGAAACGATTTTTACATTTCTGATACCCGACTGAATATGCCTTTTCTGTAGGATTGAATTTAAACTCCATTCAGTGTCGATGATCTGGCGATTATCTATTTCCCCTACAAAAAAAATGAAATGGACACGTACGGAGCCCCGGAGGGGACATGGAGAGAAACAAATACATTTTTTCGTTCGAAAAGATTACTTCGTTCGAACGAAAAGAATATATATATTTCTCACCATGTCCCCTCCGGGGCTCCGTAGACACGAGTGTACCTTATCGCTATAGTTTTAGCAATACTTGAGCTTTTTAAAGAGCTCGAATGATCAATAGTTCTTAGAGCCGGAATATCGTCCGTTATCCAGCAGACGAACACGCTGCTACCGGAGTCATAATAGGAAAACACGTCGGAAATAAGTGTCAACACCTAAAAATGGCCAATGTGACAACGGAAACGACTGTCAATATTGTAAATGTATTCTAAAATGTATAAAGTAAAAAAGACTTTGACCTTGACACGTGGAAGAGTTTTTACGAAGTTCGTCCGACATTTTGTTTCCGTTCGTTAACGATGAGAATTTCTGTAGTCAATTAGTCTCGCACGGCGAGTTATGATAATTACTCGGATTCCAAGTCAGCGACTCGAGTTAGCGGTGAATTTTTGTTAAAACAGGTTGCGCGGGAAGAAAGAGATCGACGATGATTCTATCTCTGTGCGCGTTGGTTCCTTTCATTCGCAGCAGTTTCAAAATAAAAATATGATAGTTTGAATTGAAATGCCTCAGGCGGGAACTAGATGCTTAGTTTAATATTCGTATCGCTTATATCTCAAAACCCGCACCTCTTTTGTTAACAAGATTCACGAGGACAAAAAACTCACGGTTTTCGGTTCACTTACGAGCAATCATCTGAAGAGATGATCGCTCGTTGGGTTCACCCAGTCGGTTCACCCCAATCCGGGGTGTAATTGTATCCACAGCGATCTCCGTCGCTCTACGAAAACCTTCACTAAGAACATAATCAGACACTAAGTTTCTTGGTGAATGTTTTCGGTATCTTCTGAAACCGACTCGCTGATATTACTACACCATATAGATATTTCCTTCCATTCTCATTTTCCTCTCATCCAATCGTCATTTTTAATCTAACTCTAACAGAAATGTCATTTACAGAGAGTTGTATTTAGATTTGAATAATGCGCGAGAATTTGTCAAACGCTGCTGGCTACTACTACTGCTGCTGCTGCTGCTGCTGCTGCTGCTGCTGCTGCTGCTGCTGCTGCTGCTGCTGCTGCTGCTGCTGCTGCTGCTGCTGCTGCTGCTGCTGCTGCTGCTGCTGCTGCTGCTGCTGCTGCTGCTGCTGCTGCTGCTGCTGCTGCTGCTGCTGCTGCTGCTACTACTGCTACTGCTGCTGCTGCTGCTGCTGCTGCTACTGCTGCTGCTTGTCCAAATACTACCCTAGCGTATAAGCCTATAAAAGCATTAAAATACGACATTTTGACATGTGCGGCGGGTTCGTATTAAAAAACTGTCAGTTAAAGTTTTTTTTCTATGTTTGCTTCGCTTGACTGAATATCTGTGTCGTTTATTAGCGCGAGGTGAACTGCGCTTCAGTCGCGATTAAAATCGAGTGCTTAAAAATAAGTTCGTCTCGTAAAATGTGCTGCGGCATGCGAGGTTCAT
Source organism: Tubulanus polymorphus (assembly GCF_964204645.1). NCBI lineage: Eukaryota > Metazoa > Nemertea > Palaeonemertea > Tubulaniformes > Tubulanidae > Tubulanus > Tubulanus polymorphus. The sequence goes on from NC_134031.1 coordinate 1,463,160, forward strand.
ATGTGTCGATTACGTTGCTTGAACTGGTTCAAAATAAGGTTTCAGTTTTTGATGAACTGAAACATTTTGAAATATAGTAATAGTATTAAACCTGTCGATAAGATGCGCTCAAATTTCAATTCATCAGCCAAGATAGGGTTTCATTTACGGAAACAAATTTTAACGTCAAAAGAAACCAATGATTAATAAAAAAAAACTGATTTCTTTTTAGTTAAAAACGTTTTACACCAAACATCTTTCGGTCAGGATATTGACATCATTGTTCGCTTCCAGAAAGCCATATTCATACGAATACAGGAGATTATTATCGCATCATCCGGAATGGTTTAATGTGCCTTTCACACAAAACCGTTGTAACATTACGAGTTATTGGTTGGGGGCAGGCTACTTATTTCTATGACCCTCGATTGGATGAAGAGGCGCCTGAACGGCGTCTTATCCTACATATTCCTCTCACATTTAATCGCACAATGTAAATATGAATATAAAAGACCGGTTTCTCTGATGCATGGAACCTTTTTTTTATATATTCTTAGACGCAAAAAATGTGGTAAATGATAAACGTCTTTCTGCAGTGACGAATGCACTTAAAGGAAAACGTGATATTTTCGTTTACTTCGTAAAATTCTACGGTTGCAAATTTAGCTCGGATTCTTTGATACCATCATGCTGTGCGACTTGACACTAGATATGTATATTTGAGACTTTACGGGGGATCTATCAGAGTTTAATTTTCACTAACTCATAATGAAAAAGGGCCTTATTTCTGAAAGTGGCATTACAGGATTCAACCCGAATTCGCGGTATAAGGTATTTTCAACCCAAAAGTCATCAGATTTTCTGTATATAGTATGTCATTCAATCGGGAAATTTTGCCACATAAAACATTCCAAAAGTTTTCGAAGTAGTTCCGCAATTTTCTTCAGGATAGGAATTTCAGATTCTCACGTGGTGCTCTCACAGTGAGGCATGCGAGGCATCCTGGATCCGACCCGAATAGTTTTGGTCTTAACCATGAATTTCTACCGCTACATTTTCTCAATACCTTTTCTGTTCACTGCACGACGGCTTTTCTGTTCACTGCACGACGGCTTTTCTGTTCACTGCACGGCGGCTGCTGCATATTCGACGTTTAAACCGATGAAACAACACTGCAGCCGTTGGGCAAGTTTCGTAATTGGGCCAACTTTGAACGAGCCGGTGACATCCTGTCGAGACGCCTTTTGATAATGCGACAAGAAGAGATGTAAAAAGGTTGTAAAAAGAACATCGCATATAAGTATCAGAGATATCGAGCGAGTGGTTGTGTCGGTAAGATGCTCTTCTATCCACAAGTACAGTGTCACAGAAGAGAGAAGTGCTATGGTAGATCAGAAGGCAGTTTGGATGAGTTGCCCGAGCGTGAACTATATCCATTTTCCAGGAGAGAGAGAGAGAAATACTTGGATGATGGTCTAAGTATGCACATCAGACGCGCAGAACTAGTTCTTAAACTTTGTTTTACGAACTATTCACACATGCAGTTTGTTTGAATTACCTTTGAACCAAAACTAGGGCACAGTGTCTAGTGGTACAGTGCCGTAGCCGTGTAATTAAAGTTTCAACCTTGAAAGTCTGCAATGAAGTCTTGAAACTACAGATATACAAAAGAAATTTGAACGTTTAAGGGGGCGTTGAACGGACGATGATTAGCGTGGGATTGAGATGTCGCCGTAAAGGGGCGCTGATATCGTGCTGACGAGAGCGGACACGTGATGTGGGTGTCACCGTAAGCAGGCGTTTACATCAAACAGACGACGGTTACGTTAATGTCACCGTAAGGGGGCGCTGATATCGCGCAGACGAGAGTGGGTACGTGATGTTAGAGGTCGCTATATTTACACGAGCGATTGAAATATTCAGTTTGACTGTTCGGCGCCGAGAAAACGCATCAAAGGTTCGCGGTTGTATAAGAGATCAGAAAGACTCGGTAAAATCTTCCCCGGGGGTCGAACGAAAGTGCGTGACGATTTCACAACGATCTACGTGGCGTATGTCACAACTTATATCCACTCAGTCGTGACTATTCGCTTCGTAATTTCTTTCAAATCAAAGGAAAGTACGAAGTTCACAGAAACTCCTAAATAGCACCTATCTCTCTCTCGATTACGCCGGTATGACGGTGTTTGAATTATGAAGTTGTAAAATTCCAAAACTAAATTTTGCAACATTGTCCATGGCCCAGTTCCACAGTTCTCAGTTAAGATTTGATCAAGAATTAACTCATTCCAAATGAGTTAATTTCCATTCAAATTTACCTCTAACTCTGTGGAACTGGAACCTGAGTTGAATGTCCTCGCAGAACCAACCGCGTTCTCTTGTCTCTCCGTACATTGACATTTAAAAAACATGTCAGGTGTTTGAGATTGAAATTCGCTAACGCAAGTGAATGATTGAATTTAACCAGAACCGGAGCCGACCCACCCGCGACCGAATACCCTCGGCGTATTACTAGAAATTACATACAATGAATTTTGAGTTAGTTCAAACCAATCGGTGACATTTCGTGTCATATCTACTACTGCTAAATAAAATTTGCACACGACGAAAAATCCCCCGTGTAAAATACTCATTACCGTGACACAGATGGAATACCTTTTTGATAACTAACTAATCGACGGACATCGTTCATTTGGGGTTTAGTTTCACAACTCCGAGTATAGGCGCTAGACATTTTTAACTCGCTACCGCAATCGACAGCTACAATCATTCAATTATACTGTCTCTCCTCAACACGGGATGAAGTCGTTCACCGAGGTGAAGTCGTTCACCAAGCGTTGATCATTCACCTAAAAGCCTTGTTTGAAAAATTCCATCACCGAATTGGGAAAAAATCATCGAAAACTACGGCGCATTCTCTGATATGAAGAAACACTTTCGTTTATTGGTAATAACTGGCACACTCGCGGTCATAAACGCGACTTAGAAAATAGAGACGAAATGACAACAAATCACTTCCTAACGATGGCGAGCAATTTCTCGTGAAACTAGCGGCGAATTTTGTAAATCTAATTGTTCGATTGATATCTGGTCGAGTTGGCGCTGTATACAAATAACCAGATTCTAAAATAGATATATAAACATCGCTGAGTTTATTACATTCAATTTATAATGATTAAATTAGATATACATTTCTCCAATTCGAACCGAATGTGTTTATTTTTGTTTATTATGTGTGTTTAATGAATGTATGCGATGATTTGAAGAGCAATAAACAAAATCTTTTAGGTCTTCTAAATATGTGGTGAATTGGAAAACAAAACATTCAGAAGTCGACCAACTACAGAAGTGTCAAGGATGCTTTCGGTGTAAAATCGAATTCATTATCCTTTTAGTTCGGTTCAAACCATTTTTACAAAATACGTTTAACGTTTTATGAGAATATTTCACCAGTAATTTGTTACTTTTAAGTCATTCTGCTGACCTCAATTTGTACCGTCCTCGAGATGTGACATCCTCAATCAAGATAACACATTGAAGAATCTAATTAAACGTATAGTTTTAGTATCAGGGTAAGACCAGGGTAAAAAGAAGTACTAAGAAGGACTTTTTCGGCAATTTCGACCCCAAAAGGAGGGACTTTTTGACTCAGAAAGAAGTAATTTCCAGTAAAATGAGGGCCCATTAGGGAGCATTTTCGCAATACCTTTGCCGGAATACTAGTCATGTTGACCAGTCATATATTTCAGGGTAAATCCATAACACTTTCCTGTATATTCAATCTTACTGATAATTGAATTAACAGGCCCGAGTAAAAAACTTCAACAGTCGAATTCGCGACAAAATTACGCGCGACAATACATAAAAATCTAATTTGGAAGGACCTTTTTTATCAAAAGGAAGGACTCAGTGTCAAAAAGAAGGACAAAGATGATGTTTGTCCAAACATTCTCCAAAAGAAGGACAAAGAAGGACTTGGACGGACCGCTGGAAACCCTGTACAATCAAGTACCCTCGGGATACCGGGATACTGCTGGATTCTGACAAAATCGAAGTCCTGTTCTATTTGAACGACCTTCGTGTTTCGTGTCAATAGCTGTGATGTGATCTTAATTTCAGTGGCACTGGTTTCAGGATGTCTGAAAAACCGTTCCGATTATTTACCATAAGTGTTAAATCGTAGCTACGACAAAGATGGATCGGGCGAGTGAATTTCCATTTTCTTCGAATCGCTGTTTCAGATAAACCATTCAAACATACATACATACATATACATAGGAATAATGAACAATGTAAATACACTGTATCGGAATACATTGTGATCTAATGTTTTTCTTGTATTTGGCCGCATCATTAACAACCTTATATGATTTAGAATAATGTCGCTAGGTTTAATCACTTAGAGATTCAAGGTTTTTTATCTCGTCATTCGACAAATGACACCGATTATTTTTGCGGTGGAAAACCCGAATAAAACGTCATTCAAATGATAGAATATATACATTTAACGATAGCGTGTTTGGCTTTATTTATCGCCGTATCGCGTATACAATTGCTGTTTATTAAATTGAGATCTTTACCGCGGAGATGATCTTTTAAAATTCCTAGAAATAACCGTCGGGATTGATTTCAAACACGCGGGATCTTAGAATTTAAAAATCTCACAATGATTAATGCACTTGAATGTTTATAAGAACATAGAAATATTTCTTATGGTAACTTTATGGTCAATTTGTGGGATTTTTACGTTTTATTACATCATCGCGGATGTGAGTCAACTCTGGGGATCTCACTTGATGATCTAAACAGCAAGAACGAGATATTCAAATATAGAATTCGCATGATATTTTCAATTATTTAGTTTCGTCAAAAATGAACAAATGGATATCACTAGTGAGTTGGTTAATTGTAAAATTACATTATTATGATATAAAGCCGTTTTCTCAAGGGTTTCATCACAGATAATTATATCTATGATGCGCCTTGGATGACGATATCATCGCTGCATATACATGCAATAAAACAAACATATATATCCCGATGCGGGTTCCTCAAAGTGAGAGATCTTTTCGTCGTGAAATATCCCTCTCAATCTCAAGGTCGTACAGAAAGTGTTAACTATCGATTCTGAAACCGGGAGACAGTCAAAATTTTCAAATTGAAATGAGTAAAAATAACGGCATAAGATTCTTAATAACGGCATAAGAGTTATTTAGATTTATAAATCTATTTACCACGTCAGCGAATATTTTTCTCTATATTCATCCAGTGTTTGCAGACGGGATTTTCTAAGCGTCATATGGATTTATCCACGCAGAAATCAAAACCACATAAACCACAATTTTTAAATGCCATTTATGAATAAGCGTTATGTGCATTCGTATTGGCGTGAAGAGATTACTGAAGTGGTTAAGTGTAGATTCAGCCTTGTAACAACCATAGATGAAATTCGTTTTTTAGAGTCCTCAGTTTTAAATCTGTGACTAAACATGAGAAATATACACCCCGCAAGTTCCACCGGGTGGAAATGAAAACCTGAATGAAGCTAGTTTCGTATGTAGATTTAGACTCGTATCACACAACGATTGAATAAACGAAAATGAACTAATTCTGACGGCGTGTCTCAATCAACGGGAATCAACATCATCCACGACACCGATATCAGAATCTTAGATTCTCCTCATTCAAGTAATCACGTTGACAGTCGAAGATAAGGTCAGACCGTGATGATGACCGTAATGATCACGTGCGCATTACCATAGCAAAGTGACCACAGCGCATTAATGATCAGAATGACCATGGAGGTAAATAAAAGACCAAAGCCTCAGCTGAAACGATGATGGGCAGCGATTGAGTGAAAAATTACGACCATAACGGTGATGTACAGGTGACAGTGCTCACTGAATCTCTCACCAATACAAGTGATAAAACTGAAACTAATTTGTAAGAAGCGCTTTCAGGGACGTTAGGATACAATTCCCATATTGTATCTATCGGTCTATAGATCGGTCAAATTATCAAAGTCTGAAGCTTATTATCGATAGCAATAAAGTCTAGCAATTCACCGGGTTAACAAGACATTGATTAGGAATACATTGAATATGATCTTGTTTCCGACATGGTAACCGCGTCCAGATGACCTTGAGAATATCAGCAGACTATCTTTACTAGCAGACTAGTGGGGGATAAGATCTAACTTCATCCCTCGACACCGACTTCAAAAACAGCAACATCGAGTGTAGAAATCCATTACTTAAAAGATCGGCTTTCGCTGTCGCTGCGTCGGATTTTTCCAAAATGAAAGTGGTGTTTAAAAAACAGTAAAATGGTTTTCTCAATGTATATACATGTCATCAGTTCAGGATGCGACGATCGCCATTTTTCAAATTTTTAAAGGGAAGAAAAACCTAATTGTTAATTCTGTAGTTGAAAAATATCTGTTCATTAATCGCTCTGCCTGTGCCCTGCGGGTTGTGATTGGTCTAGAACTGGTCACATGATGTAAACAAACAGGTCACACCTAGGATTGCCATAGTTGACTGACCCTAGGATTTTGATTGGTCCAACGCTGTCACCTGTAATCAAAAGGCCACACCATGGGCTTATCATGGCTGACTTAATCTAGCGTTGCGATTGGTCGAGAGATGCCACCTGATGTAAACATACGTATGATGTCATTCATTTTGAAATTGTGAAGAGATCTTAACAAAAATAATTCAGGACTCCTTTTTAAAGTTGAAACAATGATAAGACCGCGGTTGATGTACGATTTGTTTTCTTCAAATCTGAGGATTTTTATCGTCGATGTTGAATGTAGAGTCGTTCGCGTAAATGTGGTTCGGGTTTTGTGACACAAACGAGCGATTGTTCGTCGCAATATTCCATTTTTCACAATCTAACGAGCGGAAAATAAAACGCAATGCGTTCAGAATCGGATACTAGACCGTGGCGACCGGTGAGAACAAAACACAACGTATTGAATTTCGTTTGTATCGAATCCTCAGCGGGTAACACTAATCCAGGGACATTGTTCTGCTATTGGACTGTTTCAGAACGTATGGGAATCGTTGACACAGCGACATTCAATACACTTCCACATCTGACGATACGTTCATTTCTCGTGTTCCATCGACAAAAAGGAGAACAACACATTTTGCGGGATGAATCTTAATCATGAAATTACTATTCATTTCACAGTATCAATGCTTACTTGATTAAGATCCAGGTTTAAAAATATCCGATAAAATGGCCCATTCATAATGACATGGAATCATCATTCAAACTGCTTATTATGTAGAATAAATTAAACGCTGTTATTCAACTCAATACAGTCATTCTCAACTCATGCCTACATCTCAAATCTATGACTCAATGCTGTCAATCTCAACTCATTCCTATATCTCAAATCTTTGACTCAATACTGTCAATCTCAACTCATTCCTATATCTCAAATCTTTGACTCAATGCTGTCAATCTCAACTCATTCCTATATCTCAAATCTTTGACTCAATACTGTCAATCTCAACTCATTCCTATATCTCAAATCTTTGACTCAATGCTGTCAATCTCAACTCATTCCTATATCTCAAATCTTTAACTCGATGCTGTCAATCTCAACTCATTCCTACATCTCAAATCTTTAACTCGATACTGTCAATCTCAACTCATTCCTACATCTCAAATCTTTAACTCGATGTTGTCAATCTCAACTCATTCCTACATCTCAAATCTTTAACTTAATACTGTCATTCTCAACTCATTCCTTCATCTCAAATCTTTGACTCAATACTGTCATTCTCAAATCTTTATCATATCTCAAATCTTTATATATCTATATCTCAAATCTTTAATACTGTCATTCTCAACTCATATCTCAAATCTTTATATATCTATATCTCAAATCTTTAATACTGTCATTCTCAACTCATATCTCAAATCTTTATATATCTATATCTCAAATCTTTAACTCAATACTGTCATTCTCAACTCATTCCTATATCTCAAATCTTTAACTCGAAACTGTCATTCTCAACTCATTCCTGTAACTCAAATCTATGACTCAATACTGTCAATACGACTGAGATATCAATCATTCCTACATCTCTTAATTTCAGCCTTAATTTCTTTACTTTTCTTAATACGTACGTATAGTACATATGAAGCATAATCAAAAAATAGTCGAGCGGTTTCGAAAAGCAATCACCAGGAAATTATCTCGACATGAAATTTCTGCCAATTTCCGTTTGGTCCGCGTGGAAACTTCCACACTCGATAGCGCAGCCTCCACCGCCGGGTTACATCGCGCTATTTAAGTTACATTTTCTCGTAACCCGAAGAAAGCGTACGCACTTCCGGTTTTATTGACATCCGCTTTAATGATGCCGATTTAAAATAGAAATGCCCGAAAAACTCCGCAGGCAATGTTTTACATCCCTTCCTCGCATTACCGTGACCAGAATAGCCGTTAAATTGTTCACCTTCCCACCGAGGGAACGTGACATTGAAAAGTCTAGACGCCGCGAAAATGAACTTTTCCGCGATACTTTTGAATCGTCATACCGTATAACAAAGCTTGATATGCCACAAGGGAAATTAATGTCAACTTCATGCACTTCAAACCGCACAGATTAACAGCGTGCTACAACATGACTATCATTGTTCGCATTATTTCCAAGATAAAGCGAATCAAATAAAGAGAAGAAATACATTTGCTGCTGTAAATTTTGTATTCGGTGTGTCTTATATATTAGTTAGTTTCGGCTGAATGAAAATGAATGTACACGATTCATAACAACGCATCATTCCAAATAATTCGAGGAAACACTCTGAGTCCGTATTGAAACGCTGCGATGAAAATCCCACATGACCCCTATTTCTTTTCTGGGATTTTACTGTATTACGGCTATATCATTCCAAATAAACTACACTGGAATTATTTTTTGTACGACCAGAGTTAATTAGGGGTGTTTACGGGCTAGTTTACTCAGGGGAAGTTGTTCGGTTGTGTGTATAAACAATTTTTTCTCATGTTTTCAATATGTCGCCGTCGCAGAGAAATCTTGGACGGGTTTTTCACACACTATTATTTTCCGCGTATCATAGAGCGAGAGAGAGTGAGAGAGATAATCATGGTGATTAGGAGAGACTGCGTTCGGAAATTCATCCGTAGTATCGCAGACGAATTGCTCGAGCTTATGGCTATCAATTTGCTGACCCCCGACGTACGTTACGTCAACATTATCTGTCAAGCACATCGTTCGCTTTTGTCCTTTTTGACGCGTCGTAAAAACCGTTAAAATAATGTTTTTATACGTGTCATTTAAGGGGTTCCGTGTGAGTCGATGTGCACTACGTCACCAATACTGGCTATGCTTTGATTCCAAAATCTCTTCCCCTTGCCAATCTAGTTATGAACCGATGGTGTTTTCATTATTTGTCACAATTTCTATTCCCGTAAATAAAGATGAGAAACTTTCATTTATAGATTGAATTGACGTCATAAGGAGATTTCATAGAGACGTCCATGTTTTCTGGTGGAGCTTATAAGGGAGGAAGTCGATTGTTTGACTCGGAAAAAACTGTAGGGGTTCTGTGTGAGTCGATGTGCACTACGTCATTAGTATTGGCGTTCCAAAATTACAATTATCCAAATTGATCGGATAAATCTAATGACAAATCTGATGTTGAATGAATTTGTTTGTGTTTTTGATAATGCATTTTCGAGTAGATGCGCACCACATCATTATTCGGGCTACACTCACTGGTTGCCGGTCAATTCAATTCAACTGACGTCAGAATTCTTTCAGCGCTTCGCGGTTCCGTCTGTCCTTGTTTTGTATGCGATTCACTTCGTAAGTTTATATCATCAGATAAATAAGAGAATAACAAATTGACCGTAAAATCAAAGATGCGTGACTGACTGCAATTCGACTTCACCCGAGACAAGCCGTTGGCAGTAATTTGCCAAGCAAAACCACGGAACTGTGAAACAGTACCGTCGATAATCTGAAAGATGGTAGAGCGCCGCCGATCTATAAAATACTTGAACCGGTTATCACCAGACCGACGAAATTTCCGAATATATTCATATATTGACGCACCTCAGATTCGTTGAAAGTGAAATCACGAAGTTGAAGACTGAAATATTTCGACTAGATCGAGTAGACGCCACGACGTTTTGGCGGTTTTCTAACAGACTTCATCGGGTGAAACGATTCAGTTTCCTCGATACAACTTTATTTTTATACAGTGATTTTCGAATATTCACTGCGTAATTAGTAAAAGTATTAGAAAAGAGTAAAAGTTTTGTGGTGCGTTTTAAAAACGGAATCAGTTGAGTTATCACAAACATTCTTCAGAAGGGAATTTTATCAAATATGGCGAAGCTTGTTCTCCCTACAGATTTGATCGGATGGAGCCCTAAAATTCGAAGTAAGAAAACTACGTGTCTAATCTATAGTTTAAATAGTGGTAATTTATGATTACATCTTTTTTATTTCTGTTAATTACATGAAGGAATCACATGAACAATTTATTCTATCCAGAAACGCAAGTATTTCACTGAGACCACGACCGAGTCGTATATATATATATATATATATATATATATATATATATATATATATATATATATATATATATATATATATATATATATATATATATATATATATATATATATATATATATATATATATATATATATATATATATATATATATATATATATATATATATATATATATATATATATATATATATATATATATATATATATATATATATATATATATATATATATATATATATATATATATATATATATATATATTCCAGTGTGTTTTGCAGACTTGTCGTGTGGGAGTTTAGTGCCGCTAGAAGCCGTTTTAATTAACAATATAAGAAAGAGAATATTTTCTATGTCTTATCTTGTGTAACAAATTACAAATGACACTAAAACGTCCTACGCGCAGGGAAAGACAAAAATCAGATAAAACGAGTGACCAATGATTTAAAACAACGGAAGAATTTGGCATTTTTCTGAGAAACCAGACATTTCGTTCAGGCATCCTAATCTATCTATTAATCGATTCTGGGAAGCGGCGTCAGTCGGAACATGATTTTATTTCAATTTAGCGAATCACGTAGGATAAGAGTGTGACCAGAAAACTGACAGACTGATCAGCTCCGGGGGTTATACCACCACAACGTCACACAATAAAAGGTCAAATTTTTAACGGAGTCGCGGCGAAGAATTCCGCTGCAGTTTTTCGTAGGTAAAATCGACCGATTTCCAAGTAAGTTTATAGAGATTGACTCCTGACGACAAAATGCGGTAAAGATTGCGAGCTCAGCTTAAACATCTCGTTAGGAATGTTGAAAAATATCTTAAGTAATTCCTGCAAACTCGATATTTCACGAATTCACATTCCCAGAATTTTTTTTGTTAAGTTGAAGATGCACTGACCACACATGTTCAAATGAAAAGATACATATTAGAGGAAACTATTGAATTAGTGAAATCTTTTCTAGACGCCTGTCGTATTAAAGGTTATTATTACCTCTGAATACACACGTACATATCGCAATTACATGGACTTCGACGTGAACTCGCTGCGATAGCGATTGCCATTAATTATTATGAACAATCGGATAAATTGTCTGAGTATTGCGATCAACTTCAGACGGGATACATGTATCTGTATGTATTCGCGCCGGTGTTGCTGGAGTAAATGGATTGTCAATTAGTTACAAACGATGCCATACGCAGCTCTCATCGGCCCAATAGTCATTGTCAATAAGATACCCGTCATTTCGGAAATGTCATAGCAACTATTTGCTATAAAGATAGCATTTATTCATTAATTGTTTCGCATACCTTCGTTACATGGCAATAAAAGGCTTTGAAATACAGATCCAGATCCAGATATCTTACCGATAATCGTATGACATATTGTACCAAGTAAAAATTAACCCACAATTTGTTTGAGTAGATAGTTAAAATCTTGAGATCTTGAAATAATATATACCAAAATGTTCGGTAAAGACTTTTTTAGAAACTGGATGACTCCTGGCCTTGACTGCAATTAACTGATATCAATCTCAGTGCAGAGTTAACAAATAAAAACCCACAGTTAGATCTGCAAAAACAGTTTATTTTCCTTGCAGTTTTTTAGGATTTAACTAAGCCTTATCATCAGAGGAACAAAAAACATTTTTTGTTCCTCTGATGATGAGGCTTAGTTAAAGCCTCTAAACTATAAGGAAAATAAACTGTTTTTACAGATCTAACTGTGGGTTTTTATTTGTTAACTCCATCGTCTTGTCGATAATACTGTTTATGAAATATCTTTTTTTAAATGAATCTTCGATGTTAAGAACACCAGACCCGCAGTCGCAATAAGATGTTCTTACATGATAAGACTAGTTTTAAGTTATAAGATTGGCTAGATAACTAAGTTGGTCTTAGAAAGGTCGTAAATCTAAGCCATTGTCATAACTGTATGACTGTTTTCCCCTGATGCTAAATTAGTATCGAAGACAACATTTCGTAATCAAACAAAATATCATCACACTAAAAACGTCATTACGTTCAGATAAGTATTCGTGATTGAATATTGTGAATGAAAATGATGCATACATTTATCTTTCTTAGAAAAAGCTTTTCGTGATGGTTGTCTAAACATTCGTTTACGACCGACGCAATCATCATAACAACTCGATAACGAATAGATCAACTTTTCGCGAATCAGCTGAAATCGTATTTGATAGAGCATGAAAAATAAGGATGAAAAATGATAAAAGCAAAAATACTCACATCGTCATCAAAAGCCAGAGATCCACAAATGAAGCCGAACAATACTAAAACAACAATTGTCGTCGATTTCGAATCCATTTTTAAATATTGTCGGTTGCGATTGAGTTTGTTTTTCTTTCTTAATTCACCACGTGAATACTTTCTTATTTCTTCTTCTTCGTCTTCTTCAACCGAAAAGTTAACGCAGTTTTTTTTTTGTCTCTAGTTTTATAGATTTGTTCCCGTTGTGTAAGCGATTACACTATTGCCCTTGTTATCTCGCTGTTTCTCCGGTCCTTTCTCTTATACCTGGTTCTCTCTTTTGAGTCGCGCTCGAAGTTTCGGTGTTTTTCGCGAAGTTTGCGGCCACGATCACAATCGAATGGTATTTATGAGGGAATGTCGCGAGTGTTGAAGAGTACGGTGTTACTGGTAAGCGTTAGGTTGCGTAGGCATTAGAACTGCGCGCGCACTGTGCGGACGCCTGGTACAGAATCACTAAACCTTTCAACTCTTCACTTCTCAACCCCACCCACCATAAAACAAATTTAGAAATGATTTTTAATTTCATCTTATTCAAATTTCATCGACAATCATTTCTTTATGCAAACATTGGAAATTTGAGATAAGTTTTGATGAAAATTGGTATTGCAATCAAGAACCGTTTGGTGTCAAGAGTTACGATTCTTTCCATCATTGAACTGATTTTCCATTTTTTGAAGATTTAAATTTAGCCCTAGAATCAAATCTAAACCAAAAACTGTGAATCCGGTTCGTAGTTTGATTTTTAATATTCCGCTCACATTTTTATCGTGTAACTTGACTTTACGTAAATTCATTCTCTTTAGACATATCATTGAGATTGTTTTCCTTCATTTCAACGTCATTGACAGTGACGTCACGATCTTCTGCAGCGCCCGTGACAAACGTTCTTTATTCGGGATAAACGGTTGTTATTCTAACAGCCCTAAAAAACCTCTGTAACAAATTCCTTTACGAGTTGCTGAAAATATAACTAGATTTGTAGACTATTAGCCATAAGTTATCACGCACACAAAAAAAACGATTTTTGAGTACGAATACAAGAGGATAATGATACACTGACGCAATACCTTCATGGAAATAACTTTCCAGTCACATCAGCACCCACACTTATCAATAAATCACTCTTCTATTTAGAGAGCTTTTGTGATTAGACACTATTTTTCTGTACGTCTTTTCACTATTACATTCATGGTAATAAATTAATTGATATCAATACAGGAATAATCATAGATCATTATTATTATGTTATCATGTTGCATTCGGCGATTCATTTATTTCAGACGTAAATATGACTCCGAAGATTTAGGGTACATTTGACCTTTAACATCTCGGATCAACCATCAACAGAATTATAGATTCTAAATTTGATGACGCTTATATCGCATGTGTATTTGGATTATGTGAGAGTCGAACACCTTATTTAAACCGATTTGTAGCCCGAAACCTTAATGGATCTTATCACGACCAATGTTTCGAGTTTTCATAGATCTAAATCAGTAAAATCTGGATAAAAGTGGTACATTTACGGGGATACCGTTTATTCATAATGAATGGACCTTTAAGTAGGGTATTTTGTTTTGCAGGAGTCCGGACAATGATTAGGATGTTGATTAATTAGTGAAACTCATCTTATGTTGACAGTAAAATGACACACCCCAGATTGAGATGTGCAGTCTATTATTGTTCCTGGCCGCTTTCGCCTAGAATACTAGTATACTATTTCAGTTTTGTAATCGAGTTTTGTACAGAAATTGAAATATTGATTTTATATCCAATTTCGCCCCACCTAAGACGTTACGCAGTTTAAATTAGTTTATTCTGCGTTTGACTCGCAATTTTAGACCGAACGTGTCAAACAGAGTGATCGTGTTATGTAAGAATTTGACTTTGAATTGATATTCCAGAATTTCCGATACATTTTCTCTTTAACCTTTGTTTTTTGCATAACTAAATTACTTCGCTCCGATAAATAAAACATTTTATACAATGTTTTCGTCGGAATCGCTGTACGATAAACGACAGGTAGCGGGGATCAAACAGAATGTACTTTGAGTATTCGTCACGACATGGCTGAACGGAAATTTGACTCTATCTACTGTTTCTAAAACGTTTGGAGAACCTCCTAATAACGAGGTAAAACTACGCAATGAATCGTGAGAGGCGGTTGAAATATAAATCCCACAATCCCGAGATCAAAAAGTTATTACAAAATTTTCGAAACTTTATAATTCATTGAAAACCCGAATTGCCGGTTTTACGCTAAAAACCATTATCAAGGAATTTTTGATCTCGTGATTGTGGAGAACCTCCTGTTTCATTCCCGGCAGGTGTCGCTGGTGGGTTTGTAAAAGGGACAGCGAATCAATCGAATAAATAAAAGGGGCAACGTCTGAATCGAGATAAAAAGATATTCACAATAAGTCAATTTCAATTCTATTGAGTCTGATAAACCGAGAATTGTTGACAGAATTCGATGCAGAGTTTTTGGAACTGAAAATAAACCCAATTTTTATACATCGTTAATACTATAATGAGACATGTTACATCTGAAATATTCCTAGGATATCGCGAACTAATTTGAGATGAACTTGCCGTATACAGGGAGTACACGTACCAGGGCGCCTTGAAGAACGACTGTAGTGCTGGTTTTTTGTTCGGTATTCACCTCTTTATTTTCTATTGTATAGTCATAGGCGATTAATCTTTACGGTACATGCCGTGAAAATCTGTAAAGGGCTTATGGTATTATCCGACACTTCCTGCAGCTACGTTTTCGCGTAGATCTAACGACTTAAACTGTTACTGGCTGTAAATAGACCCAAAATGCGCTTTGATCTTAGTAATATCTCAGTCCGCGGATAGGTATTCGAGAGCAGAGACCTAGCAAATCATTCATGAATAATATATTGTTAATGAAAAAAAAAAACATGCAATTTATTGGTTACAAAAATTCAAGTTGCATCATTATTCACAAATTGTATTGGTCAGCTGGTATCGGTCTTGCCATTATGATAGGTATATCGCGTTGCTTATGAGGATGGCTCCGAAAGCCCAACGCACACCACGATCGAAACAGGAGACAGAAACGTGTTTCCGAGGGTTTCCCCGAGTCGCATGCTTTGGACATTGAAATGAATATCTTCATATTACGTGGAAATTTAACCTCAAAATTTTACACGTGTCATTGAAACGGTAAATGAAAACTTTCTAATAAGTAAATCAAATCCTTCATTTGACGATATGATATTGGCTTTCCTGCAGTTGTTATTCTAATTTTACCACTTATTTCCGCCAATTCTTATTGTCATTTTACGACCGCACGTCAAACATATTTGATGTTTGGCATTGAGTGTAACATTCCCGGGTGAATGCGAATAAAATATTCGGTGACCATCGTTTTCGCGTTGACTCATTTAACGATGTTTAACACAAACACTCGGTGTAGCGGTAATATCGTCATATACGTTAATTGTGATTACAAAGGTATTGCAAATTACGTGTTGAGTGTGATCGCTGGAGGGTATAAAACTCATATACACACTCCCCACACGCCCCACACGCCCACTAATAAATCACCTTCCACTAAAAGCTGATTCCATTCTTGATGTTATTGCGATGACTTTTATTGGCACTGGCGATGATCAAAATGGACCGAAATGAGAATTTAAACAATTCTATTGTCTCACACAGACGGCTGATCGAATTGATTCCATCGCTGCATCGTTCGGATTAGTTTATAACTAGTATCGCAGACTGATTTAACGCCTGTCTAGCAGTACCATATAATACCCTTAAACCATATAGTCCTATCCATACCCCTAAACCGTACACCCTTCCGCTGGTTACATGTACATCACCGGTCATTTCTTTGTCTCTCGTTGATTTTTAAGATAAGCGTATATGTGAAAGGAACGTATTCTATCTTTAGTTTTGACACACTGCTTCTATTTCAGATCCTGTGAGTTTATATGCTTTGTTACTTGTTTTTCTGGTCATTCCACCTGATGATGGCTGTTAGTCAACAGCCGAAACGTTGTGGTTTCATAATGATAAATTTGATCGTATAATTTTGAATTCGAAGTGTGGGATTTCTTCATTTATCTACAGTATACACGGATTATAGTGTTTATTCGACAACTAACGTATTCTTAGTCGGGGTCCTGATTGTGTTCTCAGGCGCGGGGTCTTCTCCTGAGTGTTCAAATCAGCGGTTGCCAGAAAATTTCGCTTCATTTTCAAGTAAGTTTGAAAGCATATTTCAAACGAGAACTGAAAAAATGTCACCAATGAGGGAATTTATTTTCAATCGATGCTAATATTTACAACCCCTGAATAAAAATCCTGAAACACGTAGATCATCAAATGGAATACTCTCGAAATCGACTTCCAATTACTTCGTTTGGTGGCCACGGGTTCGGTTACATGTATTTCACGTGTGCAACGACTATAAGACAAATGATACAATAAACATTCATGTTTGAACTTCAGCGACAGAGTGAAGAATACTCGATTCATGACATTACGAGACTTTTTAATTCCGTATGAACTGATTCGATGTTCATCATTCGACAGTCAATGGTTCAATATCATTATGAAATGAGGCATAGGACATTAATCTCTAAAAAAAGATGTAAGCCTTATAAAAAAGGTGTAGAAGGCATATGTTTAATCGGACCACTGCGGTCTCCTCTGATGGGAACAAGCTTCCACTTACATTTCTACGATGCAACAGACGTAACCAGACAACGACTGAAATGCATCCCGATTGCGTCCAAATCGAATCGACCGTTTAATAATAGATCGAGTCTCGATTGATGTCGGAAAAAAGAAAGATCGTGATATTAATGAATAATGAAACAAAGCGCGGTGGCGATTGAGCGTTGGGAGATTTGGTCGCGGACGTGGAATTCAATCAACCGATACGAGATGTGAACTGGTTACAGCACTCTCAGCCGATGGAGAAACCTTGTCCTGTTATCAGTTCGCGAAAGTCATCTTCGCAATTCTAATCGGTTCCGCGGGCCGATCCATCCCTGGTAATTGGCCTAAGTGTCCAGATAGACCGTATTAACGAAGCACCCGTAAGACAGCGGCCCGGGTGAAGTTACGGGTAGCCGAGACTGCCCGTATATTCTTGCTAGATTTCCAGGCAGATGCACGTGACACGTATATTCCTTCGGAAGCTTCGAGACAACAGTTTATGACCAGTACGCGACGCGAATAGAATGGATTATACCTGGTCCAGATATAGACTGGTCACCGTGTGAATGAAACAGTTGACTGCTGGGGTCTGCGGCGTCTAAACAACTTCAGAAATGCGTTACGAAACCTGGTTCCAGTCAAACAATATAGGTAGAAATTGATAGCGCTGTTTAGGTAATACGGAAAACGAAGTAAATCGCGTATCCAACCTTCGAATGGATAAACACGAGTCACTCCGACCAGGTAGATATGCGATGGACTCGTTAGAACTAAATAAACGACACCCACAACGACTAGCATCATTGTAACGTTTCTTGACGTTGACATTTTATCTTTTGTTTGCGTCGGTCCCGTCGTGAGTTTTTGCCTTTGCTTCGAATCCATGTGTAACTTGGTAATAATTGCCAAGTTGAAGAGCATTAGTAAAGCGAATGGAATTATAGAATTTGTAAAATTGCAAATGGTTTGAAATTTTTTATATTCTTCTTTGTAATCATGTGCATAACACGATTTGTTTATAGACATATACACTAACGTGATACTATTGAAAGCTAAAGATGAACAGCAAACAACAAAAACGACAACTTTCCCATTTCGTAGAGAACAGATTATCTGTATTTTCAACGGATGATACACAGAAATCAACCTTTCACAGGTGATAATAACCAGGAGCCAACCGCAAATCTGCCCGAAAAAATGCACCAATAAACCATCGAGTTTGCAGGTGAGTAGATGCCAAATCGACCATCGGTGACCGATTGACGAACCGACTACGCGAGGAAGAGCGCTAAGCAGAAGATACCCGAGATCGCAAACAGCTAGCGATCGTAGATAGAAACTAGTCGATGAGCTTCTCATCGCCGACTGGCTCAAAACTACGATTGATAATATATTTCCAACTGCACCGATAGAAATGATAGTCATCATTCCGTATAAATAAATCTGTTCATTGACCGTTGAATTCTTCATGGCTGTTTTACTTTTACCGTTTGACGAATATGATCACTGATATATAAATGATGAGCGAATACATCATTTGGATGATATATTTTTTCGGGCTATGATTGAAATCGATTTGTAAATTTCCACTTCTCTGATTTTAACGTGATTACAGATAATTTATGTTTCAGCAAAAATAATTCGCGCATGTTTGAGCTTCGCGCACGATTAGAAATCCATATTTTTTATATTTTTCACGCCATATGATTTCGTTTCAGATCGGGTCAAAAATTTTTTTTCTGCGTTTCTTGTCACTTTGTACCTTTACTAACTGATTCATTTTAGTAGACAGGTATAACAACCCGAACAAGGTCTCGTCCGACCAAAACTAAAGTCCGAAATTTCACACGAATTTGAACTATGACCGACCTAGTTACAGGGACGTGATACTAGTGTTGATTGTAAAATACGCAGTAACTGACTCGATCCCGGACTGATTTGTGTGACGAATTCAAAAGCTCCGTTTCATTAATCGGATAAATTGTAACATGGTAATCTAAGGTAATATGTGTAGATATTTTTTTCATTCAGATGGAAGAGATTTTATATTCAATCTGTCCAAAATAAAATGGTTGCGATGAAACGAGTTAGTCGCTGGTTGGACTACGGACCAGGTTTAGACCAAGCGCACTCACACAGTGAGGGTTAGTCTCCTGTCCCTAGGCACAATGCCGGTATGCATGTGGAGGACGGGCTTCGCTCGACTGAGGGTTAATCAGCCAGATGCCATTAGATCGCGAGTCAGGGCACGAGTGCAGCTGTCACGGACCGTGTGCCCAGTTCCAAAGTGCCATTTCATGACATGGCACTTTGGAACACTGTTTTGAATTTATCACGACATAGGGCAAATTATGTATCCCGTATATCCATAATATCATATATCTATACATATCTATATACTGCCGTTTGTCACCCGGTACTGGGCCGCCCTCCGGGTGAACTCAGTGTAAGTTCATTCCGTCCGAGCCGGTGTCCGGCTAGTAGGTGGCAGCACTAACTGGACAGTGGCAGGTTGCAGGAATCTCTGCGATGTATGTATGATATAAAACCTTCAAATATCAGAAACCTGTCATTTGATTCACTTCATTCATTTAAAATATATTTGTTAAACGAATTTATCTTCCCATATAACTAGAATTCTAAACCAATTTCTGCTGAACTTTGACGTTAATTTGCGACATTCAATTCATTCGGCACCCTCACTTGCCAGTGTTTGCATGATCTTGTCACTTGTCAAAACTACACCCCCATAATCTGTAGCTTTTGGATTTCAACATTGAAATGAAGTACAGAATTGTCCTCGTTAAAAGAGAACTGTTCAAAGTAAATGAAATACTATCAACTGTTATTCAGATAAAATAGACATGTTTTTGAAGTGGCTACTTGACCTGCAAACCCGTCCTGGCTGGAGGAGATAGATTTAAAAACATGACAAACATTTGACTTGTGTTCAATTTTACAGAGTAACAACAAGTGAAAGAAAAAAGAAGGAATAAGTGAAAAAATGGCTACAACAACGCAAACAGTAAAAACCATAGAGAACAGTGCCGGGATCCCATCTATCGCAGAATTCTACGCTGGGCGTTCTATATTCATAACCGGTGCAACTGGGTTTATGGGTAAAGTTTTGATGGAAAAACTATTGAGATCTTGTCCTGATGTTGTATGTATATATATCCTCATCAGACCGAAGAAAGGATTGGACCCACGACAGAGACTAGAAAACTTACTGTCATCAAGGGTATGTACCTTTATGTATACACATCGACCCGCAACTCCACTTCAACCTGGAACCATCCCAGTTCAGTTCTGAACCACTACCTTCAACCTGGAGCCAACCCGCTTCAATCTGGGACCATCCCAGTTCAGTCCTGAACCACACCTGTCCTTCCCCCTAGAGCCAACCCACTTCAGTCTGGAACCATCCCAGTTCAGTTCTGAACCACTACCTTCAACCTGGAGCCAACCCGCTTCAATCTGGGACCATCCCAGTTCAGTCCTGAACCACACCTGTCCTTCCCCCTAGAGCCAACCCACTTCAGTCTGGAACCATCCCAGTTCAGTTCTGAACCACTACCTTCAACCTGGAGCCAACCCGCTTCAGTCTGGGACCACCCCGCTTCAGTCCTGAACCACACCTCCCTCCGTGGAGCCATTCTACTTCCGCCTGGAACCAACCAAGACTTCACATTATCCTGGAACCACCCTACTTCAGCGTGGGACCACCCCATAAGACATTCTGATTCACCATCGTAATTTGAAGCCTGGATGGGTACTTATTAAGAGTGTGCTGATAAAAATTAATGCCATATGCCTGTCTGGGGTGCAGGGTCCAAGCTGAAAATTGGGGTCTGTAACGAAATCTAGATTTATTTTGAACAATCAACTTTATTAAGTGCGCTGTCTTTCAATGAGGCCAAGTTTAAATGTCTCGGTTCAATTCATTCTCGATTGTTGTTTTATAGATTAATTCACCTTGGTGCTTGAATTGTGTGGCGTGATTTTAATCATTAAGTCTACAGTCTGTATTTGAACTGGATTAATCCTGATTTTTCTTATCAACTCGATTCATGATCGTTTTCTCTCGTTCAGATATAAATAGTTTTGCAAAAAAATCGATTGAAATCAGTTCATTTTGAGCAATTCATGCATTATCTCCAGGCAGTTGTCGATACTTGACCCTTCTCTCCCCTGAACCCTTTTATTGCTGACAGTTACGGCTGGAGATCATTTGAAAATTTCAGAAAATTCGACCCCAGTACTTTGTGTAACAGGCATACCACTAAGTGCATCTACCACACAACGCGGTGTATCTAAAGTTACATTATTTACTATTATTAGTACATTGTATAATAGAATAACATCACAATAAATGTGTGCGGTGTTTATCTATTTTACGTAGGTTTACGGAAAAAATTTAAGAACAGTTTTTTTTCTCCCCAAATATTCAGCTTTTCGATCAACTGAGACAAGAACAGCCGCTATTCGCCGAGAAGATTCAACCGGTACCCGGAGATATCCTGCAACCAAACATGGGTCTCAGTGAAGCCGATGAGGAACTGCTCATTTCTGAAGTGTCGATTGTTTTTCACTCGGCAGCCACTGTCCGCTTCGACGAACCGATGAAGTATGTTTCCCTTATCCCTGAAAAAATAGAAATAAGAACGGAAAAGAAATTAACCCTTTCAGTGCTTGCTAATTAATACACGAAAGTGCTGGAAATAATTTGGAAATGTTTATAAATTCCACCGCAGTATGATGAATAACACAATGATATTGTTATTTACTAATATTTCGCCATGTTTGACAGGTGCTGCTATCTTTCAATACAGATAAAAACTGATTACATCACTACACTGCAATGCGGTGTAATAGCAAAGGCTATCGCCGATTTGTACACCGCACTGCGGTGTAAACGCACTGAAAGGGTTAAGGAAGAAATCAGTTACATTTTTGTAGATACGTTTTGGCACGAGTACAAATTTCAAGAAATAGAATACAAAAAGTATTTTTGTACGCGATAGATCCCATGTGTTATTTTGCTGAAATGTTTGTTTATATTTTAGAATATCGATAGATATGAATGTAACAGCGACACAACGCGTTATAGATCTAACTAAAAAGTTCACAAAACTCGCGGTACGTGTGTAAAAACTAGTCAAATTTATTGAAAACGACTCAAGACTTTGTTCTGTAACTGTAACAATGTGTGTATTGTTGATTCGTTGCAGTCGTTTCTACACACATCGACAGCGTACGCGAACTGTGACCAAACAGAAATCAGTGAATCAGTTTATACACCTCCGATACATCCTCAGAAACTCATCGACGCTGTTGAGTAAGTCACTCGTAGATTTCATTATCTACTGTTTATAATATGAGATTAGAAATGAGTCAAGAGCCAGAAAACGGTCTTAGTGAGGGGAGAGGCCTCACTTGAATACTTATACTCTTTTTGATTGAGCTCTTCTGGAAGGGAAATTATCAAGTATCTTTTGTTTGCCCCATTTAGAAGTTTCTGCCAATTTTTGCATCTCTTTGAAGACAAAAGTCTCCTGCTGAGAAGAATATTCCGGCTTCCAGAAGAGCGCGATCTTACGTGGAAATCAGGGGATAGTCGGGGAATTATGTAAAAAGCTAATATTCAGGGAAACAGTTTCTGTCTATGCCTTACGTATTTGACTGTGTTAATGGATTGAATTCTTAGCAGAATCAGGGAAAACAATGTGCATGTCAGGGAATAGTCAGGGAAAAAAGTCAAGTATAAGTGACTGCTCTGATAATGAAAAAGGCCATTAAACTGTTCTGATTTTACAGATGGATGGATGAAGATGTACTGAACGCTTTAACACCTAAAATGTTAATTAATCGTCCGAATACATACACATACACGAAATCATTAGCAGAATTCCTGATCGCTGAGCAGTGTAAACAAATACCGACCGCTATATTCAGACCTTCCATCGTCGGTGCTTCCTGGAAAGATCCGATACCGGTCAGTGTAATATGTTTGATATGTCTGGAAAAAATCTAATTTCTAGAAGATCGATGTTTAATAAAACTGTGTATACTTTTTACAGGGTTGGGTCGATAATTATAATGGACCTACAGGAATTATAGCTGCCGTAAGTTACTTATTATGAATCCTGATAACACGAGTTGGAAGAAAGAGTTGAATTGTGTTTTGATGAAGATGGTTTATGATAATTTTCAGATGGGTAAGGGTATATTGCGTACGATGGTAGGATGTCGAGATGAGACCGCTGATTTGATACCCGTCGATACAGCTGTTAATATGATGATAGCAATAGGATGGCATACCGGTGTCTACAGGTAAACAACACCCTAAGCCATCAATAACCATTTAATACGGTTTAAATAGCGTTTCAGCCCGATGTTGATAAAACAAAGAAGTACATGTATCATATTGTCATTTAGGTGAATCAAATAAACCATCCAAACTCTGATAATGCTTCAAGTCTGTGAAATATTCACATGGTGATTAGAAATATCAAGTGAAGTCAACTGCATGAATCATAAACTCCTTTATTATATAAACATGTAATTTCAGGCCTGAAGTAATGAAAGTATATCATGGTACAACTGGACAAATAAACCGTCTAAAATGGGGACAAATCGGTACGTATACACATATCCATACACGAGTGACTTTTTAATTCAATTGAATAAAACTCCACAATTACGACACAAAACTAAATATAGGATTGATGTTTCAACTCGAATGATGATACAAACGATTTTCAAAATGTTTGGAAAATGGCTCGTAGGATTTGACTCAAAACACCAATTCTCAATTTAGTTTTACTGTAATTGTGGGTTGTTTTTCTTCAGTAGATTACGTTTGATGATAGTTTCTGCGTAGGTTGTTTACTGTTAGGTTTTACTTTTAGAGAAACAGATTCTGCGAGTATTTGAACATCATCCCGTAGACGGTATGATCAGAGTTCCTAACGCTAGTTTCACGTGTTCCAGGTACGTTTGAACTCGCAGCTGCGTCTCTCGTGTTGAATATCGTGAACAAAATGAAATACGTTGTAATTCAATTTTCAGATTGTGGCATGAAATAAGGGTACGGTTTGATCACATGGTACCGGCTTACATGATGGATCTGTTCTTGTGGATTACGGGCAGAAAACCGATGTAAGCGATTTTATTTATATTAAATTTTTCGTGAACAAGTTCAGTTTCTGTAAGACGTTTTATGTGAATATGAACTATGTTTTCAGATTTGTAAAAGTACAGGACAAATTATGCAAATCAATGAACAGTTTGGCATATTTCACTTCACACGGTTGGACATTTAGTAATGATAATATGTTTATGTTGCTCGATGTAATGACTGATACCGATAAACAGGTAATAACTCAATCTTACCGCGATTCTAAGATTCCCTGTTCTGAATTTCCATTTAATGATTCTATGCTATTCTATTTACAGGTGTTCGATTTCGACGTTAGTAAAATTGATTGGATGAAATACATTGAGACCTATTGTTTAGGAACGAAGGAGTTTGTGCTGAAAGAGGATCCAAATAAAACTAATCTCGCGCGAATGGCTTTAAAACGGTTTGTACCCCCATAGATACTGAATAACGAATGGTCTTCATCAATTAGCTTTACCCAAATTTATACAGTGGAACCTCGTTTTACAGCGAACTTCACGGGACCATAAAATATGTCCGTTATAACTGATAGTTTGTTTTATCCAGTATGAAATCTATCAAATTGTCTCACTTGGGTCAAAGTTTATATCGGATGAATCGTTGTACCTGAGTTCGTTATAACGAGGTTCCACTGTATTATGTTGGGTCATCCATTAGTCTATGACTAATCCACTTACAAAATTGATTTGAAAATACTAATTTTGACTGAAGAATAGAGATGACTTAGACCATGTTCACTTAAACTAGATAAACTGTATTGCCATTAATTTCAAGTCAAACACCTTCATCAAGACACCTGGTTCCACAGTTATGAGTAAGAGTTAACTCATAGTTGAAATTAGTTAGTTTCCTAATCGTTGGTGGTAAGCCTTATACCAACCTTGTGGTTTGTGAGAATATCCGATCGTGAAACTAAACCACAGACAGGTTACTGACTAAAGTTGAAATTAGTTCATTTACATTGCGAACTATGAATCAAATCTTATTTACGGAAGCGATAAAGGGCCTCGAGTTGTCGCGTTCAAACTCGACAAGTCGCCATATTTATGTCGATATATCGCGATATATCGCGTAAAGTCGACATGAATTTGTCGACATATCGTGACTTTTTCACGACAAATTTCGCTTTTTCACCCATTTTCCGCGGGACAAGCCGTCATTTGAAGACACGTCGAAATGTAAGATGAGGACGCCAGTGATATGACGACTGAGTTTCAAGTCGTCATGAATATGTCGACTTGTCGCGAGGAAAGGGGTCGTGAAAACGAAATATGTCGTCAAAACGTCACGATATATCGACATATTCATGTCGACTTGACGCGATATATCGCGATATGTCGACATAAATATGGCGACTTGTCGAGTTGGAACGCGACAACTCGAGGCCCCTTATAGGGTTGCCGTAGGATCCTGTTAAATGAAAATAATCTGACGATGATTTGTTGATTGTTTTCTAGGATGCAGAGAATAAATACGTTTTTGAACTGTGTAACTGTATTCGTTGTGTGGAGGTTATTGATGACACGGGTGAAGATCGCCAGCACTGTGTGGTATCGATTAGTGAACATCATCATGAAATTATACAATCAAATACCGAAAATATTCCTGTCCTAAACCATAAAATCAATCATCAGCAGTAGAGTAAGACACGGGTCAATACCCGTGTACCGCGTGTCGCAGGACTCTTCGGTAGGAAGTACCACATCGTTACTGTAGATCTACGATCGTGACGTCTGAAAATAACATTCACTGATCTCAATAATAAAAGTGTTCAAGAAAATCTCAACATCATCGTCGTCGACATGAACAGTTTATTCAGAGCTGATTCTTCCAATGAAACTCGGGACCAGAAACTGAAATGTATAGATACTAGACAGGACTCTATCGATAAATCTGAAATAAGCGAGTTTTCTTCAAGCGATTCTGTGATTATTTCATGTTTGGGGTAAAGCTATAATTAGCCTCCGGTGATTATGTTAATGTGCTATTTTTCGTATATTCATTGTATTCGGTTTTATTTTTGTCTGCATGCGTTCTGTGGAAGTAGTCGGTGATCTACACAGTCGGCAGCCAGCGCTCAGGCAGGCGCCTAGTGTAGATAATAGTATTCTAATATTTTGTCAATGTATTTTTATAGAATTTAGAGTTATGGGTCCACTATGGAGTAAACCTTAATTGATTATGGATGAATCATTAAACTGAGTCTTCGTTAGATTAAGCCTATAATAATCAATTGGTTTGAACACTTCAGATGGTTCAATTGTATTATTTTATACAATTTGATAATTTTCCAGTATTTTTTTCATATTTGTATGATTATGATTATGATTATGTGGGTGATTACTATCTGCTATTATTCCTATTGACTTATATAATTGTTTTATCTATTCTCATAATTTGCATGCGACTGAAAGCTAGAGTATTAACTAGTGTTATAAATGTTCTCGAAGCAATAAATATATGAATATTCGATCTCAAAAGTATTTCATATTATATTTCATTGAGGCTCAATCTATCGAGTAAGTTTTTATTACGGGTTGACAATCAGTCATGTCAATCAAACGTAGACTGGTTCCCTGTACTCGTCCGGTAACCAGTCAAAATAAACGCAACAAAGTGGCAGCACCATACGTTCACCTAGCGGAGTTTCTGTGAACTAATGTAATACTGCGGAAAGGTGATATGAAATGTTTATTTAGAGCGCTGTCTGTTCTTTAATAGTTTTGAAGGTGGAAATGGTGCGTTATTCGATTATTGTAAAGTGTATTATTAATCAATCGTGACTCCAAGGTATTACATTAGTTCACAGAAATTCCGCTAGGTGACCGTACGGTGCTGCCACCATAGACTGGTTACCGGTCTCTATCTTCCCATATTTAATGAGACAGGCAACCAGTCTATACCGCGGCAATCTCGATGCCTTCAGGTTCGAATCCCTCCCTGGGGGAGGATGGGCAAAAAACCTCTACCTTTCAACTTCAAGTGAAAAGCTCGTGGTGATTTCAGCGTCTAAATCTACCAAACGATACATCAATGAAGCACAACATCTTATATTTTGTTCATAACCAGATTCATCAAATGAATGTATTCTGAGCTTAGGAGAGCAAAATTTGCAGGTCAGGGGCGACTGGCAGGGTCGGGTTATGGGGTGATTTACTGGAAGGTCGGGCTATGGGGTGATTAACTGGAAGGTCGGGATCATTGGTGATTTACTGCTGAATAGAGGATGTACAGGGGGGTCCCGGGTTTGAAACCTAGTAATTACTGCCGACACTGATTCAGAGTGGTCCTGGTGCTGAATAGAGGATGTACAGGGTTGTCCCGGGTTTTTGCAGGTCAGGGGCGACTGGCAGGGTCGGGCTATGGGTAATTTACTGGTAGGGTCGGGCTATGGGGTGATTAACTGGAAGGTCAGGATCATGGGTGATTTACTGCTGAATAGAGGATGTACAGGGGTGTCCCGGGTTTTTTGCAGGTCAGGGGCGACTGGCAGGGTCGGGCTATGGGTAATTTACTGGTAGGGTCGGGCTATGGGGTGATGAACTGGAAGGTCGGGATCATGGGTGATTTACTGCTGAATAGAGGATGTACAGGGGTGTCCCGGGTTTGAAACCTAGTAATTATTGCCGACACTGATTCAGAGTGGTCCTGATGCTGAATAGAGGATGTACAGGGTTGTCCCGGGTTTTTTGCAGGTCAGGGGCAACTGGCAGGGTCGGGCTATGGGTAATTTACTGGTAGGGTCGGGCTATGGGGTGATTAACTGGAAGGTCGGGATCATGGGTGATTTACTGCTGAATAGAGGATGTACAGGGGTGTCCCGGGTTTGAAACCTAGTTATTATTGCCGACACTGATTCAGAGTGGTCCTGATGCTGAATAGAGGATGTACAGGGTTGTCCCGGGTTCGAACCCAGTAATTACTGATACTGATTCAGAGTGGTCCATATGCTGAATAGAGGATGTACAGGGGTGTCCCGGGTTTGAAACCCAGTGATTACTGACACTGATTCAGAGTGGTCCTGATGCTGAATAGAGGATGTACAGGGTTGTCCCGGGTTCGAACCCAGTAATTCCTGATACTGATTCAGAGTGCTCCAGATGCTGAATAGACGATGTACAGGGGTGTCCCGGGTTTGAAACCTAGTAATTACTGACACTGATTCAGAGTGGTCCTGATGCTGGATAGAGGATGTACAGGGGTGTCCCGGGTTCGAACCCAGTAATTACTGATAATGATTCAGAGTGGTCCAGATGCTGAATAAAGGATGTACCGTGGATTAGCGGATTTTTCATACACTAATGTGAATTGTCTCTGGCAACCTAGAGTCTACTGCCAGAGTCAGTTCGTGTTAGTTTATGCAAATCCAAGCATAGTGAATCTTAAGAATCGGCAGAACATAGCATCACAACCACTGACTGGTGAACAAATTAAGTTCAGAGTAGCTAATTAACTAAACAAACAAAGAGTTTCTAACAACTATGTTTACTCTCATACAACAATTATACGAAATGCCAGGTGTGCTCGAGGAATTATAACTTAAGTTCCTCAAACACGTGGACTGTATTTCAAAAACAGTCTCAATAATTAAAGTGTTCAAGAAAATCTCAACATCATCGTCGTCGACATGAACAGTTTATACAGAGCTGATTCTTCCAAAGAAACTCGGGACCAGAAACTGAAATGTATAGATACTAGACAGGACTCTATCGATAAATCTGAAATAAGCGAGTTTTCTTCAAGCGATTCTGTGATTATTTCATGTTTGGGGTAAAGCTATAATTAGCCTCCGGTGATTATGTTAATGTGCTATTTTTCGTATATTCATTGTATTCGGTATTATTTTTGTCTGCATGCGTTCTGTGGAAGTAGTCGATGATCTACACAGTCGGCAGCCAGCGCTCAGGCGGGCACCTAGTGTAGATAATAGTATTCTAATATTTTGTCAATGTATTTTTATAGAATTCAGAGTTATGGGTCCACTTTGGAGTAAACCTTAATTGATTATGGATGAATTATTAAAATGAGTCTTCGTTAGATGAAGCCTATAATAATCAATTGGTTTGAACACTTCAGATGGTTCAATTGTATTATTTTATACAATTTGATAATTTTCCAGTATTTTTTTCATATTTGTATGATTATGATTATGATTATGTGGGTGATTACTATCTGCTATTATTCCTATTGACTTATATAATTGTTTTATCTATTCTCATAATTTGCATGCGACTGAAAGCTAGAGTATTAACTATCAGAGAACTTTATTTGGACAGGAACTTTTTTCTAATTCCTAACTTTATTTTGTATGAAATAGTGTTATATGTGGCTGTTCTAAATGTTCTCGAAGCAATAGATATATGAATATTCGATCTCAAAAGTATTTCATATTATATTTCATTGAGGCTCAATCTATCGAGTATGTTTTTATTACGAGTTGACAATCTGTCATATGTCAATCAAACGTAGACTGGTTCCCTGTACTCGTCCGGTAACCAGTCAAAATCAACGCAACAAAGTGGCAGCACTATACGTTCACCTAGCGGAATTTCTGTGAACTAATGTAATACTGCGGGAAGGTGATATGAAATGTTTATTTAGAGCGCTGTCTGTTCTTTAATAGTTCTAAAGGTGGAAATGGTGCGTTATTCGATTATTTTAAAGTGTTTTATTAATCAATCGTGACTCCAAGGTATTACATTAGTTCACAGAAATTCCGCTAGGTGACCGTACGGTGCTGCTACCATAGACTGGTTACCGGTCTCTATCTTCCCATATTGAATGGGACATGCAACCAGTCTATACCGCGGCAATCTCGATGCCATCAGGTTCCAATCCCTCCCTGGGGGAGGATGGGCAAAAATCCTCTACCTTCAAGTGAAGAGCTCGTGGTGATTTCAGCGTCTAAATCCAACAAACGATACATCAATGAAGCACAACATCTTATATTTTGTTCATAACCGGATTCATCAAATGAACGTATTCTGAGCTTGGGAGAGCAAAATTTGCAGCAGGTCAGGGGGGACTGGTAGGGTCGGGCTATGGGGTGATTTACTGGTAGGGTCGGGCTATGGGGTGATTAACTGGAAGGTCGGGATCATGGGTGATTTACTGCTGAATAGAGGATGTACAGGGGTGTCCCGGGTTTGAAACCTAGTAATTACTGACACTGATTCAGAGTGGTCCTGATGCTGAATAGAGGATGTACAGGGGTGTCCCGGGTTTGAAACCTAGTAATTACTGACACTGATTCAGAGTGGTCCTGATGCTGAATAGAGGATGTACAGGGTTGTCCCGGGTTTTTTGCAGGTCAGGGGCGACTGGCAGGGTCGGGCTATGGGTAATTTACTGGTAGGGTCGGGCTATGGGGTGATTAACTGAAGGTCGGGATCATGGGTGATTTACTGCTGAATAGAGGATGTACACTAGGGGTGTCCAGGGTTCGAACCTAGTAATTACTGATACTGATTCAGAGTGGTCCAGATGCTGAATAAAGGATGTACCGTGGATTAGCGGAATTTTCATACACTAATGTGAATTGTCTCTGGCAACCAAGAGTCTACTGCCAGAGTCAGTTCGTGTTAGTTAATGCAAATCCAAGCATAGTGAATCTTAAGAATCGGCAGAACATAGCATCACAACCACTGACTGGTGAATTGATTAAGTTCAGAGTAGCTAATTAACTAAACAAACAAAGAGTTTCAAATAATTATATTTACTCTCATACAACAATTATACAAAATGCCAGGTGTGCTCGAGGAATTATAACTTAAGTTCCGCAAACACGTGGACTGTATTTCAAAAACAGTCCAACCATGGACGTATAAACTATAAACTAGAGTTTATACGTCCATGGTCCAAGCATAGACTCTAAAACAGACACGTCTATAGCACACAACCATGGACTCTAAACTGTGAGAGTCCATGGCTCCCCGCACTAAAACCAGAGATAAACCTGGCCGAATACCCTGGAAAGCGTAAGATTTAATGAATCGTTTACCTGGCCGGCCGCCTATCTACCTTAGACCTTACATTACTTTTTTAAAAATCATGATCAAGCTAACCATAACAGACGCGGCAGATTACAAATTTCATTGATTTATGAAATGACCCGGCCGATCAGGAAAAACAAGGTATTATCATTAGCCTTTTAATGGCTTAGATTATCCAAAATATAAGATTACTAGCTTTTAAGACTACTAGATAACATCACATATACTACATCATGGAAGGTATTTCAAGGTTTTATTCGCCAAAAACATTTCCACTGCAACTGATTCATACAATTTGAATCAATAGGAAAATAACAAAATTACACACAGAATTGTAAACCTGGATCCATAAAACACCAACATTTAGGACTAGTCTGAAAGTCTAAGACTATTAATTTGACATTCGTGAAGTCACTGGGCATAAGTGACACTTGGTTATTTCATGAAATGTGGAGTATTCAATCATATCAACTATTCAAATGACAATGTAAGAGAGATTTAAGATATTCTGTTTATACAAAAAACTGCATAACATATCTCCAACATATAAACATTAAAACTGGACATAAAACAAATTCACTCTCTCAAATAATCGATCCCTAATTTCATTAACATTATTTTTACAACAAAACTGAAATTTTGCAAACTTTGCTTTGTATTCAAGGAATTATCATGTAAGTTCTTCGTTAACAAATGGGTGAACTGTATTCGAAAAACATAAAAGCATTAAAACTATAGATAAAACCTACAGATTCACTGTGGAAAGCTTCAGATAAACTAATCAACTAATCAATCTTTATTTTCATTAACATTATTTTACAAGATAACTAGAATTTTGCCAACTTTGCCTGAGATTTTCAAACATTATCAACGTTATTTTCTCCACATTGTTTCGTTTAATGAAAAGTATTTTGAAGGTTTTTTAATTAAGATATATTGAGTATCATGATATAAATATTGTTCAACTATCCATATGAATATAGCTAGGTAAATTACAAATAACTGATTGCTAAAGTATTTACAATTATCTACAACTTTTTTCGATATTTGAAATGGTCTAGTGCCTTAATTCTAAGCACTGCCAGCTGGCTAGCACTGGATCCTCTATAACCATATAGCGCACATAAAACCTGTACAACATCGTATGCATGAGTTATGAAAAATAAATATACTATAGCCATTGTCAAACCGACAATCAAAACATAGCTAGGATAATTTACTAATCAACACTGTTCATATATCCTCATTTATAAAAACTACTGCTCCACTTTATTTGATAGGACATCAGTTTAGTGGTTGCTATAAACTGAACTGACCAATCGAAAAGTTTTAAGATGAATAATGAACACGTATGTGTCATTTTATTCTCAAGACAAAATTACACCTTGCTAAATGACAGGTATTTAATCGAGGAATTATCTTGTAGGTTCCTAGTAAACAAATGAACTGCACTTTAAAAACAGCCCAACATAAAAGCATTCAAACTAGAGACAAATCCTACTAAGTCATCCTGGAAAGCTTAGTATTAACTTAACGTTCTGAATTTCATTTTCATTAACATCATTTTCTAAATTACTTGATTCTCCTCAACAACTCCTCTCCGAATTTAGCGCCGCCTGTTTTTTAGGCGTTTTTGTGGCCGATAGATCGAGGGTAGATAAGCAGTGATGATATCGCGCATGGTGAATTATATGGAAGACCTGAAGGGACATGCCAGTTGCTAGTTGCTAGTTGCCAAATACCACTTGATAATTGTTCTCCGCCCGCTAGCGCCACCTGGGTATATACCATTTGTTATTCATTGCCGCGAAATAGCATGATCAAAAGTATGATCATGAACCCTATAAAAGTTGGTATCATACATCGATAAAATGCAAAAATATCCCATTCAATCGGAATGATATTTTTAATGATTATTTTGGATGACACCTGGACCGGACCAGGCCAAGAGCACTGCTGATCGACCAGACTGACTGAGGCGCGTCGTACCCACGACTCGGAGCTGTCGCCCGCCCAGCGGCCGTGCTCGTTGCTATTTCATTGATTTCTAAAACTGAAGAAAATGTTGAAATTTGGCCGATACGTCGTTCACTGCAGTCAGACTCGAGCTGCAGTTTTGGTATAACTAGTGCGCTTGCCGGTCCATATTTGTCTTAAATCATCGTTCCTGTTTTGAAAAAGGGGACAGTCACTTAATACGTTGAATGACTAAAACGTAATTTGCGACTGCGCCCGAGTGACGCGTGTGTGCCCGAGTAAAATTCCGTGACTATTTCGTATCGGTTAACCAACGGAGGCATCATATGCCTATTTCTAGGCATATAATGCCTGTATTTAATCAATGATTATGGGTACTACCATAAGTGCAATGGTGTTAGATGTGTAAAATCATAGTCTTAACCACTCCCCACTTCATCTCTGAGTCAGGGGTCCGCCTATGAAAAATTTCATGCATTCTCAGTCCGCAGATCGAGACACGACCCGAGAGAGCCGCGCTGCCAGAATCCCACCTTGTAGTACCGGACCATGTGTCACAACAGGGCTAGGTGGGGAGTTTTACAGAACCTAGTGGATGACAGCAATAAAATCACGACCACCGTTGATACAATACCGGACTGCCACAATTTGTCACAATTAATTTTGATGGAGGATGGATGATGGGCCAATATCCCTATATAAACAAGAATATTTTTCTTATTTAGGGATACTGGTATCATCCACTCCTCCATCAAATTGTGACAAGCCCGTCAGAACCCGAGCCTGACACCGACCCGCGTTGATATTATTGTTTGCGAATTTATCTGGTCAAATCAGATTTGATTTGCCTAATTATAATTTGCTAGTCACGTGTAATCTAATCAAATAAGAGGCGAATTTATCTTGTCAAATCAGATTTGATTTTCCTAATCATAATTTGCTAGTCACGTGTAATCTAATCAAATAAGATTTGCACAACAGGATGAATTTGACGTCTTGTTCCAAACAGCTGACAAGAAAATACTGTCCCACTTTTCAAAATATTATTTCCCATGAATGGGTTTCAGGTTTCTCTTTCAGTTTTGACATTAATATCAGTTTTTCGACAAAAAATTTGTGAGTCCACTATCTTCAAATCGCATCAAATCGCCTCCGGAGGTGATTTTACCTAAAATCAAATTTGATTTGACGTGATAAATTCGCCTAAGATTTGCACAACAGGATGAATTTGACGACTTGTTCAAAACGGCTGACAAGAAAATACTACCCCGGTTATTGAAATATTATTTCCTATGAATGAGTTTCAGTTTTTCTTTAAGTTGTGACCAGTTATTATCAGTTTTTCGAAAATATTTGTGAGTCCACCATCTTCATTCAAATCGTATGAAATCACCTCCGATTTGTGATTTGATGAATCGATTTGAATTTGATACCGTGTTAAATTCAAAGATTAGACCAAATCAAATTTAATTTTGCCAGGATGAATTATACGATTTTCCTTAAAATCAAATTTAATTTGACGTGATAGATTTGCCTTATGGTAAAAATCTTTAAGGAAACATATATTGAGGTGGCGCTAGCGTGAACGGATCGAAAAAATCTTCAACTAGCAAGTGGCATTTGACAACTAGCAATTAGCAACAAGCCCAACTAGCAAATGGCAACTAGCAACTGGCAGCTGGCATGCCGTCTTCCATAGAGGAATTGCCCATTGCACCTACTTGTCAGTCATGCTCCGTGTCACACGGAAGCGAATGCGTTCACGGCTTTAAACTGATTAAAATCTTTATTTGCCGAAAAAATGTCTAGCGTGTGAGAATTACAAGTGGAAGGAAAAGGCTACTTCATGTATTTCTAGTCAATGGAGCAAAGCCATTAGGTTAGTATTGACGAAGCTCCAACCCGGAGCGCTTTCCTGTTAGCGTCCAAACATTATGTAGACTGGTTACCGGTCTCTATCTTCATATTGAATGGCACAGGCAACCAGTCTACGGCCACCAAACTCTATTGGCTATTGAATTTTTTAAGTAAGGTCGATGTGGAGTCACTTCCGGTTTGAAGCAAACAAACTATTTTTTAGTAATTAAGAAATTGTAAACATTCTAATCGACGATGAAAGAAGACGAACCAGGTAAATCTACATCAATTAGATATCTATCTCTTAAAAGGAAAACTTGTCATCATAAACCACAACAACCACTGACCACCCTCTCCGTCCGGTCGCCAGCCAGTCGGTACTCTAAACTCTTCTGACTTTTAGTCTTACGTGTACGTACTACTCACTCGGCACCTTCCCTGTGTAATCTTTAATTAGATCTGACACTGATCAGAGATAACTCAATCCAGATAGAATCAAACTTGTCTGCATGTTTATGGATGCTGAATGAACTGTCAATCTGCATTCATCCTCATCCTGCTCTCTCATCACATCATCTCTGTATCACCCACAATTTATTTTCAGCTGCAGCAGAAGAGAAGACTCAACTGGCGTATGCCGCTATAGGTGTAGCTACAGTATGTTTATTAGTAGGAGTTCCGTTATGGTGGAAGACTACGACTGTTTATAGAGTCAATTTACCATACGATGATATGTACGCTCTCATCGAGAAGAAGGTCTGTATTTACTACTGTCTGTGAGGGTTTTAGTCAGTAACCTGTCTGTGGTTTAGTTTCACGATCGGATATTTTCACATAAGCCCATCGGATTATAGAAAGCTAACCACCAAAGATTAGGTAACTGACTATAGGCTACCGTGATTCTAATGATATGTTTTATATCTTTCTTTTCTAGCTGGAATATACAACTCCGTTTACTGTTGTATACATGGGCGAGAACCCTAAGAAACAAGATTTGGCAACGTTTGCAAAGGAACTTCGTAAAACTATGCTATCATCAGGTATATCATATCTACATGATGAGAATATTCGTAGAGTAGCCGTGTTAACCGGGTTTAAAATAAGTAACAGAGACGAGTAGTACTGTGTAGGTTAACTATTTATTTGACGCACGAGATTTCGCTTCTAATGAATAGAAGCTTCATCAGGTGAACGACTCATTGACCTGATGAAGCTTCTACCGTATGTCGGTATGTATGTAGCTTAAAACCACTCCCTTCAGATAGACAATCTGCAGCTCTGACCATTCCCCCTTCAGGCAGTTATCCCTTATAGTCTTGGTAGTGAAAGCGTGCTGATAAAATGTCTATGTCTGGTGTTTGCAGTTCATTTTTAATTAGAAATGTCTCCGGGTGAAGTACTGAACACATGTGAAGCGTGGACGATCAGTCTTTGAAATTGTGCTGATAAAATATCTGATGTTTGTAGTTGAAATTCAATTAAAAATGTCTCAGGTGAAGTTCTGAATACGTGTGAAGTGTGGACGATCAAAACTTGTTTTTGTGTTGTGACAGGGAGGGAGTCAGAGATCACCGCTGTGTATCGCGGTAACGTCAGACGATGGTTCGAGGAAGAGAAACAGTTATTCACGGCAGCCGTCGACGTTAATGATTTCACGGAGAAGATCGAAGCGGCGAAACTGATCGATGACATCGGACGTTATAAATTCTACATTTTCCCGTTGAATAATAAAATCAAACTGAGCCGATATCACATCACTAACAGACAAAATATTTATATATCTGAACCTGGTACGTAAACTAACAGTAGACTCGGGGCCTCATGAGATCTCACCTGTGTTAGGAGGTTGCGTTTTCATTTAATACTGATAATTAAATACGTTGTTTTTAAAGATGATTGGAGCGGACTTGCTGATGAAATTAAAGTGTTAATGAATAACGTACTGGTGAATGAGGATCTGCTGGAGAATAGTTACCAAACTGCGAAAGGTCATCGATTGAGTCTAAAGGTAAAAATGGCGTAACTGTTGCATTGATTAAACTGTCCTGAATGCACAGTTAAGTTGAGGATCAGTTGCTCAATAATTGGTTAATGTTTATCAATGAATGGTTGACATATGACAATACAAAATCCACTGTTTGTCTTTATCCTATATTTGCGCAACTGACCTCTAATCGTTTGCGGTTTCTATTTTTCAGCCCGATAAAGATAGCATGAGATCAGTAGGATATCATCCTAACTACGATCTGACGTTTACATTAATCAATCCACAGCCGGACATCATTAGAGTTTCCTGGAACATCGAGACTGCTGTTAAAAGTAAGTATATTTTAGGGCCATAGAGGCCAGATATGGAGCCAATTGTGATCATGTTAAGTGAATAATAATCAACTCTCCTCAATTCTAGATTATTTGAATCCATTTCTACAAGCGATGCAAGAATATTCGACATTTTCCGTAAAATCGCAGGTACATTTTTAGAGACGGTTTTGAATTTTTCGGTTAAAAATGTGTTTAATTAATAAATTGATGATATTGGTTTCAGGTTTTATATTATACATCGATTTCGGTTCGTCCAAGTAAAGATAATGCGGCGAACTGTTTCTATTTGAAACCACACGAACTTCCTCATTTAATTAATCCTATAGAAAGAGATTTAGGTAAGATTCAAATCAATCTTTATAAATCACGACTATTTCAAACTTCTTAAGATCTAAAATATGTTTTTCACTTCAATTTCAGCTTCATTCGCGTCAAAAGACCCGAGTTTGAATTTTATCTTGTACATTCCGTACAGAGGACATTCACCTTTACACATCTATACAGCACAAGGTATACTACCCTTCATACTTACTAGAAATAAAATATTCTAATGGGAAAATATTCAAATTCTCCTTTTTCATTTTTCCAGGGAAACCGGCTTCTACAAATGCGTTTTTAAGTCCGCGTTGGGGAGGCGTAGTCATCGAAAATGTACCGAACCCAAAAAATCGTACACAGCTTCCGAGTCGGGAGACGTTAAATATGCAGCCGATAATGGGCAAATTTATAGAACAGTTGAGACAACTGATAGGAATTCAAACTCGTCTGCCATACGCTAATATCGAGTTCCAATCAGCGGGGATAACTGCAGTTACGCAATGGGTAAGAATATCACTACTACCCTGTTCTACAGTTGTGTAGGGTTCACTGAGATCTAGTTTCTGTAGTTTGTTACTTTCCAGTTCACTTTACTGTGGCTCCGGTTCACTTTACTGTGGCTCCGGTTCACTTTACTGTGGCTCCGGTTCACTTTACTGTGGCTCCGGTTCACTTTACTGTGGCTCCGGTTCACTTTACTGTGGTTCCGGTTCACTTTACTGTGGCTCCAGTTCACTTTACTGTGGCTCCGGTTCACTTTACTGTGGCTCCAGTTCACTTTACTGTGGTTCCGGTTCACTTTACTGTGGCTCCGGTTCACTTTACTGTGGTTCCGGTTCACTTTACTGTGGCTCCGGTTCACTTTACTGTGGCTCCGGTTCACTTTACTGTGGCTCCGGTTCACTTTACTGTGGCTCCGGTTCACTTTACTGTGGCTCCGGTTCACTTTACTGTGGCTCCGGTTCACTTTACTGTGGCTCCGGTTCACTTTACTGTGGTCCCGGTTCACTTTACTGTGGCTCCGGTTCACTTTACTGTGGTTCCTTTCCCTGTTTTTAGGAATTGAATATTTGGCTGAGAAAACGAACGATTGAAAACATAGCGACGTCAGCGGCTACCCTGAAATCATTGGCCGATCTTTTGGGTAAAATTAAAAACATGGTCATTAACGACGACATTGGAAACGAGGTAAAGCCACAAACACGAACCTTCAGATTCAAAACTGACAGCATTCATCAGAGTTGAATCAATATTTGACTGGTTTCAGGTTCAGTTAGCAGTTGACTCAGTAACGAACGCGCATCAACACCTAAAACAAGGACTTCTACGAGACGCGTTTGAAGCATCGAAACAAGCACTGCAGGCTTCAGGTAACTATTCCTGCTAAACCTTACACAGGACCAGACACTTCACACATCAGCGTCGTATAGGAATAGTGTACATAATATATGTGGCCTTAAAGGTCCTCGATTAATAGAACTGAAATTGCATATAGCTCCAGAGAATTTAAACAGTGAGCAGAGTATCAATAATCTACCTATATCTGTGTAAGAATCTTTCGTTTTATATTGTATCGTATCTAATTTTTAGAAAAGGCATTTTTTGACCCGTCACTGCTGGAGTTACTGTATTTCCCTGAAGATCAAAAGTATGTAATATATAATACAGTCAACCCCCAATATTACCGCCCTCCCATTTACCGCCACCCGCCAGGTTTTCTCAATGTACATCACTATACAAATACAGAGCAAAACATCCCGATACACCGCCATACTCTCTACATTCTGCACCGATGTGGGCGGTATATCAGGGGTTGACTGTACTTCAATCAGTATCCTCATACTTTATCCTCTTGATTGACGACAACTTGTTTTGTTTTTGTTTCAGGTTTGCTATTTATATCCCACTGTTTCTGCCGATCAGTCTCCCCATACTCACTTCGCTGTATTCCGCGTTCAAATATTTCCGAGGTAGAAATCAACAGAAACAAAAATCGAGTTGAGGTTTTTCGATGTAACAAATAGATGGCGATAGCGTACGATCTCGGCTTTTTTCAAACCAACGAAAAACATTCACAGCTACATTGATCACGTGCTGTAAGCTTTAGACAATGACTCGCAGCTCTAGATAAATGTTGTAATTCAAAGGAAAGTTCAATTTTTAAGCTTCTATTGAAGTCTGCTGTAATTCGTTCCACATCGAAAAGACTCTGCCGCAAATTCATCATTGTTTTCATTCAGGGCGGTCGGGCTTTATATTCATGTACAGTACAGTAAACTGACTTGCCTCGGTTCTCGCAGAACCAATTGGATTCCACCGAGACAGCGGCAAGTGAAAATTCCGAGACAGTCTGAGCAGTCTACTGTACTTTTCATTCATGGTTTGTTTATATTTATGTCTCGAT
Organism: Tubulanus polymorphus; assembly: GCF_964204645.1. Taxonomy (NCBI): domain Eukaryota; kingdom Metazoa; phylum Nemertea; class Palaeonemertea; order Tubulaniformes; family Tubulanidae; genus Tubulanus; species Tubulanus polymorphus. The sequence continues at coordinate 1,503,734 of NC_134031.1, forward strand.
CGATGTCAAATAAAATACTGATTTTATAAGAAAAGACACAGAGCTTGTCTTCGATAAATGTAGGGTAGAGTTCATCGGAGTTTGAGAATTTCAGAAACCTGACAGAAACATCATTTACCCACAAGACATTTTGATATTTATTTCACGATTAGATTTAAAACATATTTCTACCATTTTGCACCTTTGCCTTTCTTCTTTTTCTTGTTGGCACCCTGAGGTTTCTGTTGTCGAGGTCCAGGGGTCGGGGTAGGTTGACTCGACTGTGAGGGTTTAGGAGAACTGATGTTACTCGCGCTCGGAGATGACATTACTCGAGTATCACTGGAAAAAAAATATGTAAAATAACATCAAGAATCAAGTGGTCAAACGTGAGAGGAATCGATCTTGCCACAGGAGTTTGTTTACATAACTGGGAACAGTTGTATAGTCGTGATCACTTAAGTCTGAAATTGGTCTCAAAGATTGACTATAGAATCCAAGATTAGTGTGATTAGATCTTGCAACAGGAGTGTGTTTACCGTGGGAACAGTTGTATCGTCTAGACAAAAGTCTGAAACTGGTCTGACTATAGAACCCAAAATGGCATTAGAGTGGTCTTAAATCTAAGCCATGACTACAATTGGCCTCATTGGTTTCAGTCAATCTGAATCCCGAATCAGGTAAGGTCTATTACATCTATGTAACTAACTACAAAATGTTTATGAGCAAAACACTGTTGACAATGATGATGAAATTTACTCCAAATAAACTGTCCAAATAAATTTTTATATCATCAACTGTGGTTTTTGCTCATTAACACTATCAGTCGAACAGTCAAAATGTTCGCTTTTCTTACCTTTCATAAGCAGACGAACCCTGGGTACCTTTTCCTAAAAACAGAACAAAATTATTTGTTAAATAATTGTAATTTGATGACGTCATAGGGGGATTGAGGAGGCAGCCATTAATAAAGTACCTATTTCTTTTCTCTTGTCTTTCCTCTTTCCGCGGTAGTAAGAACGTTCTCGTTTGGGTAACCATCGTTCCGGATCGATAACGGCGTTCGGGTCGTAGTCTTTTGGAAGTCTCTTCTTTTTCTTTTTCTTCTTTTTCTTTTCGATCAGTTCATCGCCGGCCCCACTGGAATACGAGAACACGTTATTTATCCCGGAAACAATGATGATCAATTATATAAACGAATTGATCCAAATGATGACAAAAACACTTAGTAAATTGACTTTATCCAAATGACTTTAAAATGACTTTATCCAAATGACAACTTAACCAAGTTTTAACTAGTTTTGCCGATGTAAAATTTACCGTTCCGGAGATTTCGGTGTTTTCGGACTCTGTTCAGTTTTGCCCATTTTTTTCACGTATCTCGTACCGAGCGTAGATACTGCTGATTCTAACGCGTCAACGTCTATATCGGCGCTAGCGTCCGCTACTGACGGTAGATCTTTACTAATACTGTATCAATAGAGCGTTAAGTTGTCAAAACATTCTCAAGTTTAGTGAAAATTGCTAAGGGCACAGTTCCACAGTTCTGAATCCAGTTCAACAGATCGACTGCAAGTTTTCCTCCGATCTCGAAATTTTCTCCGTAAAGCATCGATTGAATTCTGGGGCAGTCGGAGTCGGAGCGGGTTATTATCACATGAATTGGAGTACATCGGGAAATTTTAAATATTTTGCATCATATTTACGGATTTTCGATAGGCGCAACTGTGGTATAGATTTGAAAGGATACGCTTGAGCTTTCTTCTGGTCGAATTTAGAATAAGCAGAAATGAGCTGAGCCAATGTTTTCATATCTTGTGGATTCTTCCTACAAAAACAAAAACACTAAATTTGAATTTCTCTTTACGAAAACACGTTGCACAATGACCGAAGAGCTGCCTCTGAAGATGGTCTACTCACCTGTAAACTTCTTCCAATAATCTGCTAGCGTTTTCTGGTTTGCCGTGTTTCAGATGCATATCGGCACAAATCTGTATCATGGACGCCAGATCTTTACTGTCCGACTAGAAATAATATACAATTTCATTTCAGAAAATATGAAATACCGGTACATATTATACGATCAAATCAAAGGTTTTCCTGAAGCCTTGAAAGTTCTCCTTACATCATTTTTCTGATACCACTCGACAGCATTGTCTAAAACCTCGATCGCTTCGTCCATATCTTCCTGGTGTTTGTATAAAGTGACTAGTGATGAAACCTAAATAAACGCACAATAACAACAGAGTTTAGAAATATCACCGGTTAAAGATTTTCTCCTTTCTACCAGAACAGACCACTTGACATCTCTAATTGTAGTAATCATTACCAAAAGTAATTTGCCATCTTTAATGAAAAGATGAACTAGAAATAATTCAGATTTAATGAAAAGATGAACTAGAAATTATTCAGATCTAATGAAAAGATGAACTAGAAATTACTCAGATTTAATGAAAAAAGATGAACTAGAAATTATTCAGATTTAATGAAAAGATGAACTAGAAATTATTCAGATTTAATGAAAAAAGATGAACTAGAAATTATTCAGATTTAATGAAAAGATGAACTAGAAATTACTCAGATTTAATGAAAAGATGAACTCGAAATTATTCAGATTTAATGAAAAAAGATGAACTAGAAATTATTCAGATTTAATGAAAAGATGAACTAGAAATTACTCAGATTTAATGAAAAGATGAACTCGAAATTATTCAGATTTAATGAAAAAAGATGAACTAGAAATTATTCAGATCTAATGAAAAGATGAACTAGAAATTACTCAGATTTAATGAAAAGATGAACTAGAAATTACTCAGATTTAATGAAAAGATGAACTAGAAATTATTCAGATTTAATGAAAAACGATGAACTAGAAATTATTCAGATTTTGAGAGTATTTTGATATTTTAAGTAGTAAGTTGAGCTCCTAAAAAGAAAGTGCAGAAACTACTCTCACTAATAGTAGTTGTAATCAGGTGTGTTCTACTGATTGAATGAAATCTCTTACCACGCCAGGTCTATGATCGTCAGATCCGAGGTTTTTCAGAATATCACACGCCTTGTAAACGTGTCCTTGCGTCAGATACATTTGAGCGAGAACGAGTTTCGTACGTAATGAAATATCTTCGTTATCATCGACCGATTTCTGTAATAATTCCGTAGCTTTTTCCGTATGTTTTTCTCTACACAGTTGAGCTACTTGTATCAATCTCGGTAAATCACTGTCACGATTCTTTTCTTGTAATTCTTCGGCCATTTTAATGCACTGTTCGCCCTGTAAATAATGCCACAGCAGCATAAAAATAAATCAAGACCCAGTTCTAGAGTCAAATCTTATAAATTGACAGCTCTGTGGAATTGGTAGTCAGTACAAGTAACCTGTCTGTAGTTTAGTATCAAGGTCAAATATTTTCACAAACCACACAGTATAAGCCAATCTGATCATAAAAGCAAACCACGGTCAACAATTAGGTAACTAAATATGGAACTGGGTGCAGCTGCTGCAGCTGGTGTTTGTATTGTACCTGATTCATGTACATGTACAGTAAACAATGATTCATACTGATCACTTTACGCTGAGCGATCGTCAGTTTATGTTGAAGTCCGTCTGCCGTCGCGACCTTCATTTTCTTCTTCGAATCAAATACATTTTGATCCTAAAATCAATAAATATGACATCAAATATCGGAGGAGAGGAAATATACTGAAAATGTGACGATTGAATATGAATTTTACCTTGTTACAAGCGACAATGTTATTTGAGGCTACAGCAGTTAATCCAATATCAGTAGGTCTGAAACATCACACAAACAATCATTTCAAATCATCACCTTTATACTGTTAAATACTTTTACAATAATTTTCAACAAAATATTACCTTTGTTTAATGACTTGGTTGTAAAGTTTTAACGCTTGATCATTTTTACCCATCATTTGTAAAGCACAGCCTCGTTGTACTCTGTAAAATAATTGAAATGAGTAAATCTGAAGTCGAGCTTTCATCCAAAATAAAACGGGATTTCTGATTGGCTGATAATGACATCATCTAAGCTGCGCATGTAGCTGCCACTCGGACTAGTGCGGCAGGGTTTCGTACCGTCGCAATCTCGTTGCCATTAGGTTCGAATCCCAGCCGGGGGAGGATGATCCCCACCGGACGTAGGAGTTTTAATACAATACGAACCGGATGACTCCTAATTCAGCATCTATTTCCTCTTCAGTAACGTCGGGATCATCTTCCAAAAACTTACGACATAATTCTAAAATATGAGATAAACATCATTCACTCAATATTATCTTACTGCATGGGGGCTGATTTTTTGATGTTATAACACTATGAGAATTAGAGAAATTTCTAGGTTTATAACGTTTTAATTCATTTATTTTTCATTCAAAGTTTTCCAGGTCAGTAGCCACACTGTCAAAGATCATCTTTAGGTCTAAGTTTTTTATTAAGTATAACAACCAAAGACTAGGGGTCAGTTGCTCAAAAGTTGGTTTAGAGTTAACCAGTGGATAGTTGGCATAGTGACAATTAAACTTTCATTGTTACTATGGTATTTATCCACTGGTTATCTTTAACCAACTTTTGAGCAACTGGCCCTAGGCTTTTGAGACTGAACTTTTAAGTCATGATTATGCAAATGGAACCTGAATTTGCTGCATTTGGGCGACTAACACAAACATGGCTTATGAGTTAAGACTGGTCTAACTGGGTGGCGTCACTTTTCACCCATTTACAAATTCCCGGATTTTTTCTGATGTTACAAGACAAAGTGAATTAGAGAAATTTCTAGGTTTAAAACTATATTCAATTCATTCATTTTTCATTGAATCACGTATTGATAAAGAAACATGTGGTCAATTCAGTTATCTGCCATTATTTCTAGATTTTTCTGATTCCCTGAGTTTTCCAGGTTTTCCAGGCGAGTCACCACACTGTCAAAAACACTTCTGTTCTTTATTTAAGTCTAACATCCAAAGACTCTAGGCTTTTGAAACTGAATTTTTGAGTCATGATTATGCAAATGGAACCTGAATTTGCTGACTGTTAATACATAAATTCCGAACATTTCATACCTTCAGTTTCGTGTAGTTTAGCGACTGCTTCTGAGAACTTTCCGCAAGCGAGTAATTGACAAGCCGCGTTATAACTCAATTCATACGTATCCTCTCGAATCGGACAAATCACTTCATCATCCTCTTTATCCTGCTGTAGAGCTACGACAACCGCTGATAAATTAGTCTCTCGCTCATCTTCAAAATCATCCTGAAAATCATCACGAAATATTGAAAATCAGTTGATTACAGGTTGAGAATCAAAAACACGCGGATGAATTCGATTCTTACCGATGAATTACGAATGAGGTCTTTATAAACTTCAAAACATTCTTCATGTTCTTCTAATCTGTATAACTGAAAAAAATAAAAGAGGCAATTAACCTATTATCCACAACTCAGTTTTACAGGCAAAATCAGTTAATTTCCAATGTTTCAACACTAGAGACATAGCGTCTAAATTATGTTACACTTACAACTTGAGCCAAAAGTTCTTTAATTTTCAGGCTGGGATTCTGAACGGAACGCAGCGTAGTTAAAGCTTCTTTTGTGCGATTCAAACGATATTCGCAATACGCCTGTTCGAACGACAGATCGCTGAAAAACAATTAAAACATGCATTTCATGAGCCGTTAATCAATATCTATATATAGTTATAATGAGTATTACACCGGTACTGATATAATGATGGATTAGCGGTAGTAATACTTACACATCGACAGTGGCTGATTTACGAATCAGGTGCAGAGCATCGGTAAATCGATTTAAATGTAAAAAACAAACCACTTTACAATGAACGGCTTGAGGTTCACCGGGTAATTCATTCAATACTGAAATATATACATTTAAACATTAATACATCGGTCAATTAGAATTACAGGTCAGGCCATATGTCAGCAGACAGGAGCCGGACCGGAGGGCCTGAAAATGACTGCGACTGCGAGAGGTCCTATCTGGACTGTGTGCAAAGTATGGACACACTCCCAAATTGGTGTTCTGGAATTTTTTCAATACTAAAATCATTTGACCTTCATGGTGTTTGGTCTAATCATGGCTCCAACCACCCCAATAAAATTATCAAGCTGCTCCAGTCTAAAATGTATCTCTTTTATTCTTCTTCGTGGCTATTTCAAATCAACGACAGTAATTCCAACCCCAAATTAAGGACTTATAAACTTTTTAAAAAACGCTTTGAACTAGAAAAATATATTATTTCGAACTCTTTCCTTAAAAGACGCGAATTTTCCAAACTGCGTCTCGGTTCCCATCGGCTTAGAATCGAGACGGGGCGTCACTGTCGTCCATTTTTACCAGCCAATGAGAGATTTTGCCTCTACTGTACTGTAAATAAAGTCGTTGAGGACGAATCCCACTTTTTACTCGAGTGTCCCTCGCTTCATCCTGCCAGAGTCTCCATTTTATCCTCACTTGTATGTTTCACAGAGTTTGAGTCTTTTTGTGTTTTCGATAAATTCCTATTTTTGATGTCCTATAACAACGGAGACTATGAAATTGCCAGCCTTATGTGTAACCTAGTTAACTCTTTATTTGCCCTCCGTTCAACACTTTGATTCTTTTATATTATATTCACTTGATTGTATCGCCACCTAGTTTCCTTGCTGTAATATTATATTTTGTTTTACGTTTAACATATTTTATTTGTAAATATTCTCTATTCCTATGTTATCCATTATAAAAGCGATTTTAAATGTATGTCCACTCTTGTACTGTTTTCCCTGTGTCTTGATGTTAATATTTTATTGCATGTCATTTCCTATGTAACTTGTGTATTATATGGAGCAATAAAATTAAAGTTCAAGTTCAAGTTCAAGTTCAAGGTCCCTGCTCATCTGGCTTAGATTAGAATGGACCAGCAGGCAGGACACTGGTTTCTGGGAAGACTGACAGTTTTACTCACATTTATTGACGGTTTTTAAAGCGGCCTCGTAATTCTGATTCTGTCCATATTTATTCAGATCCGACCATAAACTGGCCACACCAGCAGTAGCAGCCATATTTACTACAGCAATACACTTTTAAACGGCGTCGAATCCGTGACGGTTAGTGTGTTAGAATCTATAGAATCGTGCTCGCTGCGGTACTCTAATACCCGGCGCCTTATCTCCTCCTTCATTTGGGCTCATTCTGTTGGTAGATTCAGACTCGATGATCAGTAGATCACGTGGTTCATTAGGGTTAGGGTTAAGGGTCCAGATTTACCAACAGAATAAGCCCCTTCAACGCGAACCAGGAAGTGAAATTCAGTAACTCCAGAATCATGGATGAATTAAAAGCTTCTTTCTCGCAGTTAATTAAAGATATCGACCCTGTTTTACTGGGTGTACTGACAGCTGTTGTTGTAATCTTTCTCACAATCGGTAATTATTTAAATATTTCCCCGATTTCTCCACGAAAACGTCACTTGATTACCGACATATGTTCGTCATATAGTCTGTGCGGGCACCTTTCAACAAATTCTTTTTCACTTTCAGTTTTGCTCAAATTTGCTAAAGGAGGCAGAAAAGGTTCTCATGTTGTTTTTGTCGGTTTATGCGATGCTGGTAAAACATTGATATTCAGCAAAGTAGGTAGTTTTGAATTCAATTTCAGTAATGACACCTGTTGAATCAGTAGTCTCGAACTATTTTCTTTTTTCAATGTTTTCAGCTCGCTCATGGGAGACATATTACCACTCATACCTCAATGAAAGAAAACCTGGGAAAATATACCATCTCAGAGAAGGTAAACTACAATGATACTGATATGATCTTATTTTGGGGACCAGGGGTCAGTTGCTCAAAAGTTGGTTACAGTTAACGAGTGGATAGTTGACATAGTGACAATTAAAAATTCATTGTTACTATGGTATTTATCCGCTGGTTATCTGTAACCAACTTTTAAGCAACTGGCCCCTGAAAGTGTCTAAATTCAGATCATTATACTTGCAGAATAAGACAGTTCAAATAGTCGATATACCCGGTCATGAAAGGAGTCGTCAAAAGTTTGTTGATCAGTATAAGAGCCTGGCAAGGTTAGTCTTAATTCTACTCCTGATAATAAACATTTATAACATTTGTAGCAAAGTAAATCTATCGCGAAAATCTTATTTACAGTAGATTTTACGATGGATTTTTCGATGATTTTCAGAGCTATAGTATTTGTAGTCGATAGTACGACTTTCCAGAAGGAATATAAAGATGTAGCTGAGTAAGTTTAACGACACCACATTTGTTACGCAAGTTTTCACCAAACATGAAAATCAATAATTGCTCGAAATCCCTGTTTTCTAGGTATCTGTACAACTTGTTGACCGATGCAGTCATTTCTAGAAATTGTCCACCGATTCTAATGTTGTGTAATAAACAGGATTACACGCTGGCTAAAGGTGCTAAAGTCATTCAGACTCAACTTCAGAAAGAAATGTAAGTAACCAGTTCAGTTCAGTCAAACTCAGTTTAGTCGTCATTAGATAGCTGCGTCAAATAAACTGAAATCACTTCTATGTTTAGATGCCTCACTTGATGAAATATCTTGTTTATTATTTAGCAGTTTTCAAAACTGCTTAAAAATGAACAAGATATTTCAAAATCCAAAACTTTTGGATTTTGTCTCCAAATCCCATCATCAGGGATCTAAATTCTGTATTCCTTCGTTACTCAAGTGACTAGTTAAAGATTCATGTTTTCTGATTTCAGAAATACTTTGCGTAAAACTCGAGCTGCCGCGTTAGATGCGACGGACGGCGACGTCGGAAATAATAACACATTCCTCGGAAAACGCAATAAAGACTTTGAATTTACGGATATAAAACCGTTCTGTGTTGAGTTCGCTGAATGCAGCGCGGGAACCAGCGCTGATGACTCTAAGTTAGACGAATTAGAACAGTGGATCGTGAAAATATCATAAATTTTAATGATCATTTTTCAGAGGAATTATATTTATGGAAAGTGAAAATGAGATTTTGATGTTGTGGTGAAGGGTTGAAACTCAAGAGCAGCTGCGCGGCATGTCTGTTTCTCTTCAGGAAACCAGACATTTTTTGGAAGCATTTTGAGAACTATTGCTAAGACGGAAGTGTTTACACTCGTATGTTCAGTCACAATGTGTTTAGTCAGTCACTGTATGGTCTCTCTCACTGATACAACACTAAGCTTGAATCGATGTTCATTAGGTTTACAATCAACGTGGCGACATTGTGTTATTATGAATGTATCTGTTCATGATGTTTGTTTTATAACCAAAGATTTGGAAATCAATAAAATAATATATACATTAAAATATGATTTGTCTGTATTTTAATGAAGTAACCGGGTACAGCTAAGTTATTCTTTAAAATCTATGACTGCCACAGTAGGATTCACGTGGAAAAGTAATGAATAGCCACGAGCGACACGTAACAGCGTTACATAATCTAGACCTGAAATACTCAGTTGACCTGGTGGAGTCTGGATAAAGAAAGTCTTCCAAGAAACGACGGCTGTACATTGTGTGATCCATATAGGCTATAATGATATTCAAATCCTTGTAGGGTCATATATATGTAGTAGGTCCAGGAACCGAGTTCAATGTTTAGGATAGGATTAGTGTGTTAAACGTGCGTTCAGTTGAATGATGATCAGTGGATATTGGTGAAAAGAGATTGAGAAAAAACAAACATAAACAACTCAGTTATAATAACGTATAAAAGGCTAGCTGCCTGTATTTTTGGAATATGTTTGATTTTTATCCACAAGATCTTAATATCGGAATGTCTGCATCTTACATGATTGATTGAAGAGCTGTCTCTGGTTATAACGTGTACCAAAACATCATATCAAAAATACAAAACAATACTGAGAATTACAAATAATACAATAACAACAGATTAATTTTATATATTTATAAATATTAATATTAAAACAATAATTATAACTATTTGATCGAAGGTAATGTCACTGGCGTCATGTCTATATACAGTACACTCCACCCAAGTCAGATCTGTTCAACCCTGATGTTTTTTAAATATTTATTGTGACGCTATATATGAAATATTGGGACAAACTCAAGTTATTACTCAAGTTGGACATATTTTTACGGCCCCAAATGATCCAACTTGAGCGAAGTCTACTGTACATGTATTAGGATCGTTTTATTTACAGAAGTTCAGAATAAATAAACTACACATAATTCAGAAAGTATTCTGATCGAAAAAAGATTTCAAATCGAAAGTGGCACTAATTGCTTAGTTGAGGTTAAACATCAAAAGGGTTTTGAATTGTTTAAGATTTAAAACCATCATGCATTAAGAATGGTCTCGAATCCAAGCCTCGACTGCATAACTTGCCCCATAAAAGACAAAAAGATAACCAGGGCCAGGAAAATCAAAACGCTTTCTCCGTTAGTGGCAGTCGAACTGGAAGAATTCAGCTGTGTTCAACTGTACTCGAAATGACATACGAAACGACAAATTTAGATAAAAACCACACCAAAAATCATCAATGATCTGGTTTGATGGCGTTGGGAAAAATTGCAGGAAGAATTAAATACTAAAAGATGCTACAGTAGGTGTACACATGTACATAGTTTCTAGTACAGATGTACATAGTTTCTAGTACACATGTACATCGTTCTAAGTTAGCTGAGCTCTAAAAACAGTAGCGATGATTATGAACTTATTTACAAATGAGACACATTAGAAGAGAGAGTAAATTACTGGATATCTATAGCACCGCAGCTTCAGTAGAGAGAAACGGAGAGCATCGAAACCATGGATTCAACGTACTGATCTCTGGACACCTCCTCTCTCAACCATGGCTATATCGGCACTCGACATACACAGCAGTGTTTCTAACTATATAGAAGTATCACAGACTAAAAATATCATCATTTCATTCAGCATTTTAAAATCTATTCCATGTAACAGTATTATTGCTTATCTCTATGAATAAATATATACCATCATACGACTCGCATTGAATTTGTTGAACTGATTGTTCATTTCTAGCTAAAATTGTATGAAAACAAAACATGAAACTTTAGAACAATCAGTTTAAAAAGAGATCTTTCAGTAACATGCATGTATCCTACATCAGGAAGTAACACCTCAGGACTCAGTTCCAAGGTTTTTGAGTTAGATTTTACTCAGAGTGTAATGAAGTATATCGTAGTAAATTGTAGAATGATATTTCAACTTACTGAGGAACCAAGTCCAGGTACATGTATATCTATAAACGAACTATTTAAAAGTAGCCCCTTGAATTCAATAGCACATTAAAACAAGGAAATCGTAAAACCCTCATGGTACAAAATGTCACCTTCATAAAAATCTTTTAAAAACGTTTATAAAATATTTGATCATCAGTCATGAAAGCACCCTTCAATTATTACTTTGTCAACAGTTTTAATGGTCTTGAGAAAAAGTAGAAACCTAAGAGCGAAATTCCAGAGTCCGATCTGAGTTGTAAAGTCGTGACTCATGTCCTGGGACCGGTTCCATATTCAAGAGTCAAATACAAAAATTCATCATAAATTCTAACACTGATTGTCTTACGTTGTTAGATTGGCAAGTATTGAACTGAGAAGTTCTTAGACTGATCTTTAATAAGTCTAAGCCATGACTATGGAACCAGCCCCAGAAGTCGTCATCAATCCTAAGACTATAGTCTTATCTTATTTGATTGGCTATAGAACGAAATTGGTCATAGACTGGTCCTGAATCTCGAGCCATGACTGTATAACTAGTCACAGTGCTGCAATTTTCAGTATTTTTCATTAATACTTTTAAACGTACAATTGTTGCATTGAAATCGATCGTTTGACGTCGTCGTGTAAACTATCACGTATTTTACCCGAATGTTGTTCGATATCCTTCGCTAATTTCACACAACTATCCAACAATAAACTGCTACCGGTTTTCACAGCATCTTTAGATTTCTGTAAATAGATGAAAAATTCATCCACATTTAAACGGCACAATCGAGCACAACATTAATCGAATTCATTAGTTAATTCAACAATGAAGTCAATACATTTACAGTACCGGGTAAATTGGGTTAAGCATAAAACTATTTGTATCAAAATATTACATTTATTGGTGAATGAGAAACTAAAAGCATTCACAGCAATTTCCATTAATTCAGTCATTATTTCAAATTAGGTGTAAATTCTACTTGTCATAGAAGGCATTTTCAAAAATCAAAATATAGTGTATGTATATGATGGTTATTTTCAAAGGGTAAATGATTACTGATTAGAAACACGAAGCAAACAGCAATGAATCATTAGAAAGAGAAAATTTAAGGGTCAGTTCCACAGTGGAGGTTCAGACCAGTCTAAGACCATCTTAGCTCAATAAATGAAACAAGTCTTGACTGTCTGAAGATCTAAGACAACTGTGGACTCGATGATTGTGCAACTGAGCCCCAGGGCTCTTGATTCTTAGAAAGCCTGATATATTAGATATTAAACAACAAGTGATCTGTTTAAATGCACTAGAGAACTGCACACGCACACACACACACACTAGAGGTCGGGTATATGTACCGTACTTACATGTGGTTTAATATTATGGGTTACACTTTCTGAAGCAATGCTTTCATTGTCAGAAGTAACGACACCCAACGAACTTTTCTTTAAATTACGCGGTAGACTTGCGCTCCTACATGTATAGTAAAAATCTATTACATGTACTATCGATACATGTACATGTGCACAATTATTGATTGATCGAGTGTAAACCAATTTAGTATTTTATAATTTTAGTAATTTATGTGATTGTGAATAACGTCTATCGTTTCCGTTTTTGTTTCTAAGTTACGCGGATTCTTAAGCTGTTCTATTTTTTTACCTTCTCGAACCGCGTTCGAATTTCGATCCGGTTCCCGATTTACGATCCGATCGTCTGCGATGACCGTGACCTTCGTTTTTCAACGATTCCGAATATTCGCGAACGAAATATTTCACGTCTTTTTTCTCCTCGTAAACGCGTAACGGCAACTGTATGAATTTTTCGGGTTCAGGTTTTTGAGGCGGTGCTGATTGCTGATTGGTGCTATATAAATATGCAAATTATTGATATATAAATTATTCGGGATTTAACGCATATATTATGATCGGTATTGTGTATGAAGCCGAGTATCTTACCTATGGACGGATGATTGTTGATTTAAAGATGGCTGATAGGCAGCTACGTATGATTGCATCTGTGGCTGCTGGTGCTGTGTATATGCCATTGGTACGGGCGATGCGCAGTATAAAACCGGTTGTTGCTGCATCTGTATTGGTACCGCTTGCTGCGCCATCCGTATTGGTACTGGTTGTGCTACTGGTTCAGGTGGTATATATGGCTGTGGCGATGGTTGTGGTGCGTACGGCTGTGGCGATGGTTGTGGTATATATGGTTGTGGCGATGGTTGTGGTATATACGGTTGCGGTATCGGTTGAGGTGGTTGCGCGATAGGTTGCATCATCACCGGAGATGGCGCCATCACATGTTGAACAGGTATCATCATAGGTGGCGTTGCAGCCAGTGCCTGTGTTGTTTGTTGCGGAGATGGTTGATAGGTCGGTATTTGATAAGCCGGTATATGTAGCGGACTCTGAGGAGGTGGATAAGGTGGATGGTAATAGTTTATTTCTGTATGCGAGTGTTTTCCCGATCCACCGCAGTGCGGACACGGTATCGATCGCGTCTGCGTCGACTGTCGACGATCACGTGATCGGCTCCGTCGTCCGTCCTCCGAGTAAGTATCGCTTCGTTTCTCAGATTTATGAATTTTATCCATTGAATACGAGCGTCTGAGATGTCGCGGGGTGCTGTGTCCCGTAATGCTGCTGTCGCGATCTCTTGATCGCCCGTCTCGTGATCGCCCATCTCTCTCCTGAGATCGCCCATCTCGTGATCGCCCATCTCTCTCCTGAGATCGCCCATCCCGATCACGTGATCGCCCATCTCTCTCCGCTCTATCGCGTGATCGCTCGTGATCTCTAGCCCGTTCATCTCGACTGCGATCTAGCGATTGCGATCGCGACAGGTACCGATCGTATTTCCTCAGATGTTCGGGAATCGCCGAACGACTCGGCGAGGGCGCCACCGGTGCGTCGTTTCGTCGAGCTCGTTCCGGCGACTCGTAACGTGTCGACGTTAGATTCGTAGCGAACGCTTTCATCGGAACACGTCTCGGCTCGCGGGACGTATCACGACCGACCGGCCCTGGTGGCGGGCTGCGGAAATAATCGAGGGAACTGTTTTGAAGTTTTTTCAACTGTCGGTGATCACGTTGCGATAAATGATCTCTGATTTTACGTTCACCTCGTTCGACTCCGGCGTCCGCGTCCTCGCTCAGATAATCATCGTCCGACGTGATTCGACTGTCCTCCGTTATACGTCGTAACCGTGACGTCGATTTGTTATTGTTGTTATTTCTCGTCGAGTATTGATCGTACGAATCGTAATCGTCTGCCGAAGAGTGACGCCCTCTACCGCGCTGATTTTCGAACTCCGGTTTTACGTTTTCTTTGATTTGTTCCCGCGACGATCCCGGTGATTGTTGAATATTAAACCGGCCGTATTGCTCCATCAGAGCTGGATTCCAGTATGGTGGCGTCGCTGGTACCGCCACGGCCGGTATCGTTATCTTATCCTGTTTTTTCTCCAGATCTTGTTTCAACTGATTTATTTCTTCTTTCAGCAGACGGATTCTCTCACTACAAATAACAATCAATCATTCAAAAATTGTGAAATTTCATATATCGGAGCAGCCACTTTGACTTCCTTCTACCCGACTATTCCCTGACATGCACATGTTGTTTTCCCTGACTTGATCTACTAAGATTCCAAGCAATGTAAGGCAGTCAAATACGTAAGACATAGACAGAAACTGTTTGATTATACGCGTGATCTAGCAATCTCAACAAGTTTCCCTGCTTTATGCATTTTAAAAGATTCCCTGATTCTTTGGAAAGAAAATTCCCTTACTTTTCCCCCATTTCCCGGTAATTGGCCACAGTGATATATAACAGTTTACTCATAAAGTTATAAAGATATATAAGCATAAGGATATTTCATCAGAATGTATTTTTGTTGTACCTTTTTCCGCTTCTCTGAGTTTCTGCTCCTTCGCTTTCCGAAGCGTCGCGATCGAAGTGACGCGAAGTCGGACGCGAGGCTCGTTTATGCGGAGGACTCCTCGTCGTGTGTCGATTCTTCTGACGACTCGGTGCACTTTCTGAAATCACGACGATAAACAATTAACTATCGAAGATGGAATTGAAAACTAATCAAACAAAATGAGGACACTTTTATTTGACTTTTCCCCGACTATTTCCAGACATGCACATGTCATTTTCCCTGACTTAATCTGTTAAGAATCCAATCAATTAACGCAGTCAAATACGTAAGACATAGATGGAAACTGATTTTATGCACAATCTATCAATCTCAACAAATTTCCTTGACTTTTCCCTTGATTTCCGATTTTTTTCCAAAATTCCCTGACTTTTTTTAAAGAAAAAAAAATCCAGATTTCCAGGCCCCCACCCTGTGAAGTTAATTTAGAATTAGATTATTACCGGAGGCGACTGATGAGAGGCTGCGTTGTTGTTTATTGCGTTGTAACGGAGGTCGCGACGTGTGATCACGAGCAGACGACATATCGCTATCGGTCCATTGTTGTTGAGGTGGAGGTCGTATCGCAGCGACCGGTAGAGCAGACGGACCGGGAGGAGGAATACTCGTAGGTTCGTCAGACGCTTCTTTAATCGGCGTCGTTGGTTGAGAACCGTTTTGATGCCTGTTTTTCAAAAACAAAAAAGATATTAAGTTAAATAACAATCGAAGAAACAATTCCGAGTCCGTGTTGTAATGCTAATACAAAATCCCACATTGAGAACAAAAAGAGTTCAAAATGTTTCCTTGAGCTTTAATCAAACTTTTCATGATAACCTGAAGTCATAGTCAGGATTTCACTTAAAGTCATCTTCAGGAATATTGTATTCCTTGAGCAAGTATTTCGTTCAAAGTTTTGACAATATCCTAATAGTCATCTTAAGGAAAACTATGAGGATATAGTGGAAAGGTCCAATTAACTATAGCTCAAGTAAACTTGTAATCCTGTAGATGAATATTAGGATCTAGTCCAAACATTGAAATAAACTTCTAGTTCAAGGAAACATTTTCAGACTTAATTTCTTAATCTAATCAGGGGATTTTATACCATTCAGGTTTTTCAGTAAAGATTTAATTCAGGAAAGATTTATTGATACCTTTCTTGAAGCATCTGTTGATATTTAAGTCGAGCCGATCTACTGCTCTCTGAACCGATGAATCCACTATCAGCATCCAGTTCTCCGGGTCTCAGCGTTTTCTGGCCCGGAGTTGACTGACTGAAACTATCCGGAGGACTACTGTAACTGTTACCATCACTCGTCTGAAATAAACATTTAAATAGAAGTGATCGGAAAAAAAATATAAATTCAATTCTAGACTTCGAAAGATCAACAATACCTTTGGTTTATTCTTCGTTAAACTGTCATTGCCAGGGCGACCGAGACGTTTATTCAGATGCTCCGTCGAGTACGGGTCATCGTCTATGTCATTGGCATGGTAACTCATCAGTGTTGCTCCAACCGGAATCTGCATACCGATTTCATTGCGTTGACTTGAATTCATTGAGAAATTCGGCAACTCCTACAAAATCGAAAAACGCACCCGTGAAATTAGAATCTCTCAGCTGTAGTGAATGCGTGTAATTTGTCAGTGTATGCAGATATACTATGAACAATGGTTTACGCACGTTTCCTGCCCCTAAAGGCAAATGTAAATAAATGCTGCCTAAGCCGGCATGAAAATATTTTATGAGGCTTGAAAATCATTCCGATTAAATATCTTTAAAGATATTGTATTTTTCTAATACCAACTTGATTAAAATTTTGATAAAACCAAATCCACCTTTAATAATCTAACTTTTTTAGACGAGTGAAAGATTATCGGACAACTTCAACAATATGATTTAGAATAGTTGATCATGTATGTAAGGTTGTATAGTTTATTGAGTGGAGAGGGAGTTATGGTCGACCATAAAAAGGATTAATGAAATAAACAGTTAGAGTTGATAATAGTAGGGATTGTACCTGTGGAGTTCTCACAATAGCTTATTCTAAAACAGTTCTACATTTTATATACCCCAATATAACCAGTACATCATACAATTAGAAATAATCCGCACTCATTGCTTGGATTTAAGATCAACTACCGGTAGTTGTATAGCCAATCTAACAACTTAAGACCGCCTTTGGACTTAAGCCTCGACCATTGAACTGGCCCTGGAATCTGAATCAATTCATATCATTTTAAACTGATTTGTTTAAGTACATGTAATGCTACAAACCTCTTTATAAGACGAATCCTGGTTCAGATAATTAGATTCCGGAGGTGAGACTGCACCGGGACTGAGTTTATGATGATCTCCGGGAGTTGATTTCACCGGACTAGATGGTTCAGTCAGCGTACCAGTACTGTCAATCAAAACACAAACATAGTCAAAACTACTTCATTCAGATTAAATCCTAATCTAGACAGTATGAACAGTCTACTGGTAGACTGGTGCATAATTATCAGCTATGATCCAGATTAAGTTGGTTTTACCCGATACAAGAAACACTAAAACAATCCAAATACTACAACATACAATGCTACTATTGTTACTTGAATTCACAGATTAAATATGAATTAGTTATGCCTCAAAATCGTCCTCATGTTTTCTATATATCAACCACAAAACTAAGGAGAATTTAGGGCAGGCATATACAAGATTCATATTGTCTTATTAGATATTAGGTTTGAGGCGTCTGCCATTTTACTAGGCATACTGGGGCATGTTTGAATAGCTCTGGTTTTTTCATTCATATATTTCAGCTTCGGCGAAGTTTGTATTCGCGAAAAGCTGAAAGAAATCTGATGCTTGTTTTAGAAGTCGTTTATCTAGTAGTACTACCCGGCGGTATCTATACACTGATTCATTGATTCAATGTCTATCCGTATAACGACATTTCTGAATAGTGAAAATATATTTGCCGAGGGAAAAAAACTTGTTTGCGCGAAATCAAGTAGGTCGCTTATAGAAACGCTCCAACAACGGATCAATTATCGAATATAATGGAAAAACGAGCTAATTGGTGGAACGGTATAAAAGACACCGGAAACTTTCTCTTTCATAATGAAATATTAAGCAGTACTCTATCCATTGACAAGAGCTTCTCGCTGAACTGGACTAACCTTTCGTCATCAGATAGTGAAGGCAATCGGTGTAATAATGATGGATCAGGAGCCTGGTTATATAGACGCAGCAATTTCTACAAAATAGAAAACATTTCTAAAATTGCTTGGAATCAGTTTTGTTAGAACCACCTACACAATTACACAAAATTTACCAGGTGCAAGAAATTACAGAACCCGGCCGGGTATCATAAGACTGTTGCATTCAAATTTCAACCTGGCCTTAATTTTAAAGGGATCATTAATTCCAAAATCAAATTAACATGAACTGAATTCATGAAGAAATTGAATGAATAAAAGATTTACAGGGATTGTGACAGATATGTCTAAAATAGTCATTTTGAAAATCAGTCACAATTTCTTAAAACTTTTAAAGAACTTGGTCCAGCGCGTTCAATATGAAACGTATTCCGTTACCTTCGTCAATGCATCAATGTCTTTATCTCTTTCGGGAGTTTTCGGCATTTTCTTCATTCGTCGATACAAATCTAACAGAGCGTTATAATCTCGCTGTAACTGACGCCATTGAGGGTCAAGGTCAGCGCCGTCCATTGTCGTTTCAACGGCTGCGAAAAAAAAACAAAAGTCGAAATTCAAAATCGTTCTGACGTCTAGAATTAGAAAACGGTATCAGGTTCAAACGTCACGTACCGATACGGTCGCCATCTTGCATCACTTTATCAATGGGTGTTTGCGGTTGGCTGTACGCGGAGGTCGCCATGTTTGATTTACTAAAAGATGGCCGCTGTAGTTGCGACATCGGGCGACCCATATCCTGAAACGGTGTCCGTCGTTTCGCCAGTTTTATGTTATCTTCAACTTTCTCGTGTAAATCATCGAGTTTCATTCCCAACCTGAACAGATCACCTTGAAGTGTCTAAAAATAGAAAATGGAAAGTGCATGAGGTAAAAGTTCAGTGTTAGATCATAGTTAAGATACCCCTGTCCAAAAATTCCCTGATTAGATTATAAGATATTCTTCTCTATGGGGGCTGTTTCTTATCAAGAGGTTCTTTACCTAAGATCTAAAAGAACCCAGTAAGGTCTATTGCTAAGTCTGCTGTGATGTTTATTGTAAGGACTACTGTAGGATCTACTGTATAATCTACTGTAAGGACTACTGTAGGATCTACTATAGGATCTACTATACCTTATCATCATCGAATTCATTCTCAGGTCCCGACATATTGAGTCGTTTCAGTAAATCTGTGTCGTCTTTAGCTTGTTTGTAATCCTCTTGTAATTTCTCGTAATCGGCTTTGATTTTATCCCAAATACGTTCTTGTTCTTCGACGGACAATTGTTCTTCCTCGAGCAAAACACGAAATGATTCCATCTGAAATAACGACAACGAATCAGTTACATTAAACGATTCATGGATTTTCCAAGAGGTCTAAATACGATTAACAAAGTCTTTCCTAGTTAGAAGCAATAAGATATTTGCAGCTTTCTGAGTCTTAAATAAGCAAAAACTGTATAAAGCTAAGGCCTGCATATATATTAGCAGTGTACTGACTGAAAGCCCCTTTCATAATCTTGTTACTGCATTAAGAGTCAGGATTTTAAATATAGCTAATACTGAATCTATAAAAAGACTTGTTCATCGATCAACTTGTTGTGGAGCTGTTCTCAGCTGAACTACGGTAAGAAGCTTATGAGTAATAACTGTAGCAGCTCGTTTATATTCACACACATTACCTGTTCAGCTAAACTTTGAGCCTGGAACATCAAACTCATTTTGATGCTGTCGCCACTACCGGTTACTTGAACGACGGGATCGCTAGAGAACTCTGACGGTTCCTCTAATCCATCCATATCAAAATTCACCGGAGTCATCTGAGTGCTGTGAGATTGTGCGAAGCCGTTCTGTGACTGCGGACGACTGCCTCCTAAAAACAACACAATCATCGTGTATTTCCTCTACATCTAGTTTAAATGGTAAAACTTAATTCCGAGATATTTTATGACTTTAAAAATTGAAATATAGCTCCATCCATTGAGCATGTGTATGTACCCAGTGTTATGCTGGAATCCTGCATTATGATATCGCGGCTGCTAAAAGAAGCAAGGCTTTCAATCCGCCCAAAAATACAGAAACTTTAACTTAATCTTGATGTAATCTTACATTTTTCACATTAGCTCAATATATTTCAATGCAATTATCAGCATTGATTGAATATTGACATCCACCCTGTTAGGAGCAGCAGATATCTTATAAGAGCTGGCTGATTCTGATTCTGAGAGAGGTGGATGCAAAAATGAAAGGGGTTGCTGCCCCTTTAAAACCTGTAGTGGAAAACACTGAGCACCGGTACTGAGGGAAAACCAGGTCGATCTATGAAACCCCTTCTTGTAAAAAGCCATCATTATGTGGCCTACCTGTAGCGGTGTGATGAATGTCACCCATTGAGAACGCTTTCTGTTTACTAGGAGTAGAAGCGATCATTCCGGCCTGCGTCATGTGACTGATATTGAACGCCGATACGTGGTGAGCAGACGGAACGTGACCGGTCGAGAACTGAACCGGCGTCGGAGAATCGGAATACAAGTTCAGTTTAGCACCTAATCTCAACTGATCGATCGTTACCTGAAAAACAACACAAAATTCATTTCATAATAATAATCTTACGTATATAGCTCACTCCTATAAATTATAATCAGTATGATTTACATCGGTTTTCTAGATAAACATGAGCTGATTAGAAAAATGATTTAAATAAAACACTTTGAGCATAAATAATACTTAAAATTAACAGGGCCCGTATTTATAGACTGGTATAACTTTTAACCCGGGGGTTAATACAATTCATTGTCAATTAAGTTAGCCCCCCCCCCCCGGTTAAAGGTAATACCAGTCTATAAAACCGGGCCCAGGTGACTAAGATTAATAACAGTCCTTTTTCTTTAAAAAAAAACTTAGTTTTCAAATTCTTCTTAAAACGTTGAATTGATTTACTTTATCTAATACTTAAGGGCAGTTGGTTCAAAAAGACAGGTGCTATAAATCTATATGCCCTGTCACCTCTTTTAGACTGGTTTAACTGGGCCTACTAAATGACTTGTCTAAAACAAACTGTGTAATTGGAATTTAACATGGATGTTGTGTATATTATTGGATGATTATGTGGAAAATTTTGTGTTTAATTAGAAATTTGATACGTGTATCAAAAAACACAGAGGAATGATAAATGAGTTTTAGAAATCAGTGATAATTTGACCTGACGACACGTGACATGTGACACACCGACCGACCGACCGTTATTAAGAATTTGTTTCGCTTGCTTGAACTAACAGTAAAATCACATAAAGTGTAGATTTAATTTTCAAAAGACGAAGACAAACTGTATGTACATATGTGATAAATGAAGCGAATGCTTTTGAAAGGAATTCGGATTATAAACGAACAATGTCGTGAGCTGCCTTATACCGACCAGTACACTGTTCACATAGCTGCCCGGTTTGTGTCGTTAGCTGGCTGAATTTCAAATTCATTTCGTCTTCGCAGCAAATGTACATTGAAATATGGGCAAAGTCATTAAATATAGCGAACACCTTACTTCAACTTATCAACACACAAACACCATACAAACTGAATGATTTCAAATGAAATTTTTTAAATATCTAAACATAACTTGTCCCCCCTTTAACCAACTGCATCCAGTTCCACATGTCTTACCTCAGTTTGACTCTGGAGTCATGAATTTTGGAACTGAATTCCCGGGTATAAGTCTAATATGATCGATCTGATTTCTGATTGACAATGTGGGTTTTATATCACGCTACATCAACTGCTACTAATGTCTATTTCAACTATGCTTCAGAAGACGTTGGGTGGCCCTAGCTCAGTCAGTTTTGGTGGTACGATGTACATACCTGATATACGTGTCAATAGGACCAGTACAATTATGGGCAGTTGAATTAAAACATCTATTCTTAATCCATTTATACTGTATTGAAGGATTGCAAAAGAGTCTTCATTGAAAAGGGTTGAAGAGAGAAAAGTAACCCGACACCCTCTCGAGCCGGGTTGAAATAAACATTTAGTCTAAATTGATTTCGTCAGACTTACCTCGGCTAATGCATATTTCGTAAGTAATTTATCGTAATCATCCTGTAATTGTTGAATGACTTCGTCTTGTTGTTTTCTCGTGTGACCCTCCGCTTTCAGACGTTTGCGTAAATCACGCTGCGTTACGTCTAAATCGGACTCGGAGTTTTCGCCGGCTAGCGCCGTTTTATCTAAATCTAAATTCGGAACTCGTTGCTGCGATCCGCCGCCGCCGCTGCTCCTAGTTTTCATCGGCCCCGTTTTAGATTCATTCTTCGGTTGCGATCGTATTTTATAAGACGACGGCGTCGTCAACGGGTCGGATTTCTTTTTTGGCGGAGATTTCTTCGTCGTTTTATTGTCCTTTTTCGCGCTCTTTTTCGCCGGGGTACCCTTACTACCGTCCGAGTCGGACGCGTGCGAACTCACCTGACCGCCCGCGTTCTTACCGGTTTCCGTCGGTTTCAATTTCAAATTCGGTATCAAACTATCGCGAGAACCGCGTCGAGAACCGCCGCGACTCAGGTTTAAACTCTGTTGCGAATTCGATCGCGATCTCGCCGGAGACTGACCCGGTGTACGTCGTTTCAACTGCGGGATTTTACTCAAACTCGGCGACATACGCCTGGATCCGGGCTGCGACCCGTGCCCGGAACGCCCCGAGTGTTCGGCGGGCGACGCTGATTTCGCGTTGTTGTTGAACTCGGTGTTTTCGGTGTTCTGTAAGAATTCTCCCAGTACGTCTGCTTCGTCGTTTAAACGTCGTCGTTCGGCCTCGATGTGACGCTGAACTTCGGTCGCTTCGAATTCGATCAACGAATGAGCGATATCTCCGGCGTGACTGATCTCGGCTTCGTTCTCCGCGTGTTCTAACATCTGTTGTTTAATCAGCTGATCGACGGTTTCCGCGCCGTCCTCGCCGCTCTCGATGAACGGAATCGACGCTCCGTAATCGATACTCATCGGGAACGCGGAGACCTCGGTTTTCACGGCCGCGACTCGGTCGTCGTCGTCCTCGCGGATATGACTCATATCCTGGAATTGATACGGCGGATCTAAATCCGAAGACGGCGATTGTTTTTTCGAGCTCGTTTTCGGAGATGGCGCCACCGCTGCGTACACGCTGTCCTGCGACGGTCCTTCCACGTGGATTTCCACCGGTTGAATCATTATTTCATCCTCAGGTTCCGTCGTCGTTCTATTCGTCTCATCGTCTGCGAATTCGTTCTCCGGCTCCGACGCCGCGACTCGTTCGTTCGCGACCTCCGGCTCCGCTTCACCTTGAGAATTCAGGTATTTATCGAGGAATCCTTCGTCGCGATCGTTAACGGTAGGATTCACGTGACGACCATTCGGAACGCGTTGATCGGGCGACGGATCGCGATCGTAACGCTCGAGATTCGCGACCTCCAGATCCATCTGATCCTCGTCGGCCGACGTGTCGCGACCTTCCTCTGACTCGGAGCGCATATCGACGGAGACGGCCGACGATCGGATGATCGCGTCGATCACCGCCTCCGATTCACGTTTCAGTTCATCGATCGGGGAATCGAGATCGACGCGTTGTTGTCGCTGCTGCTGTAACGCCGGTACCGGCGGAGACTGCGACGCACGCGGAGATCGTATCGGAGTCCACGTCTGCGGAGTCGTCGTAGGTGGCGCCACTTCGAATACGCTATTGTTGCCGTGCGACGGCGTGCGTCGTTTCAACAATAACGGATCTAAGAAGTGATCGTCTTGCGGATCGGAATGTTCCTGCGAACTCTGCGTTTTCGTTCCGTCGCGACTATCCGGAGCAGACGCCGCATGCTGGTGCTCGAGGTAATTATGAGGATTCACAGACCTCAACGACTCTTCGAAATACGAGATTTCCTTCGTCGAGTAATCGCTGAGATTCAGACTCTTCTCGTCGAGGGGGTGCGTGCCGTCCGATAGGAACTCCGGTGCTGATAACGCCGGTTTATTAAACGGATCCGATAGTTTATTAGACGGAGTACGTCCGATACCGGAGTCGGTGTGCTGTGTTAGATACGGTAACGGTTGACTGCTATCCTGATATATACCATTCTCATCCAGCGGGATTCCTGCAAGGCACGACCAAATCAAATCTATCAATCAAATGTTCGAAACCGATGGGAGATTAATGAGCTTAAGTAATTTTTGCGGCCAGAAGCAATAAATATTGGGAAATCACTATCAATTCCGTTCACATCACATCAATATTTTATAGTCATCAATAATATGAATATTTAGCAGGATATAAATGATTGCAGCGCAGGACGTTATAGATCAGAGAATCATTGAAAAACACATCGTTAATCAATCAATAATTTCTATATGAAGTGATTTCCTATTTAATATTGATCTGTAATGAATCGATATATTCCATTAATAGCTACGTGTATTTCATGAGCAAAGAAATCTAGTTGAGACCAAAAGTAAATACGTTTTGTTTATTGACTCTGAGGTCTTATGAAAATATTCACTAATCACGGAACTGAGCCGCGCACTGAGTATACATATAATGATTATTGTTGGAATACATGAAATTCCTGTGACGGTGCAAAACACTTGATAATGAATAGAGACCGGCGCAGGCGGAGCTAGTCTAGGTTCATCTGAGAGGAAATAATATGTTTACGCAGGCCTCCAGTTGGGATTCCTACTAAGTTACCAAACTTCTTTGATAACAAAAACCTGTTTGTCATGACAAATATCTAAAAGTTTGACATAAGAAGAGTTATGGAAATAAATACCGCACATTTTTTGGAAAATCTGATCTGACTTCAAATAAATTTGAGTTTCGCTTTTCTTGAAACTGTGAATCCAGTTCTACAGTTACGAGTTTACTAAACTCTTGTTCATTTTTAGAGTTAACTCTAATTGAATTTTTAGCTCACAGCTGTGGAACAGGATCCTCATTCTGCATCAAATTTGAGTTTCCCTTGGCCTTATTCTTTAAACTCTTGATCTGATTTATTAAGTTAAAAACATTAAACTTTCCACAGCAAAGAACTCGAAACTCACCGGAACTTTGTCGACGCCGAAGATCTTGAAGAATTCCGTCTTCATCGACATCAAAGTCGTCCAGATATCGAAATGAAGCCATAATTTATTTGAACCCTTTTTATCACAACATATCATAGAACTTTACATCCTGAAATATGAATATAAAACTAATTGTCACAATCATTTAGAAAGAGTGAGTGAAATCAATGTGTGATTCAGAGTGCACAAGTTACTTGACATTTCTTGAATAAAATACATTTACATCATCTGAAAAATCAGCACTTCGAAAACTTAGATTTTACGTCTTAAGAGAAATGATTTTACCTTTGAGAAAAACAACTTTGCTCAGGAAAAACTCATTATTAATCCATTAAGAAATATTTCAATTCCATTTTTATGAATTCGCTATTTTAACGACCAAAGCGCAAATAACTGCTTAAATCGAAAAACGTTTTAAAATCGTTAATATTTCGCAGGGAACTTCGTTAATTTCCCAAATCAGTTTAATTCCACTTGACACGACAAACAGCGCATAGCGAATAGCTGAATACCTGTGCTAGATCAGTGAAACATGAATTGACTTGCGCAGTACACTTAAAGGTTCTTTATGACACCGGGCCACGCACATAGACAATTACACACTGGACTCCTGCCAATCAGTACATACTGATCCTGTATTGTCAAAAAATCAGTTATTTACAAATTATGATGACTACTCACTTGAAATTAGCGGTCGCTTTGTAATTAATGAAATTATAGCCATAGGGGAAATCGGTGGTTGGCCTGATGTTTGGCCTGGAGTATTTGTGGTTTTAAATCGCCCAGGGGCGATTCCGATCCATGTCAACTCATATACTATCTCGATCATAGAAAAAATAGTGTTTAAGAATTATTTGGGAAAATGAGAAATTCACAATTCATTGAAGACAGTGAACTGTCTTGGGAGACTCGATGAAGTATTTCCCAAGAAAACTTTAGTCAACATTGTCGTGTTATGTCAAAGTTATGAGAAAAAAGTAGTGAATTGTGTAAAGATTGACAGACATGCACTGATTGAGCCAACCTACCTAGGTTAACATAATAGTGGAAGAGCCGTGTACTCAAACAGGGAGAAAAGATTAAATGATAAAAAACCCCTGATTTCTTAATAATAAATCATGCTTCTAGATTTGTACGTAATGAGTTTTTATCATATAGTTCTGTCTTCATTCTATGGGAGAGAGATTATTCAATTTCTTCTGAATTATTAATTACTCTATAAAACTGAGTTTTTATAGAACTCTAAAACGAATAGTAAATCAATGCTAATTGAATCCTATAACCTGTGTGTTAGAATAGAAATGTTTATGACACGTTTGATTGGAACGCCTCAAAACAATTCATTCACACTTCAATCCTTTCAGACAAATACTGAACTACTGTTTAACCAGGGAAGTGTCTCATCACACTTCCCTGGTTTAACCAACAACAATATAAGGAGATTAGTTATCATTTTAACCACAACAGAAACCATAACAAAATCATCATGATTGAGCAAAGCCAACAAGGCACCTCCCCGGTTAAAACCCCAAAATTAACACAGTTTTGCCTAAAAAAAAATCTATAAAACCTGAAGTACTCTGATTCTTAAAGGGTTGATTGCTAAATAATATAGAATTCCTCAAAATTCTTATAAAATACCTCATTTACCCAGCACAATGACAAAGTAACTTTAACCTAGACCCATTTTCATGAAAAAGAGTTCAACTCAACTTTTGGTTCAATCATGAATTTATTAAACCAGATTAGGCCTATACGTCCATGGTTTAATTGCAATCAAGACCTACTTCACAATGAACAATTTCAACTAAACCAATTTAAACATAAACTTTCTCATACTGAAACCCTTAACTTAAAATTCAGCGTCTAAAACAGAATAAGACCTATTCCTATAATTTTTTTCCTTTTAAAGAACTTTTGAACCAGGCTGATTAAAATCTAAGCCTTCCTTACCCGACAAAGTATAACATTCACTCTGTCAACAATCTATTCTCAGAGATCAAGTCTTGATTTCTGACTTAAAGAAAACAGGCAAAACTCACTCTTCAATAGAAAGCAGCTAAATTTGGCCTAATTAGTGCGTCCTGGTAGAACAGACTATGAAAACAGCTTTTCAACGCATAAAAAATACACACACACACTATAGAGGGTATACATTCTAAAGGAATTCTAATCGGAAATTCAATAGGAAAGATTTTTAATAGAATACCCGTAGAGCGCGAGTAGTCATTGTGACAGTGACGACAGCTACTAGCTTCAATAGAAAAATTCTATATATGCAAATATCACTCAAGGGAATCCACGCTAATCTTTATCTAGGATTCTAGCTAGGGGTAGGCCGAAATATTAATTTGCATTCAGATAAACTTTAAGGTAGGCTATCCAATCCAAGCTAAGCTGAGAAAGAATTCAACTACTTTATCAATAATTCATAATCCTTGTTCCTCTATATAAGGAATGCATTTTGAAATTGTTTCTGTGCTTTTGGCCCCAAAGTCAACGACTCGAAAGTTGAAAAAGAGAGGCTTTTTACCATTTAGTTTTTGGCCTAATCTTGTACATTATTTCTTAATTTTTAAGTAAATACGATAAGAATATACTATACCTAATCATTTCAACAGTTTTAAGACGGCAAACACATGTAAAGCGTCGTAGAATTCAAAATATATCCAATAACCCAAATTTCTATTTTTTGATTTCCCGTCTTATACCGCATCACCACCTGGCGTCAAAAATCGGCATCACTTTATTTTCGACGATCCTGGTTCAAAAACAACTCTTCTAAATGTTTATTTTAGATTAATTTTCATCATCGTCGATTCTTACTGGTATTGATTATCAGCGAAGATGTCATTTTTGGCGCCGATTCGTCGTAATTTCCTGAAAGTTTCGCGTCACGTCGTCGCGGTCGGAAAGTATAATTTTAGTATCAGCCAGGGTCGTTGTGTGGAGGTCACTGATAAACGGTCTACAAGCTCCTCGGTTCCAGGTAAATAAACCTCTTATATCTGCTAAAATAAACGTCTTGAAGCGTGAATTAATCGTGCACTATGTAAAAGAAATGTTAAACTAGTGTTGCCGATGTTCGATTCTGCTCGAAATTGTTTTTGTTTGGAGAATTTCCACTTCAAATGATGCCGGTTTTTGACCTTGTCACTGACACTGAAACGGTGACATCCTGCTGGCCCAGCCTCAGCTGGCCGGCTCTGTCGTATGTCGCTGTTTGTCTGCTTCTTAAAGTCAGCCTTGTTTGTATATTTTGCAGTTAACGTTGTGAAGATGAGTATCGTAAAAGTTCACGCCCGACAGATTTATGACAGTCGTGGAAACCCAACAGTCGAGGTCGACCTTACAACCGATAAAGGTGGGTAAAAAAAAAAGTTGCGATCATTTTGCATTGAAATACAGATTCTCTGGTGAAACTGTAGTTCAGGGAAGCGCCTTTCCGCTTTCTGGTGCTACAAAGGGTCGGGTTATGGTCAGATTATTAGATTAGAGACATAACCTTTCTCAAAAAGTCAAAGAAAGACCTCAAATCCTTTTTCATCATAGACGGCTGCTTTCATTGGAACTTTGAACCCCATATTGTTAACGAGAAAATTAATTTTAATAAATTATTTGACGCCTGCGAAAAAATGTAAAATTTCTGGGATAAGCTAATGTGGAATTGCAAATTTGAAATCGAAGTTTTAAGAAATTTTGGGTATGAGATTTGACAATTGGGTAGATGATACATGTCTTCGACTGGAGTGGATGATAGATGATAATTCAGTTCGTTTTTATTTTGAAGGTACGTTCCGAGCTGCTGTCCCGAGTGGAGCATCCACCGGTATCCACGAGGCTCTCGAACTCCGCGATAAAGACAAGGCCGTACATCACGGTAAAGGAGTTCTGAAAGCGGTCCAGAATGTGAACTCGATCATCGGACCAGCGTTAGTATCGTCTGCTGTGAAAGTCACCGACCAATCAGCAGCCGATAAAATGATGTTGGAGTTGGATGGAACGGAGAATAAATCTAAACTTGGAGCGAATGCCGTTCTCGGAGTTTCAATGGCTATTTGTAAAGCCGGAGCGGCTCATAAGGTAAAATACAATCTGAAAATCACTGTATTCTGAATAATATTCTTACTGATCAGTAAAAATCAGGGAATTCCAGATTTTTGATGTCTCAGGCCTGATTTCGAAATTTGAGAATTAGTTCCCACTCTTTTCAACAGCTTGACTTCTCAACGAAAATATCGAAATATTTTCGAAATCAAAATCAGTTTCTTGTGCTTTTCCAATTAAACTACTATTTTTGATGTCAAATTATTCCCTCTCTTAGAAATGAGGGAATTTGAATTTTTGGTGTCTTGTTGTTCTTGCTGTTGACAAGTGGGACAACGAACATCTTGAGAAGAAACGGACTCCACTGAGAATATCTTATGATTTAATCATGGAATTTATTGGCTAGGGTCAAGGAAATATCAGGGAATTTAGGATTCACCAATCTGTAAGAACCCTGGGAAGATCTTGATGGAAACAGCTTCCACGAATTTAGGTCGAGGAATTGAGTATGATGCGTTAATGATGTATTTGTAGGGAATTCCGTTATATCGTCACATCGCTGACCTCGCCGGTCATAAAGACGTCATTTTACCGGTCCCAGCGTTCAACGTTATCAACGGTGGAAGCCACGCCGGTAATAAACTAGCCATGCAAGAATTCATGATTCTGCCGACAGGAGCGAAGAATTTCACCGAAGCCATGCGTATGGGATCGGAGATTTATCATCATTTGAAAGCGGTGATTAAATCCAAATACGGACAGGACGCGTGTAACGTCGGAGACGAGGGAGGTTTCGCTCCTAATATCCAAGATAACAAAGAAGGTTAGATGAGAATTTTAAATGTCGAATATCAACAAATGAATGTGACACTCAGTATTGGTGTTATTACCCCTAGCCCGGTCAGGTGCTCACTTAACTCCTGGGTCCAGTTTCACGAAAAGGTTTAACTCTTAAATCGGTTTAATTTCTTTGTTAATTCAGTTTATCTTAAATCGATTTAGGCCTTAATCATCTTTGTGAAACTGGGCCCTGGAGAGACTCTTGGGGACATTAGAGCCACCAAATTGGATCTCCCATTCCTCATATTGCATGATTTAATCTTGACCTTAGACCCTCCCTCGCTAATGAATGTATTTCTAATGTATAGGTCTGGAATTGTTGAAGACCGCGATTGCGAAAGCCGGTTACACCGATAAAATCAAGATCGGAATGGACGTAGCCGCCTCGGAGTTCTATAAAGATGGCAAGTATGATCTAGACTTCAAAAATCCAAACTCGGACGCGAGCAAACACGTGAGTTATTTTCTATCACTATTAAAACTACAGACATTAGACATTGAAAAACTGAAGAGTTCACAATCAAAACTAAGGGCTCTGGTTGAGAGCTGCAGATTGATAATGAAAGTAATGACCTGTAAGTTTATTATTGTTGTTGTATGATTTCAGTTAAGTGCTGCACAGTTGGCTGATTTATATAAAGATTTCGTAGCCAATTACCCGGTCGTTTCCATTGAAGACGCTTTCGATCAGGATGATTGGTCGGCCTGGTCTGATTTAATGAAAAGTCTCGACAGCAGTGTTCAACTTGTTGGGTAAGAGACCAGTACAACTTGAAGTCTTAATCATTCTAGAAAAAGAGATGTTTATTTCAACATTGAATTCCACTTAATCCGGTCTTGGCAGTTTCATACTCTGGAGCCAGTTTCATAGTCATGGCAAAAACCTAAGACGAACTTAGTTCTATAGCCAATCTAGCAACTTAAAACCATTTGTAACATTTAAGATCACCTTTGGACTTAAGTCATGACTGTGCAATATCTGTGATGAGATATTATGAGAATTTTGGAAAATATAAACCGAGCACATGCCATTGTATAATGGGAATTGGGACCGCTATATTGCGTGTACCCTGCAATGCTGTGTATGAATACATTACACCACGGATATATGCAATTTAGGATGGGTGGATGATACACCTCAGTGGACTAAAGGGGTTGTATAAATTCCTTCTAATTTCTGTTTCTAATTCAATTCAGGGATGATTTAACGGTGACCAACCCGAAACGTATTAAAACGGCGATCGATAAGAAAGCCTGTAACTGTTTATTGTTGAAAGTGAATCAGATCGGATCGGTTTCGGAATCGATTGAAGCTTGTAAACTATCGAACGCCAACGGCTGGGGCGTAATGGTGTCTCATAGGAGCGGTGAAACTGAAGATTCGTTCATCGCTGATCTGGTCGTAGGTTTATGCACCGGTCAGGTACGTCCTCATTAACAAACGCACTATCTCTACTAGACTGCACCTAGTATGGTAGACTTTCACTCGACTAGGATTTCTTCAGACTGAAAATTTGCCTGACTTAGAAGTGATGTCTGAGTTTGATGATGGTATATGATTCATATATTTTATACTGTGCTGAAGTCAGAACTTTTTGGACTGTAAAAATATGTTTGACTTGAGAGTGATATCCGATGTGTTGAATATTTCATATCATATGGTGGTCACTATAAAATATCTCAACAACAAACATCTGCATTAAACATTTAAACTTCAAGGTGATCGGATCCTATTTGAACCCTGTCTACTGTAATAATGTCAGAAAGATATTTCAACAAATAATCTCTTGGGTTAAACATTCTTAGGTTGATTGGGTCCATCTTGAGTCTAACTACCAACTATTGCTGATCTTCACACATGTCATTAGATATACACTTTGATAAACTCGTTAATTTGTGTTGTTTATTTCTCTTCAACAGATTAAAACCGGCGCACCGTGTCGCTCGGAGCGTCTCGCCAAATACAACCAGATCCTGAGAATCGAAGAGGAACTCGGTGGCTCGGCGAAATACGCCGGAGAAAAATTCCAACATCCACTTAAATAGATCTTCATCTCGTCGATTACTCCCTGGTACTCATAGAGTACTCACTCACACACAGACGAGACAGTACTCACTCATATCATCAGCTATCTAGCGATATATGTATTACAACAATACAAACTAACGTTTTTTCAGTCATTTCTAGAGATTAATTAGAAATATGTTTAGAATGGAAGAAAAGTATTTTAAAAAATCAACTCGTTTAATTTAGATATAGTAATATTTACTACTCAGGATTTTTCTGATAAGATCGTGATGTATTTGGAATAGTTCTAGTTTCTTACATTCAGATTATTTCAATCTACTAGTAGAATGCTCAATGATTTATTTATTGAAATTCCTGGTAGCTTTAACGTGTTGTAGTAAATTGTTTTTG
Source organism: Tubulanus polymorphus (assembly GCF_964204645.1). NCBI lineage: Eukaryota > Metazoa > Nemertea > Palaeonemertea > Tubulaniformes > Tubulanidae > Tubulanus > Tubulanus polymorphus. The sequence goes on from NC_134031.1 coordinate 1,536,425, forward strand.
AAGTTGGTAAATATCGATACTGAAGTGATGAGTGTCTCCGAAAACATTCAACAGTCGGTTGATATTAGGCCATCTTGATCTTAACATCGTAAACTGTGAAAGATCGTTGTAAGATTCTGTGATAAGGAATTTAAGATTGTTTCCATCAGAATCGTGTTGTCTATATATAGTATCTAGTTAGTAGTTAGTGCTGCTGTAGGGAGTATTTTGTATGTATATAATATGTGTTGTTTTATCCTTCAAATTATGCTTTAACGATACTATTCTTAGGGAAAATGGTCACAAACTGTTCCATTCGTCCGCGGAAATGGTTTTCCAATGGAAAGATTTGAAATGTGCTCCGTTGAAGTTTTGAATTCACTGTTTTGGTGCATTATAATAATGACACACAATGTTGTATAGTAATTATAATATGATTATAATTAAAGCTATTAATATAAATCAGTAATTCGTTACTGTACAGGAGGATATCTAATACTACCGAAATCAGAGATATAGTTAATGACCTGGATCCAGTTCCACAGTTCTGAGTTAAGATTAGACTCAGAGTTAACTCTAACTCACAACTGTGGAACTGGGTCCTGAGTTCACAGTTAACTCTAACTCACAACTGTGGAACTGGGTCCTGAGGATCATTGTTAAACCTACTCTCTACTCGACTGTCATGTGCTTATTTACCTTTGCTTTCGAACATTTCTATATTTATGTTGCCCGTTCAGATTAATAAACTGATAAAACTTATTAAGTAGGATAAGCTTATTTTGGATTTTTTTGATTCATCGTTGGTTTTACTGGAATCGTTGTAAAGGTGGAAGTGCTGCAACAGCTAGTGGTTGTTAGCCGAAGTTGAGAAGTTGAGAAAGATGACTATGCCCCGGATTGATGATCAAGCACTGTAGCTCAAGAGGAGGTCTGATACCCCGAAGGAATTACTGTTACAAGCTTATCACAGCAAGTGGAATTCAAAACTAAGGATGGAGGCTTGATGGGTTGGTGCGTTATTGAACCAAACAAAAACTTCAATTATCGAAAAATGATGATAGTGATATGACAATCAATAACCTTAGATTTGAACCTCCAACCTTTAACTTGCCAGTCAAGTGTGCTAACCACTAGACCACCAAGTTGTAGCAATTGTCAGGGTTTGAAAGTTTGATTTGAATGCTAATAGTGTGGCGAGTGTTATGTCAATGACCAGTCAGAAATGACCAGTGAGGTGCGACTGCTCTACTCAATGGTGGTGTTTGGTCTCATTCAACACCACGGCACCATTCCCCTCTGGGGCCGGTTCAGACTTAACACCAAGGCCATGTTACTTCTATGGAGATTCTAATAACTGAAGACCATTCCTTAAGATTGAAGATTAATTTTGGACTAAAGTCTCAACTATGGAACAGGCACCTGAGTTTTAGAGTTGGATTCTCCTTGAATGATAGATTGAAAACAAACATGTATTACTTTTTTATCCATAAAATAATATATGTATATTTATTTTCTCAAAGGTTTTTTTTTCATTTCAATGGCATAAACTTTTTATAACCAATAAAACAGTGAAGAGCAGTTGTCATGCATAAGCAAAAATGGCAGCAGAAGTCAGAAAAATTTCATTTTTTATAAAAGATCTTCTATATTACACGTAGGACTGAACTATCAGTATAAAATCCATCATAAATCTCAAATTACAACACCGATATAAATACTAAATTGTTTAATCTTAGAATCAAAAACTTTCAACTTTTTTATAAAAAATCTGATGCCAAACTTGTCAGAAATCATGCAAACATTGAGAACAATATTGGAAGATTTTTTTTCAACAATAAAAACATACAAATTAAACAACAACAAAATAACGATTTCATCAAATTTCAAATTACAGGCCACGTATAGACATCAGTCGTAATTAATTGATCACCACAAAAAGGAAAGTTATTTTAGATTTTTACCTAGAATACAAAAATGGTAATTAAAAATACTTCAGCTTTTTAAACTGACAAATTTTTTGCATAGGTCGTGTAAAATACCTGGCCTCTTACTGGCCGTAGAAAACTTATATCTTTTTAATTTGTAAATATTAAAACTACAAATATTATCCAAAGTTATCCGCGTGCAACAGTAACAGGGAATTGTTACTTCATTTAAAACTTCATAAGTTGAAATTGTTTCTATAGAACATCAGTGACGAGTATTGAAATTTTTCTGCTAATCTGGATCGTTAAAAGATTACTCATCGACTAGATTTAAAGTAGCAATGAGTATAAGGTATAAAAGTAATCTATTATGCCTATTTACACAAGAGCCAAGTCATGTACATTGTTTAGTATTTTTCATAGTAAAGCTCTATTTTTTATCCATCAGATACTCGCTAATTAGAGACTTATTATATTAATTCTTTCGAACAGCAACGATTAGGACCAGTTTTATAGTTCTTTAAAACTCGGGCCAGTTCTGCAGCCCAGTCCGAAACATGCTACACTATAAAACTGAGCCCAAAGCGCGTGTCAGACATCACAGCACCAATACAAATATCAGAATAATTAATTCCTATCTTTGATAATACTTTCTATTCATATTTATACATATTTATAATATGTCTTCTCTTTTGAAACAAATTACATTATTTACATCCTGGTGGCCTATTCATAAACTAACTTGTAGAAAATTATGTACACATTCTTTGAGCAGGGAGTGACTTTATGAAAGTTATTAGTATTACTATAGTATCTTGAGTATTACTGACGTGACCTTTTGATGACCTGAACTGCTACATCATAATTCAATCACAGCCTTATAAAAGCAAAAAAAATCAAAACAGCAAAATATCAAGATGACATAATTCCATATTCGCGATCGTTAACTTTTCGACGGCTGAGGATTTTCATTTTGTTGCTGAGCAATTTTCAGTAAATGTAGTTGGTCTTCTTGTAATTTCTGTAAAGTTTTCTCACGTTTTGAAACGTGTTGATCGAGTGTTTCATACTTCGACGCGTAATGCTCCATCATTTCATGGTCCCGAGCTTGTACTTTTTTATTTTGCGCGGCCAAACTGAAAATAGACAGCATCGACGTGAAAATCATCATCATAGTTAAAGCTGAAGTTGAAATCATGAATTCAATGAATTACAAACCGGAGTTTCTTTAGTTGAACGATTTCGCGCTTGGTTTTTCGAATTTCCAGATTAACATCCTCTGAAAAACATTAATTCATTACATTCAATATAATTCTCTATAAAAGTAACTTCTCACGAATTTCACACATAAGTTTCTATTGAAAGTATTCCGGTTTAGGGACATCCAATCCCGATTATAAACTCTCTACCGGGGCCGCTTCTATCAGGTTTACAGATTACAAACTCTCTACCGGGCGCTTCTATCAGGTTTACAGATTACAAACTCTCTACCGGGCGCTTCTATCAGGTTTACAGATTACAAACTCTCTACCGGCCGCTTCTATCAGGTTTACAGATTACAAACTCTCTACCGGCCGCTTCTATCGGGTTTACAGATTACAAACTCTCTACCGGCCGCTTCTATCAGGTTTACAGATTACAAACTCTCTACTGACCGCTTCTATCAGGTTTACAGATTACTAACTCTCTACCGACCGCTTCTATCAGGTTTACAGATTATGCTATTCCTCAATAGGTAAGGTGTATTCTGGTCAAAGCAAACGATGATTCCAGAATCAGTAGAAACCGATCGAAACCTGTCATTATAAGTCTTCAACTTAATGAAACTTTACCTATTTTCTGAAGTCGTTGTTGTTTTTCTTCAGACGTTTCCTCTTCGTTTTCGAATTCACTTCCCGACGTTTCAACCGTTTGTTTTCTCGTCTCACCGGCCTCGGTCGTCACGCCGACGTTTTGCGGAAATTCGACCGGATCGTAATCGTCGGAATCTTCGGTCGTCGTCGAAGTCGTCGCCGCCGAGAAACTCGAACGCTCCGATTTCTCCAACAATGACATCTGATCGCACGACGACGACGAATCTTCATCGAAACTTAAATCTAAATTGTTTAAAATATCCGAAGTGACGCTTCCGAAACTACAAATACTGAATTTCTTCACGAGTTTACGTTTCGGAGAATGTTGTTGTTGTTGTTGTTGATTGGAATCACTAACGGCAGACGTCGCTCCGATCAGATCATCGACGTTAAACGTATCGTCGTCCTCGGCGTCCGCGTAATCGATCTCGATCTGATCGCGATTAGTTCGTTCACTAGAGTCTTTATTCAACACGTTTAACACATTGACCGCACTATCGCGTCGCACGATAATCCCCGTAGCTTTCATCTCCGTCGTGTCATCGTTATGACGACTATTGTCTAAACTGTTCGCGTCGATATCGTCGTAATCGTGATCGGATAATTCGCTCTCTGCGATTGGAGCGACGAAACTCATCTTTCGAACCGGTTCCATCTGCTTGGAGTCCTCCTCCGTTTGCTCAGTGGTCTCTGTTATCTTGGAGTTATCCTTTGTCTGCCCAGAGTTTTCTTCCGTCTGCTCGGAGCTCTCCGAGTCTTTCTGCTGCTCACAATCTGTGGAATGATTGACTTCTACATTGTTATTTTCTACATTTGTCTCTCCCGGTTCGATCTTTCGAATGTTTCCATCCGATGGTTTCGGAGGTAAGGGTGGCACCGGCGGAGGCGGCAGACGCTTTTTCTCTGTCGAATCGACGCTTTTCGATCGTAAATATTTCACGACGATACTCGGCTCGCTCGGTTTAACGCCACGCGGAGGTAACGCCGGCGGCGCAGACGGCGTTTTGTCCTGATCGGATTTCAGACCGCGTAGATCTTCGATCATTTCGTAATCGTCCTGGTAACAATCATCCGATTGCGCGACACAACCAGCTCCGGCGCTTAATCTATTTTCTAATAAAGAATCATCACAATCAATGCCACTGTCTTTTTTACGACCTTCCTGATCTTTATCAACGCTGGAAGATGCAGTTTTTTGAGAATCTTCCACATTTTCTACAATTTCCACATTATTCCCATTTTTCAAATCATCCCCATTTTCTAGATTATCCACATTTTCCACGACAGTTTGATCGTGTTTATTATTATCACTGATATCGTCCCCGGACTGATATCCGGACGCGACCGAATCTCGTTTATCGTTATCACTCGGAACCGAATCGAAAACAACATCGTCACCGACGCTATCTCGATTACTCTCTAAAACAGCGCCATCTACGACCGGAAAATCGGTTTCCATCGGCGACGACACAGCGTCGAGATTCTCCAGCGAAAACTGGCGATGTATTTCTAAAACGGCGTCGAGTATTTCGTCGTCCTCGGCGTCGTCAACCGCCGGAATGTCGAAATCGGAACTGACCGAAGCTGATTTACTACGAACGCTACTCGAACGCTTCTTATCAATATCTACCATCGCGTAGGGCGCAACGAGGGGGGTCATTTCAGAATCACAGGGCTCTCCGTCTGCTATGAGAGGGGTCATCTCAGAATCACCGAGATCCCCGTCTGCAACAAGAGGGGTTGTCTCAGAATCACCGCGATCCCCATCTGCAACAAGAGGGGTCGTCTCAGAATCACCGCGATCCCCATCTGCAACAAGAGGGGTCGTCTCAAAATCACCGCGATCCCCGTCAGTTCTATCATCACAATTATCATCAGTTTGTTTTTTACTCTGCACCGCGTCGTATGGAGAAGTCGAACCAGATTTTCGTTCATCTCGTTCGTCGTCATTGTTGTCACGACGACGTTGTCGCGTTTTTTCGTAGCCGCTGTTCGTTTCATCGGTTTGTTTCGTCGTTGCGAACACGTCGAGATCTTTCGTCGAACTGCTTTCGGTCGACGAATCTTTCAAGAAGAATTGTTCCTCGTACGAGTTGATGCTCATTCGTTGCGCCCACTCGTCGCTGGTCATCGACGCCGGTGATTTCGGTGAGATCGTACTCTGATTGTCATCGTCTTCGTCCGATGATTCCGGTAAAGGTTGACCGATTCCTGTCTCTTTAATCAGTATCGCGATCCATTTACCCTGTTCTATTGTATTCTGGGGCTGAAAAATAAATACGTTACATCAATAAAACCTTCAAGTACTGGACTCAGTCGTCACAAATCTCAGGTTAGAATTACAGTAAACTTCACCTAACACGGACAGACTAGGATCGAGTTTAGTGAAGTATGAATTCAGGTTCAGAAATCTGAAATAATTTTGCTTTTGTCCAAGTTAGTGAATGTACAAATTGATCATGTTTGGCGAGGTTTATATCTGTTTATTTCATATGTATTAACATTTGAGTCAAGCGCTAACTGAAAACTGTGGCTCTGGATCGAGGGTACAATTTATAGAAAAAGTTTTAACTTAAAAACGGATCAGTTTGAATTGTTGCCAGCATTTAAAAACATGAAACAAGCAACAGCAATCAAATTAATTCACGTTTTCACTGAAACTGGTCCCTGTTCTAAATACAGGGAAGTCCAAAAATCCATTCGCTGAAACTTCAAACTGATTTATGGCTCTTACCTCAATAAATGCCTTCACTTTGTCGCCTTGGAATATTTTAATCGAAAGCGGACGATTCATTTCCTCCTGAGCAGACGTGATCTCGCAGCCGAGCAACGGAAAACAGAATTCGTATTTATAATCGGCGATATTACGGAAACATTCAAACAGACCGTTTTTAATGCGACAATATCGTTTACTCCAGTCGGACATGTTCGCTAAACTGCTCAATATATTCACATGACCTGAAAAATCAAACAGTTTAAATGATTAAACCAGCCTGAATTTTCGAATTACATACTGTGTTATCACTATTTCCTATGCTTTAAATTTGTTTATTTTACTGTAAGATATAGTCGAAACATCGAATAAACTACTATAGGGAGACGGCCACTTTCCACCAATTTACCAAATCCCTCAAGTTTTCTCTGATTTTTCCATGTTATTACACAAAATTCCCCGAGTGACTCAAAGAAATTTCTAGGTTTAAGATGTTGAAATGTCGTAATTCATTCATTCTAATGAATCATGAATTGATAAAGAATCACATGGTCAATAGACTATCCGAATTCCCTGAATTGAAATTGTCAAATTTTTCCAGATAGTTTTCCAGCGATATTTCTGATTCCCTGAGTTTCTAGGTTTTCCAGGTCAGAGGCCAGCTTGTACTACCCTGCACTACCTCAAGAAAACATGTCGAAATAAATGTTACATATATCTGAACATTGTCGATTTTTCTACACACACACACATACCTGAAACACGAACATCGTAGAAATTCGTATCAGCCGCCACTTGTTTAATGAGTTGAGCGCCCTCTATATTCGTAGCCGTCAGTAAACGTCGCGCTTTCTTTTTACCCCAACTGCTGAACATGTGACTGGCGCGACGCTGGAAATTATCGCTAGACGTGCGTCGCGATTTACGGTTAGTGGGCGGGAGAGTGGTCGACGCCGAACGATCGATCATGTGACTAGTCGACAATGACTTACGCTGTTCTAGTTTCTGTAGTCGTGGAGACGGCGGTTCTTTAAATCATAATACAAACAATATTAATTCAACAATTCAAACTGTTACATTTAAATATACTCGATATCTGTATGTAATATACAACTGTAACTATTTAATAGCTTCGGACAGAAAGGGTTAATTGAAAATACAGTAAACTCTGTACCGGTCAACTAGAGTTAAAATGATCAAGTCAGTGTATCTTACTAAGATCTAATGAAAAACCTATTTTATACCTGATTCTCAACTAAGGTGAAATATTTAGTCGTGAAGCTACAGACTGATTATATACTTATAATATATAAAAGATTATAAACATAATTTCTTTGGATATAATTTCATAAATAGGTACATGTATAAGAAGGACAACCCCAAGCCCTAGGGAAAATAATGTTTCATCCGATGAACTGAGGCATAGTTAATGAACCACTGAGTAGATGTTTCATAGATAAATAGGTACATATATAAGAAGGACAACCCCAAGCCCTAGGGGCTGAACCTGACAGAGTAAGATGCAGTTTAACTGTAGAGAGTGGCTAGTTTACCTCGTAGACTATCTCCTTCACTGCTGATCTGAGATATATTCGATAACGAATTCTGACTGGAATAGTATCGTTTTTCCGACAGCGGGCTAGGCGTCGCACCTGCTGCTGACAGCGGACTAGCCATCGCACCTGCGGGCGACTGTTCTTCCACGTACACGTTCTGAGGAGCTATAATGCGTACCGGAGATTGACCGAAGAAAATTTTCGCAGAAGCAGCTTGAGTTAATTGCTGTAAGAAATATGAAATAGTTAGAATATCATTTGAATGGCATGTACACACTTAGAGGGGGAGAATAGATGAGATTAAGATGTACCATATACAAATTTTGAGGAAAAGAAGCGAAATTTATTCATCAAGAAACAAAATCAAAAGTTTAAAAACACAACATTTCAGACTCTCTCTCTCCAGAGTATTACTTCAAGCCTCATAAGCTGCTAATCACCTAATCTCTCCGAAATTCACTCAAGTTCCCCCTGTATAAGTGTACCCCTCATTTGTAGTTATTTCTTTGCACCTGATGATGGTCTCTGAGTCCAAAAATTTAGTGCCTTTTTACTTTTGTTTTCATTTCTTGATAAATGAATTTCGCTGATTTATAAATGAGTTCATTCTAACGTTTCGAGGTTTTAACTAAACTTCATCGGCAGAGAATCGAAAATGATTATCATGAAGATTAGTCAAACCCTTGAAACATTGGAATAATAGATTTATTAATAAATCATTATTCCAAATCCTTAATTATTGTTTCACACCTGCCAAAATGGTCTCTAGAGAGAGTTTGAAACATCGTGTCGTTTCACTTTCACTTTTGTGTCATTTCACTTTTGATTTCATTTCTTGATAACATTTTTTGTGGGTTTAATCTTATCAATTGAAATATTGGTAATAAGGGGATGAAACGTTGACAATTATACAAATGTTGTACTTACATCGATCCACATGATAGCTCGATCGTGAGTTTCCGTGCTGAACAGATACGTTTTATACCCGGGTTTCGACATGCGTATAACGTGACTTCGTTTCAAATCGTTTTCGATATATTCCAAGTCGAATCCGTCGAGACGAATATCGAACTGCGGATGACTGTCGCGTTCCGATTTATAAATCACCATCCGACTCGGCGCGATCACGCAGAAACGTCTGCTCCACGTTAATTTACCTTTGAACGTTAATTCACCGGAAAATAAAACGTTTCGCAGGAAATCCAACGAGAACTCGTCGTCGAAAGATTTATCTTTGTCGCGATCTTTTTCGCGTTCTTTTCTTCGTTTCGTTTTACTTCGTCGTAAACTTCGAAATCTGAAAAAAAAGAAATCAAAAATAGGTCGCTACAAACAACTCACAATCCGTGTCCGCAGTTCTAGGCTAAAGATTGACTCCTGTTGACCAGTTCCATTAGAACCAATCCAACTCCCTATCAGTTCTATAGACAATCCATCAGTTTAAAGATCGTGATTTCAGTCTAAAAGTGGTCTTTAATCATAAGACTATTCAGAAGTTTTGTTAGAATATATAACTAAGTTGGTCTTAGACTTGAATCTAGGCTATAACTGCAACTGGCCCCTGGGGCTAGTTGCACAGTTGTGACTTAAGTCCAAAAGTGGTCTTAAATCTTAAGACTGGTCTTAAGTTGTTAGATTGGCTCTAGAACTAAGTTGGTCTTAGACTGGTCTTAAGTCTAAGCCATGACTATGCAACTGGCCCCTGGGGTTTAAGATCAGCCTAAGCTCATCTTATTTCTATAGCCAATATAACAGCTTAAGACTTATTGGTCACAAGTACGCAACAGGGTTTAGGGTTAAATGAAACATTGGAAATCAACTACCGGCCGGGTAAATGTAAATGAGTGGAATTGTGGAACCTGCAGTCAGAATATTTTACCTCGTGAAAGTAGAAGTTAGTGAACTGGTGCTTTGTCCTTCCTTTAAGTTGTGTGACGGGTCTAATAAATCCTCGCGACTACTCGTGTTTCCTCTATTCTCATCATATTCCTCATATGAAGTATCATCTGTAACAACATGAAACCCATGAATAACATTGGTCCAAATCAGGGTTGGGTTTCATAGATGTGGAAGAAAGATAGTCCCTGGGAACATTTTGAAATTTGTCAGTTATATCCATGGTTTCTCATTGTTATTATGGTGGTTGTCACCCAAATTGAGGATTTACCCCTAGGGATAACTTGGATACCCAGTCTATAAAACCAGGCCCTGGGGATTTGCTGCTTTATTGTGAACAGCAATATTCTACAATTAATCATAAATTACGCGGTAACGGAATATTCAACTACGAATATCTGTTACACTGAGGCATGCTTCTTGTGGCTACCCTCATCCCCTCCTCCCTTCCTCCTCCACCCCCTCTTTCACTACTCCCTTCTACCCGTCCTCTTCGTAACTCTAGCATTACCTGATTGTTCGTCGATTGAAGGCGTTTTAGTTCGTCCGTTGATGAAATCGTCGGGATCTTCGGGAATTTCATAAACTTTAAACTCATCGTCGTCATCATCGTCATCTTCATCACCATTCTTCACCTGTACAGCCTCAGCAAACATACCATTCCTGAAATACACACAGCAACACATCATTAGATATTAATGAATTATCGTGTTATTAGTACGAGGAGCTGTCCATAAAGTACATATACAAATTGTTGCTGATTTTCATCTGTATAGGGAGAAGCAGAGCCCCCCTTGAATCGCTCCGAGGTTTCTTACAAAAACTCATTATCTTAAAGAACCGCAAATTGCGCAATTTATCAACATGGATTTGAAGAGCCTCGGAATTTTAATATCGTGTTGTAAAATTTCATAATGTTTAATGTTACGTATGATTGCGGTCGGATTGTACGTTATCGTAACTATGATAATGTCGACGATCTCCTTGACTTTATACGTCAAATAAATTCACCTGAATAAATTATATCTACGCAACCCTATATATATGTATATGTATATATATATATTGCCAAATAGATAATTTGACAATGATGAATTGCTAGTGGAAAATCTAATGTTCATAATCATCTAAACATATACATTTTGACATTTAAATAAATCATCGTTATATATTAACTATGTATACTTTTATATTAGTCGATTACTTGACTACCGCAGTATGCTCTATAGATGAACAATAAACATCGAACCAGGACGGCAGCTTCAATGCAGCTAACTTTCACTTTCACATTTTTGATTGTGAAAGGGAAATCTTTTCGATCGTTTTGGATCATCGCGGTCGTTATAGGTGAAAGTAAGCCAGAGAATTTTGAACACTTTTTTATTAGTATTTTATGTATATGTAGGTTTTATGTTTACAGCGCGAGCAATTAGTAACACATGATCGTCTGTCAAATCCTAGAAACGACATTAAATATTATAAACAAAACATAATACACTCAGTGTAATGGTCAAATAATTATGTGAAAGGCTGGAGAGCTGTTTGTGACTGTAGTTACTCTGTGTAATTACGTCCAAACTGCAAACATGAATAATAACTCAGAAATAGATGCATTTGATTTGGGGAAAGCACTCGAAAAGGTTTCTAGTCTGAGCAAACATATGATAGAGACCACTTCAGACACTGTATGACCGACAGTTGACAACCTCATAACCACCACTAGTATGTCGAGATTCAGATGGGAACTCAGTTATTTTTTTTGGAAAAGACGTCAATGACTAATCTACTCGTGCTAAACGTCACCTTTTGAACTTTTTAAGTGAACTCCGAGATACAGTGGAGACCAAGATTCCTGATTTACCCCCCAATAAATGACAATATTGTCAGTGTTAGAATTGCGAAATTCTATTATATAACAAAATATATCCAGGGCCTTAAACAAAAGTATAGTTCACCGAGCAACACCTCCCCGATATTACTGCCTATAATAACATGACATTTCATATATATAGATCGAGGCACTTGATCAATGTCTCATGTCTTCATGTTAAGATTCACGCAGACATGTATTTAACAGAAGAGGTTTCTACTTTCACTACAAATAGATGAATTTATATCTATGTATATCGAACATCGGTGAATTACCAGGTGTTGATTTAAGTTTCGTGATTCCGAAGTTCAAAATTCCACATTTTTTCAGCGCGACAAATCAACAACAGGAAGATTAAAACGACAAAGTGACATTTTAATGACGAAATGTACATATTTTTATCGCTGGAAACCAAATTCAAAATATTGAAGAAAATGATGAATAGCGTCCAGTGACAGTTCCAGTTCGGTCCACTGTTCACGCTGCCGAAATAGAAGTCAAATTGTTTTCTTTAAAGTCATAGGTTAATTGTTTTCTATCCACTACAGACAAACAGATGACGATGCTAAAAACATCCAAATATTTTGATATGCCCAAATTGAACTCGGTGAACAAATTTCTATCTGTTTGTAAGTCATAAATTACACTCAGCACCGAGACAGAATAGGCAGAATATTCGTGAAAAACAATCCTGAAAATATACGATGACGATGATGGTCTGGGTGCAGACATAGACTGGGTCGGGGGTCTTAACGATTAACAGTATGTACACAGATCATTATGCGTTTATTCAGTACTAAGCAAACGAATATGAAAAATGGAAAAAACCCCGATGAATAGATTAATAACAGTACGATATAATCATAATGGCTGACAGGAGATCGAGGACTATAGTGTGTAGTGAACCGGCGTACAATCAGAGGTCAAACTCAATACATCCATACAGAATAGCTGATCATATTCAAGTACATGCTTTCATATTTTTGGTAAAATACAAGTTCTCCGTCTATAGAAATAGCCTCGATGAAGCTATTTTTTATGAAGTATTTTGACCACGAGTAGAAAGAGTTGTTTGACCGTGATCATAATACACGATCGTAGTAATTTCAATGAGTGAATGGTCATACACTACTACACGTATCTTCAATAGCGGTTACTTTATAACTTGAACTGTGCGCGACGAGGACAAAAGTTCACATACTGAACATTTGAACACTTTATTACTGGTGGCACATATATATATATATATATATATATATATATTGTATTGATTGAAAAAGGTATAGAAAAGGTGGCAAAGTTTGGTGCCATAAATGACTCATTTGAATTATCAAAAAGAACATTCTCTTACTTTTCATCCTCACCATCACAGGAATCATAATCACCTTCTTCCTGAAAGAAATTATAAGAAAAAAACATAAATCATCAAAACTAAAAAACCTACTGAACATACTTGAAGACCCTGAAAATATTGTGGAAAAATGAATGCACATTTATTATTGACATCTTGAAAATGACTCATTCAGGTTTTCGGGAATAATTCGAATGAAAAAATGTTCTACTTCTTTAAACGGGTAGTCTAATGATTTGAAGGAGCTGGAGACACGCGTCAGACTAGATCAATCAATAAATGTTTCCGCGGAATTTCGAATGAAAATATTCAATAGTAAAAACAGCAATAATCGCAATGAATCGTCGAAGAAATCTTTGAGGAAATCTTTAGAAAAACGAGTTGTAGAATGAACCGCAGACATGTCTATTGATTACGTGGTATTCCTTTCATTAAATGTTTCAATAAACAACATTTCCTTTTGAAATCATATTTTGCGCAATCAAAATTAAACCAGATGAGTTTCACATTTGAGTGAGTGATGTAGCTGTATAATACAAGCATAGATTTTCAGTAGATATGTGTTTAACAACACTAAATATCACTGATAATTGTTATACATATTTCATCTATATTTCGTATTTCTTTATTGTTTTATGTCTCCATCTTATTACTCATTGTCTTCTGAGACTGTTTGTCTGTGTCGGAATGTGTTAATTGTTGTTTGTCTCACTGTCATGTCACTACTCGTCACCTTTGTTTTTGTATCATTTTCCATGTCTCAACTGTCTGAATCTGTGTTATATAAATAGCTATGTGTAAAAATAAAGTCAGTTCCAGTTTTGGTATTCCAAACTGATAGTTCGCTCACTCGTTACTCTTTCGTTCTGCTCCGGATTTCCGACGTCGACCATTCTTCGAGAATAGGACAGAATATAGCTTTGCTAAATGTGTAAATCATTTCCTCGAGTGAATCCCAGTTACTTCAAGATCTCTGGAGATATCACATAGATAAGCATTCACGAAACACTCCGAGTTCGTGTAGTAACAAGAACATTGAAAATCTCAGCAAACTAAGAAAGAAAAGTCTGAAATATCTCATTGAGCTTATAGTTTATTGAATATCGATTTCATAAACTACAGCTCAAGGAAACATCTGAGACTATATCCTCAGTGCTGGGATTTTGTACCACATTACCGAGAAATTAAGGTTATAAGTAATTAAGAGAATGATTAATTGTAGAATCTTATACGAAATGATTAGATATTTTTTAAATTGACACGTACAAACGTTAGCTATAAATAATTATTCAATTATCCATTCTACTAGAGTGAGAGAGGGAGAGAGAGGGTGAGGCCGCTGTTCTTTTGTTCGAGATTTTTTATTGGACGTGTGGAATTTTTTCTAAATAGATCTAAGGTCGAATATCAACTTCTATAATATACATATTCCCATTCAGAATTTATTACTATATTAGATTCATCGTGAAGGTCATGAACATTGTTTTTGTCACCTCACTTGAGTTAAGCAGTAAATGTACATGTAATAGAGAATAGTATTGCGTACTGAAATTGGCATTGGACGTGTAATTGTATTGTAATTATATGGTTGAATAGTCCGGACATTCAAATATGAGTTGCTGGTTTAGCAATAAGGTTTTTAGTTAGGAGACATGTCATAATGATTTGATTCATAAGAGGTCAATCGGAATTTTCGATTGTAAAATCAGAATTATCCATATGCTGTAATTGTAAAGGGGCTGCATTCATTGTTAAATGACATCGTGGCTGCTGAAGTAGCAACGCTTTCGATCCCCCCCAAAAATACAGACGAGACAATAAGCTTCATTTTGGTGTTATCTTCTATTTTTCACATTGCTGAATATATTTCAAAGCATTACTATCAGCATTGATAGAACATTGATATTTCGTAAGGGGGTGCTGATTTTCAGAGGGATGGATGTAAAAATGAAAGGGGTATAAGCCGCCCCTGTAAAACCTGTTGCGGAGAACACTGACTGAGAACAGTGAAAGGTATATACTGACCTCATCAGCCTCTAGTGGTTTCCTACGCGATGAAATTGTTATATTCGTTCGTGAGATTTGTCTTTGTCGCGCTGCAAATACAGTCTCCTCCTGAGGTATCGGAGGCAAAGCTGAAAGAAAATAAAATTTTATGAAAAAAAAAAAAAGATTTTCGGCAGAAAATTGTTCACCTTTTTAATATAACCTCACAACCTGGAAATTATTGAAACACTTCATCTATTTTTACGAATGGCTGAGATTTAGGGCACGAAGGCTATCGGTGATTCTATCAGGTAGAACAGTAGAGCAGCAGCGATGATGTATAAGAGTTCTTGAAAAATTACATCAAACATAGTTGGAACAAAGAAAAACCACAGGAAAAAAAGTCGAATGATCATTAGCTGATATCAGAGACAACTGTTTAGTGTAAAACAGCGTTTGTTTACATTTTGTTTATAACGACCGACGCCCCCCTCCAACCCCTTCACTAATCGCTTACATCATCTCTATAGGTAAAATACCTCAACAGCAACAGCATCACACTGAACTTCACAGTACAAATATTTGCCGCTTGAAAATTTTGAAATTGGAAATATTTTGAAACTGAGCTCAGGGGCCAGGATCAGTGAAATTGTCCCTAAGGCTGTTCCAGGTTCCTTCAGTACGGTCCCTTCAGTACGGTCCCAGCAGCCTGAGTGAAAGTGTTACCCTCCCAGAATCAGTCCTTTTATAACTGTGGTCCTCTCTGTCGAGATAAATACGTCCCAGCAGCCTGAAAGAAAGTGTTACCCTCCCAGAATCAGTCCTTTTATAACTGTGGTCCTCTCTGTCGAGATAAACACATCCCAGCAGCCTGAGTGAAAGTATTACCCTCCCGGAATCAGTCCTTTTATAACTGTGGTCCTCTATATCGAGATAAACACATCCCAGCGGCCTGAGAGAAAGTGTTACGCTCCAAGGCCCTCTCCCTAGTTATAAACACATTGTGTACTGGTTATGCACCCGATGCAAAGATCTAGAAGCCCCAGATATCGGTCAGTTAGCCATTAATAGACCTAATTTAAATGCCAAACATTAATGATAATAGTTGTGGTAATTAGCAGAGTCTATCGAGTAGTAGTGTATAGACACTGTACTCGGAGCTGGTGGTTCATTCCTAACTAAATAACAACCATACTCTGATGCGAAAACTCAGATTTTAGTCTCGCAAAGAATGCAATATATGCATTATTTCATAACTTTATGATTTATTCGGGTACTCAATTCTGTTTTATTACATCGGGTTTTCCCCCTTGTGACATGTGATATGAGTCATTATTCAACCCGCCGAACCCTTACTAAAATCGAACAACCTTCTGGATAACCGTGGATCCAGTTACTATTTTTCCCTATATTATAGTGACCTCGTAACACCAGCGATGTTCCATGATATTTATTTATTTGTAACAATTGTTACCCCGGTAATGAAGCATATAAATCTTCAGCTTCGGCAAAAAGTGTAATGAATGATTCGATACCGGTTACAAACAGCTGCCAAATAGATCATACAACACCTACTCACTACATCCTCTCATAACCTATAAAACTTTGAACTCTCGTTATCAGTTCCGAAATATAAACAGCTCCGAGGAAAAATTCTGCATTTTTATGACTAGTGGTTTCTAACATGTTTTTTTTACGAGACCTCTGGGCAGTAAACGCTCAAACACTCATAAAACATATTTCAGGTACGGGCTGCGAGAGCGTGGTTACGTTCTGAGAAAATGATATAAATTATCATTATCATCATCAGTTATCCAGACCTCTACGCCGCCGGGTATCAGTAACAACTGTGTGTACAGTTACAAACTAGATAAAACTGAAATGTTCAACGTATTTTCATATTACTCCGACTGACTCTACAGACTCCTCCGGAGAGAAACAGATCCGGAGTGGGTAAAGAAACATATGTTCCCAGCAGGGAAATTCCATTCTGCTCGACATGTGCAACCACTTTCATGGATGAATGAAAATTCAGTTCGGTTTCTGGATTTTGACCTTTTTATACTAAACATTGACTCGGTCGATCTCTTACCAGACACTGATTAGTTTTTTTTTTTATGAGACAGAAGCTCTTTGAACATCCTGATAAAAATCAGATGTAGATTTTTTGCATGTTTAGGAGTCAAATTCAACAACTGTCGATGTCGTTCTAGCTCTTGTATGCTTTTCGAATTTTTAAAAAGATGATGGCAAACCAGTTGCAGTTCTCTTCAAGAAACAGCGTCCAGTATTACATAACTTTTACCCTGGGATATTCAAGACAAATCAATTTTCCGTTGATGAAAACCTCCCTCATTCAGTTGCCACTCATATTATCGGATGATACATAGTTACTCTTGAAAACCAGACCAGACTAACAGATAGGCCCTATTTAATTGTAGTAGTTTTCACCAAAAATGGAAGTAATTTGAAATCAAAAATAGTAGTACAACTAAACCCTGGACCTACAGGTCATTTAATATTAAACCATGCAACATTCTAAATATTTTAGAATCCAAACATGCATGAATTGAGATAGGGTTAATAATACCTAGGGTGCTAGGGTAAGGGGATAGGGGGTAGGGGGTAGGGTTAGGGGGTAGGGGGTAGGGGGTTGGGAGGTAGTACGTACCTGTATTAGGTCTGTGTTTTGGTAGTGCAGTAGGAGTAGATGAAGGAGGAATGTGTCGAGGAGGTAAAGGAGGAGGTAAATCATCGGTGATTATCTCCGCTTCACGACGTTTACTGCGAGCTCCGTTCGAGAAACTCTTCGGTCGTTCCGGCAACAATGGAGGTTCAACGTCATCGTCGACCTTCTCGTCGGTTTCCGTGACGACGATCAGCGGAGCAGACGTAGTAACTAAATCACGTTCTTCAGAATGTTTCTCGATGGAATTTTCGTAATTAGATTTTTTCTCCTCGATGATCGTATTGTAAATATTTTCCTCTTCAATTTTGCTGTTTTTATCAGTTTGTTGCGATGATTGAGGATTGTGACGATGTTTTAAACGATATTGTTCGATCAATTGTGTGGCTAAAGTGCGTAAATAAGGAGGTTTCGGGGGTATGCTGGGTTTGTCTGTAATAGTGCGAGTTGTATTTTGATCACAAGATGCCGAGTTCAATTTTTTACCATCATTTTCAGTAACTGCTTCTACGACTGGATCGGTGATTGGTTCTCCCATTGGTTCTCTGCACGGTTCTCCATCTGGTTCTTTATCCAATTCTCTATCTGATTCATCGACAGGTACTCTGATTGGTTCTTTGAGCATTTCTCTGATTGGTTCTTTGAGCAGTTCTCTGATTGGTTCTCCGATTGGTTCGTAATAATCGTCGGGATCGGAATTATCGTTTTGAGAATTCGACGGTTCGCGTCTGTCAGCGACGTTCTGCGAGCCGCGTCGTCTAGGTGGCACCACCGGTGGTACGTCGCTCACCGGCGCCACCAGTCCGCCGCCATCGTCCGGCGTTTTAACCGATGTTTCGACCAGTAGCGGCTCCTCGCGTATTCCGTCGAGGCGATCCGCGAACGTCGACCGACGTTTAGCCGCATCCTCCGAGAGTTTCTCTTTAGCTAACGTTATCCGTAAATATTCATCGAGTCCAGGAAGAATTTCTACAACAAACAAATAATCAAACTGTTAAATATTTGAAAATTTTCAACTCTAGACCGCTGAGTTGTAACCTCTAAAACATCAAAACGAGGCCATTAAATTCATGAGACTGGTCTAATAGAAAAACTGGTCTTATAGAAAGTCTCGTTTTAAGACTGGTCTTAAGTCTTGACTGTGCAACTGACCCTGGCATAAACTATCTCATCTGAGGTAATTTTGAAGATCAGATAGTTTGATTGACTGACAGTATGATTGGATACTAATCAATTTCAATGAAGGATTTACTGATCTACAGTTTGAGGTCTGCCTAATTTTCTAAATTAAGATAAAGTCTTCTGATCGAGGATGAATGTGTTTCATTTTAAATGATGCGTGAAACAGAAGAACAGGAGAACGTTCAGTTGCTGAAGTTGAGGGTCAGGAGAGTTGGCACTCACTCACTCAGTCCGTCTGTCTGTCTGTCTGCATGGTCAGTGAGATAACCTTGAGACTTATCAACGCACAAACATACAGAAACTATTTCATTATCGCAAAGATAAGTTTCAACCATTTCAGAACTATAAATATTGCATAATCTCTTACTCTCAATAATCTGATCATGAAATATTCTAAAATCCCGAAACCAAACTTTCAGAGCAGCGATACAAATATAATCATAAACACACATTATATAAACACGACATTTTCCTAGAAAAACGAAGTCAGCGATAAAAAACTAGTTACGCGCGTCGTGTGTAGGGTCTATGGGTCTAATTTCAGATCAGCCACTTGAGAGTGAATGTAAAAATGTCAAAACACCTCTTTACTGGTGCTTGACAGCAGACAAATTCTCTCTAGTATAATCGAACGCCACGTATGAGTTCAGATATAAGTAACCATCATTTCCCTCCAAATGATCAGTCTCAGACTGGAGACATTTTTAAAATCTGTCTAGTGCGGACAGAAAAAAGCTTTTAGAGAGCTTTAAATCTTTCCCTCCCCGACAATGCGATACATAGACAAAGAGCAGTTTGACAAACCGCGTTTAGACCTAATTCCGGCTAAAATTTTTAAAACTAAATTGAAAACGTATTGGGTGATTTTTAAACCGATAGGTCGACATTTGTATAGAGTGAATATCTGTGGTTTCTTCAGAATCAACTCCGTATGAATCATTGCCATTATTTTCAACGTCGCTCGCATTTTTTAGAACCATTTTTAACGTAAAATACAGTTACAGCGAGCAACTTGTGTTCTACATGTCTAAATCTTCATCGACACTACACTGTTTTACCGCTCGTCTAGAAACAGACAAATGGCTTTCAATTTTTAAGAATATTTTTTTGTAGGCAGCACTGCTGAAAATCGTAACATATACATTTCACCATTTGCAAGACTATGAGTACCGCAAGCCGTCAGACAGGTAGAAAAAATATCCGGTAATTATTTACACAAAGATTTGTAACGAAATTTTTTTAAAAATTCTCATGTTATTTCATTCATGTTATAGCCCTATATTAGCGCGGTATTCAAAGAACAAAGTGCAAGCAATGCGGGATATTTCACATCCCTAACTGCGAACAATAACACACTTATAATGGGCCGAAATTTTTCTGGTTTTTTTGCGTCATAAAGACTTTTTGATTAAACAACCTCTCATTGAGAGAATTTCTGAAGGTGTGTTCTCGGACTTTCTTCATAAGTACCGGTAGCCTGTCGAGTAAAAAACAAACGGATAATGCGTTATTTGGTTGCAATAGAAAGCCTTTCAATCAATCGGAAAAGTCACAAGGACAACACCAGCACCTTGAAGCACCTTGCATCCAACTCTCCTTCCTGAACAGTAGGTGATAATTATTATCAACATTTATGAAACAAAACACTGTTTACTGTTTACTCACCGCTGATGAGTGCTGAGGGTTAAGTGGCAAACATTTGACTTTATTATTTCACGAGGCGTTACACAAATAACTCTCTCCCACACAGATCATCTCCCCATTTAACTTACTATTTTCAATTCTGATATTTTTGTAAGTCGATACGGGAGTCATAAAATATGTTCAGGAAAACCGGCGGCCAAATGCGTGACCTACACGCGATGACCCCCTAATGACTGGTCTAATCCGGAGTAAAACGGTCGGATCTCAATAGGAGGGGAAAATTAGGAAAAACATACATTGAACCGATAGTTTACACAAGCCGTATATAGAAACTGATAATAGAGAGCGCGAAATCAGACATTATTATCATAAAACTAAATAAGAGTCTCACAGTCAGTTGGCCTATATGCCAATAATACCTATACACCATATCTCAATACACGCCAGGCACCGATACATTGATACCGACGAGAATAGTAGTTCTTCACGGATTTTTTTCTGATGGAATAATTAGCGATATAATACACGTGTATAAAGTAATTAGACCTCGTTAATATCGTTTTCTAATAATTTGATCCATTTTTAGGTAATTACGATTTCTATAATGTATTCTTTACGGAAGATCGGGCATTTTTTTTTATCGTCATGGATACAGAGAAGGTCGAATGCCGTCCGTTAATTCAACGGATGACATCATCGCGCGGAATTCTAAACCCGAACGATTCGGCACGCGACGACCGTATGTAGAACTGAGGATGAGCTGAAATATTATCATCGAAACTATCACGAAGGTGGTGATGATCGCGTTAACCTAAATATACAACCCCGGATGAACAGAACGAAAAAAAACAATATCGTAAAAATTAACGATGTCTCTGACAGGAAAACAGTCATCAGTATAGGCTGTAATATATAATCGCTTATTTCCTCAATACTTCACCATATATGTTTCCTGTAGTAGATATAATATATATATATATATATATATATCCGTTTGGAAAGGTATAGACTTACTTTATAATTATGATTTCAATCTATCATTCATTTAATCCTATTATAAATAGCCCTGAAATCGACGGATTCTTTTGGGCTGAACATTCATTTTATGGATTCATGGATTATTTCACGGTTTTACAAGAGTAGGCCTACTATAGACTAGGCCTATGAGGCTGTTCGAAACACATTTTTGGGGAAATTTTGATACCCCTCCTATCCCCCCTTTTGTAACAAGCTGTCATTTTGGCAGACCCCTATAATATTACGTAATAAATGTTACACCCTCCCCTTAATGATTTGCATCTTTATCACGGTTTGAAACTGTGGCTTTCAATGTGTTATGAGGAGTTGTCTTTCCAGTTAAAATAAAGCTAGAAAACGGTCCAACTTCACTGCTAGTTTCACTTCAAAAAAGTTGCTCATGATTCTTTACTTCAGAGAAATTCCAACAGTTTGTTAAGTAACAGATGCTGAGACTCTCCCTCTCCTTGCAACAATCTGTAAAAACTTTTTGAACCCCAGACGCGTAACGTAATTTTTGAACAGCCCCTACAGGGCAAACTGGATAAATTTCTGTTCAGTACAAAATAAACGCTATGCCTACTAGAATGAGGTATCGGTTGAATGTATAAACCACTATTCCAAATAAACTTTGATCCTTTTGTGTCCATATCGTGTATCAGGCTTTCCCAGAAATTTACGATACCGAATGTATCTTTAAACACAAAAGAAACTCGCGCTTGATCATAAATAAAAATCAAAGTAAAAAGCGCCCGGAAACAGCTATAGGCTTATACATCGATACCAATAAAAGGAATCTGCCCACATGAATTTCCTCCGAAGTCAAAACAAGTTTTCTATTCGAGTTTGAATTTTCTTTTTATTCCTGGAAACAATTTATGGGCATTAAAATCGTGAAGCGTTAAAATTTCAACTTGGAGCATGACCTCACTGAACTTACTTCTTACTGCTTATCTGTTAGGACTGGAAAATATGCTGAAATTTTGAATGCTAATGAATAGGATAAAAAAAGCGACAAAAAAATTCTGTAAAACGGCTACTAGGTAATTTAATAAAAAACCCAAATGGAACTGATACAAAATAAAAGGCTTCTAAACTAAAAACAAACTCTTTCACTGATGCAATTTCCTTATCTTATTTAGGGCCTACTCATTATCTGTCTGTATTAATTGCTGTATTTAACAAGCCATAAAAAATACAATAAAAATTGTTTTCTCAATTTTCAGCAATAAAATCCTTTGTACAGTAAACTTGTCTTTGAACACTTATATATGACAAGTATTAGCTTACCACTTTATTAATTGCAGGTAAGAAGAAAACAACTGTTTAAAAGAGTTAAAAACAAACTGAAACCCGAATAAAACTAAATTGGATTTTACTTTAAGAAGTGAGATTTAATTTGTTTTTACCTTCGATTGTCTCGATAGAAACTTGTAAAAGCTGACGTCGCATTGTCATTTATTATTCCCCATGTTTAACTCATCCTTTCAATGATATTCGATAAATCCAGCGCCTGGTGATATCGACGACGGACCAACTCTCTCTCCTCCGTTTACTACCTGTCATTCGAATAAACTTCCATCAACTTTTGCTCTTTTAGTTCAGATTTCTGCCAACAGATGGTGATAGTATTCAGTGTCGAATTGATTATTCTATCACTGCGGTTTATCACTTAGTTTTAGACACAGCAACTTTTATAACTCTTGACATTCTCAAAACAATTAAAACGTATAATACTCTCTGATCAGCGCGTAATAGGGACAGATTTTAAGTTAATTAATAATCCATTATGTATACAGTTTTAGGAAGAAAGGGATTGATTTTGACAATATCAGTTTGATGGACCAAGTTGGGTCTTGACAAATATCTGCAAATTATCTTCATTTATCCATTGAGAACCGATAGATTTTACCCTGCAACGTTTTATGCATGAACTATATTCAATTTTTGATTGTAATTTCTACTTACCGAATTGATCCTCGAAAACACTAAAATACTCGACCTTTCAGAACGATATATACATTTCAAAAATCCAACTTCACAACTGGCCGCAATTTATGAAAATAGGTCTAAGTGTATAACGGTCCCTCCAGTGGTATAGCCTAGGGTATTGTAAAAAGTATAGGCCTAATTGTGTGTTGTGCAAGTGCCAACTGGGCTGCCGACAAGCTTAGATGTGATTATATCAACAGCACAAAAATCATACGTTCCGACACTGCACATTTACACTGGGCCCGTTGACAGTTGTTGACGCTCAACTCGCAACTACTAAAGCAACTGGCAATGTCGTCTCAGGGCTTCCATACATAAGATCACTAAGAATTCCAAAAATCCTAAGAGCAACACAATAAAAGAAATGGCGTAGAGATACAATCATTTATTACACCAAGCCAGCAGACAATAAATGAGTAAAATGACAAAATCGATATAAAAAGTAAGGTCTAAGCCAGCTTAGAACCTAATGCGTTAAAATGTTTATGCTAAATCTATCTTAACTAATTACAATCTACAGGGTCCCTCCAGCTATCAGTCGTTTTGGATATAATAATGAGTTTTAAAGGAGAAAGCGTCTGCATCACTTTCATATCCCAATTACAGTAGACTCCTCCTAAATCGGTGCTGTTTATCTCGGTAAACCATTAATTTGGAGGTTTTGTAACAAAATTCCTATCCTTCCTTATTTGGTAACCGCCTTTGTTAGGTAAAAACAAATCCTTGTATCGATTTAGGCACAGTTACTGTATAACTTCTAAAATTTCTAAACATTGAAGGAGTTTTAAAGGAATTTATGGCATTTTGCTCAAGTCAAATGAGTTTCAAGCTTTTTAAGGAATCAAGGAGTTGTAGGGACCCTGATCTAAAATGTTATAAAACTGATCTCTCTCTCTCGAATGTAAGCGAAGTTCTTTAAAACTCACACAGTTCTAAAGAAGAGGATATTTAGTTGAATTTGCTGCCGATTCTTTGTCGTGATATTTTCTCTCGATGGTTTGAAGTTGATGACGAATCGCATGCGACGTATTCAATAATCCGTCTGTTTTCAGGCGTCTGCTCGTTCGTCCGTCTGCTAAATCGGGACAACGTTTCCGAAGGTCGCGTGTCGCCGTTTTCGTCTTGCGAAGGTCGTCTGGTTCGCGGTAAAGGCGTTTCGATTCGCGTACGATCTTGTTCACTTCGGATTCGTTCTGAAAAAAAATATTTCAAGTTTTCAGCTCAACGAAGAGAACCACCAAATTCAAATAGCGGTAACTGTTTACTTACTGTATCCATTTTCGCTCGAACTCCTTTCGCTGCGTGTTTTAGATCTAGGTTTTTGGCGGCGGGTAAAGTCGCTGGTCGCGAGCTATCGTAGCCGGCTAAACAATGCTGAAAATATACATTCGAAACTACAAGTTTAAAATAATAGCCGACACAGGTCAGAGTTCTTACAGATCAAAGTAATTCTCTTGTTTTTCCCAGATCCTTGACCAAAATTCTATGATTAAGTTATAAGATATCCAAAGTTGAGGCTGTTTCTTATCAAAAGGTTCCTTATGCCATCTAAGAACCACAGGACTCTGAAAAATTGAAATTTTCTGCCTTTTCCCTGATTTTCAGGAAATGAATTCCCTAATTCTCGCTGATCTGTAAGAACCCACACTATATCCGAATTGAAATCGTTTTGCAGTTTGATTATGAATCACCTCGGACAACGCGCAGGAATCCGACGGTTCGAAACTCTTACGTCGATGTGGCCTCCGTTTTTCAACAGCTTCGAAAACATTCGAAGGAATACTGATTCTGTAAATATAGAAAAGATCAAACATTTTGATTCCGATCTACGTTGCATTTAAAACCATCTTCACTCAAGAGTCGGACTGTTTACCTGACGAAGCCGGGAGATTCAGAAGTCGGTTGTTTACGTTTACTACGACAGATCGGACAGTAACTAGCGCCATCTTTAGCCTGATTGATCGGAACAGTGAATAGACGACTGTTTACGTTGTACGTGTGAATACCTGTTAAATACATTAAATACCGCATTAAATACCCCTAAAATACACACAAATACATTAAATACATACCGGTACGCCAGTCACATTCACTGTATTCTTTATAATACAGTCGAACTTGTCCTCTGTCACATTACCGCAGGTGTCTCTATCTTTTTGAGTATTTTAATTTACTAAGTCATTATTTAGATAATTCAACGATTGACTAATGTCATCTCTACTTTCTGATTACTTGAGTCAAACTCGGTTTAATCATCATTTGGACAAGTTGTCACATTCCATTTTGTGGTCCCAATTGTGTTTCTAATTTGATTTACAAAGTCTTCATTTGGATAATTCATCCCTTGACTGAAGTCATTTCTACTTTCTGATAAATTAAGTCACACTCAGTTAAATCGTCATTTTAAGTCGTCGCATTCCATTTTGTGGCCCCCAATTGTATTTCTAATTTGATTTACTAAGTGTAAGTCGTTAATTGTATTAGTCGTCATAACTACTCAGACTTCAACAGGTTTCACTGTTTGACCGAGGGAAGCTTTGAAATGAACTTACAAGTGTGTTCAGGATCTGGAACGATTTCTGGG
Organism: Tubulanus polymorphus; assembly: GCF_964204645.1. NCBI lineage: Eukaryota > Metazoa > Nemertea > Palaeonemertea > Tubulaniformes > Tubulanidae > Tubulanus > Tubulanus polymorphus. The sequence goes on from NC_134031.1 coordinate 1,562,662, forward strand.
TTTGGTTCCTCATCATCTACAACTGGACTTCTGAAAATCCAAATATAAACTGCACTATGTTAAACACTATAACACAGTAGTAGTTACTCTGGACTCAGTTCTAGGGCTGCAGTTGCTCAACAGTTGGTTAGACAGGGTGGCCACTTGCTTTTCCCTGACATGCACGGTGTTTTCCCTGACTTGATGTGCTAAGAATCCAATCCCGTCAAATATTTAAGACATACAAAGAAATTGTTTGATTTTACACGATCTAGCAATTTCAACCAGTGTTTACTCTTACCAACTTTCAAGCAACTGCAGCCCCTGGATTAACACCAAAGAGTTAAACATTTGGATATGAACTCAGAGTTAGCTAACTCTCTAACTCACAACCGTCGAAACTGGATTCTGATATTTACTTGAGTTCAGGAATCGACGATTTCACGCATTCTTTTTTGTGTCGATTACGAAACGCTTTCATCTCCTCGAAGTAAACGTCAGGTTTATCATCTAAAGATTGTTCGGCGTTATCTAAAACACCGGCGATCCAGTCGTAACCGAGGAGAGGTCGTTCACCCTGACGATGTTTAGCCGTTCCGTTCAGCTGCTGCTGCTGGTCGTCAATCAGTTCTGAATACGTCTGTGATAATGATTCCTGGAACGTCACACGCGTCGGTGTCTGAAAATACACCACGTATATATATATATATTATTAACTACTTCATTTATTTTCTGGGACCCGATTCAAAAGTTGTCTGTTAAGATTTGATGGTAGAGTTAAAATAAGTTCATTTTTAGGGCAACCGACATTTGCAAAGTGTTATCTCCAACAAATTGAATTTTCTTCAGGAAGATGTTCGCATTAATCCTTTATCGACGTTAAGACCCTTTGTAATGCCTTTCTCATTTCTGTGCACATCAAACAAATCAAATCAGTTTGAAGCATCCCTGCTTTCAAATGCTTTAACTCTAAAGCAAAATAATCTTAATCAACAACTCAGGAACTGGGAAAACCTAAAATATCAGTTTAAATTCGTTTCCTCAGTCGCAGATCTCAATCAATTATTACCTTCTTAGCTAAATCTTTTGCTGGTGATAGTAAACAGGTGCGGTTTGTCGGATCGGTTTTCAACGTGGCTATTTTACGGTTGTTACCGTCGTCGTTCAGTAAAGACGGTTGTTGAATCGAACTGACTCCGACACTGGCTAAAGTGTTAGAGGACGACGCCCTGAAAGAAACAAGGTTTGCATAGACTGTTAGGTGGATAGACTCATCCTTAGCATTTATAATACATTGGACCTGATTCCACAGTGTTGTGAGTTAGAGTTAACTCTGAACTCAGGATCCAGTCCCACAGTTGGGAGCTAGAGTTAACTCTGAACTCAGGATCCAGTTCCGCAATCGTGGATAAGAGTTAACTTTGAACTCAGGATCCAGTCCCACAGTTGGGAGCTAGAGTTAACTTTGAACTCAGGATCCAGTCCTACAGTTGGGAGCTAGAGTTAACTCTGAACTCAGGATCCAGTTCCACAGTCGTGGATTAGAGTTAACTCTTAACTCAGGATCTAGTCCCACAGTTGTGAGTGAAGAGTTAACTGTGAACTCAGGATCCAGTTCCACAGTTGTGAGTGAAGAGTTAACTCTTGAGTTGAAAATACTTCATTTTCAGTTATAACTCATGAGACAAATTGTTAGTCAATTTGTGGAATTAGGTCCCAGGTTCTTTTGAAGGTCAGGGATTGGAATCCAAAATTCCCCTGATATTTCCATGTGAAGCAGCGATTATTTTATTGTATAGCGCTATATAAACGAATCAATAATTACCTGGTCGGGTAGCGATGTTGACTCGAAGGAGATTTTCGTTTTTCCAGTGAACTCGGCGTCGCGTAAGAGAAATTGAGAGTTTTACTCGGATTAACGGGCGTCGCTCGTAAACTCTTATCGAGACTCGGACTAGAATCGACCGTCACGTTACGATCGATGATAGCTCGTCGTTTCTTCACCGACGCTGGTGTACGAGGTCCTCCGAGGTTTCTACGACCTCGCGGAGACTTCCTCTTCGTTAATACCGGGGTACTCGTGAATTTCCTCGCACCTCGTGATCCCGAACCCGGGGATCCAGCGCCGTCCGGGGATCCGGCTTCGTTGTTTGAACCGGTTTTTAAAATACTTTTCGATTGTAATTTTTTTCGTGCGCTAGAACTCGAACCGGCTATAATTCTACTCTCACCGCTCGGAGTGCTTCGTTTAGCATCGACGGCGCCATCTAACGGTATTTCATGGCATCGTTTTCGAGGGCGAGAAATATTTTCTTTGCCGTCTATTTTCATTTCTTCGTTTAACTCGACCGATAAAGATGTTTTAAGGTGTGATAACCCGCGACGGTTTAAAGCTTGTTTCGCGTGTAATGTTTCCAGTAGTTTAGCATTTTTAGCTCGTAATTCATCGACTTCATCCATTATAAACTGAAATCAGAGATAAATAACAACAAATTACTAACAGCCACAAGGAACAGAAAAATACAAGACTAAGAACACATCTCCCAAGCTGAATGCAGCAGGTCGAAAGTGATCATATCTGCTCAAGTCTGGCTCTATATGCGAATCTGAAAATACCAGACTCCAGATTCCATCGGCATCGCGTATTGATTGTGACTGAGCAGTGACAGGGTACGCATACAAGTTATGTACGGCTCAGGCCTGCGACCGCAGCTTAAGTTAGTCAGAGGTAAAAAAGTTTTTTTAACATAATACGATAGGGATATTGTGGTTGGTCAAATAGACCCTGACGTGCACCACTAACTACATGTTACTCACAGAAGATTCAGACTCGATGCTAAGTAGTAGAGTGAGTAGGCCTATCTATCTATCCGGTCATCCTTTATTACCGAGATGCCGTATTTTACCGAGATGAACCGAGATGAAATTAAATATATCATATTTATTTATTCCGGTCATCCTGATTACCGAGAATAGATGCCGTATTTTACCGAGATGAAATTAAATATATCATATTTATTTATTCCTATCTATCTCTTTTTTTTCTTCAATTAAATTTGATTGATTCCCCTATAGTAGCTCTGAACGGCCCTCCCGTTTGAAATTTAAAGCTTAAATCGACAAAACAATGAACTACAGGAAATAAAGACAAAGATTAACACAGAATCAATCACCTCTATCTTGAGAAAGCGCGCTATAATTTAGATTAAAAACTCGACTAATTCACTTCAAAATTTTTGAAATGACCGCGGCCATTACGAGTATTGCTAAATCGCGGCAGTCGGATTTTATTTTCACTCGCTTCTCTGTGTATACTATCAAGCCTTCCGTGAAATAGTGTTCTCACGAATGACCCAGTCTCGGGTGCTGTAGATATACCGGGAATCCCCTAGAAAATGGCGCTGATCTGGAGATTGATCGTTAAACTTTCATCGATAAAGACGTTGATTTCTGTCGGATTAGGATTTGCTGTTTTATTTACGCTACTTTTAACCTATAAATCGATCTCTTCAAGGCCGAATCAGACAATAACCGACTTGATTCGAGGTTCGCAAGCGATGCGAGAACTGTACAAACATGGTCAAATCGAAGAGGTTGAACATGTTGCATTCAAGTTTCCTCTACAACTGAATCGGAGCGAAAAATCTATAAAATCATCTCAGTCCAGTGAAATCAAACCACTAGATGTCGTTATAGTATTCACTAATGCCGAGGATGATTGGAATTTAAGAGAAAAACTAAATGACAATATTAAAAGTTTATTATTTTATTCCTCGGCTCCGATCAACTTCTATTTCATCGGAGACGAAATCAGTCAAACTATCGCTAATAAAGTGGTGGCTAAATATGCAGCACAATTTCATATTACATCTCAGGTATTTACACAATGCATTATTGTCTATTCCGAAACTTTATTTATAGATAAACTGAAGGGCAAAATATCCACATCTTCGATGTTTCTTGATTATTTCAGGTGGTAAGAATTGATGTGTTCAGTATTGCTAGAGGTTTGGGTGAAGTGATCCGTCCAATGCAGCAGCATTTCAGCTTTAAACCGGGAGCTTATTACAACAATGAATTATTTTTCCTGTCTCTAGCCATACACCGCGTGATGCCTCTTAAAATCGATCGAGTCGTCATGTTAGATGTCGACCTAATTTTCAAAGACGACATCAAAAAACTTTACGACCACTTTGAGAAATTCAAAAGTACGAATTTGATCGGATTGGCTCGCGAGCAGCAGCCCGTTTATAGACACGCGTTCTGGAAATACCGTAAACATCACCCGAGCACGCGGGTCGGTGAACCGCCACCAGGGGGCCTCACAGGCTTCAATAGCGGAGTCGTTTTACTACGGTTAAATCGAATGCGCGAATCGAACCTTTATAATCGGTTATTAACTCGAAGCGCTGTTCAGAATCTGACGGAGAGTTTCATGTTTAAAGGACACCTCGGTGATCAGGATTTCTTCAGTATCGTCGCCATGCGATACGACGAATTGTTTTATATTTTACCGTGTTCTTGGAATCGTCAACTGTGCCAATGGTGGAAGGATAAAGGCTACGAAACTATCTTCGATTTATATCATAAATGTGATCTAGATATTCATATCTACCACGGTAACTGTCGCACAAAGATTTATAACTGAATCGTCCTCGGTTCTTTTATACAGTAATTCTTTTACTCCTTCTAATTATACCACTTGCCAAATGTGTTCATTTTATAAAAATGTGTTGTTTATGATTTAGTTTGAACTTATAACATGTTTTCCATATCTTCACGTAATCGATGTTCATTTTTACATTTTTCACCGTATTTTATACAATATTTTGTATGCATTTCATTCAATTTTAATACGAAGCCTTAAATGTTTGTATCTTGTTATAATACTCATCAGTATGCAATTAAATATGAGTTAATTAAGACTTTTTTCTTTTCGATGTTTTCATGGTTTTTTCTGCGGAACTCCAAATAGCCGCCATCCATATCAAACTTATTAAATCGAGAAACTGAAAACATTTTAGGAAAGATTATTTTTTCTTTTATTACATTGAGATTAATTTTTACAATATCAGTCCACGAAAAATTTCTCGAAAAACATCAACGGGCTGTTCACAACTAGACATGTTTAATCACTACGACAATAATTAAGAGATTAATTAAATTATCCCTGGTAGAATTTCGGTAAATCGTCGTTAAGAATAAGACGTCTTTCGACACCTTTCTCGGTGATTGTAGCAGTTCTTATAACACCGCCACTCGATCCATCACGAATCATCGCCAGAGCAAGAGCTGAAAAAAACAACATCAAACTTAACCTGCTGTCAATCGGAGGAGGGGGCAGGAAAACCCTGTTAGCTTAACTTTGGCTTATCTAGCTAAACAGCTTTAAATAAGAGGCCCCATGAAATCATAACAATAGTTTGGTTAACAGCGTTTTCCTGCACCCATTTACGTCCAACCACAGTGAGCACTAACAGGGGGGTTTTCCTGCCCCAGCCATGTGATACTCTGGGGCTGCAGTTGCTCAAAAGTGGGTTACAGTTAACCAGTGGATATTTGACATATAGTGACAATGAAAAGTTCATTGTTTCTATAGTATTTATCCGCCAGTTACCTTTAACCACCTTTGGAGCAACTGACCCCTGGCAGTCAAATACTTACAGTTTGTTACGAAATCTTCACATTCTTTTTTGGTCATATTTTCCTTGAAATGTGCATCGACGTAACCCCAGATATACGTGCTGCCTGAACCTCCGACAGCTACTGGTTGTCTGATCAATGCTCCCCCTAGTGGCACTGAATATACCTACAATTACAAATACCGAGTTATCAGCACCTGCTCACAGAGACTGCTGTAGATGATGAGAAGCAGGGAATCAGGAATCACGAATTCATACCTGTCCTCCTTTTTGTTTATCCCAGCCGGCTACGATAATTCCGGCTGATATTTGATCTCTGTATCCGTAGCACATATTCTGAAAGATGCGCGCTGCCGTGGCAACGGTTGGCTCATCATTCATTTGCATCCTAGAATTAAATAAAACATACTTTAACTGAAACACTTTAGAAATATCTCAACGCAATTGCTTTGTGTCTAAACTGAATTTTCAACGAAGGAACCCGTAATGTAACTAGGCGAGTTAGGCAACTAATGTGTAAGAATGAAACCTTGAATGATGTTTGTTGTAAAAACTTACTTGTAAAAGTTCATGTTATATTTACAGATATCGGCGACAGCTTGAGTATCGGCTGATGAACCAGATCGACAACAATAAATATTATCAGTTATACATGTCAATTTATCAGTCACACGATTCGGGATATACGACCTACAATGGAAAGAGTCAGATGATAATGGAAGCAAGAAAATAGATGTAGGGCTAACCTAAAGTGATACGGATTTAGACTGTGGTCGGTCCTTCTCGGAGTAACACTAACCCCGTAGTTGTTCGTGAGTCTGCCCCAATAACGACTCCACCATCGAATTCAACAGCAAAAATTGACGTCTGCAAATACATAAATAAAGTCTTATCAACAAGTTACTTAGCGTTTAGAAGACAGACTATTTATTGATCGTTGAGCGACGATTCGATGCCAATTAAACACGTAATTAATCAGTAAGACTTATTTAAAGCTTCTCGTGAATTAAATTCAGTTTCCAATTACCCCTGTTGTGTGTTCAGAAGTCCAATCGTGGGCTCTGAAAGAATGTTGTGATGCATTTTTACATCCCAAATTCGGCTTTATCATCATTGAGGCTGCCATTTTACTGAATTGAATTTGACTTGACAGATGGCGCCACCGCCTTGTCCTTGTTGAATGAATACTCTCGCTTGCCAGAGTATGCCTCACGTTTAGATGATTTTTTCCTATGAGAGAAGAGACCAGTCATTGGCCTGGGACCTGTAGCTCTAGAGTTGGATAGACTGGTAACCTGCATTCTGTCGGAAATATGAATAAAAACGGAGAATCTTTCCAAAAATGGCCAGATGCAATTGTGACTCACAGACTATAAAATTTGTCCAATAGCTAAGTAACTACTTATGTGCGGCAGTGATGGCCTTGTCAATGTCATGAGAAATCTGACTGCTCCATACAAATGCGTCCTCGTATAAATAAATGATACAAAGAAACAAGATTTCAATTTCAATTTTGTGACAGCAACACTGTATTTATCTTATCTGCACTAAATCTTTACAAAAACATAGATTATTTCTTATTACACAACTACAGCTTTGAAAACATACAACAAAGGCTGGTTTTCATGTGGGGAGACCTGCTGCCAGCCTTGAACATACATACATACATACACAATATAAAAAAAAATATCAGTACTCAACCCACAATGGTTGTCATAATTACTATATTATTTACAAAGTATTCTGTTATCACTAAAAAAAAATTTTTACTTCGATTGTATTCATTCAATGCATGAAATTACGATTTTCCAAACAACTGTGAAAATATAATCAACAAAGAGAACATTAATTGCATTAACTCTGCCTTAATTAGTTTGTATGAAGTGAGTCATGAAGATAGAAGGCATTGTATGATACCCAGATCAATTACTGGCGATGAGACCAAAGCACAAATAAATGCCATCAGAACCTGTGAAAATAAAAAGATATTTCATTAAGTAAAAGCCTTATGATAGTCACACAATAGTCAAACACAGGGTTCTTACAGATCAGGGAATGGGAATCTTTTCGGAATCTGAATTTTTGGTGAATTGTTCTTGCTGGTAACAAGTGGCCCGAGGAACCTCTTGACTTGAGACAGCCCCTACTGATGATATCTACTTCAGGGGATCTGACTCTTTTCTTGAAATCAGGGAATTTGAATCTTTGTGTTGTTGTTCTTGCTGGTGATGAGTGACACAAGGAATCTCTTGATAAGAAACAGCCCCCGCTGAGGATTTCTAGTAATCTAATCAGGGAATTTATTGTCACAGGTCACCGGAAATCAAGGAATATTGGATTTAATTCTATTTTTAAGGACCCTGTAAACCAGATACGGCACGTAAAATCAACTTACACGTTTATTTCTTTAAAGATGAACTGTAATAAGGTGCGGAGGCAGCGGGTTGTACGACTTGCGGTTGCCCGGGTGACGGTTGTTGTACGATAGACTGTGAACCGGGGTTGACGAGACGATTCAGTATCGTACGCTCGGACATCTGTAACCTCTGAGTAACCGGCGGGATGCGAGCCAACGTCGCAGGAAGACGACTAACATCCTGTTTCATATCACTCAGTAACTCTTCTAATTGATTCAGTACTGAAAAATACAAATAGAAAAGTGTGTGTTAACAACCATAGATTTAGAACCAATAAGATGAGGGAGCAATGAGATATAGAACCAATAAGATATAGAACCAATGAGATTTAGAACCAATAAGATGTAGAATCAATGATTTATAACAGTATTTGTTTCCATTTGGACAAAATATCAAATTTTTCAGTAGAAATTTGAAGAAATAAATTGCTACTGTTTAGTTCTTGGACAAAGCTTTACTTAAAAATTTTTAAACGCTTGAGTAGGCCGTACACTTGCTTTAGATCTCGCAGGACCAATAACTCTCCTCTGCAAGGTCATGCGGTCATAGGGCATGCGCTGCCAGCTAACTATCAGTCACTTACCTTTATGAAGTACAGCATTGGCTGGTTTGTTTCCAGCCAGAGATTCCTTCGACAAATGCTGATGACTTTCAGCGAGACATTCGAGCTCGGCGAATCGAGCGTTTAACGCCATCGCCGGGTGATTCGGATCCTGAGTCAGATTCAGATACGCGGCACGGCGTAACTGTTCCTCAATTACCAGGGCTTGTTCCAGTAACTGAAATACAATCAACGATATCAATGATACACGACCTGAACAGAAAATAAAAAGGCTTAAGCGTGGATTTAACTGAAGTTAATGTAACTGCGACCGGGCTATAGATGTTCGCTTATAAAAATCAACAAACACCATGCATCTATCACAGATTACTTAGGAATTAATATCAGCCCATGTTTTCTCTTACAAACTGATTGACAGTAACAGTTGTTAGTTTAGCGATAGGGCTATTATTGGCTTCTATTTTCATGACTGAGGTTGATTGATATATTTGTATATTGATGTATCTGCGACCGGTCTATAGATGTTCGAACAAACACCAACAAACAAAAATGAACAAACACCATGCATATATCACAGATAATCAATATCAGCCCATTAAATAAAATGCTCTTACAAACTGATTGACTACAGTTGTTAGAGTTAGCGATAGGGCTTTTAATGGCTTTAATTTTAATCACTTAAGTTGATACATTTGTATATTGATGTACCTGCAACCGGGCTAGAGATGTTTGCATATGAATTCAACAAACACCATGCATTCATCACAGATTACTTATAATCAATATCAGCCCATTAATCAAGATTCTCTTACAAACTGATTGACTACAGTTGTTGGAGTTAGCGATAGGGCTTTGACACAACGTTCTGAGATAGCATTACAACTATAGATTTCACATACCTTGAAACGTCTGGCTAAGAATTTATTTTTGATTTCGAGGAAGTTTGTTTTTCCCTGTTCAGTTTTGAAAGGTTCATTGATGATCGCGAATCGCGTATCGTTTTGAATATCTTGCCATCGGCCGTATCCGTGACTTCAAAATAGAGGTCAAGGTCTCATAAACGCGATACAAACATCAACGAATCATCGATACAAGTTTTTAACAATTGAAAAGGATACGTAACAATTCCAGCTAGGAGCCAGTAGTCATGGCGACGATGCCATACTTCGTGTTCTCTGTTGATGACTAGCGCCCTCTGTTCGTTCTGCCAGAGCGTGTGTAACTCGGTAAATCCACCGTCCGCGATATTGAACATGAATTTCTGTTTTATTTCCTCTTTCTTTACATCTTCTTCTTTCAACTCTTTTTTCACTTCTTCAGGAGCTGTTTCTTCGGTTTTCTCAACTGTAACCCGCAAAAAAAAAATAATTATACATGTAACATCAGAAAAGAAATACATCTTATTTGTCATTATTGTTATTCTCTTCACCTTTCTTTTCCTCTTTTTCTTCGGCCTTTTCCTCTTTTTCTTTCTCTTCTTTCTTCTCCTCTGTTTTATCATCGCCACTTTCTTTGTCTTTATTTTCGGCGTCGACTTTTTCCTCTTTTTTGACCTCTTCTTCCTTCGTTTCTTCTTTCGGAGCCTCCTCACTTGTCGTTTTCGGAGTTTCAGAATCTAAAAAAATTCGATTCGATTATGAAATAAAATCCACACAAAATCGATTGATCAGAAAAGAGAAATGAATAAAATGATTAATCACCATCAGTCTTTGTTTCAGTCTCTTTCTCTTTCTCCACTGTCGTATCCATTTTTTCCTCATCCGTTTTCACCTCCTCAGGTTTGACGTCTGCTGTCTTGGATTCCTCACTCGCCACTTCTTTCTGATCCGTTTCCATTGCTTCTTCTTTCGCGGTCGGCGTTTCCTCCTTTTCAGTCTTACATTCCTCCTCTTTTTTCTCCTCTTCTGTCGCTTCTGTTTTCTCTTTTTCCTCTTTAACGACTTCAGTTTTGGTTTCACCATTTTCTTTCGGTTTTTCTGGTTCGTCGGGTTTCTCTCCTTTCTGACTAGGTGCAGGTGATGGTACCGCTGAACTATTCACCGATTGAGGTCGAGATTTCGTCTCTTTCTCTGTTTTTAATTTCTCGATCACCTCTGTTGCCGTTAGATACGGCATACTGTGAGTTCCGTTGATCGTTTCAAATTCTTGAACCTACAAGAAAACGAAAAATCTCCATAATTCTAGGAAATTCTAGGATTTTTCTAAAGATGATTTCAGTGAATTCCAATGAAGTCTTCCACCAAAATCAACTGTGCTCACTGATTACATTCTAGAGGCTACAGGCATCGCATAGTAACCTCGTAAGATCATTACAGCTGCTTTTGGAAAATAAATCTGTTTTGAAAATGGCTGATAGAGTTGAAACATGAATCCTCTGTGGGTTTTTAAATCAACTCAATCACTCTCTAATTCTTAGTAATGCCATTTCTTTCACTTAATGGATTAAACAAAATTACCTTCTTTCGGACTAATGACATTATTCCGATCCTGGTGAGTACATGTTGTCGTGACAACCCTTCTCGCGGTACTCCGTCGGCGAACGTATCCGAGTTATCGGCTCCGGGTTCACAGAGATGTCTCATAAACAGCGACACATAAGCTTTGAAGACTTTCTCCGATTTGTTGCGTAAATCTCGTACGAGCCATTGAGAATTGAACGCGTCTTGTGGAGGCATTCCGTACCTCATTACAGCGTTCAGGAACGCTTTCCTCTGTCGAGCGTTGAATCCTAACACCTGCAACAATGAGACAATACGTTGAATGAGATCAGAATTCAGCGGTAGATATTCTCCTCTTTGCTCTTGCTCCGGTAAGGAGTGAATGTACACAGTCAAATACTTCAGACATAGACAGAAACTGTTTGATCTCAACAAATTTTCCTAACTTTTAGCTATTTTACAAAATTTCCTGACTATTCCTCGAATTTTTTAAAAAGAAAATTCCAAGACTTTTCCCTGGTTTCTAGGTTAAGCGGCCACTCTGCCTGGTGGGTAAGTTGCGAATGTACCATGATGCCTTTAAAAATTGCACTGAAAATCGCGCAATTTCCTAAATACATGGTTAGATTTTTTTCTACGTCTGACGTTCACTACAAAGTGATCCGAGTCTCGAGAAACTTTGCTCAGCCTCATCAGACGATGTTCGTAGTAATTTAGAGATGTGTTTTGCGTTCATAGATGGCAGCACCATGAAGAGAGGTATTGCCCAGTTCATACACAAACAATTATTATGTATGTCACATGAAGAAGGCACTATAACAGATACTTCACTGTATAATACTCGATAATTCACGTGACAATATTCAACGCTGCAATAAGAATATGGATTGAAATGAACGTACCTCAATTTGTCCATTAACGCGAGCCAATAGAGGGGGTAACGGTCGATCTCTGTCTCCACGACGTTTACTGCTTCGACCTTCAGTTTTCTCATCAAAGTCATCATCATCTTCCTCATTCTCTGCAATCAATGTTAACAGTGTGAAACACGGACGATTTATCCAGATGGAATGGTGAATTGAGAGAGGGGCAAGATTATCACCTCTAATAATCAAGACCCAGTTCCACAGTTGTGAGTTAGAGTTAACTCCGAGTTAAGATTATTTCACTTTCAATGAGTTAAATCAAGAGTCAAATCTTAACGCAGAATTGTGGAACTGGATTCAAATCATTCACAAATAAATGGTTAGACCCTCTATAACATATTTTACATTTCTGAACACATTGAACAAATCAGATCAGTATTCCCCGGAACAAGATAGTAACAAAATACTGAAAATCAGCAGCAATTGGCAGTTCTGGGTTATCAAAACCGAATAATCCTAAATTCCGTAATTCATTCAGCCTTCATTATCTTGGTGCCCAAATACCGATGACCCACGATATACGGATGATAAACTCACCTCGACCGGTCTGACCGCTGAAATCCGAATCAAAGTCCGATAGATTCTCGTTCCATTGATCCTCATCGTTCGCGGTCATTGCGTCGTTATAATTGACTTGTTTACGAACTCGTTTGCCTTTACCGAGCGTTCGCGCGAGATCCTCCTGTTGCTGCTCGTAATGATGTCGTAATAGTTTCTCCCAGTACGCCGGATCGGCAGTATCTGCTTCCTGTTTGATCACCTCACGTTCTTGCTCCTCCTGAAATCAACAGAAAAATTATCAATGAACAATTTCTGTCGAAGACAAAGAAAACTTCAGGGGCTGCAGTTGCTTAGAAGTTGGTTAAGAAAACTGGCGGATAGATACCATAGTGACAATGAACTGTTACTTGTCACTATGTCAACTATCCACAGGTTAACTCTAAACAACTGCTGAACAACTGGCTCCAGGGTTTGTTACAGATCAGGGGATCCAAAATTTTCTGATCTTTGACCAAAAATTCCCTTTGAATCATAAGGTATTCTCAGGAATATTTCTTCAAAAGAAGTTTCTTGTGCCACTTGTCACACTGAAGAGTCTGAATTCCCTGATTTTTCTGCTGGGAACAATAAATCCAGAATTCCCTGATTTTTTTTGGATCTGTAAGAACCCCGAGGACCACGTCACAAAATCCACAAACCTCTTCCTCTGTTTCTTTCACTTGATATGTAGCGACCTTGAACGAACTGAGATATTCGTTCATCGCTTCGATTTTCTCGACCTGTCCAACCTGCGACCGATCGAGTAATTTCGATATCGCCTCGTCGTCGTAGACGATACGATTCTCCTCATTGTTGTCGGTGGTTTCCTCTTTAAACAGTTCCTCCGTACCGAACTTCAGGATGTCGTCCAGTTCTTGTTTAGACATACTGGCACCTTTAGCTCCCATTCCCGGCCGTACGACCAAATGAGTCAACATCATTTTTTTCTTGGCGACCTGAGTGATACGTTCCTCGACGGAACCCCTCGTTACGAATCGGTAAATCATAACTTTGTTTGCTTGACCGATTCTATGAGCTCGACTGAATGCCTGCAATCAAAAAACGAATTTCAATGAAACCATGATCAGTATTTTAGGGCTGAAAAGTGTTATCAGTAAACATCCATTATATATATATCGCTTATAGTCTTACAGTAAGAATTGAATTTTTTTCAGGAAATATATTTCATTGAAACATGAAAGAATATTTAGCAATTATCAGTAATCAATAGTGAGACCCTCAGTAGCATATTTCTTATTAGCACCTTTCATATTTCTGTATGCATCAAACAAATCAAATCAGTTTTTACTTGTTACATAACAAATACTGAAAATATCAGGAACAGCTGTTGGCTTATTTCAACCAGTTTAAATATCACATTAGTTACCTGTATGTCATTGTGAGGATTCCAGTCAGAATCGTAAATGATGACAGTATCAGCTGTAGCCAGATTAATACCGAGACCTCCGGCGCGAGTGGACAACAGGAATACAAACTGAGGAGCATTTGGAGCTGTAAAAACAACAATCATCACAATCACAGATACAATAAGAGACCTGATTCACTCTCACTCGCCAGTGGTGGTTTTACACTAACCGTTAAATCGATCGATAGCATCTTGTCTCATTGATCCAGTAATTCCACCATCAATTCGCTCGTATTTATATCCTTCACCTTCCAAGAAATCTTCCAATAAATCTAACAATTTCGTCATCTGAAAATAAATCAAGAATCTTCTTTGTCAAATCTCACAGACGTAAATCTGGGTCAAGTTTCATAGTTGTTGGGCAAGTTTGATTCTATACTTCAGATTTGTTCACTTATGGTGTTGTAACCTTTATCAAATGTTAGCTGACAACAATTATACTGATATTTGTGAAAGGACGAAATGTTAGTTTCATACCTGTGAGAATATAAGCACGCGATGCCCCTGTTCTTTCAACATCTTTAACATTTTCGACAATAGTTCTAGTTTTCCGCATGCTTTAATCAGCGCGCTGATTTCGTACGCTCCGTTCATCATTTTCGGAGCTTCCTGTAATGGAAATATATATTAAATTTGATTAAATATCACCTCAAACCAGAAGTATGTCGAGCGGTATGTGCACAGATCATCTACTAACCTCAGCTGCAGTTGGAAACAGATACGGGTGATTACAACACTTCTTGAGATCCATCATTATATTGAGTAATGAAACTTGCGTTCCACCTCGCGAGTTCAATGCCTCGAAATTACGAGTAAGAATGTACTTGTAGTATTTCCTTTAAAAGCAGAACGAATAACAACACAAATCAGTATTGAACTCGAAAACGAAATTCAATTCATGAATTGAATAATGCTTACTTCTGCATGGAACTCAATTCAACACGGATGATGAACTCGGATTTTGTCGGCATGTTTCTCAATACGTCTGCTTTCAGTCGTCGTAGTAAATGCGGTCCGAGCAGATCGTGCAGTTTTTTCACTTGATCCTCTTTCGACAGATCGGCGAACGTGTCTTGGAAACCTTGGAGATCACTGTCAGGAATAAATCGGATAATCTTAAGACATCTAGCTTTCCATGAATATATGAAGTTAAAAAATTTCAATTTTGTCGATAGAATTAGTTAGAAACGAGAAGCTTACTTGAAACGGTCAGGACTTAGGAAGTTCAGTAAATGGAACAATTCTTCGAGGTTGTTCTGCAGAGGGGTACCCGTCAATAACAGCTTGTACGCGATTTTATAATTACTGAGAATTCTGAAAAACTGCAGATGCAGAAAAAAGAGAGGAATATTTTATTATCCCAAACCATAGATAAATGTGAAACTCAAAAGTTAAGATAGCCATTGATGAAACACTGTGAGTCTGTTTTGTAATGATAATATAAAAATCTCTCACAAGCAATCAAAAATATAAGTCTGAAATGTTTTCTTGAGCTTGTAGAAGATTGAATAAACTGGGAAAAGTTTCAGACTTAATTTTTCATTCTTGTGCCAGACCCAGTTCCACAGTTGCAAGTTAAGATTTGACCAAGAGTTAACACATGAACTAATTCTAACTCAAACTCACAGCTGTAGAACCGGGTCCTGAATTTGTATATTACAAGAAAGAATGTTAATGATACCTTTGATTGGTTATTTTTAAGGCGATGAGCCTCGTCTACGACTAAAACGGCCCAATCAACCGAGCCGAGGGTCGCGTTATCGATACTGATCAGTTCGTACGACGTTAACAGAACGTGGAATTTTACGGCGCAATCTTTCTTCATACGACTGGCTTTAGAACCACCTCTTATCGCGCCTTCTTCGAATGAGAACTCGTGCTCTCTGAAAAAAATTCGAATCGAGTCATTTTAATTCATCGCTTCTTCAGATGAAGACATTAAGTTAGTGTGGCGCCACTTTCCGTCCATTTCCCCTGAGTTACCCCAGATTTTTCCACTGACTTCACAAAATTTACTGAGCGAATCAGAGATATTTCTACATTTAAAATGTTACAATTCATTCATTTTTCATTGAATGATGTATCGATTAAGAACCGTGTTGTCAATAGCAGTTTTCCAGATTTTTGATAAAACTTGTCAAATTCCCTGTTTTTTTCCCTCATTTCATTTAGATTTTTCTGAATCCCGGAGGTTCCTAGGTTTTCCAGGTCAATAGCCACACTGTGAGAAGAGATTATACGAAGAACAGACCTGGACAGTATTCATACACATACCTGATAACAGTTCTACTGTCTTTATCTCCGCAGTATGTCACCACGTAGAGATCCGGCGCCCAGAATTCAAATTCTCGTTCCCAGTTTATAATCGTAGATAATGGAGCGCTTATCAAAAATGGACCTTTACTGTGACCCTGAAAAAATGAACAATGTCGCAATCAAACGTCAAATCAAGATCTGGTCTATGATAATAAGTGCAGTAATCAAGAGACATACCTCTTTATACAGCGAATATAAGAATGTAATTGTCTGGATTGTTTTTCCGAGACCCATTTCATCGGCGAGGATTGTATCGGTGTTAAATCCGTACGAGTATCTCAACCAGTTGACACCCTCTAACTGATAAGGATGTAAAGTTCCGCCGGTTTCTTCAACGTATTCTGGCTGTTTTTCCCATTTCGTTTTACGCAACTAAACATGAAATACATAATAGAAAACTTTACTACAAGATCTCGTTAAAATAACAAAATTAGAGCGAAATAACCAGCAAGAATAATGAGACATCAAAAATTCCTCGATTTGTATTAAGGATCTGTCGGAATTCTGTGGAATGAACTTACATCACAAATTGGCCGATCCGGAGGTGACTTCGATACGGCACTGTCATCTTCTGATTTCTTTTTCTTTCCTTTTCCACCTTTTCCTTTCTTTTTCGGGTCGCTGTCTTTAGAGCCTAACATCATATTCCTACAAATCAAAGGCAAAATTTAGGATCCTTCAAAAAATTAAATTCCAATGAATGATGAAATGATAATCAGTGAGAGGTATTTTTACCGGTTCGCCCAATATTCATCGACACTTTTAGTGAAATCGACAATTCCTGATTCTTCTCTTTCCCAAGTCGCCTGATCATACGGTAGATCTTTCCATTTTACTAAATACCAGGTGGCACCTTTAACACTCCTGAAAAACATATACGACATTTGAGTCAAAATTCACAGGGTTCGAACTGACCAGGGAATCAAATATTCCCTGATTAAATCAAGAGATTTCTGCTCATGAGATTGCTCTCTGGCAAATTCCATCCTGCAGGAAAACATAAACATCACCAGACAGCGATGATCTGAATGAAGTACTGACCTATGATTGATAATTCTATGAATCATTAACCACTCCGGGCGAACGCCGTATTTATAAAATCGCTCTTCTAAATTATGAGGATCTTCTCCGCGTTGTTTTCCCTGTTGTCCGTAGCTGGAGCCATCCTCTAACGGCGGAGGTTCGTCCATATCGTTACGCCTCATGTAATTACGATATAAAGCAGGATGGAACACGTCTAACTGAAATACAACAATGAGTAGAATCATTTAAATGAATCTAGTCAAACTGAACTCTGAACTCTGGAACTGGATGCTAACATACCTGTAATTCAGTGATCCAGCTACAATGCCAATACGACATATCCTTCCATTTAATGAAGAATTCTCTCGATGGTTTTGTGCCGAACTAGAATAGAAAATAGCGCCGTTTAAACATGCTTGACAGAAAATCTCGAATAGCACGGTTTTCCAGCTGACACTGCTGTAAAACGTACTCGTTTCTTGTCCGGTTCGTGATGAGTGTGATCTAATGAATCGGCGTCTTTCGGAGGAACTGTCCATTTCCAGGTCAACAATTTACCGACTTGACCTTTCAGTTGTTCGCACTGAAAAAACAAACAATCTTTTTCTTAGATATAGAATATCTGGGCGGTGTTTTCAATTTTTCTACTAGTCGTATACTAAGAACCTGTTCACACTAAGCATACACGTAAAAACTTATAAGCAAAATACAAAAAGATCAAAATAAAGTATAGTAATTAAAGTAAGAAGTACATCACTAGCAGCAGTAGAGCGGAGCTAAAGAGGGTTTAGTTTTAGATTGAAAATAAATAAATAATAATTCACTAGTACGAGGGAGGGATAAACTTACAGAACATCGCGGACAATGCCAAACTCCTTCCGGTACGTCCTTTACAGGCGGATTAAGACAATGCGTGTGATAGGCAGACGGACACAGATCACAACACAACAATTCACCACCGTCTTTACATACACGACAAAACTCCATGTGTTCGTCGTTTTCCTGTTCTTGAACACCTTCCCCTTCCTGCAAAATAATATAATCTACAAGTTATTGACGAAAAACTGCCTTCTTCAAGTCAAAAACAGTTTCATACAGTAGAATGCGCTTGCCATGGCGACAGTTGTCTTGGATTTAAACCGATAATCCATTATTGCGTGCTGTCTGCGTGACTGATAAGATATTCAAAATTACCGGTACGCTCAAACTGGCCATGAATTCACCTGCTGTCTCATTTATTGATCTTGCGTCTTATGCGAGATACGAGGCAAGCAAAGTCTACTGTACTGAGCTGAGCGCAAAATATAAAGTTTAGACTTTTAACGATATTTAGCTTACACAATGGGGACAGCTCCATTTTCCTTCGGGAGCCTCTTCGAGTTCCGGCTCGAGACACACTAGATGATACGCTCGCGGACACGTATCGCACAAAATGATTTCACCTCCTTGTTGACAAACCTCGCAGTAATCCTGGTGATCCGTCTGCTCAAAACAAAAACATTACTTTTTATACATCTTTTTCTGACAACTTCATCTATTTTTCTTTTGTAAGATGAGAATCAATATAAGCAGGGTTCCTACACAAATCAGTCATTCTTGGATGAGGAGTTTTAAAGGAGGAAATCTCAAATTTTCAAGGAAGTGCCCGCATTTAAACTTTCTTTTCTAATTCAGTAACCCCCTTATTTGGCAACAAATCATGGTCCTAACTGCACCGATTTAAGTATATTTAGTGTACAACTTCTAAAATTTCTAATTGCCCAAATTAAAGGAGTTCCAAGCATTTTCCATTTAGAAGGAGTTTTTAAGGAATCAAGGAGTCGTAGGGACTTAATTTTTTTTAGAAGTAAGAATCAAATCATCTATACCTCATAACCCTCTCCATCTCCGTCGTTAGGATACGCATTTGTCTTCTTCAGATGTTTATTTTTCTTCGCGTTGCGGCCTCGGCCGCGTTTCATTTTTGATTTTTTTGGAGCCAGCTCGGCGAGTTCTTTCTCTACGATGATCGTAGCTTCGGCCTCTTCGAGTTGACGTTCGAACTCTTCGTCGCTCGTATTAAATCCTTTAGCGTCCTCATCCTGCTTTACAAACACAACGCAACAATATCGATTATTATTCAGTCTCCAAAAAATCTTCACTTTTTTCCCTCTATACTTTATCAAGGATTTAATCAAAATCAATTAGAAAAGGTCACTTACTGAAGCCGGTTTTCTTTTCTTCTTTTTCTTGGTGATTTTGATTTTTAGCGGAGCCACTGATTTTTTGCCTCCTTTCCTTTTCTTGCCGTCCTTATCATCTTCATCATCATCGATCATTTCTTCCTCACCAGCGCCACCTATACATGATAACAGTAGCATACACCAAATCAGTCTTTTATGAATTTTGCAATTTTGAGAGCAAACTAGACTAAAACTCCTAATTCTCAAAATTGAGCGAGTTTCTAAAGGAGTTTCGGGCATTTTGTTCAAATTGAAGAAGTTTTAAATGCGTTTAAAAGCATTTTCTGTGTAAAGGGATTTTTCAAGGAATTACAGTCGTAGTCGTAGGGACCCAGAAGAAGTTTAGGAAATGACTACTATTACGAAAGATTGACGGCTTCGAGGTTTGGTTTAGGATTCAAGATCTTTGTATTTCAGTCACTGCGAATGTTCTTACCGTCAGCTGCTGGTAATGATTCTGAACCGGTCGCTACTGCTGCTCCTGATCCTCCTGCCGTGTCTCTCAATCGAGGATTAATTGTTTGAAATTCGCGCCATTTCGCCGCGACGAGAGCCATGATCTTCGTTTGTTTCTCTTTCGGATTTTCGTTCATCACCAACGGTTTGATGTTCGTCGTGAACGCTTTAAAATTCGTCAACGTTTCGTAATCTTCGTCTTCGTATTCGATATCTACGTTCATCAGTCCGAGTTCGACGCAGATCTCTTCCGCTGTTCGTGTATCCTACAAAACATAATTCAGTTCTTGGTCTTCATCTTCATTTACTCTTCCAGGGGCCAGTTCACTATAGTCAAGACTCAAGTCTAAAAGTTGTCCTCAGAGGATAATTCCACAGTCGAGACTTAAGTCCAAAAGTGGGCTTAAGTCTTAAGATTGGTCTTAAGTTGTTAGATTGGCTATAGAACAAACATGGTTATAGACTGGGCTTAAGTCTAAGCCATGACTATGGAACCGGCCCCTGAAGTTGCTATATTGTCTATAGGACTAAGATGAATTTGTCAAATTCCCTGGGCCCGGTTTTATACACTGGTATTAACTTTAACCCAGAGGTTAACTCAATTGAAAATGTAATTGAGTTAGCCCCCGGGTTAAAGATAATACCATTCTATAAAACCAGCCCCTGAATTTTCCCTCATTTGTTCTAAATTTTTCTAATTCCTTGAATTTTCTAGGTTTTCCCAATCTGAGGCCACCTTTTTACTTGATTCACTCTATTTTACAAGTAATTCAGTTGAAAGATGGAAATGTTTCACAATAAATTACATTTTTAAGAAAAAATGATTATTTACATTTTCGATATCGTGTTCTTTCTTTTGTCGACGTTTCTTCTTTTTCTCGTTAGATGGCGTTGTCTCCGACACGTAGTCTAAATTCTCCATTTCGTTGCCGGATCCGATCGGCGATGGTTGAGCGATTTCAGACGTATCCGCGATCAAACTATCGATCGTTTCCTAAGACAAGACAAAAATCATTTCATTCAACTTTGAAATGAATTCAAACCACAGAATTTCTCGATTTTGAGCTGATCAAGATTTGTAGCGGTCCGACTGAGTCAAAATTCGAAAGTCACAAATTTCTACTGAATCCAAAAACGAGTTCTCGACATTTTCTCGAAATCAAGGATCGAATTGTGAAAAAAGAATATGTAAAAGAATATATTCGCAAAATCAAATTCAAAATCTATTTCGAAAGAAACAACCATTCCAAATTTTAACTAAGCTGTAACTGCAAAGACAGAATGCGATGAAATTTAAAGGTAGAAATTTCCTGTGGAGACATCGTTTCAAGGAAGTTGCTTTCAGGGATTCTAATGTAAGCAGTAATCTGCGGGGTCTATATTCTTTTTTCAAAAAGTAAGCACTCCTTAGAAATAGTCAGACCGGCTACAAACCCTGCAGGACTACGAAATAAGAAAATGAGGGGTAAATACCTTATAATCGACACTTACATCTAAAGCTCCGCTTTCTTCTTTACTTTTCTTCTTTTTCTTCGACTTTCTCTTGCGTCCGTCCTGATCTTTCAAACGACGTTTCTTGCCTTTTTTCTTCGGTTCCGACGAATCGCCGAAACTGACTTCGGGATCGATTTCATCGTCGCCTTCAGCCGCTTCGTTCTCCTCCATTTGTTCTGGAAAATAAAAATATCACGAGTCGAACGTTAAAACGAGTAAAATAAACGAAAGCAAGGACTGTAAAACTGGGTGTAACATTCTCTCTCCTAATCCGGTTAGGAAAGGGGTCATGTATCAGCCCAGAGTAGAATACACCCGTACCGTGACTCAGACGTGGAGAATTAATAAAACATCATTATCAAAAAAATTTGAAAAGAAATCAGTAGTTATAAGGTTCCAGGCTTAGATTAGTCTACTTTATAAATCAATTAACTTCAGGAACGATACAAAAACTTCACTCAATAAAAATTATTTATTCCTAAATCGACAAAAAATATCAAGTTCCCTTCAATCATGTCAGTTTATGAAACATGATGATGATTGTAGTCACACGCAAGAGACTTGATTCTAGAAAGCTCTCGGTGAAAATAAAAGAGATACATGTGAAATACATACATATATATATATATATATACCAGATATAATACACAGGGGTACACACACATAATAACACAATAAATCATGTAATATATATATATATATATATATATATATATATATATATATATATATATATATATATATATATATATATATATATATATATATATATATATATATATATATATAGTTATTTATGGTACACAAAAACAATTGCCAGGCTGTTCTAAGAAAAAGCTCAGGAGACGCTGCCAAACACACACACACACACACACACACACACATACATATATATATATATATATATATATATATATATATATATATATATATATATATATATATATATATATATATATATATGAATTCAATCAAGCATGTCTCAGCATATGCAGTAAACAATCCAATGAATACTAGATGATAATAGATAAAGCGTATTAACATTATGGGGGAAAACATAACCTTTATAAGCGATAAGTTCAAATACGGAATTTCTGTTGGGCATATGGTATCTTTTTTGGAAAAAAAGCAGCTCAGATGGTGGGAATATGAAAACCCTTTCGAAACAAAAACTAAGATACCACCAAGCAGATGTCAAAACATACATTTTATTTCGTTGTTCGGTTAGAAACGGTGACGACATTCGAAACGGTGACATTTTGAAACTTAAAATTCAATACACAAAACGTACAGAGCCCTAAAACGCAGCGGAGATAAATAAAATAAAAATATAATACCAAAAAAAGAAAAAACACAAACCATGCAGGCGAAACAGCGCTTCTAAAATTCCACGAAAGGGTTGTGATTTATAACAGCAGCGGAATTCATTTATTGTTACCTTTAAAAGACACAGAGGAGGTGACAGCAGTATGAGGAGAGGCAGTCGCGGAGAGAGGAACCTCGGTATCTTCATCCTCATCCTCAGCGGCAGACGGAACGACCGTAGGAGACGTGGATAACGACGCATTTCGATCTTTAACAGACGTCGGAAAAAATGACGGAAAAAGTTTTTCAAAAACGACATTTTCAAAAAAGAGTGAAATGTTTACACACGCGATCAGATGACACATAGCCGATTGAAAATATACATTTCAGAATGGTAGGCTAAAATGCGACAAAGAGTTTTAAAGATTTTTGGAAATTAACTGCGTTAGATCGAATCAGGAATTCAAAATATCCCGATAGATTTATATCCATGAAACTTGACAAAAACTTCCTGGATTAAATTATAAGATATCCTCAGTGGGGGCCGTTTGTTGTGCAACTCATCACCAGCAAGAACAACTAGATACCAAAAACTCAAATTCCCTGCCAGGGAAAAGCAAATCTAGAATTTTCTGATTTTAAGAGTCAGAATTCCCCACAGGTAAAAATATCAGATCAGAAATTCCCTGATTTTCACAATCTGTAATAACCCTGACCAATTGCGTATAGCTTCAAAGAACAGTAGGCAAAAACTAGTACTGAACGGTTAACAGGTTTCTATAAAACATTCAAAACTACTTTTTATAATTTCAAAAGGTTCATGAAGTCGAAAACTATCACTTTGAGAGAAAGTTATTTGAAAGAAAAAAATTTGACGCAAATTCAGATATAAAAGATTGAAGTAGATTTGGATGATTTCAGAGTTTACCACAAAATTAGATAAACTGCGTACATTAATCGTTTCATTCAGTTGAAAATGAAGAAAAATTCTGAAAATCCTTAAAAAAATTATCTTTGGAGTAATTTGACAGTTAAATAATTATATGGAACAATTACAAATGAAAAAAGAGAGACAAAGAAGAAATGTTCTGAAATATAAGGCTACTCCATTTCATTTGATGTAATATTATATATCTGAGATGATTAATATTAAGATATGACATTATTTTTTCATTATTGATACAATGTCAGATAAATCTCGATTAATAAAAAAAATTCAGTATTTTTCTTGTTATTCTCAAGGAGAAACCAGAATTGTACAATAAAAGTGAAAATGTCAAATGAATCTAAAAATAAAAGACGATACAAATTAATGTATAATGTAGGTCAAGTCTACGACGCATGCGCACAATGGCTCTGAAAACTAAATATTAATATTAATCTCGATATATATCCACACCGAAATTTTGCTCGATCCTGACCGTTCAAAAGCGCTCAAAACGGCCAAAAAATGCGATTATCGCTCAGAATGGTTAAATTTGACGCTGAGCCGAAGGTTAAAACGCGTTAAATACGGGGAAATCCCAGTCAAAGCGACAAAAATAAAATCTCGGCAATTTGCGCCAAATTACGAAGCACCGACTCGCTCTTATTCAACATTACATACATCACATTAAATATTCTACTATATTTCACTGAGAACGAATACAATAACATTATGAAACACGATATTTAGTGTAGATTTCATTCAAAAACAACGAAATTAAACGTCTTCGAAATAAATAAGGCCGTATCAGATTCAGAGACATCGGCGCCGGCATTTCAAATCTGTCTTCAGAGAACTCGACAAAAACTGCATTTCAAAATACGATACGAAAAGCGAATTTACCTTCTTGTTGCGTCTGTTCGATTGGGTCGTTTTCATCGCCCGAATCGTCATCGCCGCGGCCGTTTTGAGCCATTTTTCGCAGTATTTTCAGTATCCTAAAGCTCAAATTTTAGTATCTCATGCTCTCGCGTTTCTCGGCCTTTGTTGATTGACAGTGCGAGGAATCGATGACGTCACCGTCTAATCAATTACCAATTAGTACTCGAATCCCATAATGCAAAGCAAAACATCTCCTACTAATAATTAACTAGTCCATCCAGTTAGATAGGCAAACATGAATTGGTATTAAAAGGCCTCTTACGAACTTTTAAAGTTCTATGAAAGTTGTATATCATCGTCTTATTGCTGTAAATACGGGATTCGAACCCTGGCGAATTCTACCATTTTTATTTTCATCATTCAAATATTTAACTTCATCGAGTTTGTGTATATTCATTGTATTCAGTTAATTGCATTTGTGGATTTTGGAAATGTTTTGTATCAATTTGGGTCCAATAAAGATACATTATACTTTGCGGTACGGAATTTGAACTTCCCCGTACAGCCGTCCTTCATTTCGATATGTCCCTGCTACGCTCGAATGCGCGCGGATTTGGATCGTCTATCTGGAGCTATCTTTCAATGACACGGTGAGGAGATTTTAGTATTCTTAGCTAGAAAAACACGTGAAAAAATGTATCAGCTATGAAATTAGGTCGTCACGGTTTTTCGTAGATATCTTCTTCCTTATCTTGTCTCGTCGAGGAAATCAAATAACTGCCTTCTTCGATTCGAGTTCGACTTCGAGTTCTTCTTCGGCGGTTCGGCTTCCGCTCCTCTTCTAGCAACTTCCCAGGATATAATAGGATGAATTTAGTAAATGAAAGTAGGTGTCGTGTTTAGGGGAAATCTAACTCTATCTTTTAACAATGCAACTGCAGAAAAGATAAGTTTTACCTAAAAAAAAAATTCACCCCTTAAATTGTTCACCAAAACACATTATCATCCACATAGCCCTAATCCTGTAGTGTTGCTGGGATTGGAACCTTCAACCTCTTGCATGCGAATCGAGCATGCTAACCACTAGACCACCGAATCAATGTGTCAGACTTTGGAAATTTGTTTTGAATGAAATCAGTGACCAGTCAACAGTGGTAACCAGTCAGGTGTAGTGATCAGTGGTGACCAGTCAGCTGTGCTGGTGACTCTATTCACTAACATTACTCTGTTATTGCCAGGTTTATTCAGTAAAACAATTCTTAGTCCAGACAGAAGTTTATTATTTAGGCAAAACTAGGACATGAAGAAAATAAAACTAAAATGTTAAACCCAGAATGACTTTCTAGAAAATCATGCTTCTCGGTCCACGGAAAAACAATGTCTCCATATCTTATCAAATATTCTAAGAATTTTCATTCAAAGTAATGATTTGGAATTTTAGAAAACAAATCTAATCTTTTTGATCAAGTTTTTTTTACATTATGATATTAATGTGTATTGAATTTGTGTAATTTTTTGAAAATATGTGAAATCAGTTTCATTCACACATATTTCTGTAGATCGTAAGTGTTTCGGTTGAAGAAATGAAAAAAAAAAGGTACTCAAAATCTAATGGACTTGTAGCCCGTGGGTCTGAGCCTGACAAACAGATTACAATGCTGTTGGTGTCCTATAAAAGCGGTCGAAGACTTGGGGAATTACAATACTTGTAAAAATGTCAATTGTATTTTGGCGTCGAACAGTTTTAGAAATTAGTTTTTACATATAATTGAATGACCTTTCGTCAAATATATCCATATGCAGAGATATCAATGAGGACGGTGACGGCGACAGATGTTCGTGAGATAATGAATAACGATTGATTCACTATCGAACGTAGGCCTATACCCGGCGTTCCCTCGCGTTCCCTCGATCTGATCAACAGCGTTAGTGATCATATCGATTTAATCCTGTTCAGCTGTCATCTAACGACGTACTGCATTCTGGGAGCTAGCTGTAAACGACAGATATCCAGCCAGCCTGTCGTCTCTCTCCGCGCGAGTAACGTATGCTGCTGCTGCTGTGTTTCCTATATGATCGATGATTCGTAATCTCGTCCCGGGATGAAGCTATAAACAACCAGAAAAATAAAACTGGTCCGCCGGAATTTCGATTCGGGATTTATATGAATTTTTAACGCGTTTGTTGATATCGATGATGTTTCGTCGTTTTTATTCGTCGTCGGATTAAAACGTCGCGTTGATTAACGGAATATCAATTCAGCGTTTACTTCATCGAAGGTAAAGAGAAAACTGAAGAAAGCGATGAGAAAATAATTTCCTTTTTATTAAGATTCGTTTATTCGTTATGATTAAGATAATTTCTACATGAGCTGTTGTCATTTTTACAAGTTTCAACCTTATATTTGTGTGTGCAGTTTCCATTTACTGCGGGAATTTAATTTAACATTTTAACATTGATTCCGGGTGATTGTAAATTTCATCTGAAACAAGCCTTCTATTCATTGAGGAATAGGGAGGAGTTGTACTTCGATGAGAAATACTTCTGAATCATTTTCAATAATTGGCCCGAAGATAAAAGAATAATACGTGCAACAGTTTTAGAATTAATGATGAATCATCATGTGACACGGCGAGAACCGATCACTTATCGATCATTAAATTCCGTGTAAATCCGGAATCTTGTTTTAAACTTGAAACTTTTGAACAAAAAACCATAAAACTCCTAGTTGTTTTACTAGCGCAAAATATTTGATTATCGTCTCAAATCGTGATCGGAATTCGATGTTGTACGCAAAATTGTATTGATATTTTCGTCTAGATTTAAACAAACATGCCCTCTAAATTTCCTGGTGCCATTTTATTCCAATTATTTGACATATCGTTTTAGACTGAAGAAACGTGGCGTAGAAACCACACGAAATATTTCTACATTTAACTTCATTCAATTATCGTGGGATTGGAATTTAGAAATCACGCTACGGAGTGAATCCTTTATAATTGCAACATTTTACTGACAGTTCTCTCGTTTCCTGGGGCTGTGTTTACCCCCAAACAGGACGCTTGCCTCTGGAGAATATGTAAGATATACATATAATGTTTAATGCATATAGAATTATTGATTTTGTTCTATTAAATTGAAAATTGGCATATTTTTAATTGTACCATATTGTATTGTCTGCCTCACTATGGCTATGTTTCGTGTTGCTACGCGGCTGCATTTTTTAGTAACGGGTATTTTAATGAATCTACGTAAAATAGAGAATTTTTAGTTCGAGTTTGATGTCGGTACTTATTACTTGCATAAAAGAATCGGTGTTTATTTCAAATAATTGAACGTCGAGTGAAATCAACCATGGCAACAAGGTAGATCCAACAAGGTAGATCCAACGAGGTAGATCCAACAAGGTAGATCCAACAAGGTAGATCCAACTAGGTTAATCCATCTAGGTAGATCAGATCCTAGTGGAGTAAGAAAAATGAATGTTAGTCGCTGTCTTCAGGAACGGATCCAGTGACTTGTCACATCTCAACAGGTTGTCTTCATTGACAAATTAGGAAAGGGCGCTCAAAAATATTTGAAGGACTTCTACAAGTCTCACAAGTGCCGCTGGATCCTCACAAGTGCCCTTGGATCCTCACAAGTGCCCCTGGCCCTAGTCTTTGTAACATAGTAGATATTATCCCTGTGGAGTCGTTTGGCAGTCGTCGAGATGATTCCGAGATTCTCACAATGACCTAATTAACTGTCTCACATACAAATTATACCTAGACCAAAAACATAGCATAAAGGATTCTTATATTCAAGATAATTGATATATGATTAGAGACTTAATTGAGTACGTTGATAATGGAAATTTAGAATCGTTTTTGATTCCTTGCCCTAAAAGACATGTAGTAGAGGAATCATTGAAGATATTGGAAGTAATTGTCAGTTGTCAGGCATTCTTGTTGAATCAATCGAATCCAGGGACGGATTCAAATGAATGAGTCATTTTTTCGCGACGTATTAATTTTCTAAAAATAGAATTTGTTACCTCAGCACGAAATAATTGTCAATCAGGAATTCGGTCGAATTGATGACGGGGGACGACAGTGGTTACCGTGCGAGTGAGCGGGTAACCGGGTGATTCATTGATCGTGTTTGAAACGTGTTAACAGCTCTGTATTCCTCCTCCTCGTCCTCCTCGTCCTGTTAGAACAGGATATTATTGTCCGTTTCTATTATTCATCTCTGTCGATACGACACAATTCAAATAGACTTGCATCAGTTGGCTTTCATTTATATCTAGAACCAACACGATTGACAGCTAGCTGCTGTTTTAGTGTAAATATGAATTATTGTCATCGCGCCAAATAATCATAAAACTAGGGCTAAAAATAATACCTTGTTTCTGATAATCTGCTTCAAGTAAACTGCATGCAATTTGTAATCAGTTCATTTCTATAATTGCCGGGTTCGTTTTGATAAAGCTAAGAAATGATATGTTGTTTCTCCTAATCGGTCGGGTCACTTCGTCAACTGCTGTCTGTAATGTTTAGGTGAAAGTAATGTTTAGGGTAGATAGGCGCCTGTTCAACTTTTAAGCTCAGCAAAAATGAGAAACAATGTATCAATTTTTTTAGCCTAACGTTTGGATTTTCATTTGTATGAATTCAACTACGGCTGCAGCCGAGGGCGTGTAAACCACTTAATAGGATTTCCATGAAGGAATACGCGACATTTGTGAACATGAATGCAGTTTTGCATAAATGCACGATAATCCCTTCGCGATGAAGAGAGAATTGTTAATGTAATGGATTATAGGTTTTTACCTTGCGTTTAAAAGGCTAAAAAATTGATACCTTGTTTCTCCTAATCGACCGGGTCATTTTGTAAACTAAAATAGAATTTGTCATCAGTTCATTTCCATAGCTACGCGGTCTGTTATGGTTAGCTAATGGACGCTTCGTTTTAGAGTTCATGGTTAGCTTGATCCTGATTTGAAAAAAAGTTATGTACAGGGTAGATAGGCGGCCGGCCGGGGCAACTTATAAGTTCAGCAGAAATGAAAAATAGGGTATCAATTTTATTTAGCTTTACTTCCATATTTTCCTTAATGGACGGGATCTTTGAGAGTTTTATAATTGGACCAGAAAAAAATATCAGAAACATACGGGACTATGACCATCTAAGTTCTGTAGTCGATCCAACAACTTTACTTAAGACCTACGTTTAAGACCTTTTGGACTTGAGTGACGATTTTTCAACTCAATTGTGAAAATTGGTCGCCATGTTTTTCATATGTTTCTAACCTCAGGGATATACTATGATAGCGATATATGACAGGATTTGAAAAACAAAGCTGCTTGTCATCCTTTTGTTACTGATAAAACACATGCCTCCAGCTCTGAAAATCTGTGACAGATTTCTATAAAATGAATTGATAACACGTGACATTTCAATCAGAATATCCATCTGACATTTACATCTCTGTAGTGGTGGTATATGCGTTAGCACGACATTCTCCACTCGACCTTGTCCTGTTTAGCCCATAAACAGCATCTGCATTTCTTATTAATTCATCGGGGTTCGATGACATTTAAATTTGCCTTGGAGAGAAACGATAAGGACAGAATTCTGCTGAACAAAAAGCTTAAAGTTGCTGGTGACAGCCTTCTCAATTCATTGAAATTATGATAGTCATAAATGGGCTTCAAGGCAGATTGGTTCGTATCAATTCTGGAATTCTCTTCTGGCGTGCTAGAATACGCTATACCTATCCCGGAATAGCATCATCTGTAAACCCTGAAGCTGCTGTTAAGTTATTAGAGTCTGTGATCCAGAATTGATATTCCTAAACCAGAAAACATTCAATTGAAACCTGCCTTAAATATCAACTTTTAAAAACTAAATTCTGACTTATTACAAATTCATCAATCGATAGATTGAAATAATATTCACTGTCATTTATGATTTGTGTTTAATTTCAGGATGGGTAACACAGAGCTCCAAGTTCCGTCAAATAGAAACTATTGCTCGATTTTAATAAGAATTTCTAGATAGACGCACTATGTCAGGATGGCACAGCCTTTCCGGTTACCTCGGCTTCAAGCAAGGAGGAAGTAAGAATCTTTTACACAAATCTTTAATATGCATTGTAATAAACATCGTTATCTGTCACATAGATCTTCAATATAAAACCACTAAATCCTCTAAACCGAAGAGACAGACATGAATCTCTCAAGAAATAGTTTCAATATTCCTCTTATATCTGGATACCCCTTCTTTCATTTCTATGGACATAAGCAAGAACAGCATTTTTGTACATCCAGTATTTCTCTGATAGGTATACTGCAAATTATTATAGAAGAATCAACAAATGGAAATTAATATTAATGCTTGTTCCAGCACTTAAGTTGTTGATTATCCATAACCAGATATTGGTTCATCTAATTACACATTACAAACAGCAATGATTTTAATGTTTCTTGTTTTTAATGTTTCAGCACTCGGTCGACTGAAAACACAGAAACGTTTGTGGTATATATTTGAAGAAAGTCGTTGTTGTTTGTTGTATTATAAGAATCAAGAGGATGTGATTCGTCGGCCTCCGCTCGGTTCGATTGATATCCGTGGAGCATCGATTTGTCTTAATCTCGATCAAAACAATCAGTTCATTATCAGGTACCGGTAAAAATTATTCGAAATATCGATCTGCGCAGCTGTGTCCGTTAAACCCCTAGACTGTGAACTGTGTTTGAACTCCTTTAACTGCATTTCAATCTTGTGTTACCCATATTCTATGTCTACAAAATAATAGTAGTCCAGGAGCTAGCCCAACTTTAACTTGAGAGAATCCCACATACAATGAGAGAGATGAAGTCGGAAAAATTTCCTTTAAGCTAACAATTTATTCAACATTTCAGCTACCCCGGTATAACCTAATGATCTTCAGGAATACTGGGTATACCTTATAATACTTATATCAGTGTAGGATTCTTAATTATGGTTAGCCCCACTTTATTTAAAAGTTTGAGCACAAAAGGTCTATTGGTCTACTGGTTAGCACACTTGCTTTCTACGAGACCCGGGTTCCATCCCCGGTCAGTGTGCAAAATTTCACTGTCACGGTTAGAATTCTGTGAAACACTTCCCTTAGTTTCTGGGGTTTTTTTCAACGCAGCTTTCGAACCCAACTTCTAGCAGCAAGCTTCTAACAGCACAGTTTTTTTAATTTCAGTTCAAAGAACACAGATTACATATTCACAGCTGATAACCATGAATCTATGATGATATGGCTTCTCGGATTACAGGTAGATTGCTTCATCATTTTCAAAGTGTTTGACATTTTTCTAATAATCGCTTGATGTTTCGATTTCTATTTCATCTCGTTTTTCAGTCAAAACGTGATGCGTATTCACAGAGATCTCCAGACAAAACTGAGGTTAAAGATAAACCACGGTGTTCGACGTCTGTTGTTAAAAACAGCGGATTCGCGAATAGAAGGGTGAGAAATCATGAGACTGAAACTTTATTTCACATGGGAATTAACCATAAACAACTGACTGAACCTTTATTTCACACAGGAATTAAGTATAATAAACAAACAAAAAACTAAATTCAGTTAAACTTTTTCTTTACAATGTGCAAATAATCAACCTCTTCTCGAAGGTTCATGTAAATGCCAAAATTACTGACTATGATATCATTTTTAAGGTTTTACGATGAAACAATTTATAGTTTTTTCGAATATTGAAACATAATTTTCATTCAGAAAACAGTTACACCGGATACATTATATATGTTCCATATATCGGGGTAGTTATAACTAGATATGACTGTGTACATGTATATGTGAACACTGACAGGTGATTTGTGAAAACGTATTAAGGATATTCTGATAATGATATGTGTGAAACGCTGATAATTTCTCGATATTTTTAACACTATATTCTAAATAGTTTCGTGCTAAAACAACTTCTAGTACTCCGCTCTCATGCTGAAATGTGTACGGGTGGTTTCTTAAAATGTATTTATTTTTTCATTTTGACGAATTATGAGCTGAAATGTTCAATGTTTTTCTTTCGTTGGCAGGGAAACTCCTTATATAGATCTATGACGTGGGTAATTAGTCTATTCTTCAATAATTCGATTAATGGAAGATGATGAAGTTTTCCTCGGCGTGGAATTCTGTGAAGCCCGAAATAAGCTCTGAATCTGTGAAATCCTCGCTTCATGGAATTAGTGCTAAAATGTGTTGATCGGTTGTGGGATTTCGTTGTATCTCGCTGCTTCTCAAAGTTGATCCGAGTTTTGACTACATAGTTTATTATTGGACTCTTAAGACCCCCAACTCCATAACTGTTGCTTAGAATTTGAAAATGAATTAATTTTTGAACTCTTTAGTTGCAATTTCAACCAACAAAATGTAGAGCTGGATCCATAGTTTGAATTCTTAACTCATTCCGAAGAAGACGTGGTTGCTGAATTTTACATTTTTATGGATGCTGGGCGCAAGAATCCGATGACTACAATATCTATTGTTATAACTGTGTAGGATGTTTGAATATTTCTCAGATGAGAAGCAGCGATCTATAATCGATGAAATGGGGTCGGGTCGTTGCATGTTTTAGTTCTGTTTCGTATTTGCATGTTCATGTTTCTGAAACCTTTCTTCTGTTTGAAAAACGAATCGTTCTTTTCCAAACTGCTACTCAATACACGTATGATCACCGCCTACGTTCGTATCGTTTTTGTCGCCTTTTTTTATCGGAAAATATGAAGTTGTAACAACGTCCATAAACGGTGTACATGTTTATTGCCTAGTGACGGAGCTCTCACCTATCGTTGTGTCGTCATGACCAGATTTCAAGTGTTTATTCTGTCTCAATAATCATATAGAATGTCATAGGTTACCTTTATATAATAAATCCATTACGTGTAATAATTATTTATGATTTGATATTTACCGGTAGTTGTTCGCACTGATATCAGAGTTAGAGTTGTAGAGGAACCATGTTAACCTGATATCAATCAGTAAATGAGAAGACTGGTATTGTTGTGTGGGATCGATGATTTTATTAGAAATTATCAGGTTTTACCACTTTCGCATAGAATAGCTTCATCAGGTCGATCAGTCAGTGGAGAAACAACAGTATTTATAGGGAGAGTGACACTAGAGGGTACAAAGTGCGACTTAGCACCCAGTATTCTCAAATAAGTTTTTTACTCTCCCCATGAAGTTAACTTATTGGAGAGTACTGAGTACTAAGTCACACTACGTACCCTCTACGGTCACTCTACCTATAGATACTGTTGTTTATTCATTGACTTTACTCTTATGCCCGATGAAGCTGCTATGTACTAGAGCAGAGAAAGCTCGTAATTTCTCATAGAATCACTGTAACTACAAAGCCAAACTCAGGTAACACTAAGATCCTTACGGGTCGGATCTTTTGCCACCTGAGTTAGGTTTAACGTCTTCTTCGTATTTGCTGGATTTGATATCAGTAGTGTAATAGTTTACAGCATTAATGAATGGTTTATGAAGAGGTTTATATGATTAACTATGACGTCAATTATAACCGATATACGGGGTGTGTGTGTGTCGTTGATATTGTTGAGTTTGTTTGATTATCTGTTTAATCAGGTGGTTCTAGTATGTAATAGGCAGATGCTGTCTATTAATCATATACCTGAATTATACCCTGGGATCCAGTTTAACTGTCAGTTAAGATTTGATTAGACTTGTTGGAGTAGAGTCGAATTTAATCGAGGACTTAAAAAACTGGCTCAGGGAGGGTTTATAGTAATTATCGGTGTTAGATCTCCTAGAGTATAAGGACCTACCGCATCCATTCCATACATGTAGGTTAGATATAGGCTATAGGTATCAGGAACCCTCGATCAATAGTCTTAAGCCTAGCGCACATCGATGTGAGCGAGCTTACGATTGGTAAGCGTCGATCTATCTCCAGTTCCAGCCAGTTGCCCATGTTCTATTTTTGAGCAACTGGTTGTACTCAATCGCAGTCATATCCGTCGATGTGCGCGCTCTGGATCTCGACGATCGACACGCGCCATGCAGTTGCTGCAACTGACCGGTTGTAACTAGATTTCGATGTGCGCGGGGTAATCGTTCGGTAGCAACTAGTTGTCTCCGATCGCAGTGTCGATGTGCGCTAGGCTTTAGACCGATTGAGGAATTCATTGAGTGTAGAGTTAAACCTGGAGTCAACTGGAGATGGTTGAACAACACCTGTGTATTATATAGTATGTAACAGATGTCTGGACTAGTCTCAGTTCTATACGTTTGATAAGCAAGAATCACTTCGATAATCTTCTCATATTCACTTATAAACAGGAGTAGTAAACACTATAGGATTCAGTTCCACATTTCTTACGGTTAGAATTTGACTCTTAGGTTTGAAACGACGGAAACGAACTGCGGTTTATTTTAACTCTAAGCGAACTTGACTACGAATACTAGTTGAAAGTGGTTTCTACTTCTTTTTTAAAGATCAGCGACTAAAAATATGAAAATACTCTGAATCTGAATAATTTCTTGTGGATTTTCAATCAAATGACTTATCGTTATCAAATTGCTCTCATTTTTGGTGAAAACTACTATATTTAGAGATATCAGGTTGTCCGGTCTACAATTAGAGATATCAGGTAGTCTGGCCTATAATTAGAGATATCAGGTAGGCCTATATAGTCCGGTCTGCTTTGAGGGTCAAACTCTGAGAACTGTGAATCTGGATCTCTGTATCTAGTGATTGGTTGATGGTAGAACTAGGACCCAGTTCCATAGTTCTGAGACATGAATGTCAACGTCAGTTCACTCATCAAAAATTATCTCGAATTCTATCTTAGAATTAACTCATAACTGTGGAACTGGATCCTGAATATTGTGGTCTCGAGTTCATTCTGTAGGATTCTATGATAGTTTCATTCAGGCGTCTGTTGTACAACTATGATCAGTAATTCTCACGTTTTTTTTCTGCGTTTTAGAGAATTTCCGAGCCGAACGTTTCACCGATCGTGCGCGGAGGCAGCGTAAATAAAGACGACAGCCATGTTTTTACGCGCGGAGGCTCGTTAAAGGCGTCGACTCGGTTATATCGTATGAAACGTGAATCACACACGCCTCCCGTTCTGTTGCAACGAATGGATACAATTGACAGCGAGAAAGATTGCGATTCCGTTAAAACTATTAATATTCCTACGCAAGGTTTGTTACATAATTGGTTTGGTCCGTCTGTGGACTCAGTCCTACAGTTCTTGGATCTGAAATAAACCCCTGTTTCATTTTCAGGGGCACAATTCAAATCAATGAACCTAGTTAATAAGAGGGATAACTAACTGGGTCTGTTTAAAGATGAAATTTGATTTGAATTGAACTAATTTTTTACTCTTAGTAAAACTTAAGTGACAAATGGGTCTCGTGGCGGAAATGGGTCTCGTTCTCTAGATAATAGTAAGACTCTCAGAATGCAGTTGAGACCAAGTCACAAATAACTGATTTTATTACAGCTTTCCTTATTAAACTGTGGCCTTTGATAACCGTCTTCAAACTAAATACAATACCGGACAAACTCAGTTTTACTGTTGTTCTCAAGTTGATATTTGACTTGAGAAGAGTCAGAATATTGGAAACAAACCAATTTTGACTCCAACACCAAGTCTTGGTGTGTACTTCTAAAACAAGTTCTATGGCCATCATTTTTGTCTTAAAAAACTGTACATATAATCATACATGTACTAGTCCTATATGTAATGAATGTTTGTCTCGTGGTAAACTATCAGACAGTTGGTGACATGTTGTTGCTTCAGTGTGTCATACATATCAGCCTGCATCTGCTTGGTCATAAATATGAGTTATATTAGAAATAATTTACACATCACACAAGAATAACCAAGCTGAACACATGAAAATCCGTATATTCTTGTGAAATGAATACCGGTATTTCTTTACGCGGCTGGGCGCGGGGACGACTGTGACAGCTGCATAAACACAGCGAACACACCCCTCAATTTTCATTCCGAGTTTTCAGTCCCTCGGCAGACGCGCGATACACGACGTAATTACATCAGACGCTCCTTCAAAAATACAGTCTTTATTTGCAATCGATGAAACACTTTTGTTATAACCGATGAAATCGCCATTTCTCAATACGTTTATTATTGGAGCTTGTATCGTATTTCATCAATTGAAGAAATGATGATGAATTTTGTTCTGAAATGGGAAACATTCTTTAATATAGTGTTAGATCGAGCTCTAACTGAATCATGCTCCGTTTCTAATGAGTCAACTTTGACTCAAATCTTAACTTAAACAACTGTGTAACTTGGTACTGAATGGTAAATACCTGGTAATACTACGTCTGGGGCGGATTTAGGGGGTCCGGACCTTGCCTTTTCATTGAAGTGGCTCTTTTCGTCAAGACAGGGGTTGTTAAAACCTGTAAATTTGATACTCATTCTTTCAGAAATTGCAACCTTTTGCATGTTTTGCTTCAAAAATATCTAACACCGTACCAAGGGCAGCCTTTAACTAGGCAGCTTCATGAGTGAAATGCCTTTCTTCTGGACCCCACCTTCCAATTTTCCTAGATCCAACCCTGATAGTTGATCATAAGATTTTTGAATATTTCCTATATTTAGGAATGAGATACGAGGATACAAGTGGACCGGATAGTCAACTGAATAGTAAAAAATCAACGGATAACGTATCGAGTATCGGTGGATCGACGAGGGACAGCGATGACGAAGCAGACGTATTCGACTACGAATCGATGTCGATGCCAGAAGTTTCAACTCCGTGTCACGAACATTTGAAGAAGAAACTTTCCGACACTTCAGATTATCACAGTAAAGCATCGACGAGTACGGTTCCTGACGCTCACGAGCGCTCCAGGTAATCTTTGTCTGAATATGAATTTTGTTTTGCAAAATACCTTTTTTTGAATGTGGTATTTGAAGAAATAAAAAGGTAACTACATGATGCAGTCATAGATCCAGTTTGTTTCTAATTGAATCCAGTTCCACAGTTGTGAGATAATCATTGATGAAACATTCTGAATCCATGTTGTGACAATGATGTAGAAAATTCCAGGTATTCATTGAATGTCGATGCATATTTGAAAATCGATGTTAATTATTGCCTGGAACATTTACCAAAACCTGAATAAGAGTTTTATTGCACAAAACACCTCTTTTGAATGTGGTATTTTTGAAAGGTAAAAGGTAAACTACATGTTACATTTTGCTACATTTAGTTTCTAATTGAATCCAGTTCCACATTCGTAAGATGAAATTTCACTCTCAATAATCATTGATGAAAAATTCTGAGTCTATGTTGTGACGATTATATATAGAAAATTCCGCTATTAGAATGAAAAATAAAATCTGAAATGTTTCTTCGAGCTGTAGTTTATTTGAAGTTTCGACTATATCCTGATATTCTCCTTCAGAAAATCTTCTGATTTTTCATTAGTGTAGGATTTTCTATATTGACTTTTGATAATTGAAAGTAAACCAATAATTTAAACTGATGAGTTAAATGCATTTCACAGCTGTCGAACTATATTTCCTGATGTTCATATCTTCAAATCAGATTTTTTCTTGTTGACTGAATTTTAAGCAGTGTTCAGCATTGATTTGTTCTAAAGACCTATTAACCGAGTACAATGTAGGCGTAGAGTACTGTCGCACATCGGGCGACCATTCTACATCTCACATCCCTAGAGGCTGATTGATTTTATGATCTATTATTGGATATTGTTTGATAAGTTACAGCTGTTGCCGCAGTTTCAACGTTCAATCTTTTGTAGCAGAAATTATTGAGAGAAATATAGGATCGGTCTTTAATAGAATAGCTGTATAGTAATGTACATCGGTATTCTATCCCCCAATCCCTGTTCTGCATTTTCATTGGCAGATCTCGATTTAGAACCATTGCATCAGTGATATTACATCATATTTCATGATGTTACATCTGATTGTAAAAAAAAATCAGTGGCAACATTTAGATAATGGATCTTTTAAAGTATAGGGAAAAGAAAGTATATTTATTGTAAGGGACTTTCCCTATGACTTTCCCTATGGATCCAACTTGAAGTAGATATGGTGACCAAATTTTGATAAACCCTCCCCCATGAATGTGTACTTAGAATGACTCATAAGAGATTCTCTTTCCCATTCATTCTTTCATAAAGAGATCATTTTGATGGTTTTCATTCACATATTTTATATTTTTCATGTTTTCACAGTTCGTGGTCCGGTCAATCATCTTGTGATTCAGCTATTAATATCGACGGTCGTGAAATGTCAGTCAACGATATTCAAACGAGACTTCAAGATATGGAACAAGAACTGATGTGAGTATTCAATATCCTCGATGCCCAGTGCTGTATCAGGTTTGATGTAAGCAAGAGATACTAAACGACCCAATTCCATACGTCTGAAGAAAACCAACAGTTGATGATTTAACAATTTATTCTGACAGTTTTCAAAGTTCTGTTTTTTTCATTTCACGGATGATGAAGTTTCGTCAAAACTTTGAAACTATCAGAATAAACTATCAAATCATCAACTGTGGGTTGTGCTGATTAATTCTGAAATATTGAGATCAAGATCAGTCTATCAGTCATGTTGAAATTAGTTCATTTCCAAATATTGACATTCTAGTTAAATTTTTACTGGATCTGTGAAACTGACTTCAGAACGCAAGACTATTCTATAGAGTTTAAATCAGTTCATCTCTGATGTTTTTATCGTTAAGAGTCCCTAGATTTAACCGAGACCTATGTAACTGGGTCCAGGGTCTGAAACCGAGGGTTGTAAATTGATCGTTTATTTTTTCCTGAATCGATACGATCTACTTCACAGAGATTTTCATTTCGACGTAACTTCTTTATTGCGCCATTATTTCACATTATAAAACGTTAATCGACTAACAGCTAATAATACAGTCCACATTTCATCTTTATGCGACGCGCAAATTATGATGATTATGTTTTATTATGAAAACGGCGGAGAGAACTATGAAATGCACCTGGCTGCATGCAACGCTGCAGTAATTACTGAATATTAACTACATTCACAGTCAGTAATGTTCGTTAGTCCATTCTGATTTTTATTCGACCCATACCTGGAACGGACCAATTTAGTACAGTCCAAGTCAACGCTGTGCATTCACTTATGCAGACACTTGTTTTCACTTTTTATCGCTGGTCCAGCTAGACTGGTTACTAACCCCCCCCTCACCCAACACTGTTTCACAGACAATTATGACAAAGTTTCTATTCACACGCGACGAAAGGGTCTGTTCTAAGATTTAGAAACAGGATCAGTCGTTTCGGTCGGTCTTCATTGGTCAGTTTTAAAATGAAATGGACCGGTTTAGAACGGATTTTTTGCTAGTGTGAACTAATGGACTAGATTTATTACCCTTTAAATAACGTAGCGTGAACGTAGCTATAAATGCTGTTAATTGTTAGCTGAGATTATGTTAATGACTATAATGTTATCTCGTTTCCGGTCCGATCGACAGCGAAATAAGTTTCTCACCGTGCGCACTAAATCACGTACGCCTCGTTTGTACGCTCTGTTCGTCGAACCGTAGATAAATGAATTCATCGCGCTGTTTGTTAGTGTTAACCACGCGATAAAGAAATAAACCGGACGCGTGAGATCCATCGTATTCCTACCTCGAATAGCGGCGATCATTTCGTGAGTCCAATACGGTAT
This sequence comes from Tubulanus polymorphus, assembly GCF_964204645.1. Lineage (NCBI taxonomy): Eukaryota > Metazoa > Nemertea > Palaeonemertea > Tubulaniformes > Tubulanidae > Tubulanus > Tubulanus polymorphus. The sequence continues at coordinate 1,602,950 of NC_134031.1, forward strand.
CCAACAGATTAGGAAAACCAGTATGGTGACCGTGACCGTTTTAAGCGCTTTGTAATTTTTCCAACTCGATGTCAGACGTTTGTCGTGCGTGTTTATCTGTCGTAGGTGGCGCTGCGTAATGCGTAATATCTGCGCGTAGTTAGCGACGACGATGATTATGGCCGTCCCGAGCGCGATCGTAAAAATGATAAACGAAGATTTCTGCGAAGTGTCGATATGACTACCGAAAATAAGCGGGAAAAATCGGTACCGTCCGACGCCGAACAGCGGCATCACGGCTTGTACGAGCGCGACGACCCAAATCGTCGTTAAAATGGCGACGATTCGAACATTCGTAAAGCATCGATCGTAACGCAGCGGGAAACGAATAGCTAAATACCGGTCGGTGCTCATCGTAACGAGAGTAAAAACTGATACGCCGCATAACAGCACGGTTAACGCACCTACCGCGGCGTTAGTCCGAGGACTACGCGGCCACATTCCCGTCAACGACTTCACAAACGCCGACGAAGTCGCTAATAGTCCGACCATTAAATCGGCGATCGCTAAATTGATCATGTAAAACCCGGTGTTATTGCGCAATGATCGCGTACGTATTAAAACGATCAAATTGATCACGTTCGAAATAATGATCGAAATCGATATAAATCCGGTCGGAATCGAGTACCATTTATTCCAAACACACGACGGTAAACCGTATCCATCGCATTCAACATCAGCGACTGGATCATCATCGGTCATCGCACTTCTCAACTTCGTTAAATGTGTTATCGCTAAAATATATAATATCATTGTCAAACTATTTGTGCCGTAACTCTGGACCCAGTTCCACAGTTGTGAGTTAGAGTTAACTCCGAGTTAAAGTTAGTTCATTTTCAATGAGTTGACTCAGAGTCAAATCTTAACTCAGAACTGTGGAACTGGACCCTGACCTTGTGACCTCGGTTCATGTTTGATGACCATTTAATAAAAGATAGATAATTAAAACAAATTGATTTTAAAATTCGCTTTGAACCTATAGTAGAAATGATATTTGAATTAAAAAACAATTTACATTAACTCAATCCTAGAATAACTAACTTAGTTTATCTAACTTTTGATGAAACACTCTGAGTCGATAGATACTTTAAAATCCTGCAGTAAGAATGAAGAGTCTGAAATGTTTCCTTTAGCTGATTATTCCACATTCCGATTCAGTTCTCAGTATTCCAGATCATGTATAATAGAATATAGTCGAAATGTTGAATAAACTTTTAGCTCAAGAAAACATTCCGGACTTTTTATTGTTAGTGCGAGATTTTATAGAATCCCAGATTGTATTCAGATTTTAGAAAAAAGGTAAAAATCGCCGTAATAGCCTTACTCAAATTTCTAAAACTTTTTCTGATATTTTCTAAACTCTGAATAAATAATCAGTGGTCAAATTAACAAAAGTTGTTTACCTGGTCCCTCACTTCTCTCTGAAACCCTTGGCAGACGTTGCGCGAGTTGTTATCTCTTGAGTTTCTGAATGAATGAATGTCTCGTCGTCGTTTCTCTCTGAAACCCTTGGCAGACGTTGCACGAGTTGTTATCACTTGAGTTTCTGAATGAATGAATGTCTCGTCGTCGTAAACGAAATGTTTTAATATTCATCGTAAAATTGATTTCATGCTGAAAGTTTCCGCCATTTCGTCTGCGTTTGACATTAAACAAATGTTTTCATTGCGAGCGTCGTTGATTTCAGTTTCTGTCCCGTTCATTCATTATTCTCAGTCTGCGTTCGATATGACTTGAAATTCGTTTTCCAAGAATGATCGTTCCGTTGTTTAACCTACGAGCAATCATCTAATCTATCGAGTTGATTGCTCGTATAAGTTTACTTGGGTACGAGTGCGAGTTGACTATCATTTCATCATAGTTCAACACTTTCTGACGTATCATTTAAAGAAACCCACGATATCAACGTTTAAACGACTGTTATTATTTTCTTACTTTGCGCATGGAATCCTTCCATTCACTTTGAAAAATAAGATTTAAAATAAACGAAATAAGAATAAAATGGAATTTAAATAAATCGATAAGATAACATTTTTCAAATAGAAGATGGGAAAACCCGGGTTTTTTAATTGGCAGAAAGTGGCGCCACCCTGTGTAAAATATGATTTTAAAAAGAGTTAAATCGTCTGATTTGGAAGAAGGAATTCTTGCGCTTGAATTCTAATTAAACCAGAGAACGGAAAACAAAACAGAACCATTTGGAAAATCCCAGTTTTAATGTCGTTAATCACGGAAGGTCCTTTCATGTCACGAGCAGGCCGACCGGCCGACAGGCGTGGCGACGACCCTGGATGACGATGTTTACAGCCTATAAGCCTGTGTTTGAAAAAATTCTCATATAAGCAGCAGATGTTTGAATGCAGTGACGATGAGCCACACACACACACACACACGCAACGTGATCCATCGTTCATTTTCAGAGATATCACTCGGTTTTCTATAATGAATATCTTTAAGATTCATAAAGCCCCGGAACGGTAATAACTCAACGATAGTTTATTTGATTTATGTAGCGTTTTGCATCCGGAGAAAATTGAGTGAAAAACCCATGAATGAATAAAACGTGTATATGAATTTCTATATTGTAAATGTATCGGGAGTATTGGGTGTATCGGGAGTATTGGGAGTATTGGCTGATATGAATTCCAGTACTATAATGGTAATGATAATAATTTATTTTCTTATATAGCGCTGTACTAATGGAATTTAATCAAGGTGCTTAGAGCCTAGCGCACATCGACACTGCGATTGGAGACAACTAGTTGCTACCGAACAATTACCCCGCGCACATCGAAATCTAGTTACAACCGGTCAGTTGCAGCAACTGCTTGGCGCGTGTCGATCGTCGAGATCCAGAGCGCGCACATCGATGGATATGACTGCGATTGAGTACAACCAGTTGCTCAAAAGTAGAACATGGGCAACTGGCTGGAACTGGAGATAGATCGACACTTACCAATTGTAAGCTCGCTCACATCGACACATTCAAGCAACTGATCGTATCCAGCCAGTTCCTCTCATGCGCAGAAAACTGCCTTGCAACTAGTTGTCTCCAATCGCAGTGTCGATGTGCACTAGGCTTTACAAACCATAAATACATAAGAATCATTTAGATACAATAAAACGTTAAGAAGTGAGTACTGATAGTGCCGAAGTGTTGGTTGAAAATTTGAGGATATTTGTATAATCCAAAGCGACATCAGAGAGAATTTTTGAGGTGTCTTCAAACCCAGCTACAAGGAGCAGTTCTCATGTCAATCTGCTGAACCATGTTCCTTAGTTGATTGATTTTGACTAGAATAAAATTTAGTTCATTTCCCAAACGGTTAGATAGTTACAGTAAATATGGCACAACTCAGCAGTCGTGGTCAATTGAGTTACCGTCTGACATAAATCAATAAAATTAGTTATAATTTTCAATGTATTCGTGTTACACGATTAAAAAGATCAATTCAATCCATTGATAATCGACTTATTTAATAAATTCCCTTCAGCAGCCTCACAGCTGTTGCTTTATTTTGAGAGAAACAATGAAAGACTGCGGGCATTTTCACATCGATATCTCGATATATTTCATTCTACCCTCTCAGTTGTCGATATGTACGTCTGCTTCAGAATGTCGTGAAGTGTAATCGAACAAATCTTTCATTTTCAGCCTTCTAATCGAATACAAAAAACAATTGCTCTTTATTATACTGAGTGTAATCTGCCTCTTGTAATCTCTCTAATACTGATTACCTCTTCAAACGGATATATAATACATGTATATTAGAAATTCTGTTGAGAGATTCATCTCACTGATGTGAATTGGTATCAAATTAGTTCATTTTCAATTAATTCTTTAAATCTTTACCAGCAACTGTGGTCATGAAGTCCTTGAATTCAAGTCGTCCTACAGTTCACGCTTCTATCATCTGTAAATCTATGTTTAGTTTGTTGTACTATCATCTGTAGTTTTCAGCATCTTCTGCGGCTCATGGTGACAAATAATCATTTCATTGTTCATCGTAGAAATTTTTTCATCAATTTTTCCAGGAATACGAAATGTGAATTGGCGAAAGTTCTGAATCGCGAAGCGTGCTACAAACAAGTTCTACAAAAACGTGATGCAGCGATTATGGATCTGGATGAAAAACTGGAACGTTTGGAGCATCTGGAACACTCCGATAATAACAATAAGTAAGAATTCAGTTGTCGGTTTAGATTTGACTGCGGAGAATTCAATGATTGAAAATGAACTAATTTCGAATCCACCACACGGACATTTAACCCAAAATTGGGTCCAAAATCTTAGTTGCTTGATGTGAGAGTGCTTGTAGTGTGAATATTACTTAACCATGTATGGTATAATGAACGTTTTTGTAATTCAGGGACCCTTTTACAAGGTTAGATTAGACCATATCAATTCTAGAGATTTGGCTCAGATTTGTTCAGTCAAAATTAGTTAATTTTCACTTATTCAATTCTTGCCTTAGTCTTGTTCATAGGCCTACTGGTAGCAGTTACTCAAAAGGGTTCAACTTGATTGCTTAAGTGCTTAGTCTTATGTTTAACCCCAGTCAGGCTCCCGGTACGGACAATATCCCAAACCTTGGAGATTCTAACAGTTATAAGTTGTTTTCTAGGTCGATTTCAGATCTCAGTTTCTCATTTTCATCGTAAGTAGAATAATTGAATGGGCAAAATAATTTCACCGGACAATCGACAGTGTGGTTGATGGCCTCAAATGGTTCTTCATGATTCTGACATCTTTCTCATGATTTCTCTCATATCAATAAACTCTTCATTGTATCTACTCTATACTGGAGGTGCTAGACAGTCAAATAAACTGGGGTTTTTTCTTACCCCAAAAATGTATTTTTGGAACTAAAATTTGCATGATAACAATATTCACTAATGTTCATATACAATTTACAAGATTAAGTCCATTTGAATGTTACATCAAGTCATTTCCATTCATTTCCACCTCAAAATTTCAGGCAAAAAATTGCATTACATCACATCACTCCTGCTTTCAGATTTTCATTCAAGCCATTTAGGTCAAGGTCAGTGACCGATTTATCGCCGAAGTCATGGTAAGCCCGTCTGCCTGCCTGAACAAATGGATTCTGGGATATATGCATATATATACCTATACCTATCATAATGCACGTTATATTATCATCGGTTTGAGTACTTTACTTCTTATAACTCATTATGATATAACTCATTATAATGTAACTCATTATGATATAACTCATTATTTCCTAATTGATCTGAAACCATGTGTTCTTTGTATTATCTATAAATCAGCATATAGCCTATGGAGTATTTGATTGAAGAGCTCTAAGGGTTTGGTCTCTACTTATACTCTTAAACATGATGGTCGTGTATTGTACATATATGGTACATGTACTAAAACAGGTGTTTCATATTCATTTACTGATTCTTCAGATTGAAAGATAAGTTTCATTCCGGATCCAATTGCGAGTGTATTTTTAGTCGAGACCCTGCATTACAATGAGGGCTTCATTTGATTCTGTTCCACAGTTGTGAGTTGACTTTGATTTGTTTGTTAATTAATAATACGTCAGCCCCATTCTGTCTAGCCACGGTCCCGACAAATCGGTAGCATGAAAATAATAGGTTATTTTGCAGCTGGTGGATATAAACAAAAAGCGTCTGCTGTAATCTTCTGCGACATCAAACTCGATGACGCATTTTATCACAATCCTGCACGACATCAAAACAACCTGGATGATCTATTTTATACTTGTTTACACTAAATATGTGCATGTGGAACCGGCCTACTTCTTGATGAAATGTTGAATTTGTATGTGAACTGGTTTGTTGAACGGGATCCGCACTGGATTCAGTCTCAATTAATTCCTTTCTATTCATACTGCTTCTATTATTACTGTACTTTCTCAACAGGATAAAGATGTCAAAACAAGTCATGGGTGTGAGAAGAATTCATGGATGAAAATCTGAATCTTAGTCCTTCGCATGAGAAGATTGAATTCAAATATTTGTCTCTTTATTTTCCTTTAATCAGGGTTTCTGTATTCTAAACACTAAATATCTTTTAACGATATCCCCGGCCTTTTCTATGAATGAACACGATGCCAGTTTTGCTTCCTCTAATTATCTGTTTATATTTTGCAGGTCGGGTATAAAGACGAACGTCGTTTGTTCTCACACGCAGAAATTAAAGGAACAAGTTCGAGTTTTACAAAACCAGAATCGTTTTCTGAACGAAGAGATTAAGAAGATAACGAAGATTCGCCAACAAGAAGTCGTTAAATTCAATGAACAAGACACGTAAGCATAGTATGAGATATGTAGCATTGCTATTGTCGTTTAAAAGGACTGTTGTAAACAGGCTGCTTCTGAGTAGGAAAACCTGAAACACTATGGCAGTCAGAAAAATCTTGGAAAGTTATTAACTCTGTGACACATTTTTGCCACAAACCTGGAAAACTGGGAATTCGGACAATGCTAATGACCACGTGGTTCTTTATCAGTACATGATTCAATGAAAAATGAATGAATTGTTAGATTTGAAACCTATAAATTTCTCCACTTGACTGCAGATTCGCTCCACTCACCTGTCACTGATTCATCATGAACAAATCAGGGATACCTCAGGGAATTTGTAAATGGGCGGAAAATGGCCACCCTAGTAACTGTATTTTCATATCTTATTGTAGGAAAATACACGAACTGCTCGCCACCATCGAATGTTGGAAACGAGATTATTTGATGTTGTTACAGTCGAGTATAAGTGTACCATCAGGTGATATACTGGACGGCATGGAAGTGAATCTATTCGGTGGTAATCGGGTAAGAAGGTCATTCATACTTAAAGCTTTCCAGGAAATTTACATTGCTATACCGTATTGGTTAGCCTTTATATTGATTTCAAATTCCTGGTATCGTCAATAGCAGATGTATTGACACATTCATGTGTACTTTACCGTATGATATCGAGGATTTCTATAGAACGAATCATCCTGAAATTGCAGGACATTTCATTAAGAGCAAATCCATCGTCTGCGTAATCTGTTTAATAGAATCAATCGATATTTCAGCACAAGTATAAAATTCAAGAACTACTCGACGAGGCAAGAAAAACAAATCCCACTTTACCAACGTATGAAAGGTACATAAAGCACTGTCGGAATGATAACTCCCGTTGTTGACTCGGTCTAGAGACTTTGCTACAGAACAACCTCTTTATTCAAAATAGATGATTTATTTATCCTTTTCTGGTCCCTTAAAACAACCAGATTATAGTGTTATAAACCCATACTATTATAGACTAAAAAATGATGGTAGAATATTTTCTTATTTCCACCCAGAATATTTAGTGTTTTAATGAACTTTTTAGTTCGATTACAATTGTGCTGATCCGTGTAGGTATTTTAAGGGCCCCTTAACGCTGAATTATATTTTTTTTATGTTGACAGTTTAACTCATTCTGAAACGCACGTCGATGTTTACGGATTCAAACATTCGTACGATAACGAGGGTTTAGCGATACACTATATCTGTACACAGTTACACGAACATTACTCTCAAGAGCTGGCATCATTTGAGAAACATCAGATTCAATGGAAGGATTACCTTCGTGAGAACAAAGATAATATGTATAAAACGGTCAGTGATCGGTGAGTCCTCGCCTTGTAGATCCTGAAGTAGATTCTTTTCTTCAGTTTTATAGATTTTCTTTTGCAGAAAGAACTACGAACTCTGTGTCGCAACGGAATTCCAGCTCAGTTCCGTGGTGAGGTTTGGTCGTTACTGATTCGACATCAAATATCCGATACTATAATACTAAAAGGGCAGCATTACTACGGTAACCTCGTTAACACAATGACCGATTCACAGGTAAAATACATCTCTATAACCCTAACACTGATGGCGTTTAATCCACTCATGGGTCAATGAGAAAAAAACTGACAGAGCTTTCCATCTTTCAGACTGCAGGACGGTATCGGAAACAAATTGCCCTTGACCTCTTACGAACAATGCCGTCCAATGTACGTTTCGATTGTATCGATGCAGATGGCGTAAGTGTACAACTCTTCTTTCAAACTGATGGAATTATGAGTTAGGAATTTATTTACACTCCGACATTCTCCATAATTCATGGTCGATCATGCCGCCTAGTGGGATTCTGAATTACTTTATATCTTACTTCACAGGTACAAAAGATGCAAGAAGTTCTGCAGGCATTTTGTGTACACAACAGTAGCCTGGGATATTGCCAGGGTATGAATTTCATAGTAGCCATGTGTCTGCTATTACTGGAACGAGAGGACGCCTTCTGGTGAGAGAAGTTCCTTTATTTCGCAATAGTTCTCAATTATAGATCATTGGTTGTTGTATTTGATATGTAATTGTGTGTTATATATCTATTCATAGGGCACTGGCAGCCATGACAGAAAAATACTTCACACCTCATTATTTCGATCATAATTTGATCGGAGCTCAGGCCGATCAGGAGGTGCTGAAAGATTTACTCAAAGAGAAATTACCGAATCTATATCATCACCTGGATGATCTCGATATTGAAATCTCGACTGTTACGTTGAATTGGTTCTTGGCCGTGTTCTTTGACTCTGTTCCCATGCAGGTAAGGGCCACGTTCACCCTCCAGCAAATAATGATAAGAAACCAGATTCCTCCTTAAAATCAGTCGTTCCTCTTTAGAATCAGTTGTTCCTCTTTAAAATCAGTTGTTCCTTTTTAGAATCAGTTGTTCCTCTTTAAAATCACTTGTTCCTCTTTAAAATCTGTCGTTCCACAGCATAAAAATGTACTTTACAAAGCCAGTCAAATCCTCTCAGAAACATTCCGTTCATGATTTAGTCAGAGATTATTTACCCTATGCCAAGAAGTCGCAATCGTAAACAGAAATCCTAGAAAACATGTTACATATATGTATATTTTAGTATTAGTACTATGAATGTGTTCTTTATTTACACTGATTTACAAAGAATGGAATATTGGGGTAAAATGACGCAATCTATTTCACTATTTCTCATATCATAAAATAATATACATGTACATTACATTATAAGACAGTCTATTTATGTATAAAATATGTTACAATGTCCTCAAATCATTCAACAGGCTTCATATATAAAGTCATCACACACTGAGTCCCTGAGTCGTTGTTTAAACATTTAACTTTTCAAACTTGGTTTAAATGCTGAATTTCTAAAAAAAAGAAGCTCGATTTTGAAGAACAAAAATTATGAATAACCAGAAGGTTACAAGTATGAGTAGCTCACACTTTCATTGACTCAAACTACTAAAACAGCACAGTTGAAAATTTTATTTCAAACTATCAGTTTTAAAGTTGATGATTTCGTTTGATTTTCATTTCCGAATGTTTAAGTTCGACCCACTCCTCTTTATCGTAGTTGAACCAAACGATTCCTTTGTTGAAACGTCCGTTGAGATTCGAGTAGTGACAATGTTTATACCACCAGCCCGACGTATAGTGTTTACCGCAGTGCGTGCTGCTCGCGTCGTTATCGCGATCGAGCGTGCTGAACTGCATGTTCGTCGAGTACGAAAACGCGTCCGTTGCATTACCGTGGTAACCGGTGACGTTTAAGCGGAATCCGGATTTTTCATCGTCGACGAAGAAAGAATCGTAGATGGCGTACGTGTAGACATCTTCAACGTCCCATAGACCGATATACAGCATGTATTGATCCTGCGCCGTTAACCAGTGAAGATATTCATTACCGATCCAGAATTCAGCAGACGGATCTCCGAATCCGAACTTGTATTCGACCCAGTCCTGCGCGAAGTCAACGGAACCATCAATTCTACGTTGAATATACGTCCAATCATTGGCGTCTTCCAGCTCGCAGTAAGTTTCCACGGAATGTTCGCTGTTTCCCGGTCGAATCAACTGAGCTCCATTTCTCTTGATTCCAGTTCTTTCTAGTACGTCGGAACAATCTGCAAAAAAAACACATACGAATTTATCAGACTCGAAAGCGATGTGAATTTAGAACAAACATTGATGAACAATTTGTAGGAACGATGCCCTCTCACCACAATTGACAGATATATGTCAGATATGTCAACAAATGAAGACAGATACAGATGATAAGATTACTGAGAGAAACCAGAGATTTTAAAACCAACACCATATTCTATAGAATTAGTTTACTGTAGTTCATTTTCAAATAGATAGATTCATATTTAAACTCTGAACTGTTGAACTGAGTCCTGAATATTTTGGCTTCAATTAAAATCAGGTTGGGGTTGAATTTAGCCTTCCTTCAAAGAAAAGCGTAACACCTGTAAATGTATGTGTATATATTTTTACGTACCTTTAGGTAAATGCCGTACAAATTTATTCAGTTCGACCTTCGTATCGATGACGTCTGGAAGATGTTTCGTCAGATTACGACTCAAATCGATCATCATACCCAACGTGTTTCCCATTTTATTCGTGTTATTCTTCACTTTATCGACGTAGTTTCGTTGATCTTTCTGTTCTCTCGCCAGACGGCGCACGCGTCCGTCGAATAGCGACATCCGATACGACAGTTTACCCATCGCGGCGTCCTGATCGTTGTCTTTCATTTGTTTTTTACATTCGAACAACGACGCGTTCAACACTTTCACCTCGACGTGCGCCAGACGGTTATCGATCGCGAACGCGCGACTTTCGAGCTTTTTAAAATCGGACGAGATCATGTTCTGTAGCTGTAACGCGAGGTTCGTATGTTGACGTAGTTCGCGTTCGTTCGTCGTCGAAGTCTTATTCAAACTACGTATATTTTCTCTGATCGTTCTGAAATTAGCGTTGACGGTTTTTTTATCGTGACCGACGACCGCGAAGAGATTCTTTAATTTCTCTTTAACGAACGCGATCGATTGCATTAAACTCTCGATCTGACGTCTGTTCATCTCGGTGCCGTTCACGTGACCGCTGTTCGCTATGTGCCATTGTTGAAGCGATAGAATCTGCTGCGTTACGTTCAGGAACATCTTCTGCACCGATTCAACGTTATCCTCGATTACCTTCTGTTTCGTACGGACGACTTCGTTTTCTAATTTCATCATCAGCATCGTAACGTTGGTCAGATCGGATCGCAGTTTCATCACATCCTGCTCCTGATTCAGCAACTTCTTCTGTAAACTCTCGACTACCGAGTCGGACTTCTCTTCTTTCTTCGCAACGGGAAGAAACTCCTCTTCGGAACCGGAACCTTCTTCGAATATTTTCAATCTTTTCGAGGTTGTAACTCGGTGTTGAGGTTGTTTTCGATGGTGTCGCCCACTGGTGGCTCGTTTCGACATGAATTCGGTTAATTTCGCTTGCGTTTCATCGAGTTTCACGTCCCTGTTGACCGCCTGTGTTTTTAACGTATGAACGTCTTTGATAATCTGAGTAATGTAACGACTGTTTAAATCAGTTCTTTCACTTTCTCTCATTAAACGTATTTCGAAAGCTTTCACGCGATCGTTGAAATCTGATTGGATGTTTTTCAAATCTCTTAGATTTTGTTGTAACTGAAATGAAGAAGTTGAATGAATGAAATCACAGTAGATAAGAGTGTTTGATACTCTAAGTGGTATGGATATGTGAAGAAAGTCCAGGACTGGGTTTCTAGGGCTACATCAAAGATTTGAATTGTAAATCATTTTAATTTCAACATTGAATTCAGTTGAATCAATATTAGAGCTACAGTTCTATGGACCCTGCTTAATTTGGATCATTTGGACCCATCAAATTCATCCAGTTTATTCTCATCCAGAAATCCGGATTAAACGGTGGATTTTACCGTAACTCTTTGTGAAACCAGGGTTCGGTTTAAGAGGCTAGTATTACCTTCAACCCGGGGGTTAACTCAATTCATTTTCAACTGGATTAGCCCTGAGGTTTAAGGTAATACCAGTCTATAAAACGGACCCCGAGGTTTTATCTCTCAGCAGCGAGGTTTCCTTACCTTCTCTTGTTTGTCTTTGACTTCAGTAACGGTCCAGTCTATATCAGCGACTACATTCAGCTGTGTTTGTACGCTCGACATTTGCACGTCAGATTTAGCTTTTTCAGTTTGTAAATGAGACACTTGACCCATCAGAGTATTAATCGTTCGATCCTGAGCCATCACTGTGTTCTTCATCTCTTGCATGTCAATTCTGTCAACACAATAAAAACATGTGAAAATTAATACAAAAATTCTCAATGATTGAATTTCTTCCTCAAATTTGTGTCCCTTATATGATAAAAATCTCACAATATATAAGAAAAATGGGTTGAAATGTTTCCTTGAGAATAGTTTATTTCAACATTTCAACTATAATGCCCTAACAGTCAACTTCAAGAATAGAGTTCCTTGAGCTGGAAGTTTATTCAACGTTTCAACTATATCCTAATAGTCATCTTCAGGAATGCTAAAGTTACAACAAAATTTTTTTCATCCTAAATGCAAAAAACTTCAAGGAAACATTTCAGACTCTTCTTTTATATTCTGTTCATCAAGATCAGGTTTCATCTAGTGTTTCATCAAAATTCTTGTCCCTTACCTGTCCTGAGTTTGTTTATCGAGAAGTTCAGCGACAAGCGATGCCAGAGATAAAGAATCGAGTTTTCCATCTTTAATGTCGCTGGTTGTGATTTGCTTTCCGTGCGATTCACAAATATCATTGAGGACGAACAGCATCAGAATACAATATAAAAACTTCATCTTACTAGACGCAGGAATAGATACCATTAAATCTGAAAATACAGAATGAGAAATAATGATTTAACACTCTTGAGTCTGTGATGTTGTCATATATCAAATCCTTACACTAAGAAAGAAATAAGAGTGTGAAATGTTTGTTTCCTTGAGTTGATGATTTGTTTTCAACATTTCAAATATATCCTCATAGTAATCTTCAAGAATATCTTTATACCAGTATTTGAGCTGAAAATAACCATTAGTATTGATGAAACTCTAAGTCTGTGATGTGAAGATATGTAGTGAATATAGAGAATCCCCCAACTAATATAACAAGAAAGGATTCCGAAAAGTTTCGTTTAAGTTGAAAATTTAGTGATTATGGAAAATTCTGAAAACTGAGTCAATCCTAACCGTGGTTTTTCCCCTAAAAACCAACTTATTTCTAAATTTCTCCGCAATTTAGTTAAACTCTGATGTATCGAAACTTTAATCAATCAATTGAAACTTTTCAGACTCCATCTTTCTCATTATCATTAGTGTGGCATTCTCTATATCACTATTAGGATCTCTATATCACTATTAGGATATAGTTGTAACATACTAGCTCAAGGAAACATTTAGAACTCTTGTTTTTCATATTTAGGAAAAGTGAATCTGCTTGTTACAATTTTAGTTCTCTAAAAGCATCATATGGTGCTCGGATGTTTTTTTCTGGGGGTTTATTTCTGGGTGGCCACACGCTGTTTGTTTGCTAACTCGTATATTGAAAAACACGCTGTGATTTTGACACAGTGATAATCCATGTGTATATTGTACGTGTGTATAAACGGTACACAGAAAATCCATCAGCTATTCTTCAATTGTATAAACACAATCAATCAGCGCAAACAAAAAAATAGCCGATTCTGCCAGGTATTCAAAGGTTTAGCTAAAACTATCCATTTTAGAGGAACTGATTGAGGGGCCAACTTTGACTACCACACTAAAGCAATTTTGCATTTTGTTAAAAAGAGGCACCAACCCTAAAACATCAACCCTTGTTCACGGTATAAGTTATATTGATGTTTCCGTAAGAAGTTGGACTCAAATCTAGTGATCCATTTTTTCGTCATAAAATGTTTCAACTATTTTAAGGACATATAGAATTTTTTCTGCCTATTTTCAAGAAGGGCATTTCAGATTTATTTAGGCACCCTGGGTCTGCCCCTGTTTGTAATGATTTTAAGTAGCTCCTACTATTCAATGAAGATATTCAGTATACTGCTCTGTGCCACATCGCCACAAAAATATTACCCGTTTCTTATTTAGTTAAATGAGATTGTCTGCTGAAGCGGTATTTTCTCGGCTGGCGCCTGTTACGGGCGAACAAAAATTATCCAAGAAGAAAATAAAAACTGAGATGATTTTGTTAATGGAATAATATTATGATTAGTGTAAACAGAAGCTTGCTCCAAAAAGATTGGCCTAATGACATAATAATGATGCAAGTAGTAGTCGGTATAGGCTACTGGTAATACATACACTAACACATTATTACTGCATATGGACATACGATATCAGCAAATTACTGTTTGTCCAGAAATCAGTTTCAAAGTTGAGAATTTTAGAATTAGTTCAATGGCTAGAATTTAATTTATATCCCAAACCGTGGTTTCAAAGTTGTAAGTTTGAGTCCTTTGAGTTTAGTTCAACTGTTAGAATCATGATATTTCAAACCCTGAACTGAGTAACTGGGACCTGTAATTCTGTGTTCATATATCAATGGTTAGAGTACAGAGTAGCTTACTTCAAAACCGCTAATCCATAAATATGAACAGCATATCATATCAACATATATAGGTGTATAGGTGTATATATCATTTTGTTCAAATGTTTTGATCAATAAATAGCTAGTATGAATGAGGAATGCTTATCTAATCTCCCAAACTGTCAGGACTAAGGCATGAATCAAAATCATTCCTTAAAAATGAAATGTGAGAATTCAAGTGATTTAAAGTACCATGTCACAAATATTACCTTATATTGTATATAAAGCTGTAGAATTGAAATAGTTCACTTACACGTTTTATAGAATGTTTTATAATCCTCGGTTTCCCCACTGATAAATGCTACAATGACTTATCACCAAGTCTTCTGTTCGGTTGGCCTACTAATAAATGATAACTGTGATTACCTAAACCGAATGGCCTCTCCTCCTCGTCGTCAGTCGGTCGGTCGGCTGTTATCAACCAATAGAATGATTGCTGCTAGGAAAATGTAACCTATCAGCACCTACAAACCTACTTATATAGATATACTCTCTGACTCTGACTCCTGCCAGATTTGAGATTGTTCAGGTGTCCAAATGAGTGGTCATCACATATATATTACGACACAATTATTCCTTCTATCATTATATTAATTAAAGGATTTACTAATTGAGATTGCGTTAATTAGATAGTAATTATCCTATATTAGGCACGATGACTACTGAATTATCATAATTTGCCATTCAGCTGATGACTGGTTAATTGTCGCAAACAACAATCATCATGTTTTAGAAGTTGCCAATTTCTTGAACTTTTAATCTCAGACATTCAGACAGACAAAATATGGCCGATTTTTCTTTTAAAAACCATTAAATATATCGCATCAAAGATGTGAGTTTACGATGAATTTTTCCGCGCAGACGTTTACTAAATACGATTGATATTTTCTCACACGCGTCGCAGACAAAATAAAGCATTCCTTCGCGTAATCAATTATGAAATCGATCCTAACATTTACGAGTTTTTTCAGATCAATTTACAATTAACATCAACACAGATGACTAATTACAGCCACGTTTTGTAATTAGTGGTTTTCGATGTGTTTCGGAGGGTTTGTTGTTTTCGCTGATGAAATGTATCACACTTTTTCTGTGAAATGAATCTACGTTTTGTTAACCACCAGTAATCAGGATGTTTATGTAATTTCGTCGCGTGGTTTCACAATGTTTAGTGTTTATTATTAGTTTGTGATAGTTGTGTGTGTAAACTGACCTGAGTTTTCAATTAGTGATATTTAGAAGATCGTAGTCAACCGGTCTCAACCGGTCTCCGCTTGTTGAGAAGATCACAGAGAAAAAAGAAATAAACTTTATCTATAATACGGAACCCCTTTATTGGTTTTACGTGTCGTAAAATGCAACAAATTATTTTCATTTTGTCTCTATTTGTTTTTTTTTACCAGACGTTGCTTCGCGTGTGGGATTGTTTTCTACTCGAAGGTCCGAAGGTTCTTTTCCGATTCGCACTGGCGATATTGAAGATTCACGAGTCGGTTCTCCTCGAAAAAGAAGACACGATAAGCATCATGAAACATCTGAAACTGTGCGCGAGATTAACGTACGACGCTGAGGGTTTGATCAAGGTAGAATAATAAAGAGAATCAATTGCTGTCAAATTTTTCATAAGTATATCTCTTATTTCTGCTGGATAAGTAGAAAACGCTCCTGGGTCCAGTTTCACGAAAAAGTGTAAGCCTAAAACAGTTAAGTTTGAATTTTTGTCCTCAATGTAAACATGAAGTAACCAATGGCAATTACATCAAAAATTTGAGTTTAACTTTTTTGTGAAACTGAGCCTCTATTATTTAACAAACACTTTTGCCGTTTTCTGCAATTCAGAATTTGTTGTCAATTTGTTGATAGGTCGCCTTCGAGGAATTGAAGCCATTTCCGAGTCGTAAAGATATTTCATCCAAGCAGACGTACTATATCAATTTGCTGAAAGAGCAAGTGAAAAAGAGAGAAGAAGAAAGAAAAGCAATCGCAGAGAGAGAGGAAATGGTATGATTTTTAGCCCAAAAATTCTGAGATGTTTCTGAGGGTTTGAGTCAAAAATTCTGAGATGTTTCCGAGGGTTTGAGTAAAAAATTCTGAGCTGTTTCTGAGGGTTTGAGTCAAAAATTCTGAGCTGTTTCTGAGGGTTTGAGTCAAAAATTCTTATTTCTTGTTGATTACAGTTTCGTGAATTAGAGTTGATACCGCAAAATGCACTTGTTATTGAGTGTGCTGCCGTGTTTGAAGAAGGTTAGTCGCATTCCCAACTATTGCAGTTTCAAATATATCAGTTTCTGGATTTAACGGTGACAGAATCGTTGTTTTTCAATTCAGGTAAAATTTGGATGTGTCACGGCGAACAAAACTCGGGTAAAATCTGCAAGATTAATTGTGAGGAAAACTTGATGTATGATCTGAATTGCGAGGTAATTAAATGAACTGTTTGTGATTTGAAATCCCCTGAAGTTTTTACTCCGTGCTCACCGCCTGGAGTCTATATTTCAGTTCGATTCACGTATCATGGCTATTGTCGCGATGTCAGAAGAACTCGTTCTAATCGGAACTCTGTCACAAAATCTTTATGCCTTCTCTACTGCATCGAGGTTAGTTAGTGAAGATCTGAATGAATTCATGCTGAATAAACTGTTATCAGATTTACCATGAATTTTTATGTATTTTTAGAGAACAGTTGTGGAACATGCGTCTACATGATGTCATATTGTCGCTGGTACAACATGTCGAAATGGGTGGAAACAAAGTGTTTGCCGCTCTTGGTGACGGAACCATTGCAATCATCGAGGTAAGCTTCATTTGGAAAATATTCTTAATCTCCTGATAAGAATGACCACAACCTTAAATGCACCTAGTCGTAGCCTATAAGTGGTGATCAATTGAGACCATTCACATTGGGTTAGGGTTAGGGTTAGGGTTAGGTCCATGCCTGCTCAGGCCAAATTTCAGCACTGATCAGTTTGATCACAGGTATAGTCAGAGACGGTATTTCCTCGATGTGAATTGTTGGTGACTTCATTTATCTGAAGATATCTCAGTAAGATTTATCTCTATTTGCTCTTCTCTCTCCCCCGTCTGTTTAGGATGTTGGTTTAACTCAACCGAGGTCAGATGTATTTTACATTCCAATCGGACATTCTCCGGTCACGTCGCTGCTCATATCCGACGGTAAACTATGGTGTGCATCGGGTAATGCTGTGCAGATTCTACATGCCAGGTAAACAGACGCATATCAGTCTAGAAAAACCCAGACCTGATTTCAATTTACTATTGAGAGTAGTTTCTACCCTTTTTAAGACCTCAGCTTCTCCCAAAAATATCAAAATACTTTTCAACATCAGGCTCCAGTTGCACAGTTGTGACTTAAGTCCAAAAGTGGTCTTAGATTGTAAGTCTGGTCTTAAGTTGTTAGATTGGCTATAGAACTTAGTTGGTCTTAGACTGGTCTTAAGTCTAAGCCATGACTATGCAACCGGCCCCTGAATAATTTCAAGTAAAGTTAATCTCACTTTTGGTGCAAACTAACAAAATTTAAGTTATCAGGTAGTCTGGTCTGTAACTGCTCAGTCCAGTAATATTTCAGACTAGGAACACGATATATTTATATGTTTCAGCACTTTGGATTCTGTTGATAATTTTGTCGTATCATCGAATCCGTTTGATCACGTTCTGACCTTGAGTCAAGGTGAACACGGAATCTGGATGGCCGTTAAAGGTTCGTCGTTACTGGAATTGTGGGACATGCGACAATTTACTTGTCATCTGCTTTTTGATACGAAAGAAAATCGATACCAACACAGTAGAAAGGTAAATCAGTGAACAGTATATGGTGTAAATCAGAACATTATACAGCGTAAATCAGTTAAAAACAATGCAATGTTAATCAGTGAACAATATGCAGCTGTACAGTTCTTTATTAAATCTGAGTTATGTTAATTCATTTTCGATATCTAGACTAAAGTCTTATGCAAGAGTGTAGAACTGGATCCAGTTTCATATAGGATATAAGTTTTATCAATCATATTCTGGTCAAAATATATGTCATGTTATACCATGGTAAACCTGGTCCTGAGGAGCCATTTCGGTGTGGTATCAAATAAAATCACACAAAAACAGGCAGTACTTTGTAGGTTTACTGAATTTGATAAAGAAATACAAGCTTTCTTGATAAATGAGACATGAGTCATGTCTTCACATTAAACTCATTTACCTGATGAAGCTGCTATGCACTAGCAATGAAAGTTCATGATTTCTGATTAAATTAAGTTAATCAGCTCATTACTACCTCTTTTCATGTTCATTTATGATGTGGTTCATTGAATAGTAATCGTCAAATTTGTAAAATGAGATGTTTGTTGTTGTTGTTGTTGTAGGACGAGGAAGACTATTTCAACCCATGTCGTATCACCGCGATTTTACCGTACCAGAATCTACTGTGGGTCGGAACGGCTCGCGGAGATCTGATGATCTACGAGGTTCACGAGCGTCGTTCGAGTAAAGTGCCGACGATGCAGTCGTCGGTGAGCAGCGCATCGACGTCTCCGTTCGCGGCCGGCGACGCCCTCAGTCGAATCACTTCGATTAACACCGTCGAAGAGAAGGTGAATGCACTATATTTCCAGCGCATGGAAAACCAGGTGATGATACACGCAGCGATTGACACATTGCTAACGATAACTAATTCATCATCATCGCTAAAAGTCATGATCATGCTAACACCTGGCTAACCATACCTTCATGGAATTCAATGTTATGTTGTTCGTACCCTTTACTTAAATAAGATGGTTATTTCTATGATTTCTGATCTGTTTTAGGCAGCCATCTTTCTGTATTGCATGATTTATTTTATTTTATCGTCTTAGTGCATGTGACTCCAATAGTTATCATTGTCTCTCTCTATTTCTCATACACATTTATGGTTTTATTGTTAGTTACACTACTCCGGAGTATCCATACTATATGGATAGATTTATGATATATGGTATTTTTATGTGATTTACCTCATATTGACTCTAACTGGTTAAGTGAAGATACCAGACCTGGCTACCTCGTTATTTTCCTTTGAAATAGTTTTCAGGACAAATGACAGACAATCAGACAACGATAATAGTGCATGTGGTGTGGTAGAAAATGCTTAAGAATTCATTGTGATTTTGAGAGTATTTTGATAATTTTTATCATTAAATTGACCCTCTCTACTCCCAAGTAGATATAACTAGTCAGGTCTGAGATACTGAGTCTTTGAAAACACTGTATGACGTATCTTTTCAATTTTATTTTTTAGTCTTCCACATTGAAAACCAGTCCGCAGAACAGCTCCGCGAGTTCGAGGTCGCCGATACGGGGTAATACCCCTCCGGTGAAATTCGATTTAGACACCGATATGCAACGATCGCCGAAAGTCTGCGGTTCGCCGATAATCTGTACATCTCCGATGCACAGTCCGCGATTCGTGAGAAAAAAACGACTTTGTCAACAGCAACAACTGTCGCCTCTGAAACAACCGACGAAACAGACAGTTGACGCCGATAATTCGAATAAATCGGAGAATTCCGATTCGTTGAAAGTCGAAACTCATAAACGCGTCATCGAATATTTGTCGTCCCAGCAGATGAACGGAAAACTGTCGAATAGCGATGAATTTGAAGATTGCGTCGACGATTCGGAGGATTCTCCGACCGCTGAAAATAATAACATGACCGAAAATACTGAGATTACGTCATCGAGTGTTCACGATTCCGTTCCGCGAAGTCCGAGCCGCGGCGTTAAAAATATCGTATCCGATAGCGACGTTATAGAAACTGATGAAACTTTGACTGAAAACGAAATTAAAAATGTCGTCGCGACAAAAATCACGTGTAGCAAGAAAAAACCGTCGTCGTTTAGCGATCTGAATTTCGGTACGGATTCGCGGACTTCGCTTCATCATCTCGAGAACAAATACCCGGCAGACGCGCTTTCAGCAGACGCGCCTTCAACGGCTACAGAACTGACGCCGGATATAACGATACATCGCGCGTCAGAGAGCGCGGAAAACCCGACGAATAATGAAACTACCGTGAACGCGGAACTGCTGCGTCCGGAAGGAATGACCGATTCGAGTTCGGTATTTTGGTCGAGCAACGAAGACGTATCGGGTCCGTCTCAACGCGATTACGATTCGAAAGACGAAGACGAGGATACGGATATGAACGGGAAGGAGCCGTTGTCGCCGGTGATTACAGCGTTACAGAGATACGAACGTATGATGACGGTCACATCGATTCAATCGGGCGGTAGCGACTTCCCGTACGGTTTAGAGTTACAGCTACTCGTCAAAATGAAAATATCTGATAAACCGATTCGTTGTCTGCTACAGACCAGGTAAACATCGCTCAATAATGATTGAAACTTCTAAAAACCTCCAGATCTTATTGTGATTTCTGTATGACGCTTACAAATTTGAGTGCCTTATTGAAAGGCACTTTATATCAAAAAGGGCACAATGTCGTTGAAAAATACCTGAAAATGGCACTTGCTGTAAATCAAAGGTGTTTAAATCAAAAGTATCTTTCCTGTCAAGGGCATTACTGCCAGAATTCCATTTTCTAAATACGTTCTTAGATATGTGATCAGATTTTGGATCCAGAATCTGACCCTGGATCTGCCTACCCCTTAACTTAGGGCTTAGTGAATATTCCTAATTCTATTTCGCTGTTATTTGAATTATTTTAGATCAAATGATGAGGATGTTGTCGTATCATGCGCTGGTTGCTATGGTGATGATGAACCGGTCCTGAAATGGCGGCGAGAACCGAACGAGGTATATAATGAACCCTGCGTAGAGCACCCGAACCAACCCATGTAGAATGTTGATATCAGTAGTTTGAATACGTGTGTATTTGAGTGTCAGTAGCGAATGAGTTTATCCTAAAGTTTGCACATGCATCAGAGTAGTTAGTCATCATACACAGCTAAATACCATACATATATATATATTATATTCCAAACCTACTTCTGTAGCATGCTGTTTAATGTCTGTAATATGAACTCTTCAGAAAAATACTGAACTCAGGAATACCTATAACCATCTGTATAGTCTTATAACCTCCTTTTCAATTTTTACATCGAACTTCAAACCAACTTTTCACAATCTCCTATTTCGGCTTGTAAAATATTCACAAAATCTGAACCCGAGGGAAATGTGGCATTTACGTACTTTGATATCGCTTATATTATGTATTGTGCCGCATGCTAACCGTTTCGAAACCAGGAGTTCATCATTGTTCTCTACGACAGAGCTCGGTCCTCGTATTTAAATATGCTGCTTGTTCTTTTCTGATTTCAGAAAATATGGAAAAGTGAAATGGTTTTCACTTTATTGAGTATATAGACTAGTGGGTACTACTACTTAATTTTCCTAATTTACGGGTGCTTTATGTTCCACTAAACCTGTGCTATTCCATCAAAGAATACATGTTTTATTCATTATCCGCTGTGGATAACGTGGATACCTCCACGCCTCGAACACGATTGAACGCGGTGGCGTAACCTCGTTAGAAGTTCTGTTGTCATGGTGACGGTTTAACTAACTTTAAATCTGACGAATATTTATATAGTTGTACTAACCCAAAGTTACTGTGTCATATATTCTACCTGCGACTAGAATCCTTGCCTAATCATCTAAAAAAACAAACTATTTCATTGTGGTTTTGGTTTGCGCTAAAAGCCAGCAAAAATTTTACCCTTACGTTGAAAAGTGAACTCCTGGTCTCAGACGTTGAATTCATGTAAAGACTCCTCAAATCTGAAGTCAATAACAGGCATTTTTGGATATGGTTTACCCGGTATAAACCCGGTTCTCAGGTATAAACTAAATATGGTTCTTCGCTGGGAAGGGAATGCTGCCACTGTTCATTTACGATAAAATACCACAATATAAAAGAAAAACTCATCTGAAATGTATCCTTGAGCTGCAATATATTATTTTGACATTTCACCTATATCCTAATAGTCATCTTCAGGGTCCAGTTCTACAGTTCCGAGTTGAGATTTAGCTCTTGAGTTTACTCATTGAAAATGAACAAACTTTAACTCAGAGTTAACCCTAACTCACAACTGCGGAAAGTACTAAGATTAACTTAATCATGAAATATTATACATACAGTCTCGAACAAGGGACCAGTTGCATAGTCATTACTTAGACTTAAGACCAGTCCAAGACCATTTTAGTTCTATAACAAATCTAATAACTTAAGACCAGTCTCAAGATTTAAGTCTACTTTTAGACTTAAGTCTTGACTATGGAACTGGCCCAAGGGGACTAAGTTCAGAAGCTCAAAGATACCTTTTGGACTTGTTTCATTGCGGGATTTTATCATACCGGTATTCGTTACAACGTGGAGTGTTTCATCACGGTTATAACGCCTGTTACAGTTCATATGTTATACTCATCTGTATCTACAATCGATTTGATTTCTCGTTTCAGAAACTGTGGACGAACGAACCAATTTTCGACATATGTCCGATATCGAACATGCCTCGAGCTCCGTCTTATATGCGACATCGATGGTCGAGTTTTTCGTCGTCGTTGGATAATTTATCATCGGAAGAACAAGTCGTTTACAGAAAAACAAGCGAGTGAACTTCTGTAGATACGTATGGCTAGCATTGATTTGAACAAATTACAGTTCCACAGTTCTACAATTTTCAGTTCAAATTTGACTCTAGGCAAAGTTCGTACTAGCCCTTAAAATCATGGAAAAGTTAAAGCGATGAGTGGCTTGGTAAAGTTATTTGTTGAAATTTTGGTTTGAATGAATTTTTCTTGCGGTTTTAGAACTGTAGGTCTAGTAGTGCACGTATTTAGTTTCATAAATTTCATCACTTATGCCTTAGTGAATATAAGCTCATGCCTAATTTAGTAGCAATGGAAATTTGGATATTTCGCCACCGTTGCAAAAGGTATTGAAAATCGAAAACTGCAAATGGTTCGAACTCTGTCGAGGGTCAAACATTTGGAAATGAATTGATCCTTACTATTGAGTCAAGCGCTGAACTTGTATCTATGGAACTGGAATCAGGTTTATAGAATTATAAGTTCATTGTCATCATTAAGAACTGGCAGCAAATTTGAGGGATTTCTGAAAAAGATTGGTCGAGGAAACAAATGTAAATTGTACGACTTATTAATATATGTATTTATGCCTGGAAATTGTGAATCTCAATTTCCAGTTACACAGTTAAATGATTGTATAGTTAATTGAAGAGAAATGATTCTGCATCCGTTCTAGAAACTCTTGAACTACTGCTGGTTCCATTCAACTCCACGGTGTATCGAAACTGTGGTGTTACAAACTTTTCTCAGAGAAATAATTTGCTTTTGTGTAATTAGGCAACACCACTGTAAAATTTGTATGATTACGCTAAGGTTTAAGGGTACAAATAATATGTAAATAACAGGATAAGCATTTTAAGTCACCATAGTTAGTAGCTAGTCTAGTACAAAGATATGCTAAGGTCAGATTGTGATATGACTTGTGCGCGCATGGGCAACAGCCTTGAAGATTCTAATGAGAACATCCCTACTGTGCGGAGGGGGCCTAAGAGAAATGGTCCAATCTACATGGTTACATATACTAGAGGCATTTCATTTTCTGTCTGTTGTGAGCAGCAGCCTGCTGGACAGTCCTGACAATCTGTTACTACTTGCTCAGAGTTGAGTTCAAGTGTTTACAAGCTGACCGAAGCATATTAGTACAAACAGAAATCGATGGTGTCTGGGACCAAATCAATCAATACTTCATACAGAATGAGATTATAGAAACGTGTGAAATAACAGTAGCTTTCAAACTGGACTCGGGTTTAGAAGTTTAGAAAAATAAACAATGAATTGACATAAAAATGCCACACCTTAATCATGGTATGTGTACTTGTATATTAATGTTTGTCAATTGATATAAGAAACTATTGATGAGATGTGAATGATAGAAGCTGGATTCAACTGTTCCCGAATTGCAGTTCTTTAGAACTTCTTATTTTGAATAAAGTTTAGATAAAGGTTAGATGGGCTCCATTTGAGGGGATACTGTACTCCTTGCGATTGTTCAGTTGTTGCTGCTATTTGCGACTTCTATTTGCTGAAAATTTACATTTCAAAATTCCTGGTCATTGCTCAAAAACCTGCACAGTGTTTGAAAATACCAGACTTTTTTGTTAAAGTCACATGTACGATAGATTGTGATCTTTGGGTTGCAGTGAAATGCTCAATGTGCAGTTTGACCATGCGAACACAGACTCCATACAATACCTAAACCTTCAACAGATAAAAAGAATATTTAAGTCATTTATTCATCATTGAAATATATTTCACCCCAGAAATGAAATAGTGCATTATACTTCAGAATTATTGAATTCACTGATTGTAGTTCGATTTGTTAAGTTTTGAAATTTTATTTACAGAATACGATTCTGTGAAAAGTGATACATTTATAATATGTATATTCTGTGATAGAAGGAATTTTCTTCGGCAAAATATATTTATTTTTGAAAGCATTCCGATGAGGGCTTGTACTTCATACTTACACTTCTTAGTACTTACACATTTACTAAAATGATATCTTCTGCTTCCATAGAAATCTCCGTCCCACGATATATAAATCTATAACTCTCTGACTGTACTGCTGCTGCTGCTGAAATGACAAACCAGGCCATTTTCACAAATAATTAGATCCAATTTTTACAAATGATAAGATGTGTGAAAAAAATACATTTGAGACTTCAGATTTTTCTGCTGGGATATGTGTGCATTTCATTAAAGTCTAGTTTAGCATTTAAAAGTCATGTGTTCCTTGCCTTCTACGGCTGTTTCATAAACAAGTTCACAACCAAATATTTCGTTTGGTTCTTTTCAAGTGTGAAAATTTACTATCTTAACCTTCAAACATTTTTTTGTAAAATTTTGTTGTGAGCCCCTTAGTAGTCATTATATCTTTCAATTTATGCATTTGTTGTTTTTTCACTTTTCATTTTTTTCAATTCTTTGTATACTTTATATGATATATTCTGGAAACAAATTACGCTATATGAACCACTGAAAATCTTGTTTTCAATCTTATCTGTCAAATTTTGTAAAAAGTCTTCAGTGCATTTAGATTCATACGATACATGTACTGATGGAGCAATTACTGATTTTTGTGTCTCAAAAAGATACCGATCTCAAATTATGTACAAATCTTTCTGTTTCTTTTATTCCAAGTTTTCAATGGATATAAGTTTCAACTTTGGATTTTTCAGCTGTCGGTTTTTAGAGTCCTTTAATGACATGAAAACTATCAGTGAAGTTACTTTCATTTCTCAACTCGAAAATCATGTAATGCTATAATAAATATACTGTAAGTAGTTGTTGAAATAGTTGTTATATAATTATATATTTATGTAACTGGGGGAATTTGCCAATATAACGGCTAGTCAAAACAATAAAATATTAGTTCAACAGTTAAAATTGATCAGGGTTTTTTTTTTATTTGCCAATAATGATGCATGCAGTATTCCACTGGGCCAGTAGCCAGGATTTGTTTAGGGCAGTTCTTAATGGGGAAGCAGTTATCTTCGAGGAAAAACAAGAACCTGTGTAGACCTAACTAATATTTTGAGTAAGGTTTGAAAGTCTATTTTGGCTTAAGTTCGTAGTTAAGGGCAAGAAAATAATAGCCCTACCCCGTGCTGACCCATACCCAAACAACTAGACTTGATCCTCCAACCTCTAGCATGATGTCCACAGAGTCATAGTGAGTGACACGCATTCTTATAGTCGCCTGTATTATGTTACTATCGCATATTTGTCACTAAGGCCAGTGTAAAATGTGTGTTTATTAGCTGTTCATGGTGAGGGGCGCGTCCCGTCTATCCGGAGAGTGTTGTGAATACCATTCTATTGAGTTATCTAAGTGACAGGTGAACTCGGTTCTATTTACACTGACAGTCAGCGGGGAGTTTGTTTTAACAAGTGCCCCTTGAGTGCATCCGAGGTGTTACTTTGGTAGTTTTGAAGTGTGTTGAATGAGACCAGTTTCATAACCAATCAGCTGTTGTACCAATTGTCAAATGCTATATTCTCTTAGACTAGCACTACCATAGTTCCTTATCAGATGCATTGCTGGTTTGCAAGAGCAGTTCTTTAGTGCGTAGAAGGGATTTCATACGAATGAACTCTTGCAATCATATGAGCAAGTGGATTTCTATCACAACTCAAACCATTTCCGAGGCCAGTCCTTTCAGGAGAGTCAATACAAAATATAATATTTTCAAGGAAACTTAATCTGAATAAAATTGCAAAACAGGAAAGGAAAATCTTTCTTAACAAAACTGGTAGAAATTTATTATTCAACAATAATATAACTAATGACAGATGATAATTATTATTACAACGGTCAATGAAAATATGATAATAGAATTCACGACTGTATAAATCGAATCCCGGTTTCGCAGATTGTGAATTTTCTCCCACACGTTTTTGAAACGCAGCAAAACGACTGATCTTCGGAAGAATGTTCAAATCGAATTCGATCAGTAACGAATCTCGTCCACGCGTCGCACATATAATCCCACTCTACGCCGGTCTGATGTCGCTCTACGCCGGTCTGCTGTCGATTCGACGTTTCTTTCGTCGCTCGGTTTTGAAAAATTAAAGTTTTCGTCGCGAGCACCGTCAGGTTATACGATTCGACTAATCTCCGTAAAATATTCACGATTCTGCGCGTGTTAGCTTCCTGTACGGCGCGACAATCGCCGCCGTTCGAGCGATCTAGCCAATAGAACGCTCCGATACTGTCGACAAAAATACCGGCTATTTCCGGTCGACTGGAGATGAAAGATTCGATCGAAAGCAACGTTATCAATAATTGGCTGCTGTTCGCGCAGCGTAAAATATGTATATTTTTCAGTGCGTTTTTAACGAAATTTTCCGTTTCCTCTTCGGAGAATTTTCGGCCGTCGCCGCTCGACGAAACTCGTTCGTTCACGAATGTCTCGATTAACGTCGCGAGTTTTAAAATCGAAAATTGATAATCGGTATCGATGAAAACCAGTTCTACGCCGAGTCCGTATAGAGGAACACCGTTCCATTGTTCGGGTAAGATTGCGCGCGTTATCAGATGTAAAAGCGTTAATGTTTTCGCGGTGCCCGCGTCTCCGGTCAGTTCGTACACGCAACCGGCCTCCGGACCACTTTCTCCAAACAGATCGACGTGTAAACCTTTCAACGTCGATCGAGTCCCGAGCCTTGAAAAAAACTAAAACGAAAGAAGTTGAAATGGAAGAAGAATCGCACATCCAATAGACAGAGGAATCACTCCATTGTCATAAACAGTACAGTGACAGCCAGGGCAGATCCAGCCGGTCAATTTGACTATATTCCTAGAAATTACTGCAGCTATGATCTGCCAACGGCTACCAAGTATAGGTAGCAAGCATTGTACGTGTGAAGCTCATTAAAAGGGGGTTTGGGGTCCCCCCCCCAGGTCAGGAAACTTTTAAAAAATAACTTGTTTTCCAGAGAATACAGTACACAGTACAGTGGTCAGTGGAATTGGAATATAGCTTGTTGAATATAGCTTCCGTCCCTGCAGAAGAGAGTGAAACGGTGAATCCTGTCAAATTTAGAGTGGCTTTTCATTCTTTTTGATTCGTTCGAGGTAAAAACTGATCTGGAATTCGATTAACGTTACAATCAATGATTACCTGAATTCCAGATTCCATTCTCGCTAAAATGAGTTTCAAGTTTATAACCTCGCTGTCAAATAATTTGCGGCTCAACGACCTTCAATTTGATTGATTTAGATTTCTAAACTCAAAAAACTCGATTTATTGAGGGCAGGTTCCTGCCCTGAGAAGCAAGGTGGCCTCTCAGGGCAGGTTCTGGAAAATCTGCAGAATGACTCATATCAGATGAGCTTAGATAATCCTGGTTGCACCGCCTGTTTTTGAATAATACATTCAGAAAGCACTACGATATGTTCTTTGTATTCTCATCGGCTATCATGTGTTCTAAATCCGCGCCTATCATGTCTTCTAATCGCCTATCATCGGTTCAGTCATAACGATTTCCATTTTAGCGAATCAACCTGTCACCTGAGGTCCCATCATGTCAGGTCAGGTCTTGGGCCCTGACATGACAGGTTCTGGAAACTCTGCAGACAGACCTAAATTCACTACTGCCGCCGAAACAGGTTAAACTGCAGCTATGCAGCATGTCCCGTGAGAGGACCTGGGGCCTGTGACGGGACAAGGATGTCCCGTCACAGGTCCCGATGGAAAATGAAAACTTTGCATTTCGTAGACGAAATGTCGAAAGAAACTGCACTGGAATGGTTACTATATACACTCAAAATAATGTTAAGAACATGTTAATAATCGAAATTTGTTCGTAATTTTATTATTTCAGATCAATGATATCATCAAATCGAAACATTAAATGTAATAATGAAGATCGGATCAAGAGAAGACAGAACCACAGCTATCGAAATTTCAATTTTTAGTGTATAGACTGACTCATACTATCGAAAATAAAGTGAATGTATCTTGACAATTTTGGTGCCAATGGTGTTAGTAACCGTTTGTTAAGCGTTACACTGCAAACAAAAGTAAAAGTGGAGGGGGCAACTTAATGGCCCTAGATCACTCTCGAGAGAGAATTCAAAGTGAGGGACCCGATTCAACACACTGTCCCGTGAGAAGACCCGATTCAACTTACTGTCCCGTGAGAGGACCCGATTTCAAATACTGTCCCGTGAGAGGGCCCGATTTTAAATAATGTCCCGTGAGAGGACCCGATTCAACACACTGTCCCGTGAGAGGGTCCGGTTTTAAATACTGTCCCGTGAGATGACCCGAATCAACTTGCTGTCCCGTGAGAGGACCCGGTTCAACACACTGTCCCGTGAGAGGGCCCGATTTTAAATAATGTCCCGTGAGAGGACCCGATTCAACACACTGTCACGTGAGAGGACCCGATTTTAAATACTGTCCCGTTAGAGGACCCGGTTCAACACACTCTCCCGTGAGAGGACCTTATTTTAAATACTGTCCCGCGAAGGAACCCGATTTTAAATACTGTCCCGCGAGAGGGCCCGATTCAACACACTGTCCCGTGAGAGGACCCGGTTTCAAATAATGTCCCGCGAGAGGGCCCGTATCAACACACTGTCCCGTGAGAGGACCCGATTTTAAATACTGTCCCGTGAGAAGACCCGAATCAACTTGCTGTCCCGTGAGAGGGCCCGGTTTCAAATAATGTCCCGTGAGAGGGCCCGATTCAACACACTGTCCCGTGAGAGGACCCGATTTCTAATACTGTCCCGTGAGAGGACCCGAATCAACTTGCTGTCCCATGAGAGGACCCGGTTTCAAATAATGTCCCATGAGAGGACCCGATTCAACACACTGTCCCGTGAGAGGACCCGATTCAACGCACTGTCCCGTGAGCCAAACGTTGTTGAATGAGTATCTTTATGACAAATAGTGAATATTGGTGGAATATTTCTCTATTTTGATTTATAGGTATCCGGCGAACGACAGGACCAAGACGACGACGTGGGCGATGATATTTCAAACGTGAGCCAAAAGTTGTTGCATGAAAACTTCAATGTACAATATGAAAAAATGATCAAATATTGAAAAAAAATATATTTTACTGTATGAAATTACAGGTGTCCGCAGAAGACGGCTGGCTTAGATTGTATGACGACGTCTTTGACATACAAAATCTCACCGAGGCAGAACAGATTAAAATCAGTATGGAGTTATCACTCAAAGAGTCACATCTCCGTCAGAGTGCAGAGAAAAGGCTTCAATCTCTAGTTTCCGAATCCAATCTGAATATTGTGTCGGTCGCGGATGACGGAAGCTGCTTTTTTTGCAGCTGTTGTCGAACAATTGAGGCGAGAAAACGTTGACATAACAGCACATGAGCTACGATTAATGGCTGTTTCATACCTTTCTGAAAATAGGTATTGCGCTGTAAGTAAATTAAAAACCCATTGATATATCAAGACAGCACTACAATAAATATTATATACACATATTATGGTTTGCTTCGCTGGATGGGGCTGATAAGGCCGACTTTCTGGAGTCTCATCTGACATGGCCATTATATCTTAATAAAATGAGACAAAGAACCACCTGGGCCGATGCTTTAGTTGTCCGTGCCACAGCTGACTGTTAAGGGAGACCAATGGTACTATATACCAGTTCAGAGCAGTCAAACATCAATATGATAGATCCTGTCGAATGTAAAAATGCTGAACCCATCTTACTAGGGCATATTCAAGATATTCACTACGTTGCCCTAGTAAAAAGGAGCTATATCCCAAGACGACGCGTGTCAGTCGAGAGTGTCAGAGGGTAACCTTGCGGCCTAACCCACGGAAGACGGTAAGTTGATAGTATATGCCACCCCTT
This sequence comes from Tubulanus polymorphus, assembly GCF_964204645.1. Taxonomy (NCBI): domain Eukaryota; kingdom Metazoa; phylum Nemertea; class Palaeonemertea; order Tubulaniformes; family Tubulanidae; genus Tubulanus; species Tubulanus polymorphus. Next base: position 1,633,922 of record NC_134031.1, read on the forward strand.
CTGACTATTTGGCAAAAATAATACAGCCATCAGAAGCCTTGTTCATGTCAGCTAAGGGTTAATTAATTGAATTTCATAGCGTCAAAGTGACAGTTACCTCTGAGAACCGCAGAAAAAAAGAAGACGGGTTGTCGATAAAGGAATCTACTGCGTTTGCAAGAAACCAGATGATGGAAGGTAAAGCTTAATTATATCATATAAGATCAGGCTGTTGTTTTAAGATTCAGTCGTCATTGTCGAAAAAATCTTTTACCTTCACTTTCACTTTCACTTACCTTCACTTTCAAAATTTTCTGCATTTGCATTTTAGGAAGTATTTGCAATGCGATGAATGTAGTGGGTGGTTCCATCCGAAATGTATTGGTCTGAACGAAGATACTGTGGAGAAAATTGACTATAGATGCGAAACGTGTTTTGCAGGTAAGCGATGAACTAAAAAAATATTTTGATCAAATAAGCTATGCCAATATCCTTGCTATGCTATCCTTTTATACAATGTGATTGCATTCTTTTTATATAGGTACCTAAACGATTCATTAAGAGTCAGGTATGGAATCCGATACATAATGCATACGAAACTCTTGCCATTTTCCACTAGAAAGCAATGAATCAAATGTTTTTCTTTTCGCAGCTTGGCGCGGTTGAATATCACGTTTCTCGTATAATTAATGCCGAGATAAAAGACAAGAGGTAAATATTGTACCTTAGTAGAAATCTCGCCAGTTTGTTGAATTTTTCAAACTTTTGTTGATAATATACAATCTTTGGTTTCAGAAGGCCGGAATTCAGGAGACATTTGGACTTGATTAACAAAGACCATGAAAGAGCCGAAAAAGAACTGAAAGGATATGGCTATGGGCTTTTAACTGATGAGGTAAGCATTGATAACAGAAAATATGAAATGCGTACAAATAAATGAGCTTTCTTTCGATCATCGTAATATTCAATATTTTAAAGGGCCATGCATATCTCTATAGTGTAATGAAATCATACGTCAGCCCTACCTTTGCGGACAAATCGTAAGTATATACATGAATCAGACGTGAAGTTTTTTTACTATATTTCGAAATGATAATCAATTCATTTCAATTACAGGAAACCATATTCAACTCGCTACATGACCCTCCGACAACATCATTCTAAAATGCTGAATTCAGTTTTTAAAGAAGGAAAGACGTAAGTTCATTCTCATCTTCTATTGCTAATTTCTTAAAAGAATTTCATCCATGTTATATTCATTGTATTAAAATATTTTTCAGGTCAGCAGTAACGTATGTTAATGACGTTTTGCTTAAAGAGGCCATTTGTTTATTGGTGTCAACCTACCGAAATATCACATACAACGAGGCTGATATTCTTGGAAGAAGAACAGAGGCCAAAAAACTAAAAGATGTACAACGACTAATGTCCAAATACTTCTTGCCAGATTATTGAAGAGTGAAGCAGTTTTCGATTCTTAAATGGGAGCTGTTGTAGATTGGTTATCCCGTAATGATTGTATTCTATGGAATAAGTTTTCTTGTTGCGATGAATTTTTGGATTGCTAGAGATGGTCTTTGCTGAATTTTGGTAATGGTTTTAATAGGAACCAGATTGTGACATGGATGTTTGAATTGTTGAAATGCTGTCCAGTCTTCTAATAGATGTGTGTAGTATATAGCCTATAGAAGTTCTTTGCAATGATGTTTCAGAAGTTATGAATGATGGTTGAAAGATTCCAGCCGGGGCCGAGATGGTATTGTAAATTGTTGTTAATTAGTGGATCGTTTTATCTGCCTGGTTTGTTGTCGATGTCTTATGCTGTGTACTACTTCGTGTTAAATATTATTTTTGTATTGTGTCTTAACAGACAAGGGCGTTTTCTGTCATCCAATATGAAATGATAATTTTTGGTTCAAATTATAATACATCTATCCGGAATTGGGAAATATTGCTGAAGAGTAAAAGGGGAAATATGAAAGAATTGATGATAACCTTTTTTACCGTGTAAAGTAATAATTAATAATTAAATGATAAGTAATAATTTAGTTTGGCGACAAAGATTTAGTAATCTAAAATGCTAAATTGATTTCGAATTCCAACGTATGTTGTTTATGTTCAAATATGAATAATATAGTCTTCGAATGTAATATGGTTTACAGATTTTGATAAATAAATAACTGAACATAATTTCACATATATACGATTTGTTTTATGTTTTAAGGGGACATAGCCAATTTGGCTTTTAGTACGTACATCCAGCCATCATTGTACGCATATTGTTGAAATAATAATTTCTTGTTGTAATTTTTATATATGGCAAAAATGCATTATCATTATGAGCATGGGACTCAACATTGACAAAGTGGACAATTTCATTAGTCCTCTCACGGGACAGTGTGTTGAACCGAGTCCTCTCACGTGACATTCTTTGAAACCAGGTCCTCTCACGGAACAGTAAGTTGATTCGGGTCCTCTCACGGGACAGTGTGTTGAATCGGGTCCTCTCACGGGACAGTATGTTGAATCGGGTCCTCTCACGGGACATTATTTAAAAGCGGGCCCTCTCACGGGACAGTGTGTTGAATCGGGTCCTCTCACGGGACAGAGTGTTGAATCGGGCCCTCTCACGTGACATTATTTGAAACCAGGTCCTCTCACGGGACAGTGTGTTGAACCGAGTCCTCTCACGTGACATTCTTTGAAACCAGGTCCTCTCACGGGACAGTAAGTTGATTCGGGTCCTCTCACGGGACAGTGTGTTGAATCGGGTCCTCTCACGGGACAGTATGTTGAATCGGGTCCTCTCACGGGACAGTATTTAAAATAGGGTCCACTTACGGGACAGTGTGTTGAATCGGGTCCTCTCACGGGACAGTGTGTTGAACCGGGTCCTCTCACGGGACAGTATTTAAAATCGGGTTCCTTCGCGGGACAGTATTTAAAATAGGGTCCTCTCACGGGACAGTGTGTTGATTCGGGTCCTCTCACGGGACAGTGTGTTGAATCGGGTCCTCTCACGGGACAGTATTTAAAATAGGGTCCTCTAACGGGACAGTATTTAAAATCGGGTCCTCTCACGGGACAGTGTGTTGAACCGGGTCCTCTCATGTGACATTATTTGAAACCAGGTCCTCTCACGGAACAGTAAGTTGATCCGGGTCCTCTCACGGGACATTATTTGAAACCAGGTCCTCTCACGGGACAGTGTGTTGAATCGGGTCCTCTCACGGGACAGTATTTAAAATCGGGTTCCTTCGCGGGACAGTATTTAAAATAGGGTCCTCTCGCGGGACAGTGTGTTGAATCGGGTCCTCTCACGGGACAGTATTTAAAATCGGGTTCCTTCGCGGGACAGTATTTAAAATAGGGTCCTCTCACGGGACAGTGTGTTGAACCGGGTCCTCTCACGGGACAGTATTTAAAATCGGGTCCTCTCACGGGACAGTATTTAAAATAGGGTCCTCTCACGGGACAGTGTGTTGAATCGGGTCCTCTCACGGGACAGTATTTAAAATAGGGTCCTCTAACGAGACAGTATTCAAAATCGGGTCCTCTCACGGGACAGTGTGTTGAATCGGGCCCTCTCACGTGACATTATTTGAAACCAGGTCCTCTCACGGGACAGTAAGTTGATTCGGGTCCTCTCACGGGACAGTGTGTTGAATCGGGTCCTCTCACGGGACAGTATTTAAAATCGGGTTCCTTCGCGGGACAGTATTTAAAATAGGGCCCTCTCACGGACAGTGTGTTGAATCGGGTCCTCTCACGGGACAGTATTTAAAATCGGGTTCCTTCGCGGGACAGTATTTAAAATAGGGTCCTCTCACGGGACAGTGTGTTGAATCGGGTCCTCTCACGGACAGTATTTAAAATCGGGTTCCTTCGCGGGACAGTATTTAAAATAGGGTCCTCTCACGGGACAGTGTGTTGAATCGGGTCCTCTCACGGGACAGTATTTAAAATCGGGTTCCTTCGCGGGACAGTATTTAAAATAGGGTCCTCTAACGGGGCAGTATTCAAAATCGGGTCCTCTCACGGAACAGTGTGTTTAATCGGGTCCTCTCACGGGACAGTATTTAAAATCGGGTCCTCTCACGGGACATTGTGTTGAATCGGGACCTCTCACGGGACGGTAACTTGAATCGCGGGTTCCCGGCCGTTGTAAAATCCTGCGTGAAAAACGTGCATTCATATCCCCTATTGTCCCCCTGGCCCTGCAGTAAATTAGAATTTTTCGGTAGGCCCTTATGTATTTATAAATGAAATCAAAATGGAAAATGTAATAATTACAATCGATAGTTGAATTTATTTATTCATAATCGTTATAGGCAGAATACATAAGAATATATAAGGGACTCGAAACCGCTAGCATTGGAATCGACGTTTCATGTAAGAATTCTACATTTGTCCCGTGAGAGGACCCATGTCCCGTCACAGGCCCGGGTCCTCTCACGGGACGCTGCAGTTTAACTCATATGCTGCCGCCTCGACGTCCACACCGGTACGAAGTTGCAGCTCTGTGCAGTGAGATTGATAATCCTCGTCCAGAGTAAGTGAAATTTGAGAGAACAACTTCAACAACACTAGAGTCTTTTCGACTTAACTCGCTTCCAGACCTAATCCTTTTTCACTCGCTGTGTTACACTTACACAGTTAGTTACAGCTACTTTCTTTTTTCTAACCGAACGCCGCAGGACTGCTGTGGGCCTGGCCCCTCCTCGGGCCTGCCTGCCTCATCCTCACTTGCCAGCTCTTAGTACACGCAGTATATACAGAGCGCCGTGGTGAACACACCATCTTATCCCAGCTACCGAGGCCGCGTACCTTAATTAAACTGCCCAGGATTGTTTAAGACGGCCCCAGGCAGTCTAATCTAGCCAATCAGGGTGTTTAGATCAGAGCCAGGGTTGTGTGGATCAGAGCCAGGGACTGCCGGGGTATGTGGATCAGAGCCAGGGACTGCCGGGGTATGTGGATCAGAGCCAAGGACTGCCGGGGTATGTGGATCAGAGCCAAGGACTGCTGCGGTGTGATTTTACATTCATATTTTGTTTGTTAATTTATTTTCAGATGACCCTTGTATTGAATAATGATCATTACGGTTGGGCGTACGAGGCGCCCCCTGTCGAGGAAGGCGCTACCCCGTGTTCTCTATGCTACGGTCGTGGAATATCGAAGTTACCGGATCTGACGAGTCTTCGCCCTCCCAGAGCAATGACTGTACGTACCTATACTACCTAAAGCATTTATCTCAACCGAGAGAGATTTTGTTTAGAAATACTAATTGAGGCGATTGTTTTTTGCAGCCCGGTCAATCACCGAGTTTAGGTAAGAAACCGAGTCGAGGACGAGGTCGAGCGAAGATTTTAGCCGATGTTGTCCACTCTGTTCAGTCAACAGTAAGTAAAAACAAACAATCCCTCTTTACATTTTATAATTGTCCGGAATCAGTTGCGCTGTTTTCCTGTTAAGACTCGATGATTTATACGTATTGGAAGTGAATGAATTTTTACTCCACTGTCGTCAAACTGAACTGAAAGTTTTCTCTGATTGATCAGATCCCAGATAAGCGCAGTCTTGTGTATTCAATACCCTTTAAGTATGTGCTGCTAATTCTTTAACCCCTAAACTGTCTCAAATTCCTGAGCTAACTCACTGAGGCCAACTTTAACTCTCCTGTTTAAGATTTCACAATTATAGACCTGTTCTACTGGTGTTTCCAATGACTTAATTTGTTACTATAATGGAACCTTGTGGGAAAAAGTGAAATTACTGAATTTAACGGGTATGAGCCAAGAGAGAACGGCTATCTGTGTAGCCTATCCGCCCCCAGGTCACCATTGACCCCCAAAATTATCTAAAAAATCAGAAACGTATTTCATTGAACACAAAACAACATAATGATTAATTTCAAGCATAAGACCTTGTTTTAGAAGAAAGTGCAACTTCACTAAATTTAATTGGGGGAGCCACTTAGACCTCATTAATTCATCCGTTAAATGGTTTAAAGGGACTCGCATTAAGATGTGTATTTTGTTAAAGTTGTTAAAAGGTAAAAGAAAAATCATTGACATTTTTTCGCAGAGTAACAAATCTTTGTCGCGCGGCAGTTCCTGTTCGAGTCTCAATCGCCAACAAATAACAGCTAACAGCACCGGTACTGCAGGTGCCGGCGCTGGCGGTTTTGGAAATAACACGGGATTCACCTCGAAAAATGTGGACGTCAAAAAAGACGAACGAAATTCGTCGCAGTCGCCGAATTCACGTCTTCTTCAAGAAAAAGACTTCGCCGATCAGTTCGAAGATGCAGTTAACGATGAAACTGTTGACAAGAACTTTCTAGTCAAATCTGATGAAATTCCATCCAACTCGCAGATCTGTGATAGTATTTATAGTATTGATAGTACGGCTGCTAATTCTATGATTTATCACGCTCCGTCCTCTGATCAAACGGCGTCTGCCGATCGTCGAGTCGTCTCCTCGTCTGCTGGTTGTGAAAGAGGAGTTTACCCGAAGGCCGTTAACGGAACGAGTCTTTACGATCGATTATGTGAAGAAATTAAGAACAATAAAACGACGACGACGAAATCAAAACGCGAATCTACGAGAAGCGAAAATAAACGATCGGTGAAAAACTCCGACGTGACTTCGCTCGTCGAGCAGTTGAAACTAGCGGCAGCTGAACGAACGGAAGATGACGAAAACGATGACGATCTTGACGACCTTCCGAAAAATGATGAAAAGTGTAGCGATTCTAGTTACGATCGTATTTTAGCCGATCGTAAAGCAACTCCGAAGTGGCGCCCGTCGAAACAATCCGACGAAATCGTCGCGATGAAAACGGACGAGATATTTTTCGGCGCGAATGAATTCGCGAACGACGACGGATTCGAGGACGATCTTTTTTCGCGAAGTCGAAATCGTAATTTATTCTCGAATTCGGCGCCGATTAAAATCGATTGTACGAATCAGTTTCCGGATTTAGGCGCTGATCAGCGGCAGACGTATTGCGAGCAGACGGAGCCATCCTCCTCATCGGCGTCGATATGGACTCCGAAATCCGTCATCGATTGGAACGACGACATCGATATAAAATTTGTCTCGTCGAAAAAATCGTCGAAGAAAAATCGCGCCTCAGATAAAACTGAAACAACGACTCAGCAGCAGCCACAGAAGCAGCAGCAGCCGCAGCCTCTCAGAAAAACATCATCAATCGGCAAGAAGAAACTAGTCGCGATGTCACCTGCAAAAAATCTGGAGAAAAGCAATTCATCCTCGACGGGACAGCAGCAGCAGCAGCAGCAGCATCCGAAAACGTTCGCAGGTGCGGTAAAAAAAACAGACAATAGCGTCATCGTCAATAGCGATAATAGCGGTAAATCTACAAAAAAATCAGCAGCCGAACGAAATCCACGAATTCGTATCGATAATTTACCGAGAGGTTGTGAGAAGCAGACGCTTCGAGAATTCTTAGAACAATTCGGACAAATTATCGATATTCACATCGAGAAAAGTGGAAAGTTTGATTCGGCAATCGTTAGGTGAGTTGACTACAGTTTTACCGACAATTATTCGAATTTTAATTTTCTTGCTGCGAACAACTTTTTGTACGTATTTCGTCGATACTTTTGATTTGTAAACTTGTAATTACAGTTTAAGTAGTAGTGAAGCTGTCGAATGGGCGTTGTCTTGTTTACACGATTGTGATACATTATTTCCTGGTATGTACTATTACTGTAAGGTGTCTGACCAGGGAGGGAGGTGTCTTCTCGAGTCCTACCTTCCTCGTCTAACTATACCAACTTTTGGTTTCGACTCATTAGTCAAAACAAGAACTGTGCAATTGAGTCCAGATTTAACTTTCAATTAAACCTCTCTAAATTCCAGACCTAGTTCTAATCTACAGTAGTAGAATAGCTACAATCAAACACGGAGAACAGATAAAACCCACTGTATATAGACTGATAAGTTTTAGAATCAAGAATTCGTTTAATCAAAAATTAAAATGACACAACGCAGTGAAGTCTCACTTGATGATGATCACCTGTTGGTGATCTCTAGTGAGTTTGAAATGTCGTGGCGTTTAAATTTTTGATAGAACAAATTCTTGATTTTAAAACTGCATATAGTAGGTCTTTATCTTTCTAGTACAACAGTGTTGAAATTATGTCATATCGTCGACCTTTTCTATGTGATTTAATACGATTAATGTTAAATTGTCGTTCGAATGCGTTGAAAGAACTTTATCATGATTGACTTATTATTAGGGTTCTTTATTTTGATAAGTTTTGATAAGTTAATCTCATTATAGGATAGACCTGTGCAGATCGGTAATGTTTGTGTATCTAATGTAGTGGCATATACAACACACGTAGCATGCACTTGTAAAATTGTGTACATAACAAATGAAAAAGAATTGGTTTGAAAAAGTTTTGTCTGAAAAAAAATGCATTTATTTCTTTTTGACAAGCGACAGATCGGAAATAGATCAGTTGTACTGTATTTATTTATGTTATGCCTCGAGAATGAACAATTTTGAATTTATTTACTTTTTTGAATTTTGCAATAATAAGCATGTTGTCCGAGATGCAGATAGATTTTCATGTTTTGTTTGAAACGAATGTAATAAATCTTTACGTTTTGAAGCCTCTAGAAAATGGGTTCTCTTTTCATTGATATGAAGTTTCTGTGGAATCGCTGCAGGATTTATAGATTTGTTTAATTTGCGTTTTTTCTTTTGTTATTTCAGACCAACCGCTTCCATTAGCTGTTGTCAAATTGACAAAATGACGGAGGAAAGAAAGAAGTGCGTTTTACTTGTGGAGGGGAGGGAGGAGGGTTAGATTTTTTAAGTAATAAAGAATTTTTCATCATTCAGAAGTCGACAATTAATCTCAGTAGCCTTGTGTTGAATTTATTTTGTGGAGAGGATCATCGTTGAGGATGGACTAAATGTCTACTTGTATTTTCTTGATTGCAACAAACCAAATTCCGAGGACTGACGCAGGGCATGCAACTGCTAACAAACCCAAAGTGATATTCCAATAAAAGCCCTAGGGTCCAGGGTAAGTTCATTTCTGAGAAAACGATTTGAGGGACCTCGTACATAAAAATCTCGTGGCACCAATTCATGGAGCTGAATCTGGCCCGCCACTCTACTGTCAGAACTTCACCGTTAAGTGCTGCCGCTATCTATTTCATAAGCGGTAAACACTGGAACTAACTCGATCACCAGATGTTCTTGCTGCGGCATGCGAGCCATTACGGATTCGCCTTACCGGAATGTGCTGCCAGTAGTCATTGTGGTCGAATGCGACATTAACCCGGAAATAGGGATCTTTTTGTAAAAAAAATTAATAAAATGCGAATTTCGGGTGATTGCATCTTAATCGAACAACGTAATTAGCGAATACTATTAGAAGACACTTTTGGATGATTGCATTTAGACGACAAGACATTTCAAAGGTCAGATATGAAGGGATAGAAGGAGTATGCCCATTAAATTCAATTATAAATATATTTTATTGAATGCAATGGCTTTTACGACGTTCTTAAATATACGTATTTCGTCCCCTGTGGCTCAAATTATTATTGTTTATTTAGGATATTTCAATCACTCATGATTCTAGAATTGTTCCACACTCAGAACATATGAATTTCGGAAATGCCTCTGTTAGATAACTTCTTGGTCGAAACAATTGAATAAACATCATATATTTTTCTCGACACAACACTAACAGAGTCAGAGAGGTTAGAATGTCGGCTGCTGGAAGAACTCAACAATCTCAAGGAAAGCGGAGAAAAAGATCTCATCCTCCGGTTTATAATGCAATCGGAGTTTCATTCGAAGATAAAGATAATGATTTTGTCTGGTAAATAAATAAAATACTCTTCTTAAATTTGTCAAACTTTGACTCATTTCCTAATCATTTTCTCACTTTATTTCAGCCCGATTTGTTTTGATATGATTGAAGAAGCTCATATGACTAAATGTGGCCACAGTTTTTGGTAAGAATCAATTCATGAATTCTATGTGAAAATCAGCTTCTCTCTCGACTTATGATTTCATCGTTTCTCATTGTTTCGTTTCTATAGTTACAAATGCATCCATCAAACTTTGGAACAAAGCAATCGATGTCCGAAATGTAATTACGTCATCGAAAAACAGGATCAGATATTTCCGAATTTCCTGCGTAAGTCGAGACAGCCTCAGTCAATCAACCTCCTCCACATCGGACAGCCTCAGTCAATCAACCTCCTCCACATCGGACAGCCTCAGTCAATCAACCTCCTCCACATCGGACAGCCTCAGTCAATCAACCTCCTCGACATCGGACAGCCTCAGTCAATCAACCTCCTCCACATCGGACAGCCTCAGTCAATCAACCTCCTCCACATCGGACAGCCTCAGTCAATCAACCTCCTCGACATCGGACAGCCTCAGTCAATCAACCTCCTCGACATCGGACAGCCTCAGTCAATCAACCTCCTCCACATCGGACAGCCTCAGTCAATCAACCTCCTCCACATCGCACAGCCTCAGTCGATCAACCTTGTAGACAATCAATAAATAAGATTCTAAGCCGATTTTTGTATATTTTCAGTAAATGAACTGATTTTGAAACAGAAACAACGAATAAATGAGAAGAAAATTCGTATCGATCAACAGGTAATAATTGCAGGCAAAGTCTACTGTATTAGTTATTGTGTCAATTTCAACTTTGCTTGAGAGGAAATCAAGTGGCCTAGCTCAGTCTGTTTTAGTAGTACAAACCTGATATTGTTCTTAATAGGACCATCACAGACTGGCAGCTAAACTAAAACATCAAATATAATTCATTTTATAGGTTAAACCGTAACCAAGTTGATGTTAGTCTGACTTTATCTGTATAATTTACTGACCATGTCTAATATCGTTTATAGAATTCGAATGTATCTTTGAATCTCGAAGATGTCATCAGCGATCAAGATAACCTTGACATTGCTAATATAAACTTGATGCTCGAAGTTCTCGCGCAGAAGAAACAGCAAATCATGGCGGTAAGCGCTTCAATCATTCTGCTTCGGTTTATTTTATGATCTCTAAAAAGATTTTCTGAAATATTTCTAAATTTATCACGATTGATTTTCAGGATTGTCGAACGACTCAAAATCAAATATTGAAGGAATTTCTGCAGAAAATTCGCACAAAGAAACAACAACAATTAGAACAGTTGACGAGAGAAATGAACGTTCTCGACGAAGATTGCGCAAGAGTTGACGTGAGTGTAGATGTTAAAGATGAGTTTCCCGGTGATGCAAGTTGTCGAACCTGTTCCAGTATTGAAATTAACCATTTCTCGTATTTATATTTCAAATAACAGTTAAAGTTACAAGACGAACGAAAAATACTTTCCCATATTGGGGTAAGTGACTGAAAGCTTATATCATTAGAATTTGACAATTTCGCCCTGATGTGTTTAATGATATTTCGTCGTTTTGTTTTGTGTAGGAAACAGTTGTAAATGGTATCCATGGAGACGCAGCAGCCGGTCCGTCCACGAGTACAGCCTCACCTTCAACTTCTACAGCCGTCGTTTCTTCCGATAATAGTTTACAAGAAGGATTTAATGGCAGTAAAAATGTAAGCGATAAGTGATTCCGGGCCGAGGACTTTCTCAGCCTGTCTACCGTTTGAAGACTGTTGTTCATTTCGATTTGAATATTTTAGGTAAATAGACAAAGATGGTTACACACAACGATGGCAGCCAGACGTAAAAAAGTTAATCATCATTTCGATGATTTGGAACAATGTTATTTCTCTACGAGATTGAAGGAATTCGGCAGTAAGTTCGTCCTAACTATCGACGATACTCAGAAATTAGTGATCGACAGTAAAACTTGCTTAAATTTTCATGGTTGGGACGATCATTTTACTGTCTGTTGTTCTTTCAGATCAGAATGGCTGCGATGGTTTAGATGAATTCACCGATAATCTGTCCAAATTCATAAAGTTCAGCTCATTTCGTCCTCTCGCGTCTCTCAGCTACGCTAGCGACATCTATAACGGCTCCAGTATCGTATCGAGGTAGAACAGACGGATAGTTTATATCGTATACAGAATGTTGTAAATTGTTTCTGGTGAATTCTTCGTTTTTTTTAAATTTTAGTATCGATTTCGACAGAGATTGTGAATTTTTTGCAATTGCTGGCGTTACAAAGAAAATCAAGGTATGGCTTTAATAGACGCCCACTTTACTGACCCCCTCTCTCACTCTTCTAACCCCCCTCTCCCACTCTACTGACATGTCCTCTACCCCTATATTTGTTTGTTGTAGGTATTTGAATATGGAAGTATTATTCGCGATGCCGTAGACGTACATTATCCTGTTAATGAAATGTTGTGTAACTCAAAAATCAGGTGAGAATTATCTTAAGATACTTTTGATTTCACTGTAAATCGCGCAACTGTTTTCTCTATTTTCCTAGTGATATTCTGATGTGTTTGTTTGTTTCAGTTGTGTCACATGGAATTCTTATCACAAAGGTCAAATGGCAAGTGCCGACTATGAAGGTACTATAACGCTGTGGGATGCATTAGCCGGTGTGAAATCAAGATTATTGCAGGTGAATCATTCACACACAAACAAAATTCAACTTTCTCTGAAAGACGGCAGTTTTCAATTGATGTCTCGTTATATTTATTTCAGGAACATGAGAAGAGATGTTGGAGCGTCGACTTTAATCGCGTCGATCCTAAATTACTCGCTTCCGGTTCCGATGATTCTAAAGGTAAATATCGGTCAGTAGACGGCTGTTCAACTCATCGCAGATTCCCCTCTCATCCTAGAATCCCTCTCACTCGTGACCCTCCTCACCCTAGACCCCCTTAACCCTAGAAACCCTCTCACTCGTGACCCTCCTCACCCTAGACCCCCTTAACCCTAGAATCGCTCTCACTCATGTCCCTCCTCACCCTAGACCCCCTTAACCCTAGAATCCCTCTCACTCATGACCCCCTTAACCCTAGAAACCCTCTCACTCATGTCCCTCCTCACCCTAGACCCCCTTAACCCTAGAATCCCTCTCACTCGTGACCCTCCTCACCCTAGACCCCCTTAACCCTAGAATCCCTCTCACTCATGACCCTCCCCACCCTAGACCCCCTTAACCCTAGAAACCCTCTCACTATATACTCTCCTCACCCTAGAGTCCACTCTCACCCGAGATCCACCTACTCAAGCGAGTTAGAATGAAGTTTATTGATCGATGGTGTTTTCTAGTGAAACTCTGGTCGACAAATACTGAACATTCAGTCGCGTGTTTAGAGGCGAAGGCGAATGTCTGCTGTGTGAAATTCAACCCGGAGAGTCGATATCACTTAGCGTTTGGTTCCGCTGGTTCGTACTCACCGACCGTTTATATTACACTAACCCACAGTTGAAAGTATTCAGTTTTATGTTCACGTTTGGAATCCTGTTTTTTGTAGATCATTGCGTCCATTATTTCGATCTCAGGAATCTCAAACAACCCGTGGTAGTTTTCAAAGGTCATCGTAAAGCGGTGTCTTACGCTAAATTCGTGAATACTTCTGAATTAGTCTCGGCGTAAGTACAGTCGAACCTGATACATGTATTAAAATCAATTAAGACAAGTCGCTGTCTACGTAGTGTAAAAGATCCTCAATATTGATGTTTTAACAATGAAAATCTCTCTGATACTGACACTTCAGGAAGAATGCTTTTACCTGATTTATTGAAAAACAATTTTAAAAAAGTATTTTCTTATAAATCTCTGAAGATGGATACGGTAGATGCATCCTACCGGAATCAGCGTCAGTATTGTTCATCTTGTATATAATGAGCCTTAATCATAATCGGAATACTATCATTAATTGATGTTTCATGTTTTTCTCGTGTGTTTTATAGGTCGACGGACAGTCAGCTGAAGTTGTGGAGTTTAACTAATAAACCTCATTGTTTACGCACATTTAAAGGACACGTGAATGAGAAGAATTTCGTCGGTCTCGCGTCTGATGGAGATTACATCGCTTGTGGTCAGTCTTTCACCGAGTTCTCATTGAAAATGAACTGAAGTCGGGAATCGATCAGCTACTGTAGACATTGATGAATCATTCTTTGATTTCTCTTTGATTTAGGGAGTGAAAATAATTCACTGTGCATTTACTACAAAGGTCTTTCTAAGCAGTTGTTGAACTATAAGTTTGATACAGTTCGCAGTACTATAGTTGGGGTAAGCAGTGACAGTAGATTCTTTTCTTCAACGTTACGTTAATAGATCAGTATTTATCACTAATTGTGATGTTCTATTTATTCTCAGGAACGCGATCGTAAAGATGATGAAGCTAATGAATTTGTGAGCGCTGTTTGTTGGAGACCTGTGAGTGGAACTTTCATTCATATCTGAAACGGTTTTAGCATCAATTTTCCTACAAAATTCTTATTCTTACGTTTGTTGAAATTGTTTTGTTGTAGGGTTCCAATGTTGTTGTAGCCGCTAATAGTCAAGGTATCATTAAGGTAGGTTTGGTACCTGATTTTGAATCTTGCGGAAACCTCGCAGTTTTACTGAGAATGAGAACTTTGGTTGGATTTCGAACATATTTTCAGGTATTGGAATTAGTATGATGATGTTGAATGAAGTGATGATAACTAGTCAAACTATAGTCAAACACAGATCTTCACTACACTGACACATGTGAAGATTTTCTAGTGTATATTGATTGGTTGACATGCGCATGTTATTACATGCAGGTACATGTTAATGATACACGCGCACATTATTTTCTATTTTACTGTGGATTATATTCAGATTGTACGATGTTTATTTATGAATGACACGTTGAAATGATGAATTGTTCGTTGTATGAAATAAAACTTACTGTAAATAAGAATGAATCTACTCGGATTTGTAAATAAATTCTACCGATGAAATTCATGTTACTGAGTTCAGTTATTTGTTGTATCTGACCGTATTGTACTTGTCTATCGAATAACACTTGATTAAAGAGATATGCCCTGTAAAATCTGCATCTTGTGTTTGTTTTTGACGGAATAAAGCGAAGGATGTACAATATTCTCGGAATACGATTGACCATTAATGACCTAGGAGCAATCAGCCAAGACCGATCGACAAAAAAAAAAATTCATGCACCTTTCGATGGCAAAATCATCAACTGGTTGAGGTGGCCATAAATTGGTAGAAGTAGAAGTAGAAAACCTATTCTTCACTTAGGTCACGATTTAGTTATAGTCGGTGGTTCCTATTACGTGGTTTATGTTACGCCATCTATAAACATTTCGTAACACTACGGGGTCTAGAAGACGACGTACAAACGCCTGAAGCTCGCCCCAAAGTTCTCGAGCCCCGAGATTTCCCCTCACATCTTCACCCGTCAAGAGATTCGAACTCACTAATCTAAAGCCGTTTCCCGAACTAAACGAGTTCCGGAGCGATATCAGACCACTTGCAAGCGAGGATGCTCCCCTCGACGTTTTAAAAGAATTCCGAGTATCAAGTATTCATTATGAATTATTTTATTAAGTAATCAAGCAGTGAATTCTATTGATGGACGTAGAACAAAAATATCATAAATAAATTTAAGTAGCTAAAGTTCTTCTGATCTAAGAATTTGGAATTGTCGTTTCCTAAGTATTTGTTCTCTAAGTTTCTTCATTTTTTCTCTTCGTTCCTTCACCTGTTTTTTGTATTCCCACGTTTCTTCTAGTTTATGAAGACGCGGGGGTGTTGTCGGCTTCGGGTCCTCGGGAATAACAACGTCCCACGATTTGGCGCAACGAAATCCGATGTTCTGAGCCGACTCTTCCAATGGAAGCCCTTTCCTTTTTAAAAAGAATGGAAGTGGAAAGAAGACAGTTTTACGAACAATTGACAGCTGACTAAGACATCAGAATTAATCTAGGCATTTCATCAGAACCGGGTTAAACTGGACGGTCCTGGATTGCTTCGAGTTCAAGTTCAAGTTCAAATTTATTTCACGGATAGCATGACTGGCGATGTACAGAGATTGAGGGGAAAACAAACAAACAATAGAATTTACAACTTTTTAAACAAGCGCAATTATAAAAAGAGAGAGAGAGAGAGAAGTAGCTTTCTGTGCGGGCCAAGCAAGGCCGCTGTTGCAAGCACCCAGTAAAAAAATAAAAACCAAAGGATAATGAAGGGAGAAATGGAAAGGAAATGAGAGCTTACCTCGTGGACGCCCTGACTGGGTGATTGGCCGTCGTTTCGTGGTGATGATGATGGTCGATATTGTCGACAAAACTTCCGCCTTTCAACACTTTACGTAGTTGAAATTTCTCACGAGTTGCACCGTATTCTAAATAGTGATCGTTCGTCCATTCCCAGACGTTACCCACCATGTCGTACATACCTAGAAATACATCACGAAGTAAGAACTTACAATCTGTTGACAGGGCTGACCGCGAGAGACAGTTTCTTACTGATCGGAGTGAGACTGACCTCTTTCATTCTGTGGCGGGAATGCGTTCACTGGCGACGTAAACTCGTAACCATCTCCCAACTTATTTTCAGTCGGGAACGTTCCCTGAAAACAGAATTGCATAGAAATTCATTACAAGTAGCGGCTACTTTTTCCACTGTTCATTCTTCTACTTTACAGCAGAATTAAACTTATATCAACCTGCCACGTATTCATGCTGCCACGCCTAAACGTATCACCCCAGGGGTAGGTCCATTCTAGAAAACAAAATAGTATTTATATTCAGTTCCCCCATTAGAATGCATCTAAAAATTTCAATCTTGGCTTAAGAAGATATTACCTTTAGTACTCGCCCTACAAGCTCTTTCCCATTCGGCTTCAGACGGTAGCCTTTTACCTTTCCATGTACAAAACGCGTGAGCATCGTGGTAACTAACATGTGTAACTGGATGATCCAGTCGCGACATTATATCAGAGCCTTCTCCTTCTGGCTAGAAATATCCAATAATTCAGAAAGAAAATAATTAGTTAAAACAAACACGCACGCACAAGATGATGTTAGAAATATGAAATGTTTTGGCAGCGAAATGACTTCATCTTGTGATCAAAGTCGTCGTCTTTGAGACGATAAGTTTGTGGACGGCGACTTTATCCAAACGATGACTTTCACCTTTTAGTTGATAGAATTGGAAATATGAATTGTGGAGACTCGAGAGAAGAGACGACTTCAAAAATATGACGGTTTTCAGACGAACCGAGTTTGGCTGAACTGATCGCCAGAGGTACCATTACCAATGAAATGAATATCATTCCAGGTTTATTTGCATAATCTGTCGTTTTACGTACCTGGTTCCAGGTTGCTCGTGGTAAATAAACCCACCACGGTTCGCCTTTTTTCAGTTTTTTAGACAATCTATTCACGTCCTTTTGGTCAACGCGTCCTCGCAATGCTCTCAGTAACACGTAGCTGTGACCGTTGATTTGGGCGTCAGTTTTGAAGGATGACTTGGCTTTTAGAAATTTTCTGAATTGATATGAAATTATAAATTGAACGAAATAACGGAAAAACCGTACATAATAATTGACTATTTTATTTGTATTTAGTAAATATCTTTTTCGTTGCGTTCAAAATATTTGACTGAACTCACTGAAATTCTTCAACGGTCACCGGATATCGGTCGATTTTAAATGAAGCGACGCGCACCGTTCTCGGTGGATATTCCAAAATCCGTTTGTATTTCGGGTCGTTTATACCCATTCGGAAATCACCCTCGAAAAAGCGCACCATTCCGCTGAGTTCCCCCTTCGCACCATCTTTGAAATAGAATATTTATCAGAAATTTATACTGTTAACGCCTTTTCTATAGATTGGGTTTAACTTTGATTAGGTTCGAAGACGTTGGCCAATCAGATTTATCCAACAGAAATATACAGATTGGGCGAGCTTCGGATTTCTTGGTTATAGTTGTAACTATAGTGGTCGGAGCTAAAATTCGAACGCTAGTTCCGTGCCATAATGTCGGCCATCTTAGAGCTAGTTCGGAGTATCTACGCATAAACTAGATAGACTAGTTTACTTTAGTTTAAACGCCCATAAGTTCTAACTGACATTAGGTCTCACTCCTGGTGGACTAACTCCGATAACCTAAGTTCGCCCTAGTTGTATATGGAGCCTAATGAGATGAGCCTGGTCGATGCCACGGGTCACGTGGTTCCGCATGATCTTAAAAGTTAATGTTTTAGCCACGTTTTTGATCTATTACGAAATGTAAATGTACCGTCTTCATCTGGTCCAGTCAACAGATCTTCTTTTGTTACTTTTTTCCTTTTCACGTAAATTCGTGCTGAAAATAAAGAAACGATGCTGCAAGTCAAATTATGATTTGACTTTGAGTTCTGAGGTCTGCAAGGTTTTGTCGGGAGATCACTTCTGAAAAGATCGGTTATTGCTATTCGCAAAATCACAACAAAATGACAACGATACTGTAAATATAGAAACAATAGGCAGCACAGATAATTTTGTAATATTTTATGGCTATTAAAATCAATGCTTTCAGAGTTGCTGTATGGAACATGTGTCACTGGCATCTATCATCAGACATCGTACACAGTTGTGTCGTTAAATCTGTTGCGCTATCTTCCGCATACATCAAACTTAAATACACAGATCTATGATACTAATGACTATTCTCAAATTACAAAAAAAGTTACAGGTTTTTAATGCATCAAATGAAATAGTTTTGAAGAAAGTTTTATTTGTCAGGAAAGAAGGCTTTACAAGTTTAAGACAATTGATCAAGTTGTACTTGACTAAAAACATTGAAATAAATGTGTTAGATTGAAATCTGATATATGAACATCTAAAATCACGCATTCACGAAACAAGCAAAATTCTTTATTTTCAATAAATATTAATCTAATTTCTATATAATCGTCTTCGGAAAAAAAATCTTATAGGCTTAATCGCGAATTCATTTCCTCGCAAGCATCTTTTGTAATCCATTTTTTGAGTGCATCATTTTCAATTACGTAGGTGCATGTTCACGGCAGTTTTAATTAGAATGTTTAGCTTCCCTGCGCTTTGTGTAAAACGTTAATTTTCTTGTATTAAATGCAATTGAAATAAGAAACATTGCCGGTGAATAATTTGACTTAAACAAAAACAATCTTATTGATACGTACCACTTTCGGCAGATTCATCGAATTTCTTTTTTGCAGAGTGCGATTCTAAAACTAAAAAAGCGACTATTAAAACGATAGTCCGTATAGTCGAATACAAGGCGGCCATTTTGGATGAGTTGGCCGTTTCTTCTCTAGTGAATCAGTGTGTACCTAATGAGAGCTCGGGTACCGGGTGGCGTGTCGTCACTATGGACCCTGTCACAGCTGTCAACGTTGTCACAATTGTGTCTTATTTTTCGGGATGAGCGACACGTTGCGAAATAATGACGTTGATTTTATAGTCGAGAATTAAAGTCTCTATTCATCGAGGAGAGAGTTAGGCCAGAGAGCGGTTCGGGGATTTGCTTTTTTCACATTTTTTGAATTCAAAAATGATGTCGATAGTCAATATTGAAAATATACAATGACGTTGTTGCACTGTCGTCGCTGAAGTTCAAAAGTGGTCTTAATTAAATCTTATAAAGACTGGTCTTAAGTTGTTACAGAACTAAGATAGTCTTTAGATTGCGTGGTCTTGTCGAAGTCATGACTGTTCAACTGGCTCAGTGCACTACAACTAATGCCTCCCGCTGAGATACACGCGATAATGCTCTGTTTTGAATCAAAAGAAATAAGATGAAAACTTCATGGTATGATTAAAGTTTCTAAACATTAAACATTAATGCATATACCTACATTTACCATAGATGTTGTTGCTGAGTACAAGAAATATAAACAGATTTATGACGTTACAGTGACAAGCTTTATTGATTCGGGAAACGTTATATCTCAAACTAAACTTTACACGCAACATTTCTTCCACATTTTTTCTACAAATTAGCAAAAGATATTTCTTAAATGAATCTGTATTTATTGGAAGTTGAAATGAAAGTAAACGATGAAACATCATACGATAGAAATTGATGACACATTCAGAAAATTGAGAAATACTAATCAATTCTTTATAGTGTAAATATCATTTAATTGATGCGTTTGTAATAGTTAACTTTTTCGATGCCTTTTAAAGGTCGCACGAATTCGTGAACTTCCATGTTCCAAAATGTCATTAACATAATCGGGTAAACGGCAACTTCTTCAAAATCGCATCTACGGAACAGCGACAGAGCTCGTTTCTGCGCAACAGACGCGCAACAATGAATTTCATCGTAATTCCGTTCTTTACAATAAGCGATCACTTCTTCCATTAACTTCCGCCCGATTCCGCGATTTTTAAACGCCGGTAGAAGGGATACTCGTTTCAGTATCGCGACTTTTTTATCGATGTAGTCGGCGACGCGAGGTGTCGGGTCTGCCGGGTGGAATAGGGCGTCGCTTACCGCTTTAGGCACGATCCCAGCGCAGCCTATAACCTCACCGGCCAGTTCGATAACCCAGAACTCACCGCCGTCCTCGTTACGATAATACTGACGGACGTTATGGACATCTTTGCAGACGACCCATTGATACCAAACATGAAATACAGTCCAAGCTGCCAGAATCAGTCCTAAATACAACGAAAGCGCGGCGATAATCAGCGGTACACTGAGAAATATAGAATAGAGAACTAAAGTAATCGTAATCATAACCATTTGATTCACCCAGTTCTGTATCGATATCCAGAAATATCGCCAATTATTCGACATCAAAGCGCGCCACACAGGATTGAAGACTAACAGTTTATCTTTCGGTTTGTACGGACGAATAATAATCGTATCTTCATCATTTCTACAATCAGAATCATCGACTGTTTTCAGCGGTTCCCCGTCCATATTGCTAGTGTAAAGGGCTGCAAGCTCGTCTCGTCACCACTCGACCAAGTTGTGCCAGTACAACTACACGTCAGTGTCAATTGTTGATAGCCTAATTTTACCACACTATATATATTCAACACTTTGACGTATATTGATAGTTTACTTCCTGCATTTTTAACCGTCTGACCTATAGTCTGATTCATACAGCTTTATTCCCCAAACCGGATTTTAATACAGCCATTATCAATCATTCAGCCGATAAGATTGCGGGACTTTACATGCATGTTTGGTCGTCAAGATTTGCGTCTTTTAACGTTTTTCGCGTTGTTCAACTGATATCGCTCATTGTTGTCATATTGTCTTTGTGGTGACGAATTAACGAATTCTCCTAATTCATCAACTACTTCTCAACGCAGTGAGGAAATTTCGAAAATCTTAGAAACAATTTCGAAAATTTTTTATTCTTTATTGAAACTTGCATCTTCTGTTTGTTGTTTTCCGATTTTCGGTGTGGAAAATGAAAAACAAAAAATGTCAACAAAATATCTTCCTGATAAAATAATTTTCTGTTCGTGTCTCATAGATGGCGACCGAGTTGTTTCAGACCGATTACCATAATGCGATTTTTAACTAATCAGATAATCTGTTTTGCAGGGGCCTTCCCTTTCACGGCTTTATTATTCATGCAAATATGAATAATGATAAGCAACTCGGTATTCACTATACGTGCGGGTAATTCACATGTCGCCAAAATACACAAAGATAATGTATTTTGATGCCCTGCAACAAAGGCAGTAAAAATAGGATTGATCAGTATAACAACTCGTCGTTGTACGTTCAGTAGGCTACGTGCTGAAACAGCCTGTATTGCGGCAGTGCTATTTGCAGCAGTAAAAAACACTGATCGCTAGTGGATGTGTATGGGAAAATGGCGGCGGCGGTGGCAGTGGCTGAATAGAGGGACAATAACCTTATCGCTAGCGAGTATTCGTCAAAAACTCTCCGCAAACCCAGTTTCGTAACCCGCACGGTTTTGTTTGAATTTTGAAATTGGCAGCACGTGATTAACCGTTAAAACGGCGCGGATTGCGGCTGGAATTCGATAGATTGAACAGTCTCTGAATCACCTTAATGTGACCTTGACGTTCGGCTGTCTGTTTATCAATTATCTCTTCTGTGTGGTGTTGTTTATCACGACGAGAATTTTCTTTTAATTTTCGGCGCAACTGCTTCAGAATAGTATCAAATATATACATCGTGAAAAACGAGGATTTGTTAATTATGGCTTGCTGTAAAAATAAACCAGGAGAAGGTAAGATTTCTATTTTAAGACGTATCAGTAGGGTACTGGATATCTGGGTAAGATAGTCAGTAACCTGTCTGTGGGGTATTAGAATACCTGTGGAATCTGGAGGTGACGGCATTATTATCAGCTAAATGACCAGGGGTGTTTTAAGAGACCTTAAAGATATCTCCGCTTTTAAAGACCATAAACTGGTCCAGCATCACATTTTCTAAGAAAATGTTGTAATACCGGTAGTAGGGGAGATATTTTCAAGGGGTTGGTACGGAACCCCGTCCCAGACTGTGCGCCTAGAACTCGGCGACCTGGTAAAACATCATTTTTTGTGATGCATGATAATGTAAATAGTAAAGTATTTCATGTTGAATGGTACCTGGATGTGACATGTGTGATAGTATACAATAATCTGTAATGTGACAGATGGCTCTAAATTAAAATACGTACTCTACACATATCAAAAAGACTGATTGTAAGACTAGCGACAGAATGTCAGTGTGGGAATTTAGATGACAACCTGACGATTTATATGGATGCCAGATAAGAAAACATTTTTCACCAAAAAAAAACTTTAATTGAGTTTCATTAGCTTTATCGTCCACACATTGACTTCATGTGGATGGAGGCTATGAAAATGTCTAATATTATAGATATTTTCTGTGATCGCCCTGTCCAAGTGTTCGAATCCCTAAATTGATACACGTTTCACGAAGATTTTAACTTCTT
Organism: Tubulanus polymorphus; assembly: GCF_964204645.1. Classification (NCBI taxonomy): domain Eukaryota; kingdom Metazoa; phylum Nemertea; class Palaeonemertea; order Tubulaniformes; family Tubulanidae; genus Tubulanus; species Tubulanus polymorphus. The sequence continues at coordinate 1,656,804 of NC_134031.1, forward strand.
AGACATCCCAGGCTGGTAGAACCATGCTCGCTATGAGACGGTCACATATTCACCACAGCCGACGTCTGATAGTTTAAGAATGGCCACTTTACGTCAGATTTGGCTTATTCTCGTCCCATACAGAACGTGGACAATGGGACACAATGTATCGTGGGGAATCGGTCAAAGCTCCCACATTCAAGATTGAATTTATCTCGCGAAACGACGTTTCAAACAATATATATATATTTATTTTTTCCTAGGAGATTTAATACATAAATTATATTCTATATTAAGATAAATTATGAATATTTAATCAATTCATAATGATATGTATATTTCAGTAGGATCAACTTTTTTGGTTGTTGAACGAATAGCAATTTGATAGATTCGATATTAACTGTATTGTAGTGTTCAGTCGGTAGAATGCATCTTCATTTCGGGAAACCTCGTATTGAACTCTACAGGCATTTTTTACTCGATGTGAGTGTGTGTGATATAATACTCAATCAGTGTCGATGTGTGATTTATTATAGCTCTCTCAGTAAGACTCCCCTCGCTCCAGCGCTGTGGCCTTCACTCGAAACGTCTGAATTATACAGAAATTTCTAAAAATACCTGAACGCAAAACTCATATTAACAGAGCTCATAGTGAGGAGGAAAAAATGCACAGATTACTTATATATTCTATACCTTTACCTATTCTTATTTCATGTCAGTAAACATACCGGTACATATACAATATACGATGATTGACATATTTTTTAATAAACCAACAGCTATTGTTCTTTAAGTGGCGGCATTCCAAATATAGGTATATATACAACGTCTCAGTTCAGTGTCAGAGATGACGTAAATCTTCTATTCTTTATTCGGGAAAAAACTTGGGAAACTAAGGTTCGTGAGTGGGTCTACGAGTTGAGAAAGATTTTTATGAATCTCGAAGGATTGTTTGTAAGATTGGTAGGAAGTGCCGGTAATTCTCAATCACCTCGATCGTCGCGCCTACGTGTCATCAGTCACGTTGGATGAAAGGCGACCGCAGATTCTCAGCACTTAGAATAATGATGCGGTAAATATAGCTATCCATTCCCCGCATCCCACGCCTCTGATCCTTGACAATGTACTAAATATAGCACATCTAGCTCGATATAACACAACCTCCTCGTTACAGGAACTTCGATAACTTGAGAACTTTCGCCTTTTGTTCGCCTTTTACACGAGATCCACGAAATATTTCATAAATTTCATTCTGCTTCCAAAAAGGTCACACTTCGTTATTCATTCCGTGCCATATTCAAATTAAACAACAAACGAGCACCTGTAAGCCTATTAGTAAACATAACCATTTATTTGTATAAATCATTTAGGTAATAACTGCATAGCTCTGGCATATTCTTTATTGATGGCAATCTTCCAATTCGGTATTTTAAGTACAAATTGGAATGTCTAAAATTAGGAATTTCCACAAGAGTATTTTGACCGGGAAAAGCGCTCTTATCTGAATTTCAGTTATAAAAGAAAGAAAGGTTACGCGTAAAACTCATGTCGACTCGAATACTCTCGATAAGGAATGAAGTAGTTTTTTGGCGTGAATGAAAATGTAAAATATTTTGTCGATTTCGTCACGACACAAAACGAGTTTCTTTGTGTTCGTGATGAAGCAATCGGATTTTTTTATTGAATCGATGATGGCGGATGTGGCATTGTGTTCCGTGACCTAATAAAGAGTAACGGTATATAGGTTTAGTGTCCTTATGTATAGTAAGAGTTTAGAATCGTCGATGCTGTCTGGGAGTATATAGAAATTAAAATGGCCAAGAGGAAAGGTTGCTATTGTCTCAATCCTGGTCGACATGATGAGAATAAACAAGGTAATTTGTTTGAGCGGATATTGGGTGCTGTTGCTAGACTTGCCCGATTCTCTCCTTTCTGAAACATGGCTTTCCCCCACAATACCTGAGCAACACGAATTTAAAGATTGATTTACAGGGAAATTCACTCTCGTCTTATCAGGGACCACACCTTTTGCATTTCATATTTTAAGTCTTTTCTGCGGTCACAAGAAGAAAGTATTCATTGAAAAAAACAGGAAATGATCACGAACACCTATTAATAAACAAGGTTGGGTGTTGTTATTATGACTTATTATGGTAAGGCCCTGTATTTCTCGTAAGTCATACGTCATCGTTTGGTTAATAAATAATGCAATGGCAGACGCCATTTTTTTTATGCGATCGATCCAGACACTTACCGACATAAAAACCGATCAATGCACAGACGATTTAATCACCCAGTTACCAGGGTTGCCTTCTTTTCATATTTATTGCGTAGAATACAAGCTGATCCAATACGAGCGATCACGTTGTTTCATTTGCCTTTTCCATATTTATCTATATTTTTGAATGCATAATATAAGAATGAACTACAAGGGCTGAATTGCGATCGGTTTCCACGTTAAATACATTCCCTAAAGTGCTTCATTCTTGACGAAGTCTATATCACTCTCCCCCATATCCCGGGTACGATTCATTATTTTATGGTTGCGATTTTTGCGTGAACTTTTTTTGCCATCGGAATATTTTAGAAGTCGAATAACAGAGAATCGAAATATTGTATCATGGTCGGCGACTGTGGTGTTTCGCGCCATCGGGAATTCTTTTTGAATTAAAAGTTTTAAAAACTTCGAGAATAAGTTTTATAGTATGAAATATACGTGGCTCGATAAAACTGACACTTGGTTTCCTCAATCTTTTTAAGTGCCAACTTTCACGTCAGCGAGGTTTATCTTGGCCTACGTCGGGTTCTTCGGCTTCTTCTGGCTCTACGCGTTACGGTTCAACATGAGTGTCGGTATTGTTTGTATGGTGAAGAATCCACCGAAAAAGTTGGACGTTACGACGAACGCGACCAGCGAACCGACTTCCGGAAATAATACGTACGATAGGGCACTAACGAATGAGGAAAAATGCGAAGCGGAAGGACTGGGTTCGAATAACAGATCTGCGGTAAGTATGCTCATTTACCTGATGAAGATACTATGTGCATTTTAGTAGCATAAACTCGTATTTCTATTTAAATCAAGTAAACCTACAAACGAGCACCTGTAAGCCTATTAGTAAACATAACCATTTATTTGTTTAAATCATTTAGGTAATAACTGCATAGTTCTGGCATATTCTTTATTGATGGCAATCTTCCAATACGGTGTTTTAAGTACAGATTGGAATGTTTAAAATTAGGAATTTCCACAAGTATTTTGACCGGCAGAATGCTCGCTTATCTGAATTTCAGTTATAAAAGAATGAAAGGTTACGAGTAAAATTAAGTCATATTTTTCTTCGCATTTTATGCTCAAAATACTTGTTCAATATGATTTATAAATGATGCTGAAAAACACCTTTACTAGGCCCGTAGTTGAGTCCAATTTCAATGGTTACTCATTTATTACTTACAGCAATCGATTTTCAAATCTTTTCAAATTGTTTTTATTTGTATATTATTCAGGAAGGAGAATTTGAGTGGGATCGCCCGACTCAAGGTATGGTACTATCGGCGTTCTTCTGGGGTTATATCATAACGCAGGTGCCCGGTGGATGGTTGGCTAATAAATACGGAGGCAAACTCGTACTCGGATCCGGCATGGCACTGACCGCCCTGGCCACATTACTACTACCGGTCGCCGCCAGGGGGAGCGTTCACGCCGTCATATTCTTACGCGTTGTAATGGGTTTCGGAACGGTAAGTCGGCCATTGAGATTATTACAACATTATTTTTGACGGATTTTTGTAATTTAGTTGATCTGTTGTGATAGGGTACGGCATTCCCAGCAATGCACGGCTTATGGGCTAGATGGGCGCCTTCATTTGAAAAGACCAAGCTAATGACGCTCTGTTATTCCGGTAGGTGGATTAAGAAAAGCTAATCCTCTATTTGATCGGTAATGTTAGTTTGAGTCTGATATTGTCAGGATATTTCGTGTTCTTTTCCAGGTACAATGATTGGTAATATATTCACATTCTTTGTCTCCGGATTGTTGTGCGAATACGGATTCGATGGCGGATGGCCTTCCATATTCTATCTCATGGGTAAGAACTATTTCTCGCCAAAGAAAATAATTTCAGGAGCGGATCTAGAAATTGGAAGATGCTCTAATAGAAAAGGAAGAGCATTTCTCGGATAAAGGCCACAAACAGTGTTCCACCATTAGATAATTTGAAGAAATCCATCCAGAAAGATGCACTTTCCAGAAAGGGAAACCTTTATGAGGAGACAGCAGTTGCCCAACTAGATCCGCTCCTGACTTCAGTCATTACGATAATACATACATAAGATTTGGGCGTCGAACTAAAGTTACTTGTTATGAAAGAAAGAGAAGTACGGAAAATGTTCCAATATATTTGTGTCTCTATGACAGGTATCGGCACAGCTATTTGGCTGCTGTTTTGGATATTCCTCGTGTATGACACACCTAGTGTACATCCTCGTATCAGTGACGAGGAGAAGGAATATATACTTCAATCTGTCGGCGCCAACACCTTCAAAGATGCTCAGGTATATATGTAAATACATGTCTTAATACAGCTTACATCGCCGAGTGTATAAATTTGATCTGTGTGTTTTTCATCTACGTATTTTGATTTTCAGAATGTAAAAACTCCGTGGCTGTCGTTCATCAAATCGCCCCCTCTATTGGCTATCGTTGTAGCCCACGTCTGCAACAACTGGGGCAACTACACAATGATGACCAGTTTGCCGACCTACATGAAAGACGTACTTAAATTCAACATGAAGTCGGTGAGTTGTTATAGAATAGAAGTAGAAATACAAAATATTGAAAAAATACGAAGTTGGACGCCTGTTGAAGTTAAAAGATAATTTATATCCTTACGTCATAAGTTGCAAGAAGTTTTCCTAAATACCTATTCATCGTTCGGAAACATTTATTTCATGTTATTTGATTTCAGAACGGATTGTTCACTGCTCTCCCTTATATGGGAATGTTCGTGGCATCTATCGGAGGTGGACAGGTATCTGATATTCTGAGAGCTCGCGGTGTTACGACCACAGTCGTCCGAAAAACCGTGCAATGCATCGGTAAGTAAATACCGCGATAAACATAAATCAGATACATTACGCCGAATTCAGGAAGAAATGATGATTAACTAGAATGGATAGAAAGCATGAATGGAATGATTACAAGCTGTCTGAATTAGGAGAATGATATAGAATAGTCTGGGGAACTATACATATTAGTGTTTTCTATTGGGACATATGGATATTTTCAGTAAATCTGCATTTGTCAAACGACGTTCGTTTTCCGCTTAATTCGAGTCTACATCGAATCTATATATTCGGATGTTCTTGTATTTTCATAGCATTCGTGTTGCCAGCCGCGTTTACGATCGCTACTGGTTTCTTGGATTGCACACAGCGAGGTTTAGCGGTCGCGTTTCTGACTATAGCCGTCACCACTAGCGCTCTAAACCGATCTGGATACATCGTTAATCACGTTGATATTGCTCCCAGGTAAATATCGGATTGTGTCCACAGCACTCTGATCCTCGCGAACTAGACGTCTGATGTCTTGTTGTATTTTATAGGTTCGCTGGTGTTTTGTTTGGCTTAACAAATACATTCGCTACAGTTCCTGGTATGTTGGCTCCACTCGCTGTTGGTCAACTCACGAAAGATGTAAGTCGATGCATTATATCGAATACCGAATTTCTCATTTTGTTTACCGAGTAAAGCACATTTTTCAAACATTGAATTCAATCTTCCCGGCTTTGGTTGGGTTCGAATTTCAGTTGTGAAACACTGGGTTCTGTATAGAATTATTGATGCTCAATTTTCTCAAATGTTACAGCGTTCTCGAGCCAGTTGGCAGATCGTATTCTATCTATGCGGCGGTTTCTATCTGTTCGGAGCGCTCGTCTATACGAAATTCGCGAGCGGCGTCGAACAGGAGTGGGCTAAAGCCAAACCAGAAGCGCAGGCCGAGGACGGCGAGGCGTTGACCGCAATTGACGAGAAACCGAAAGAAAACGAGGCCGAAAAAGATCAGAACGAAGTCGAAGTAAAGACTCCGTTACAATCCGAGAAAGATACCACAGAGTTGTAACTGGCGGATCATCAAAAAGTATCGTAGGAATCACGCAGCCCTTCCTGCTGTAGAGAAGAGAATGTAGAGACCAGTTTATATAGAATATTGTAGACGACAGAAAGCTTGTAGACGTCAGTTTAATTCCTACCAAAGTCGTGTGTATTTACGATCTCATTTCGAACAACATTAATGAATTTGTATTTACTGTAAAATTGAGTTATTGAGAAAACGAAAGCTCAACAGATGATAATAATATGTAGCTACGATGGCCAAATCTGTAATATTATAATGTCCAGTATTTTATAGGCTGCTTTGTAATTATTCATCTATATATGTATATGCACTGACACTATACTTTGCTGATGATAATTATCGGGATTTGCTGCAATTTTTTATGTGCTCTCATTGTTAGCTGTTATATATCATATATTCATATATATAATTCATATATATATATCAATGTTATGGAACCACTGAAGCTCAATTCATTTCGCAATTTCGGTTTCGTTTTTTCAGTTTTTTTCAATCCATATCTCATTGTTGATGTTTAATCGGTCGCGAGACGCTGCAAACTCAACGGTTAAATGTTAAATGTATTTTTGTTTTGTTTTCAATTGGCAAATCGCCGTAACCTGCATTTCCGAGAAGTTCTCAAAAAAAAAATTATTCTCATTTTTATTTTACGAAAAATTATAGTTAATCCAATATGGCCAGTCGGCTGTCAGTAAAGTTTTTTTTTTGTTTATCCTATTACAGTTTACCTGCTAATGTTTAATTAATTGTATGTTAAATAGTTATTGCTACTTATTCTAAAAGACTGTTGCCTATAATATGTACTTGTCTGACTATCTAATCATTGTTAATCTCAATCTGCTTTGTGTGATAGAACATGTGTTCCCATATATATCAAAGGCTGTGGTGTGCGCTTAGACCGTAGTTTCCGTCCTTTGAACACAGAAAGATCTGTATAATGCAGTCACACTATCGATACTATCCGGCTGATCGTGAAAGCAACGTGAACAAATTACGTTTTATCATATTTTTCCATACATCCATAATATCTATTGGTTCAAATCCTCACGCGAGCTACAGGGTGGATCCAGGGGGCAGACTTTGACAGGAGCACAAAGAAATGATAAGGGCGTATATACTGAAAAAAGGGGAAATTCTTAAGTATTCACGCAGCAAAACAAGGGATGGAAGATTCAGTGCATTGTCATACAATTTATAGGCACTTGAGGGGCATTTAAGGGAATATAAGCTAAATCTTGCGCTGCTGTCTGCTGTTTTATTAGTTCCGGGTGGAAAAAGTGCTCTGAAAAATATTGTGCTGTCCGGATCCGCCCCCAAGGCCGTACTTGGCAGATGGGGTCTTCCCTGGCTTCTTCGCCACCGACTGCTAGACGGGTTAGCGGTATCTCTACCGGACCGGTTGGCGGTCTCGAGTACACATTTTCTTTCAGAATCTGACGATTATTTTCCTGATTAATCTATAACTACGTCTGTATCTCAGCTATTGTCATCTTGAAGCTAACGCTCTGTCGAATTTGAACGAAAGCATTTTTACTTTTTATTCTGAACGCATTTCAAATATTCTAACAGATCTAACAGGATCATTACGGAAGCTTTTTCATGTATATATTATATACATAATATATACAAAACCATAATCTCAACGTTTTAAAACATATGTAATATCATTATTTTTGCATTTAGCATTATTTTTAGTGTAAACAATAAGTTTATCAAATAGGCATAAAGGAGATTAATAAACAAGAGGGCAAATTTTTTTACCAAATTTAGCGTATGGTCTTCCAGAACTTTAACAAAGCAGCATATAATTCTCGATATTATCTTGTGGTGAATTGTTTCGGAGACTAATGCAGTCTTCATGCGGATGGATTTTACTTAAAAAGATTTGAATTCAAAACGAAAAATCGCAGCAGATAATATGATGGCGGTCTGGGGGTCTTGGTAAAGTATGAACACTTGGAAATCAAATCGCGTACAGAAGATGGGCGCATTTACACGTGTTCACAGGGATGAAACCTTCGTTAAATTAGTCTCCCCTTCCCCTATACCCGAATACCGCGACTTACCTGTCGGTTTAAAGTATAGTTGAATAGATGAATGTTTTAAGCATTTTACTATTTCTGATTTTTGAACGTAAAGAAGGTATCTACAATGAATAGTGTTGTTATTTGTGTGAAATTATAATGAGTTGATATATCTATGATGAGAAGTGAAGCCTTACGCATGACATAGACTTACGTGTGATACTTATATTTATGAATGGATATCAAAATCGAGGCTGTAATGATTTGTATGATATTGTTTGGAATAAATGTACCTCGCTGTTTAGATTAAATGAACCGCGTTTCTTTCTTTTTTTTAAGCAAAAATTTATTATTTCTATTTCTGGAAATATCGATGAAACTTACATCTTAATTCATAGCATAATATAATGTATAACTATTATACGCGAAAATCACACGAAACTAAAGACCGTAACATAACTGACACAACACAATACACTCTATCAAATAAAGCCACACATTTCTAATCTATCAATAGCTATGTAACGATTATCAATAGTTTTGGCTAATTTACTTAATCGTTTATAAAATCGAATATCTTACGAAAAATAAAATCGTCTATCTCGTCATGGTGATAGGGTTGACGATATAAATTGCGAAAACATATTATATAAAATCAATATCAATGATGAATGTTTTATCAGCTTATGACGTGAGACATTACATGTTACAATGTCGTTACCATGTTAGAGTCCATTACTGCTATGCTGATAGAGAATACGACTTCATAATTTCGCTGAACTCAATGATTTAATTTCCGTCCAGTTGTTCTAAATCTATCTCATAGATAGAATGGCAGTAATAGAGATAAGAACAAATTATAAATCTTGGGTATCGGTTCGCTGCATCGGGAATGAATCTTGTTCTTTATCTTTTGATTTGTTTCGCTTCTTTTTCTTGTCGCCGTCGTCGGTCAAGGCAACGGTTCCTTCTTCGTCATCGTTCGGTTCGGGCTTCGCTTTGGCCCACTCCTGTTCCACTCCGCTCGCGAATATTGTATACACGATAGCGCCGAGCAGGTAGAAACCACCACAGATATAGAATACAATCTGCCAACTGGATCTAGATCTCTGAAACATGGGAAAAAACGATTATTGTAATTTAACAAAATTCTTGTACGTTAAGGATAGAGGTGGTTATTTCCCTCATCTGGGGTACGCTTACATCTTTAGTGAGCTGGCCGACGGCTAGTGGGGCCAACATCCCAGATACTGTCGCAAATGTGTTGGTAACCCCGAATAAAACACCGGCAAATCTGAATAGAAATAGATGTTAAATTAGATAGACACATAGATGACGACTCGAAAGATCGTCAGAAATGGATCGATATGCAAATTATGGCCACCATTAGATCGATATGCAAATTTATGGCATCCATCTTTGTGGCTTAATGTTTCAGTAAGTAATCTCGTAGCTCGAGTATAGAGGTATCAATCACCTGGGAGCTATATCAACATGATTGACAATATATCCGGACCGGTTCAGGGCACTAGTCGTTACCGCTATGGTCAATAGGGCGACCGCGGCGCCTCGTCTTGTGCAGTCCAAAAACCCGGTACCAATCGTAAACAAAGCGGGCAGGACAAATGCTGAAACGATTATAGATTTGATGTGGGCATGCTTGCAAAGCGTAAATGTTGGTAAAACGAATGAGTAAGCAGTTTCGCGTTCGATTTACCTACCTATGAATTGTACGCCTTTTCTGACTTTCGTAGTTGAGACGCCATGAGCTCTTAGGATATCAGCTACCTGACCGCCAAATATAGCTGCTACAAACATACCCATATATGGCAGTGCTGTGTAGAGACCATTCTGTAATGAATTCAGAAAATATACACATGCACCCTGGGCGTTTACTGGCATTTTAACCGGTTTATGGGGAGCTGAGGGCATAACTCACCGACTTCATGTTGAATTTAAGTACATCTTTCATATAAATTGGTAAACTGGTCATCATTGTGTAGTTGCCCCAGTTGTTGCAGACGTGGGCGACAACGATAGCCAATAGAGGGGGCGATTTGACGAACGACAGCCACGGAGTTTTCACTTTCGTCGCATCTTTGAATGTATTCTGTCCAATCGAAGCCAAAATGTAATCTTTTTCCTTTTTACTGATACGCGGGTGTTCGCGCGGGAAGTTATAAACCAGTGCTATCCAAAATATCAGCCAAATCGCTGTCCCACCGCCTTAAAAACAACAAAGAGCAATGATAGGGTTTTGTTGTTATCATAAATAGAGGATAGTCGAGAAAGTAGTTACCCATGACGTAGAATATGGAAGGCCAACCACCGGCGAATCCGTATTCACACAACAATCCAGAGACGAAAAATGTAAATATATTACCAATCATTGTACCTGGATAGAAAAATGATACAAATACATCATGAGCCGAATCGTAAATAAATCTAGGCTTATAATGTCTTTTCTTGAGGTCATTTTCCAAATATCAGTAGATGAATGCAAGATCCAAGAACCATCAGTGCACAACTACTGGAACATAGGAAGCGGGTCACCTAGTAAAATGTAGAAGTGATGCACCGACGTCACACTTATCGTTCAACGTGAAATGGCAATGAACGACTGTGACTATTTACTTTACAGCCAACTGCGGTCCAATATGACGCACTGTGGACGTCAGGTGCATAACCTCTATAGCTATGAATGTTTGGACCTGTGTCGTCATTTTTATTACCGACCTGAATAACAGAATGTCATTAGTTTCGTTTTCTCAAAGGTTGGCGCCCATCTGGCCCACAGACCGTGCATAGCCGGAAAGGCGACTCCCTGATATAAGAGAAAGCATCAATAAGATAATGAAATGGAAGTATGAAGCGCGTGAACGTGTACTAGACTTACCGTGCCAATTCCCATGACAACGCGCAGGAAAATGACCCCATAGACGTGACCTCTCGCAGCGACTGGGATGAGTAAAGTAGCAAGAGCTGTTATACCCATACCCGATCCGAGAATGATCTTAGCACCGTATTTATTAGCCAACCATCCACCGGGAACCTGTGTGAGGATATAACCCCAGAAGAACGATGATAGTACCATTCCTTGCGTGGGACGATCCCAATCAAATTCTCCTTCCTGCAAATATATTATTGCATCTTTGTCAGGATGAGGCAATAACGTTGGTATTTTGAAATACAGTTGTTTCAAAAATGGACTTGGCATTTAGAACACATTCTGATCATGTATGCATATGCTGCAGAGCTAAAATATGTTGCCTTGAACAACGATGAATGCTAAACCCCTCGACAGATGCCTTCCCCTTGAGCTTCAATGTATAGTACTTATACTTACTAATGTCCTATTAGAACGATCTTGGTCTTCCATGGCGCAGACGGGTTCACCGCTATCATCTGGAGTTGTTACATTGTAAGATGTGCTGTTGTTGAGAGATGAGTTCAATGACGCCTTCGATGGAATCTTCACCATACAAACAATACCGACACTCATGTTGAACCGTAACGCGTAGAGCCAGAAGAAGCCGAAGAAACCGACGTAGGCCAAGATAAACCTCGCTGACGTGAAAGTTGGTACTACCATAGATAAAACAGTATAGGTGTATACAAGGTGTCGATCAAGGACGAAGACAAACAGATACGAGATGGATCATTGATACTTACCTCCATCATCTCTGCAAAAGAATTCTCCGAAATTCCCGCAACATTTCTTCTTGGCCATTTCGACCTTTTTTGTCACGTCCTCGAAAAATCCTAGGCAGAATTATAACTGTTACTGTGTAATGATTTGCACCAGACGTGCTGACTATGGCATATGTTTTCGTATTAGGTGCCTTTACGTGGTCGTCATTTGTTTGACTATTATATATGTATATTTATGGGAGTTATATGAAACTGGTTTTCAAGCTATCAGACCTAATTCGAAAACCTGTTATACTGGAAAAAATTTGCGTAATTTAGTCGTATACACTAAATACCTAGAAATACTGCAAGATAAAAACCCAACAGAACGTGTTCTAAAGACAACAATGCAGGCTGTTTTTTATTGTTTTCCCCTTATATTCATGCAATACGAAATGAAAATCATGGAGGAAAACAAAAATAATCCTATTACTATAGGGTACCTATGTACCGTTGTAGTGTGACGAATTAAGTTGGTTTTAGGAGGCAAATTTTCTTCTCCAATGCAGCATTCTTTATCGGGTGAACACGTTCATTGGCAAGGCACCTTTAGTAAACATAAGCAAGGGATAATGCATAATAGATTGATGGATGGGCCAGAGGATGGGTAATGGCGCTGATTGGTCCAAATTGTACTCATGTATCCACAATCTCAGTAAAGCCTTTGCTTCTTTTGTTTTACAGTCCCGACGGTCCTATCATGTCGTTACATGATGGCTTATGTGGGATTTTTCGGATTCATGTGGGTATATGCGCTGAGATTTAACATCAGTGTAGCCATCGTCTGCATGTCCAAGGTACCAAACGACACGATGAAAATCGAGGTCAACACAACAGCGCCCCCTGAGGAAGATTGTGGAAATGGAGGCAACGAAACTGTAAAAAGAATTGTAAGATAACGTTATCTTTCTAAATTATCTGTTAATCAATTATTAATTAAACGAATTCATTTATACCTTGAATATATTTATGTTTTTAAGGAGGGAGAGTTCGAATGGAGTCGCCAGTTACAGGGAGTGGTGCTTTCGTCATTTTTCTGGGGGTATATTGTAACTCAAGTTCCAGGTGGATGGCTGGCGGCTAGGTATGGCGGTAAGATTGTATTTGGAGCTGGGATGTTGTTGACATCGGTGGCCACGTTACTGATTCCAGTAGGAGCTCGTGGACACGTTGGTGTTGTGATCTTCCTTCGGATCCTGATGGGCGCTGGCACGGTTAGTCCTAATACGCATTTCATACAAAAACTCCTTAATTAGTAAAACGAGTTCTAAGAAAACCAAATTTATTTTCTAGGGTGTTGTTTTCCCAGCTATGCATGGATTATGGGCTCGTTGGGCTCCTGCCCTCGAACGGACCAAGTTGATCACTTTGACCTATGCAGGTATGTTGCACTATCCTATGTTGATGACTTGTTAAGTTCATTCGATAGATGTTTGGCAGATTGATTCATGTAAATATGCAAATTTCAATATTTTATAGGTACAATGATTGGTAATATATTTACATTTTTCGTCTCTGGATTGTTGTGTGAATACGGATTCGCCGGTGGTTGGCCTTCCATATTCTACATCATGGGTATGTAAATTCAGTGCTCTTCTTGTGTGAACTTTCCTCTATTTATCAATATATTTCGATTTCTCATCTATTTGACAGGTATCGCTAGTGCCGTGTGGCTGATATTGTGGGGTGTGTTTGTATTCGACAATCCTTCCAAACATCCTCGTATCACCGATACCGAAAAGGACTACATTCTATCGTCTATTGGCACCAACACCTTCAAGGACAGCACGGTAATAAATCAAACAAAAAACAAACAAATACATCGATTGCAGATTCTTAGATACAAATTGGGATATCATTTCAATACTTCAATAAGCAAAGCGTAAATTGTACAAATTTCTGTGTTTCAGAAAATGAAGACTCCTTGGTTGGCGTTCTGTAAATCACTTCCCCTTTGGGCTATCATAGTCGGTCACGTGTGTAACAACTGGGCCAACTATACTTTGATGACCAGTCTGCCTAGTTACATGAAAGACGTGCTCAAATTCAACATGAAATCGGTAAATTCAGATTTAAAGTTAAAAGTGGCCACTATTGATGATCGTATAAAATCAACGCAACATTTGTTGCCGTTTCTGAATATGTACATGAACCATCTTGCTGAAACATCTTTCAGAATGGATTCTTCTCCGCGCTACCCTACATGGGTATGTTTGTTGCATCAATAGGCGGCGGTCAAGTAGCCGATATTCTCAGGGCTCGCGGGATTCCCACGACTAAAGTTCGTAAAGGCGTTCAATTCATTGGTGAGAGACTTTATTTCCAATAGTTGTAACATTACTCTAATTCTTCTCTTTTGACCAAACTTTATTTCGAACTGGATTGACGATGTTACTTACAACCTTGAATTTTAGCGTTCGTGGTGCCCTCTATATTCGTGATCGCTGTCGGTTTCCTGGACTGTACCCAACGCATGTTAGCAGTAGCATTCTTGACCATCGCTGTAACTACTACCGCCCTCTGTCGGTCGGGTTACATCGTTAACCACGTTGATATCGCACCGAGGTAGGTCAATTTCCCGATATTAAGATTTTATTTGACGAAACTTTTTTTTTTCGTATACGTTGTTTAGAATGCACAGCGTCTGTTTTTCAGATATGCTGGAATATTGTTCGGTATCACGAATACATTTGCTACATTGCCGGGAATGATCGCTCCAGTTGTGGTCGGTCAAATTACTCAAGACGTAAGTCTCCTTTCTACCATTTACAATATTCATAAAACTTCACACTTAGAAATATTCATGACGAGCCATTTATAGCGCTAAGTCCAACTCAGAGCACCATTGTCTCTTAAGCTAGAGTTCGCTCTAGGATCCCTACCCTAACCATGCATCACTCATATCTTCGTGGGGAGAAGTAACATCTGAACAACTCTACTTAATGCTTAGGGGTCATCTATCAGTCTCTTAAGCAAGAGTTCGCTCTAGGATCCCTACTCTAACCATGCATCACTCATATCTTCGTGGGGAGAAGTAACATCTGAACAACTGTACTTAATGCTTAGGCGTCATCTATCAGTCTCTTAAGCAAGAGTTCGCTCTAGGATCCCTACTCTAACCATGCATCACTCATATCTTCGTGGGGAGAAGTAACATCTGAACAACTCTACTTAATGCTTAGGCGTCATCTATCAGGCCAGGTAACCACTTACCTACTGAGTGTAGAGAGGTTATGAGGATGAGAGTCTTGTCCCGAGGACACCATACGATTATATACAACCTGGCTTCCCTTCACCCAGTCCTGGAAGTGATTGTTGTATGTCGCTTTACGACCCTGTGGTACACCAGACACTGAAGGCTTCCCATGAGTCGAACGCTCTATTAACCACTCGCCCGCACCGCAATTCAAACCTGTATTTCGTTTTTCCAGCGATCAAGAGCCTCGTGGCAGATTGTGTTTTTCATCTGTGCCGGCTTCTATCTGTTCGGAGCAGTGTTTTACACTATATTCGCCAGCGGGGTCGAACAGGAGTGGGCCAAAGCGCCCCCTAGTGACGACCAAAACAACGCCGATCACGACGGCAAGGACGGCGAGGCGGGAATACCGTTGACGTCGATGGAAGCGGACAAACCAACCAACGTGTAATAACTGAAATACCGCGTTTTAATCCAATACTCCAAAATTGTTAATTCTTAGCTAGGACCAGATTCATGAATTATCAAGTTTTTTCGAAGAATTCAATAAAACCTATATAATTGATTATCTGATGACAATTTGTGAATAGATATTTCAGCGAATATAAATGAATGCTTAGATGAGTAATTAGAAAGAATATTGCGTATACAATACTACTCAGGAAATTTATTAATTTTCGGAAAATTATTATTCATAGGCCAGACCAGAGTTCACGAAATAAGTTTACCAGTAGAAGCGTAATCTTTAGTAGCAATAATCATGTACAATATGGCTAAACGTATTAAACTAGGCTTTAGCAAATTTTAACAGTCGTTTTTATTTACTGCAATGTGCTTAATGATATCTTATAACTATATATTCGAATTATTTTTACTTTTTTAGATGATAGATTTTACTTGAATGTATAGGAATCAGTTATACAATACAATCACAGTTCATGTTCACAGTGTTATGTGGTTTACCATCGTTCCAAAGAGAGATCTTTTAGGTTCCAAATTTTAGAAAAATGTTAAATCGATATGCAAATTTTGTGACATCACAACCTCACGACTCTTCTAGTAATTCGGAGTGTTGCGCGCGCAGTATAGATCTATATATATATATATATATATATACATATATATATATATATTCTAAGATAGTAGAGTATTTTTTCAACACTTAGAAATAAAAAGAGAAATATTGAGATAGTTTTTGATAGAAATATAGAATATATATTGTAAAAGAAATAGATTTATAGCCTGCATTATTTCATACAAGCTCTAGTTTAATATTTTCATGATTTTGGTTTTGATTCGTGAAGGGTATATCATTCATCGCTTTCTATTTCGTTCGTGTGGCTTGGTTTTGTATGAATAGATGATTTTAGATGTATATACATTTATTTGAAAGATTAATTGTTAAATTGTACGACATGAAATGACTCTAAATTGAGTTGTGCTTCGCTGTTCCGGATAAAATGATTCCCTAGAGCTGAAAACCCCCGCTCAATGTCTTGCATGTTTTATGTGTATAATACCCTCGTATATAGCTGTCTCAGAATTGTAATATATTTGTTAGATCAAATTGTTTTACACTGGTTCAAAGTTACTATTTGTAATTCATTTAGGTTCTCCTTATTATGTAGTTCTTCCGAAACGTGTATACAAATTATTAGTGATCTCTTACAGGGACAAGAAACTTGTTATCAATTAGATTGACATAGAAATACAATACTATCCCTGTTCATAGAGTACAACAAATAAAAACGCTAAATTTACAAAAATTACTTCAGTTTCTGTGTTGATTGTTTATTTTGAACCAGAAATTGAATATTGGTATACGACACCCGACAGAGTTACATTTGTGATAACGTTGTTGATGTTAGTCCGGTGTGATGCAAATTTGTTTGGTGCAAAAGAATATTTATTTGGGTCTCCCAGTTGGATTGTTTAATGTGTTTTAGTAATTGACAGTTCTGGAAACGAAATGGACCGGTATTTGCATCCCACAGGTAGATATGTCGAAACGACTGTATAACGCACGTATAGACCTACTCGACCTGGCGGGATTCCGGGGGTATTCAACAGTCCACTTTCACTATTTTACACTCCCTTTGAAAGTTCAGTATTTTCATCACTTACTACGCCTCCCTCTACTCGCTCTATTTCCATTGCCCTCCATTTTTGGAGTACTCCAAGCTCCATTGGAGAGAACAATATCAACAAAGTGAAAAATCCCCAAATCTTTGCCGAAATTACATATGAGTAATTGCTTAAACCTTATCTCGCAACAAACATTTTAAAAAAAATCAAATACTAAAAGCTGTCGATCATTGTGAATGAGAGATATCTTTTCCTGTATTGGTTAAGAAAGAGTTTCGTACTCGTCGGGACAATTAATTAGGAAAGTTATTGTCAGGTTTCGTGAATCAACACAATGGCGCATTCTTTCGCAAGGGGAAACGTGCATAAATTGAAAGTATATACGTGTCAAATAATAGAAGTAGAATGTACATTGAGCTTGTCAGCAGGTGACTTTTCTCTCTAAACATAGCAAGCAATCATAACGACGACGGTATATAGTGTTCGTTTGCTGAACGACCTAAGTGGGAATTGAAATTCAAAACCAACAGTTCATCTGAAATACGGCTTCATGACAATTAATCAAATCAGTGTCATGTATACTTGGCCTCTTTGCTTCGTCCGACTTGCGTGTGATTCTATATCAATTACAACTAAGTCATCTGAAAAATATTTCTGGACTCTTTTCTGGAAAAGTTTCCAGAAAATGGCCTTGATGGCCTCAAAACGATAAAAATGAGGCTAAATTAAGTTTAGAAAATGATTTTCATTATAATACAGCTATATTTAAACACTCCTTTGAGACAAAAATAACACACATAATTCTATCACAGACTGAGTATTTTAACGGTTCAGTTCAGTACACGCGAAATGACCTCGGATCCTATAAGTATGAAATCAGTTATTGTCACCACATAATCCACTTTCCCGGTTGTAACATATTTGACTTTTCGGCATTCTCGACTTTCAGTTCAAACGCCCGTTCCGACTGCGGAATTACTGGGATTTTTAAGAACAAACAAACAACGTTATGAAGATCCCCTGAAAAAAAAGCGAAGATTTACATAAAGATTCTAAAAGATGTTGAAGAATCCTATGTTTCCATACGGGAAATGCCTAGCGTACCTTTTTTGATGGTAAACGCCTCATGCCACGATCGCTTCTCCGTATCGTAAAATTCAACGTGGCGTATATCATCGTTTGTTCCGAGACACGAACCTCCGAACACGTAAATGCGGTGCCCTAAAAACAGGAGGCATCGTTAATCAAATCATTCCAAAAGCCAAAATTACCAATAGAATGGAATAAAGTAACGAATACCTAGAGCTATAGCGCCTGCTGAATGCCGTGCATGTTTCATCGGTAAGATACCCTCGTTAAATTCCCACGGACTGATGATATCCGCCTGTAGGGGGCGCTCTTCATCGTCGTCGTCTGACGGCGGTTGTCCGTCTCTGTCTTTAGGCTCGTCGGGTAGCGCAGGCGGAGGTCTCGTTTTATCCAGCACCTCCCTCAGAGGCACGTATGGTTGAAATGATTGTATCGTATCCAGCGATATGCATTCCTTCCTACCGTCCTGATAATACTTGTAACGTATACCTTTTCATTGAAATACAATCGTGAGAATAAACTAGAGAAATGTGCAACGGCAAAGATTGATAGAGGAATAACAATCAACCGTAACTTCAATCATTTCATAGAATTTGAAATTAAAATCGCTGAAAGTTACTGGAATTGCACTCAATTAACTGAAAGAAATATTAACAAATGAAATGCAGATATTCATTTACCTCCAATGAAATAGAGTCGTCTTTTTACGGTGACCATACAGTGTTTGTAGATAGGTTTATTCAGATATTGAGGGTAGTCTTCGTCTAAATCTTGCCACGTTACGCGCGCCAATTTATCAAATATCCTGTGTATATAAAAAGCATCAAAATGTACACGACGATGTTTAGATTGTAGGCCTAATACAAAGACTGAAAATATAGGCTTGAAATGATAAATACATATTTCAATGAATGGTTGATGTATCACTAACCATATATTATCTTCTGGTTGATCGTTACATTTTCCGCCGGAAGTGTACAAGGCGCCGTTGATGACGGCTGCTGCGTGATTGTGCCTCGGTTCCGGTAACATTCCCGTTCTCAACCACGTGTCCGTCTTGGGTACGTATATTTCTGCGGCGGCTGTACTTTTACCGGGGATTTTTTCACCACCTTTGAAAAAGAGGTTGAGCTTTAGGATAGAAACGTTATACATGTACAAGAAATTGTTGATAATCGTACTCCTGGTCAAGAGTTTGGGTATCAAATTTATCCATTTTTGGGTTGGCTAATGCCATAGAGCCAAACTGTGGAAAAATGCTTCTTAGCGATATCATCATTGCAATACTCTTATAAGTTCTGGTATTCGATATCGGTAATTCATGATTAATCACTGGTAATAAAAGCCGACTATTGATACGCATCGCAGATCCGTAATCGATTGATTGATTCGGTTTTCATGTTAATCGTATTTCCCCGGGAAGGAGGTCGTCAACGCACCTGACACAACTATAGTATCCTGTACTGCCGCGGCTGAAAACTTCGACCGTGAATTCAACATCGGGGCGCGTATATCCCACGAGTCCAGTTCTGGATTGTAACTGAAATAGATTCAAGAAATCTCTGGATCAAATCAACTGGTAATTGTCGTCTTGATGCTACGTCGATATGCTTACCAGATAACCCGGTTCAAGTGTTCCTTTCCGATGTTGTCGTACCCGCCCAATATATAAAGACAATTGTCCAAGACGACAGCTTCGAAATCGGTGATATTTTTTATCTTCTCCCAAATCTGTCGTTTGGTGATGCGATGGTCGAGTATGGTGGTTCTCATGGCGCTGACTTTCATCGAGAACACCTCACCGGTTCCGTACCGATTGAGAATGAACAGTCGGTGTTCGTAACGTCCCGGCCCTTCTCCGTTCATATTTCTGCCACCTCTGAGATATTCACCGAGTCTGCGAATCTAAGATACTCATAATATTTCGAAACCTAAAAAGAAAACATAATTCATGAATGCGGTAACAATAATTTCTGTTACTTTTGAATAGGTTGTCATAAACAACTATCTTCAAAAGATTATTGCCTCCTCATTGATGCCCACTTTTGAGTTCCCAATGTCAAAAGATACCCCCAAGAATATTGTCCGTTTTAAACTAACGTGTATCCATGTCCAAGCTGAATTTCTTGCATATCTAAGTTTCACTCTTCGCAGCAATGAATATGAAAAGTTGCAGTATGAATTGACAGCGTTGGATATTGTCTCGCATGATACAATACCCGTTACTGCGTTGATACATTCGTTTATTATGATTCCAGTTCTCGGAACTAACGCTACATTGTTCACTTTAGTGCTTTTCAATTATTCATCTCAACTAACACGAGTCGATAACTGCAATAAGCACGCTTTATGAAATACCGAACTCCACACCGTATCAGTAGTAAAGAGACAAAATCGACTTCTTAATTTGCAGCAACACGAACGCAAACTTCCGCTTCCGGTTATGAAGTAAAATGGGTATATGTTCCATAAGATTAACGAAAACTAACTTTTATGCGGGGAAGTCACATTTTGAAGAAAAGAGCGATTTTGTAGAAACGTTTGTCATCTTTCATTTTTTCAGATTTCTGCACTTGCGACATGGTTAGTCGAACAGACCAGTCGAACACAAATAATGATAAAAATCACCATAAATCAATAAAAATCAATCAATCAACATGAGTAAACCATGATATAGATATCGATAACGTACCTTCAGCTCAATGGCAGGCCATGTTCCTCTAGGCCCAGTTTTATATCATTTATATAGCGAAGGTGAACTAGAAAACAAACGTGTTGCTTTTATACAGCTCTGTGACATTCTTCAGTGCTGGGTCTGGTTTGTATGTAGCGACTATAACGCGTTCAATGCACACGATCATGACGCGACGCACAGAACTCTAACTGTAGTTTGGAGAAAGTAAATAATATTTTACGTTCAATCATTCGAAATCTTATCAATCATATTTATATTGCATGTATATATTCAAGGCCCGAATACGCTGATTTAGGTCAAGGAAACTTCGTCAATGTGAAGTGAAACAAATTAGGCCCACACCTCTCAAACCTTGATCAAGTCGGGTTCATTTCAACTCATTCTGAGTTATTCGGGAATAATAGATAGTAGACAGCCATATTTTCCAGCATTTACTAAAACTCGAATATAATCCAAGTCGAAAAAAATTACTGTTCAAATATTATTCTTTATTAACATCTGCGAAATATGAAACGATGACAGTTTAAATAAGACAGATACAAACACGATGAGTTAGACAGCAATGAAATCTATATTTGAAGTTCTGACGAATGTAAACTAATTAATTATCTTTAAAAACCAGCTGTGTAAAATGACTGTTGAATTTCGTTCAATTCTATGATGATCATCAGTCATTTTCTGTTGAGCAAAACACAGAGCAAGACGGTAAGGGAATATGTTGTAACTATACCACTGGGGTCACAATTGGGCACTAAACTTGATAAGGGGGTCAAAATGAATTCATATCAAACTCTATCAAACTAAGCTGCATAATGCCGAATATATGCGCCTTAATAAGGTTTAGTGCCACGATTGGCTATTTTTGGCGCCGAGACGGTAACAGAGAAACCCACGCCTGTTTTAGAAAGAAAAAAAATGCATTGGTTTTAGAGAAGAGATTATTTACGATTACCTAGTTTGGGTCATTAGTTACTCTATCATCACATTTCTCTATTCCATTGATTCTGTTTAGAAGATGGGTTCCTTGTCGCTGTTATCAACAGTAATCGTGGTTAGCATATCATGTACAGTCGATGCTTATGTAAACAATTTTAAAGAAGACTTTGATTTTTCGTGTCCGGATGGCGAGCACGTCAGTTGGGTCGAAAGTTACCACGATAACTATCATGAAGATCGAAGATGGAATTTTAAATGCCTTAATGCTGGATATGTCGGGAATGAATGCTGGCTTAGTGACTACGTTAATGATTGGGACGGAGATATGGACTTTAAATGCGCTGATAATGGAATCGTCACCGGCTTCTGGAGTAAATTCGATTCGCACCGCAATGACAGACGATGGAAAATTAGATGTTGTAAGGTATGTCGCACAGCCCCCTGAAAGCAAGTTCCATTTGTAATTTCAAAAGCTTCCCAAAGGCGGATCTAGGAACTTAGGGAGGCTTGGGTCCAGGAGAAAAGAACATGCATTTTTCAGATAATGCAGCCCATGTCAGGTTACTAGCGGGAACCCACTTTCGGTATAAGATATTCCCTTTAAGCAACATATCGGAAAATACGCAATTTCGGAAACGATTAGCGTAGAATTTTCAGGTTTCAGCAAACTTTGTCATCCCAATGAGGCAACCTCATTGGGATGGCAGGGGTCTGGACCCCGGAGACCACCCCGTAAATCTACCCCTGATTCCAGTCACTACCATTTTGTGAAGGCTGTGGATGTCCAATTTCGTATTTGCCGTAGGTAGTATCAGTTTCATCTGTCTAACCAGAGACTCCATCCGTCTGACCATATCACCATAGAACTAACGGGGTAAACGAAAGTATGTTACAAGAGACAAAAATAGTCTCCATCGAGGTCGTGATCTAGTAATTCCCTTTAGGAATTACATACCATGGTCTTAACATGTCAAATTCAAACAAATAAGGAATGATCAGAATGCAGGCTTTCCTTTCATGTCACATCCGGCTCAATATGAATCAATAATTCATCGCTTACAGATAATAACAGTAAATGGTACACAATGTTCGACGACACCTGATAATATCAATGAATACGACAATCCTTTAGACTGGAACGTACCGGTTGGACAAGCTATACGTGGATTCTGGAGTCACCATAAAAACAGAAAGGAGTAAGATCAGAAACTTGATAAATCAATTTCAGTAGAACTTGGTCATTTTGTGCTGGTGAACACTGTACATATAATCAGGGATCTAGGAAAATTGCCGAAGGCGGCATCCAGAAGAATTGAGGTATATTTCTCGGCCAGGGTCCCAGGTCCCACGGTCGCGGTTATTTCTGAAGAGATACATCCTAAAAAAGTAGAATTCCGAAATGGGCAGAGTCTTGAAACGGGCAACCTCTTTAGGAAGGCAGGGGTCTAGACCCAGAGACCACCACCCCCTAAACCCGTCCCTATAAAATATGTTAACGTATTTTGTGTTTTTTTTAAATCAGGGATCGAATTTGGAAAGTGCATGTTTGTTCGTATGAAACGTGTGTAGCTAAGCGAATGAAAATTCTAGACAAGTTAAAGATGAGTCTCGTCGGAACGCGTGTGATGGGTCTTACGTCATCCCATAGTTGTAATAACGGTACGCTGAACAGGTTGACGATGGGTTCTACAACTACTGTTACTGACACGTTCGGGATCACCATCACTAGAGGGAAAACATGGTCACTCATAGGTTCGAACCATCTATCGATCTCAACGGATGCTGGATTTTTAGGAACCGGGGGTGGAGTGACGATGTCCGCAGCGATGTCGATGGGAACCGCAAATACGGCTACATATTCCAATACCAATACGAGAGCGATCAGTTTCGCTTCTAAGACGGGAGGCTGGAATGAATTCCGCGGTCCGGGAGCGACGTTGATGTTCGGTAAAATCGGGGAACACGCTCTGGAAGCCGACTCGGTCAGAGCCGAAATAAATATTGAATGTTCAAATGGTAAAACATTCACCGAAATACAACGCGTTCCCATCAAACAGAAAATCTTCACGTCTGGTAACATCGTAACCCTTTACGGGTATTTCACACAGGGAAAGTGTTCCTTTCAAACAGACGAATGTATCGCTAATATAGGCGGTGATAATATGATTCAACCTCAAATGATTATCAATCAATTTCATGAATGTTTCAAAGGAATCGGCACATCTCGGATGAAGTAGGAGCCACTGCCACTCGAGATGGTCGTCTCATTCACTGAATACATGTACGTCCATTCTATTCCACCATTATAAATATATCACAATTATGTGTTTTTGAAACGTTTCTTTATTTAAGAATTAACAAGAAATAATTACAGAACTACATGTATTATTAGACTATAAACGATACAAGATACAACGTAATAGAAATATCTATAGGAACTAATTTCATCTTTATCTTCTCAATTTTTATTCACATCGAAAGAATTCATGACTCTTCGATAGCGCGATTTCACAGATTCAATTTCTTTTTTCATCTGGAGAATTTTCCTGCTGTAATTCATACAAAAATGGACAAATTCATAGAACATTTGCTCAAAACCTTCGAAAAACATGTGAAATAAAACTAAGTGGTTAATGAATATTGCCTCTATCAGTCTTACTTCAATTTGATGATTTCCGCAGTTGATAATTTCACTATTTGAGAACCACGTGTATCTTCAAACCATAGATTACCCCCAACACCGGTACAACAGTCTGAGACACCGGGCTGTGAATCACTAAGGATAGAGAGAAACACATCGAATGTTTATAGTCAGAGAGCCCAGCTATGATTCAATTCCACTTTTGAGTATAAAAGGTTTGAGGGTAAATAATTGTAGTCCTAGGCGGGCCATCAAAGAAAAATGCATTCTTGCTTTTTCGGTTGTGGCATTAAGGGGCCCTGGACCCTCAAAAACCCCAAATATTCCCTGTCAATTCCACTTTTGAGTATGAAGTATTATGAATTATTTACAAATAGAATTCACCACAAGATGCGGTCGTCAGGATACTAACGTTGGTATCATTGCGCTAGTGTCGACATGAGCTAATTGAGAATCAGAAACTTCGAGAAATGCATCCAAATTACAAACATCACTGACTGAACTAATCACTGGTTTAGTAGTTGTGACGTCACCAGTCTTCATTCGCGCGCAGATCATGCTGCCATCGTTCCGTGACTTCACGATCGGAGGTAACGTCAGGGTTGGTGGTTGAGTGGCGTTGGTCGTGGCGGTATTTTTGGCGTCTGGGCAACAATCCGCAATCATCGCGGCAGTGACGTCACTGTCTCGGGTTGTGTCAGATGTATCAGCAGCTGATGGGAGCTGCACGGTATCTGTGGTAGTCGTTGCTGGTGCTGCAATGACGTCACCGATTTCTTCCAGCTTATTTTCAAGTTCGCCTTTCTGAGAACTCACAACTGAAGGTTTATCGACGTCGCTGTCATCGCCCGGGTGATGTTTAGTATCTGGCTCCTCTGTAACTACTTGCACTGATGAGGAATGAGGGCCATTCTGCCGCTCAGCCTCTGCTAGTTCGACACTTGCTGCTGGAACATTTCTGCATGTTTTATCAGATATTTTGGATTCAAAACAATTTTCTTCTTTCAGGTTTATATTTGGGGTCGCATGATCAGATTCACTGCTGTTAGAAAGAAAAAACTCATTCAACAACATCTTAGAAAATTGGAACCATCGATTAAATGGAAAAAATTTAGTTTACCATTCCTTCGGGTATTTGTGGCATTTCTGATTATCCTCAAACTCCACGGCAATACGTTTCACAACGTCTACGAAAAAGTAAAAGTGTACCGGTAGTAAAGAGTAAAGTAGGGGCCTCATTAATAATAAGGTTTAGTTGAAAACAAAAAGAAGAGGCAGTACATAGTCTTCTATAAATACGAGGCTCGAGTAGAACGATAGGCAAGCCATTTCAAATTTCGCGTGGCGTGACAGGCCACAAGTCAGCCAATCATCGACCGGCTTAACGGTTAACTTGGTGGCAAAATGCGGGTCCCCTCCTGGCAGAATTTCTGAGAACTAATGCTAACACAGCTCTAGCGCTGCAGATAGAAATCGATGCCCTGCACGTACTAACATTTATTTTCTTACAGTGCTGGGCTCAGATTTAATAATATTTGACTTCCCAAAAAGTGTTTAACAGTCTAGAGCCATAATAGCCCGTTCGCTGAAATTTCGCTTGGTGACCGGACGGAGCTGCCACTAAATACTACGCTGGCAAGTGAGTAAGTATTGGTTTATGATATTAGCCCCTGGCAAGCGATCAAAGTAGCAACAAATGCTTTAGGTAGAATTACGGTGATACTATATTTTACAATTGGACTTTAATTACGCAAATCCTCACTTTTTGTCTTTGATCTTCGTTTTGGCATGATTTTGTTTAGTGAAGCGTGAAAACCTCTAATTAAGCCGGTGATGGAGACACTTTGATCTCAAGGCCGTTGCCCATTGGCAGTCCAAAATCAATACAATTCCAATCAATCTTTGATAATGTCGCGAATACCAAATTTTTTACGAATTGTCTCACGAAAAGGTTTTATTAGACACGATCGACATCTTTCAACAACATCAAAAGTGCTCAGCATTCAAAAACTCCAAGGATTCACTGACATTGACAATGATAATACCCGAGGACGTCGTCATCCGTCGTGGTGTGATATTCGTCAAAAAAGTTTTCTACTATCCACAGAACGTCAGTTTACGACCTCGAGTCGGATTCTGTTAGCTAAAGACTCGTTTCCCAAACAGATACAGAATGGAGAAAGTGGCAGTGGCGAGTGTCAAGATGAGGATGGCTCCAGCGGAGGCGTTCCTGACGAGCGACCACCCACGAATAATAAACAACAACTGGGAAAATTAGATAAACGTCTGTGTATCGTGTATACGTGTAAAATATGTCAAACGCGCAGCTCAAAAACATTCTCGAAAAAATCATACGAATCTGGAGTCGTTATCGTAAAGTGTCCGGGATGTGAAAATAAACATTTAATAGCTGACAATCTCGGCTGGTTTCAACACGTCGATGGAAAGTGAGTAGAAATAGCAGTGAATCTGAATCCATTTTTACAGTTATTGTTTCAGTGGACTTACTTAAGTCATCATCGTATCAGCCTGTTACATTACAGTGGAACCTCATTATAACAACCTCCGATATATGCGGTATTACAAACTTTGAATTTGGTCCCAAATCGGACAATTCTGATAATTTCATACTGGATATAACGAACCAACGGTTTTAATGAACAGACTTTGCGGTCTCCTGAAGTTCGTTGTAACAAGGTTCTACTGTACTAAAGTTTCAAGTCCAGTCGTCAACATATAGTCATAACTATGACGACTCAAGCAAGTTCCACTGTTGTAGATTGATTATGGAACTAAATTGGGCTCATTGATCTTGAATGAAATCCTTGACGGCAGAACTCGTCCCAGTGCCACAGAATGGCTTCAAATGTAGATAATAACTGAAAACATTCAGTTGGCATATGTGCGATTTGACCAATAGCCCTCCTGGTCAAATGATTGTCCTTATCATTACAGAAATATTGAAGAAATACTGCAGAAAAAAGGCGAAACCGTCAAGAAACTGGATGACCCTGATGGAGTACTCGAAATATTGAATAAAGTGGAAAATACCTCATAAAATAAACTCGAAACTTATTTTAAAATTTTCCGACGATTTCTTTTATTCTATTTGATTTATAATCATGTTTTAGACGACACTGTTGACGATCCTCCCCACAGGGGGCGCATCGGGGTTTATCGATTATCCTATTTACGAATCATGTGTACGTTACGAAATTTATGTTTTAAATCATCGTCATAAATACTAAAACATCACTAATCGATTATTTTATCATTTATTTACAAACAAAAATTCAAGTGATATCGGGTACTATTTCACTATATTATACGCACAACAAGTTGACTTAAAAAAGAAAGAATTGAAAATAAAATTTGTTATTTGTGAGGAGAGGGTTCGGGTTCATGGTCGAAATCCCGGGAAACTGCCCGAGCGACACAACACCGTCTTCAACAGGCCAAATTCTACTATATATTACTTTGCATAGCTTTTCTTCGACCCAAATTACACGTCTGTTCCTCACACTCATTCTTATCAGACCTACGTCACTACTAAATTAAATACTATTACCAGCTATTTTGTTTGCGTTGACCAGTATTAGGGAAATGCACAGAATTCAGCTCTAGCCCTAATGAGGTACAATAAAAGACTCAAAACTCGGTACCAGTCAAATGGGTAGACTGCACGAAGTGTAGATTTTACTAAAATCTATTCGTTAAAACGTTAATTTCCCGCAATTCTCAGCTCAATCCGATCAACTTGGCGAGATATTGACAATCCCAATGCTACCGAGTTAGGGCAGAGTTAACAGCATTACTAATCATTATGACCATAACAGAAATGGTAATTTAAACCCTCTCAACGCTGTAAACGTAAATGAACTGATATTTTAATTATATCACGGGGTTCGAGACTCTCGTAAGTACGGCCCGGTTTACGTCTTAAATTATTGAACCCCCGAAGTTACGACAAGTTGGTAGGAACCACTGCGTAGTAAGACAGCTTTCAGTGAATAAAGTACAATATTCTAAATATGGATCATTATTTCTTCGTATTCAGTCCCGGCGTGAAATATTCGTCGGAATTCGGATATTTATCCGGACTGTAATCCGGATCAGTTTTCAGTCTATCGGTAATATCGCTCATTACTTGTTGCTCGTATGCTGTTTGTAGAGGATGATTTTCGGCGGCGTCTCGTTCGACCGATTCGATGCTCGTCAGCGGAGTCGACTGGGTTGCCGCGACCGCTCGTTTTATCGTTTCTGGTATCACAGTCGATAGGTTACCCGTGTTGGGCACTTGTGAATTTGACATCATCTGAAAACAAACGTCGGAAAAATCGATGAATAACAGCAGCAGAACACGTGGGATTATAATGAGATACAGCAGCAGACAGATAAAATCTCTCAAGTCGGACAAATTGTGTCCTTAATGATCAGGGGCCGGTTGCTGAGTCATGACTTGGACTTAAAACAAACTTAGTTCTAAAGCCAATCTAACAACTCAAGACCAGTCTTAAGATTTAGGACCACTTTTGGTATTAAGTCTTGACTAAGGAACTGGCCCCGGGGGCCGGTTGCAGTCATGGCTTCGAGTTAAGACCATTCTAAGATCAACTTAGTTCTATAGCCAATATAACAAGTCAAGACCAGTCTTCAGATTTAAAATGATTTTTTGACTTAAGCCATAACTGTGCAACTGGCTCCTGATTACTGTGACTCAACACTGATACATACTTTCCTGCGTTTAGCCGGAACTCCCGCGATGTACGCATCACTGAAAGGTTGCTGTTGAGCTTGACGTCTCTGAGTTTGAATATCACGACTAATAATCGGTACCCAATCCTACAGTTTTATAAAACAAATAGAAAATCATCGAATGTTTCATTAATTCATTTCAGAACTAAACTATTCCCTCGACGAGTCGTACCTCGGGTAGCACTTGCTGCCATGATTCAGATGAATTTCCGTTGACTACTGTCGGAGTTTGAGCTGCTCCTTCCTCGCATTCGGTCATTTCAACCGACTACAAAATAAAAACCATTGAACCGATTTCGTGATGTCATAGGTTTATTCACGGAGGCAGCCATATTTGATAACTATGACTAACCTGCGGTGTACATCTGTCCGTTTCCTGCAATGACTGACAAACCGGCGCTTCCCGAACCGACGATAAATCTTCAGCTACCGCGGCTGATTCTGTTGACATATGGGATGAACTCTCAGATGGTCGTGGACTAGATTCCATACGTTGGGTTTGTCTGTAAGTGATTATTATTATTATTATTATTATTATTATTATTATTATTACCACTGTATATTAATGTATATCTTGTGTAGAGAGAGTTCTAATCGATCAGGCTCCGGTTCGACTCTACAGTCAAAATTACTTCATCAAACAACCAGTGTACTATTATTGTATTTGATATGATATTATATTTGAGAGGTAGCACCACATGGCACCGCTGCTGTACTGCATGATCAGTGTGAAATAGATGAGCATTGATTTGAACAGCTGTCACCACTAAACCAGTCAGACAGATACTACTAAATATGTGATATGTCGCTGGTGTAAATCGGCACGGACCGGTAAACTTCAATGAATTCTGTTCTGCGTTACATATGTAATTGCATTATTATGTATTTATTTACACAGTATTGTATGATTTTTTACAAACTCAAGAATATTTTATGCGCAAAACTTTAGGAGGGAATTTAACATAATATCATAACATTCGCTTCAAAGCGATTTATCAGCGACAAGTGACTCAGAGAGTTCATTTCTAATTCAGATGTTAACCAAGCCCGGAGTGAAATTCTAAGCGAGAACAATGGTAACTGGGTCTTTAATTGTTGCAAATAATCATCTACAATCCAAGCGACAACTGACATTTTTAATAAGGGATCATTCATTTATTACATACGCATAAGGGGAGGGGGAGGGGTAAGGGCAATTGCGTACTGTAACGCATGCATAATAAATGAATGATCCCTAAAGCTTTCAGCGTTAGTTACAGACCTGATAATGTATCGTTGTATCTGGCTGTTTTGAACAGTGATCTGAGGAACGAGTTGATAAAGTTGTTGAGACGCCATATTTTCGACCCACGACTGAACCATCGGGTTATCAACATCTGACATCGCTCGCTGAATATAAACAATTATAAACAGTTTACACAACGATAATCAATTAAACTCGTGCCGTCAGAATCGAGATGAACTTACGATACGATTTCTAACTATGCGTTCAACTCCGCGAATTCCACTCGTCAAACAAAACCGCAACAAAGCGACATCTTCGTGTATCGCCGTACGACATTGATAGAATAACGCATCGGCGAAGTGAGGATCATTCTCTGTAATAACAGTGTGAGAGTGAGACGGAGGACGGAATGGCGCAGACAAGAGAAAAGAGCTTAAGGAAAAGATTTACACACGTACCTGGTGAATCGACAATGATTTTTAAAATAGCCGTCAATTGCACTCGGAAAAATTCTTGTAACGTTGCGTGTAGATTTATATTGTCTTCAATATCACCTTCAGACTACAATATACCGTATTACACAGTGATTCACGTTATTTTTGATAAATCTTAATAATTATTTTTGAGAGGATGGGCACTACGTCAATGTCGTCTATATATCGAGGCTAGACTGGGGTTGACCCTAGTTCCAGGACTCGTTAACTACCTTTTAATTACCCTAGACTGGTTGCTGGTCAATTCAATTGAATTATCGATACATTCAAATCCAAAGTATCTTTAATATTAGATAATTTTACCATTGGCAATATCAAGCTATAGATGGCGTGACAATAAGCTCTTCCAGGGTTCCTACAGAACAGTCATTCCATAATTCAAGGACTTTTCGAGAAGAAAATTTCAAATTTCGAGGAGTGTCTGTATCACTTTCATATCTTGATTACTGTCGACTCCTCCTAAATCAGTTCTGTTTATCTGAGTAAACGATTTAATTCGTTGGTATCTGTGTACGTAATAACTAGACTCAAAACCTTAACATTTTCTAATTGCCAATTACTCAAAATTCAAGGAGTTTTCGAGGACTTTTGGGCATTTTGCTCAAATTCAAGAATATTCAAGGACCTTGCAAAATATTTTTGGGTTTAGAATCAGTTTTCAAGAAGTCGAAGGGACCCTGTCTTGTTACCTCGGTGACGATGGCTGTGAAATAATCATCCAGATTGTCGATTGCTTCCTCCACTGCTTCGTCGATAACGGCTTGCGTCGGTTCTCGTCCTCGTAGAACTTTCTCCTGCACGAACGCCTGTAACGGCTGCTGCAGCCGACCGAGAGGCTGCGAACTACCGAAAAACACCTGCAGCAGATCGGAGAACGTCATATTCTGACCAACGACGACCAACAGTTCCGGTAGAAGACCTACAGTCAGAGAACACCGTGTTAGTTCACACTAATCAATTAACAGTTGTGACTTGTGACATCCTAATAGTTCACTTCAAGAATATCCAGTATCCCTTTGAGACGTTTATTCAACATTTCAACTACATGTACATAGTGCGAGTCATCTTCAAGAATAGCAAAGATGGACTACTGAATTATAGGATACTGGTAGTATTCCTGGGCTGGGATACTGGTAGTATTGGCTGGATACTGGGCTGGGTTTCCTAGATGTGGAAGAAAGATAAGTCCCAGGGAACATTTTGAAACATGTCAGTTATATCCATGGTTTCTCATTGTTACTATGGATTGGTGGTTGTCACCCGGATTGAGGATTTAACCCTAGGGATAGCTTTGATACCCAGTCTATGAAACCAGGCCCTGAAGATTAGGATAAAGTCGAAACATTGAAAAATTTTTATTTTGGGATTTTCATACATGTTGCATTTAAGTTGTTCTGGTGATAATTTTACCTTCCCCAACGTTGAAATCGCTGACACTTTGTAAGAAATCAGCTAAAGTTGGTGAATTACTTCCATCTATCATCGCTTGTGAGAAATTAGCTCCTATTTGACTGACGAGTTGACTGAACATAGCGTCAGACATCGGAGGGTTACTAGCCCCAGTTGGATTACTACTGGCTCGTTGTGAATTCGTTCTATCACCCGATGCAGAAGCACTTCGACCCTACGAGAAAATCAAATCATATTACAACTACTGAAACAATTCATTAGGTAGAATTTGAGAACTTTATCAAGGAAATTCGAAAAATGGTAGAATCAAGTATTCTATACATTTCAAGTCTAACAGGTAACTTGCTGATTGACTTAAAACAAATTTCAAAACTTGCCCAAAATTCAAGAAGTTTTAGAGGTCTCGTATAAATCCTGAATATGATCTGTTCACAGATGATTTTTACCTGGGCTAGAATTTCTCCGAGTCTTCGTGCGAAATCCTGCGTATCCGCTGGCCTAGACGATGTATTCTGCGTAGCAGCGCCGCCTGGTGGTGTGAACAACGCAGCGAATGGATTCGCGGCGCGAGTAGTCGAACTCGATGTTGTCGTCGTCGCAGCGCCTGTAGGTGGCGCTGGTGCTGGTTGGCGTGGTGCGCTGTGTACAGTCGTCGGCGCGCCACCTAGCCGCAATAAACAGAACAAATGATGAGAAATTCAGGTTCCAGTTCCACATAATCAATTCATTTTGAATGCTGTTGAACTGTGGAATCAGGTCTGGATCAGGTAATCCATCAGGTTTAATAATTTACCTTGTAAATGTGGATTTGGTTGATTAAGTAAAGCAGATATAATGTTGCTAACAGTAGATTCGCTATTCTGAAATAATTGAAACGAATCAATGTTAACTCAATCTATAAATCTAGCAGGATCCAGTTCCACAGTTGTGAGTTAAGATTCGACTCCGAGTTAACTCATTGAAAATGAATTGATTTTAACTCGAACTCATGACTGTGGAACTGGGTCCAGTAAAATAAACACGAAACCCAATATTTCTAATCTATTCTAGCATCGACGAAAGACTAGCTGTAATAAATCAGTACCTGATTCTGTCGTTGAAGTTCGGCTTGTAGAGCCTGAAAGTGTCTCGATTGACACGGTAAATACGGATCTGGATTACGCAATTCAAACGGTAATAAACCGGGAATTTGTGGCATACCGTTTCCAGATCTACCGTTACCGCCACCGTTAACGCGAGTTGAACCATTCGTCCTGAAGTTAACCACTAATAATTGTAAATAGCTTCCCACTCGCATGAATGGATTTTAGTATAATTCCTACAATCAAACTCAGTTCAAGTCGTTGTAGTTTGGATGATCATAATGTTAATGACTTATCCAAATAACGACTTACTACGTAGTAAATTGAATTGGAAATATGAAATAGTGATGACTTCAGCAATGTGATGACTTATCCAATGATGAGTTAGATTGTAGTTTCTGAATTCAGTTTATTACCTTGATGAATTAGTACCGGTAGTTGTGGCTGATGTTCTTGCGGCTGAAGCTGAGCTTGTCGATGTTGCTGTTGTCGTCATATTTGCGGCCGCGGTTTGAGAATTCGGTAGATTTCCATTAGCCCCGATAATTATAGCACTTCCCTGAGGAGTTCCCTGACCAGCTGAAAATAACAAGCAATATCATACAATGAATAGATATGAAGTAAAGAGGAAATCTGCGCTGTATCGATCATCTTTGAATGAACCAATTGATCAAAGTCTAAGTGGTAAATTTGCTTCAGATGATTCAATCATAATGAATTCAGAATACTATGCGACTAAGAGATGTTTTATGTTAACACGAATGATGAAAGGCTAGAAATGATAGATTGCTCTTTACCGATTCTCTGACTAGCAGCCTGTAGAGCCATTTGAATGATATTTTGCATGACTGGATTTTGTCCATTAGCAGCCGCAGCACCGGTAGTAGGAGTTCCTCCTGTAGCGTTCGTAGTCGATGTTCCTGTAAAATTCAGATTTCATTCTTCCACAAAAACTAATTGCAATCACCCAGAAGCAGCGATACAATTATTTGGGAATGAGTGTCACACGATTGAACTGATCGACCGGACTCCTCTACGGGTACGTAACTTACTGGTTGAGCTAGTAGTAGTGCTGCCACCTACTGGATGATCGTCATCACTATGTTCGTCTGCACTATCACTAACGAGATGAGCGGTCACGCTGTTAAAACTCATTGTATTCGGACCGACTTCCATGAACACGTACGGGTTTGAACTGGCTATAGTTGTTCCACTGGTCGGCATATTCCCTCCCTGAAACTAAACCAATCATTCATCATAATAGACAGTAATAACCGTCTTATATCTGTCAGAAAACTTCATGATTGACGCACCAACGTTCCTAGTTACATGAATTCAAAATTCCCAAGTTTTTCATGGGTGACTTATCGATATTCCAAACGGAAATGAACCGATAGAATCGTACTACACTGGGATTGATGTCATTGTTTTAGTGGTGCCCTGGCAAATGCTTTGTGAAGTGTAAAATTAATTTCCCAAATGTCCCCCCCACAGATTAGAGTAAAATCTATCAATTCCCAAATATTTCTAAACCAGGGAATATCGTTTTAAAATTTCTACTTTCCTTCAATTGAATTAGAGTCTATGGAAACCAATCTCTGGAATATAAAGTTAGTTTTAAACACATACCGGTAATCGGATACCAAATGGCGCCTGTCCTCGGGTAGCCGAGTTCGTTTGAGAACCGTTCGTATTGTTAGCCGCTGTCGCCGGTGTTGCGGTCGACGACGTCGTTGTCGTGGTCGCAGCAGACGCCTGATTCCGTCGTGACGTACGAGGACTTCCGGCCATCGCTGTATTCAAACTAATCTGAGCCTGCGCAATGATTGAAAACAAAGAACAGTCGTTGAGTACCGGAAATGAATTTCGGGTGCGAAAACTAAATATTTCAAGTATTTCCTACCTGAACGGGTATAGTTTGATGAATGACAGCTGTAGGGGGCGGTGATGGTACCGGGGGTGCGGTTAGTTCACGAGGTCGAGAGCTCGTACAATCTAACATGATGTCACTGATAGCGTGATAGGCGTGTCCTATATGATGCATCACTTCGCTGACAGTATTTACCAGTCTCTGAGTTCCGATACATTCCTCACTCTATATCCATTATAAACACAAGAAAATTAGGAGCTATGAATTAAACTATATACAATAGAACAGGGTGGCCACTTAAATTTGACATGCTTTTTCCCTATTTCCTGACATGAACGTTGTTTTCCCTGACTTGATCTGCTACGAATCCAATCTATTTAACGCTCTCAAATACGTAAGACATAGACGGAAACGGTTTGATTTTAGGTGCGATCCAGCCGACTGAACACATTTCTCTGATTTCCAGGTAAGAGTTCACCCTTAGATCACGAGGGACCAATGAACAGTAAGTGAATTCTGGGGCAGATTGAGCGATGATGTGTTGAAATCACATGAATATGAAAAGAGACTCTCAAATATTTTGCCACACCATAATCAGGGGCAACTGGATCTACGGGTCGGGTTCACTAATCAATCGATCCGTTTGAATACTGACCCCCGATTCTAACTGCGGATCGTCAATGAGAACACGTTGATAACGTTCCATCAATGGTTGCATTCGTTGCTGTAGTTCGAATACTTCATTCATCAGATTTCCGAGGACGGGGGTTTCAGGGTTTCTAGAAATATACAACACAATATTCCAATATAACAACAGAAAAGAGAATGTAGTTGAAGATCGAAAATCTGTTACACGGAATGTTTTTACCAATCTTCACAGATCTACATTGTTAAATATTCAGTTTTATAATAGACTGTCATCATTGATTTTAAGTTTTCCAAACTCTGTTGAAACAACTGTCTAATGTCTTAAAACATTATAGGAAATAAACTCAATAACTTTAACTCTTAACTTGAAACTAAACACTATGGGTCCAAGAAAATAATGTAAACTTTTATATTTCTATCTTAAGTGATTAAATCCTTCTATGAAGAGTATGGCGTTTCAAGCAATTATCAACATCTGGTTTTGAAACTCAGTAGTGATACGTACGGTTCTCTAGTCTGTGCGCTAGTATTCGTCGGTGTCGCGTTATCTGTCGTACCGCTTTGAACTGATGATGAATTAGCACCCACTGACCCCGACGTTGTCCCGGATGAACTCGATTCCGTTGTCTGAGATTCTTCAGTTGTCGACGCCGATTCCGTTTCATTCGGATTCTAAAACGAAGTAATAACCATTTTAACGATTGATGATAATGTTTTCAAAATTCACGTTGATAATATTTCAGATGGAAAAGGTTTTTTCACGTTGAACTTGCCTCGTATTTATGCAGAGCTTCTCTGGCGCTGCGTAACATACGTTGAATCATTTTAATTCTCTGTTGAGCCTCGCTGGGAGCTCGAGCAGACGACTGGTTCAGATTGATGTGTACGTCAACAGCTGATCCATCAGTCTATAAACACAACACAACTTTTAATATCAGGTTTTCAGCTTTATAACGTATCAATCCGGTTCCAACCAGAGATGTTTCCAGGCCATTTTACATACAATTGTCCAATATTCTGATCATCCACACTTCACATGTGTTCAGAACTTCTAACACCAGAGATTAGACGTTTCATAAGCATACCTTCAAAAACCGATCACAAAAATAGTGAATCTTGAAGGAGTGGTTCAGGACCGAGGGTATTGTTTAGGAACAGCAAATTTATACCTGCATTGGCGTAGCTGTTCAAAATTTCAAAACTTAGAGCAATCTATCTTCACCTATAGTCTTTTAAGAGCAGTATTTCGAAATTACATTTTTAACTAATAAATTCATACTAACCGATGTCCTTGAAGTGACGTGAGCGTGACGTCCTGATTCACCCATACCGGATAAAACCTGCTGTACAATATTCTACACAAAAAATAAAACACCATTTCAATCAAAAATAAATCTGACCTAAAAAACAATTCTCAAATCTTCAACAAAACTTGATTGAAAATCATCAATTTTGGGGATGTTACCTGTACATGGTTTGGGTCGCTGAGGGGTTCACCGGGCATTCCGCCACCGAACGAACCAAACGAGAAACTAGCACCAGCAGCGCCACCTGGTGTTGAAGACGATCGATTACTGCTAGCGCTACTGCTACTCGGAGGCGGTCGACTGCCGGGCGGCGCTCGCTGTACGACATGGATCACTTTACCGTGTACATCTATTCAGATAATACAAGAAACGGTGTCATTGTTTCAATAAAACAAAGAATTGTTGTGACAGTAGTGACAGACACCTGCGACAGTAGTGACAGACACCTGCGACAGTAGCGACAGTAGTGACAGACACCTGCGACTGTAGTGACACCTGCGCGAGATTTGCTTACCGTACTCTGTCAACTTTTTTTCATCCTGTAAAACTCGTCCTTGGAAAATTAATCGCTGACGATCGACTGGAATTTCCTGAAAAAAACAAAGAGACAAATATCAAAATATCAGTAGAAGTTTTTAGAAGATAATGAGACTAACTCAATTAACTCCTGGGGCTGGTTGCTCGGACGATAATAGCTGGTTACAGTTATGGTACAGGTGGATGCAAATTCAATCGTCACAATGTAATTCATCCACTGGTTATAACTGTAACCAACTTTTGAGAAACCGACCCCCGATGGTTTTAATTGACATTTTTCAATAGGGCTAAGAATGGTTATTTATAGATCCAGCTCTATTTTCTACATAATGAATTAGACGTTTAGTTTGTAAGATTGATACAAATCCTGGGACACCAGTTTTAGAGACTGGGCCAACAGTTTCACTCTGCAGTTCTCTGCTTGTCTGATACCTGTCTATAAAACTCGAAGTCGCCAATAACTTACAATAGAACTCGCGATTTTCTCTTTGAACTGTTTTACTGTCGTCTATAAATAAGACGAAATTCTAATTAGATATTTTAGACACACGGACAAGTGACGGTCATTATTGACTGACACTCTTTCTTGACTTGATTCCATACTTACACTTTCAGGAACTGAATAACTTTTATTCTGCCCTTCCAATGTCTTTACAGACACATCCAACATTTTGAAGAGGATTCTATTACAATAGAGTTCCTGGAGAAGAATACACAGAATACAACCCTATTGAATCGATGATAGGACTCCTTAATAAAATTTATTTTTTTCAGTATTTAGCACGATCAACACCGTTTTAATTAATTGGCCTTTTAATTGACGGTCGATTATCTGGTTAACCTTTAGATAAATTCGGATGTATTCTTTTATTGTATACTTAGAATAATTCGCGTTTTAAAGTCTGTAGTTTGTCTTACCGCGAGTTTATGAAGATAAAATTTGGAAATTTCTCAATAAAAGTTTTGACCGGAAATTCACGTAATGCTATTCAAAGGCGCATGCGCATTGACCTGTTATTCGATGGTGTTCGGCGATACTTAGTATTACCAATTCAATTCAATTGACATTATATTAGAAGTTCAAAGAACGGTTTTGGGCGGTGCTTAGTGTGACAATTTCTCAAGGTCGTAGAGCTTTTCTTGAATTCTTCCCAATTTTCATGACTTTTCCCCCAATTTTCATGACTAAATGATGTTTAAATCCACTGTGCTTGAATTATTGCGTAAATCAACAACTAACAACGTATCGAAAAGATTTTTGCCGACATTCATTAACCCTGGTAAGAGTAGAGATAAATTCAAGACAACCTATGCCTTCTTACACGTAGACTTTAGTTTTAGTCTCTATAGAGTGAGGCCTACTCCAGCCTTCACCACACACCACAGACACACAGTCAGTACCCATAGAGACAACACCATCCTATCCATTGGCATCAGTACCATACACTACTATCAGTGAAAGCCTAATGACAGTGACCAACTTTTAGCACCATCACTATCATCATCAGTGCCAGTGGAAGCCTTCTGTTACTAATCCTCTCACCTGCTGACCAGATTGTCCTACTTAGATTTTGTTGTTGTCAGTGTATCATATCCATATCCTGAAAACCTGTTATTTTATTTAGGTTCTGTTCAGTGTTGTGTGGTGTGTAAACAGTGATTGCCTGTGGCGCAGTATTAATATAGAAGATCTTTAAAAACCATTGCCTGTATTGTTAAAGTGGTCCTTCGTTTCTATTCATATTGTTCTACTCAAAATCTTAGCTTTGACTTTTTAAATTACAGATTATTCAGCGAATACCGCTGGTAATGGAGCATCTGAAGATGGTGGGAAAAGTAATAAGAGATGGTATGAAAGAGGATCGGATTATGATCTGTTATACGAAGGTCATATACCTACGACCCTATTTCAGAAGGGCCTACTCGCTGTAGGATCAGCTTGTATGTCACTATACAATCCAGCTAGGGATGGTAATACATTCAACAAGTCATTTGCAGAAATGAATCTAGGTTTATTTTTAGTAAACTGTATTTTGTTTTCTTCGTTCAGATATGATATGTTCGCTCGGAGAATCGTCGGGGTATTTCGCCTTGAAGAGAATGAGGTCTAAAATGTTAGCCGATCCGACTGGGCGTCTTATTCTGCGGTAAGGCTTCCATTCATCACTGTTTATTTTAGAAGTAATTATCAATGGCTGCCGCTTCATTCTAGGAATATTTATTTTTCAGAGAGAAACCACGAATCAATTCGACGACTGTTGATCTCGATTATTTAGCGAGTCTTCCTGAAGACACATTCGGTAAAACTTACAGTAATTGGCTGAAAAAAAATGTAAGTATCATAACTCGAGTTGATACACAGTATCCGTGTAAGATGAATTATGAGAAAAATCCCACAATAAATTCAGCCTAAGATGAATCGTGTACGCCTGATTATTGCTTACAGTCTTTAGCTGAAATGTTGTCTGCTTAAGAAGGGAAATCCTCATTTGAGCATTTTGAAATCAACATACATAAATTTAATTTTGATTACGAATACAAATAATTATTACACTCCAACCATTTCCATGGTATATGGAGGAGAAAACAGTATTTACAATTATATACAAAAACAGTAGATAGAAGCACTTTGAAACATAACAAACGTTATTTACAACAAACTACTTACACACTACCAGAGGAAGGATCTATATACATCTAGACCTAATTTGATAAATTTAGCCGGTTGAATATTTGTAATTAGTGCTGCCCTATATTTGTTGTAGAAAGTAACGCCGGACGCTCGACGTGAGGTGAATTTCATTGATGATGTTGAACTAGCGTACGTGATGCAGAGATATCGAGAATGTCACGATTTATATCATACGATTCTGGGAATGCCGACGAATATGATCGGAGAGGTCGCCGTTAAATGGGTCGAAGCGCTTCAGACCGGTTTACCGTTATGCGTGCTCGGTGGGATGTTTGGATCATTGCGTCTCGGACCGAAGTATGTTCATCCAATTATTCATCCGGATTAACCTTTTCAGTTTTGACTAATCAATAACTGAAAGTGCTGGAGATGATTTGAAAATTGTTTGGAAATTCCATCCCAGGGTGTTGAATAATGAATTGAGCACATCTACACCGTGGTGCGATGTATCACTAGTTAATATTTCATTATGTTTGTCAGGTGCTGCTACCTATCAATAGAGATAAAAACTAATAACATCAATACACCGTAATGTTGTGTATTAGCAAAGTTCATCACCAATTCCATTAAGGGGTTTTAAATTGAGTAAATTTTGCTAGGAATTTTTATGAGGTATCTCCCTTACAGAAGGTTACAAACTTTTTACTGATTTAAGAAATTTGCTTCTTGAATTTCAGACATCGCGCCCGTTACCTGGAGAAGTATTTACCGTGGGCGTTGAGGGTTGGAATGGATGGACGATTTCTGATGAATGTTTATTTCGAAAAACATTGGCAGGATAATCTAGACGATCTACGAGCTGAATTGAACATTCTTAAACCGCCAGATCCGTGATGATTATGACGACAGGAAAATCTTAGAAAATCTTAGAAAATATGTGCCATAATTAATGTAGATTGATTGATACTACAGTTAACCTTGCATTACTCAAGACCTGACTAATTATGACAATAGCAAAAGCATTTTCTGATTTCCTAACATAATTTCCAATTCTAAAATCAGATTTTCACTTTTGCCTGTCTCAGGTTGCCTAAGTTAGGCAAGGTGTATTGTAATATATTTTATTCTGAAACTAGTCTTAGCTCACTGGTTTGTGTTTTGGCCTCCTTGTATACGTGTCTTTAGAAACCAGAACCAGTTGAATTCAAACTTTTTTCATATTGAGCACTTGATTAAGTTCACACACTCTGGAACTGGTTGTATGCTGAATGAAGAGTGCTATAATTTGTTGTAACGTATTTTATTAGAAACTGTTTATGAAAATAAATACAAAATTTATCTGAACTGAACTCGGTTATCTTGTTTTATTTAAAAGTGTGCTTTCTAGTCTGTCGTTTTACCGGACTTTGCCGATGATGGAACTGCTGGGCAATTCGACCAGTGACAACAAGCACCATATGTAGATAATTGCTACGGTTTCCTTTAACTGTTTTACGAACAATCAGAATTACATTTATTTCAAATGGATAAAATAGAACAATACCAGTACGGCTATCGACAATGGAGCATAATAAAACCCTCAATTCATTTACTACCACGATCTTTCTCATCAATTAGCTGTGGATAATTTCAAAAGAGCCGACGCAAACTTTGATCTTTAGATTTTTCTATTGTGATCATCTGGCTAAAATATTATAACTCAAAACAGTGAATTAATGTACAAATATTTATCAGTTATGTGTTTGTTTTCCAATTACGGCTAAAACCTTTGATCTATTGAGTAGTTTATCTATTGCTGGATGTTTCTATCCCGCGACTTCGGTGACGTTAATCGTTCTATTCATCATCGAGACATGGCGGAAAACTAATGTTTTTTAATTCTGACGATAGAAAACAAAGCGCGTATGTGATGACTGATATTCATTTAGTACAATTGAATACAATGGGAATTCTCACGATTCACAATGTTTCTTGAATACAGCAACTAGTTGATGAATCTGTTT
Source organism: Tubulanus polymorphus (assembly GCF_964204645.1). NCBI lineage: Eukaryota > Metazoa > Nemertea > Palaeonemertea > Tubulaniformes > Tubulanidae > Tubulanus > Tubulanus polymorphus. Next base: position 1,699,239 of record NC_134031.1, read on the forward strand.
CTCTGATCGTGAACAATGAAAATCGAACATCTGTGAACTGTGAAGAAAACGAATAAAAGCAGACGATTTTCGAGGTTTAATCAGTCGAATTTTATCAGACACCAAGAAGACATCAAGGTAAGTCTAATTCAATAAGCATAACTATCTACTAGAAACTCTTATTCAGAGAGGATTAAGTTAGCGCCAGCGGACTGGTCACCAATGACCACATTTCTAAACAAGTTCAATTGCTACAGTTTTGTTGTGCAGTGGTTGGGTCTCTGGGCTGGAATGCTGTTAGTCCCAGGTTCGATTCTCACATCGATATGTACATCATCATTTTTTTCTTATTTCAGATGAATAGATACATTCTCGTAGTTGTTGTTTGTGTTGCACTTTTCGCTGCAGATGCGATGGCCCACCCTCCCAGGGGTAAACCCAGCAGTAAGTATAACACATTCTTTCATTCGACTGCTTTGAGGGGAAAAAGTGGACAAATCTGTCATTGAGGCAAAGTTTTAGAAGATTGGGGGAATGGGATCTATCCAATCAGTCGGAATCAGTCGGAAAGAATCTTCTCCTTCGAGAGAATATGACATATTGAGACATTCTAAAGTTTTGGTTGTATACATTATTTAATCATTGCCTTCAGTCTTTTACTATCACGGTGCCAAGACTTACCATCCTACAATAAAGAGGACCTGGTTTCCATTTCTGGATCCGAACTCCGTTGTACTTTAATTTTGTTTCGGTGGTTTCTAGAGCGCCATCACGATGACGACCACGATGACATGTCACACTTGGATGAAGACATAATCATTCTGGATGATATGAGTTGGGAGGATTTCTACAAGGCATACGGCACTCCAGTAGACACTATCATCGAAGATAACAGCCCCGTCGAGGAATGGACAGATATTGAAATCTATGTGGACGGACAGGACCGTAAGTATAGAATTGAAATTAACTAAGCACGCCCTAAACTAGTCTAGTCGACCGTTACCTCCTACCCATAGTCACGGTTTTGCAGGAAATGAAATACAATGCAATTAATGAACTAGACTCAAATAGCAGTAAAATTAGGTTCAGTTTTAAGACGAAATGTTTTATCACTTTGTCTTCACCGTAAGCTTTAATGCTCCATTTTAGATGTTGTATGTTCTATTATTATCGAGTCCTAGGATCGCGACCGACCCTTTGTAAACTTTATATCCTTCTGAATTGAGTTAGAGATTGATTGAATAAACTAAACTAAACCCGAACCTATGGCATTAATCCAACCTAATTGTCTCATTTGTAGCGGGTGATGTTGATGATGGACCGTACTATGATAATGGTCATGGTAAGAAGAAACACAAAAACAAGAAGCGCGGACCCCGTCGTCATTAATCAACCAGCTCTAAAACATTACAGCTCTTTGGAATTCGACCATCGCTATGAAATGAAATATATTTCGAAAATCGTGTGAAAACATAATAAATACCGGTATATATTGGAAATGCAATTAGTTATCTAGATTTATTTGTGAATAAATCTTTCGACTGTGGTATATTTGAACCAATCATTGTCACCTCCTCCTGGACCATTCGCGTGTGTTCACTACACCAGATCAAGGGTGGATCTAGGATTCCTTGGAATGGCCAATTAATTTGAAAAGGGCAGATTTCGCAAGCGAGACATTGGTGAGAATTCTAGCGGCCCTCCCACAGAAAATTCAGAGGGTACATTCAAATTTTAAGGGGGATTCACCCCCTAAATCCGCCCTTGCATATTGCCCGACAAATTCTACACTTTCTACTGTCAGCTGGACAAATATTACGCACTATGACGTCACCTGCATAACCTCTATAGGACCTTATCCTTAGATGTCACGTGTTAAGTCCACACACGTGTCCTATTGACCAATCACCTGTGACAACAATCGCGCGTGACAGACGATCTTATGACGCGCTGCGTAACAACATTCAAGAACGTCAGAACTCATTGAATAGTTTATAAAAAATCTTCAGTATATTTCGATCATTTATATACAATATAACAATTTCCTTATAGATGAATTTAATACGAAGCATTTTGAAAAACAACGAATCAATAAACAATGAATACTCTTTATATCATACCCACTATTAGACTTCACAATAATATAGATAATCTTATGACTATATCAATATTTCTAACAAAAAACTCTTAGAACAACAACAAAGATTATAACATCATGAGCTTCTAGCTAATGAAGAACAAACAAACACTAAATAGATTTCAGCTCTGTACCCAGAGTTATACCTGACTTTAAAGCCATTTTTAACTAATTCTTACCATCTATAAGTACAAAGCCGATGGTTTGACAAAAAAAATTATGACTAGAGTTTCATATAAATTACAATAATTCATCAAAGCATGACTAGATCATACAGAAAAAAAATCGTTATTTCATAATGAACTTGAAAAAATATTGAAAACACGAGATTCTTAAATACATCAGTTTTTGACATGTCTTAGAATTCAGCCGAGTTTGATTTGACGTGAAAAACATTTACAAAACGTTAAGCCATATATTGATGGTACCAAAAATACATTAAATATTTGTGATAGTACATGTACATAGAGTGACACTTAGAGTTCCATATATAACATAAAGAAGCGTGAAGCTTTATTTTCACCCCCTGTAATATGTATCCAATGGACTAAACATGAGATTCCGTAGACTAAACTCAATCATTAATGCCATAAACTCGAGATTCTTAAGTAAACTGAGATTCTAGATGATAATGAAGTGTATAGACCTATAAACCTCATTAATAAGAGCCCTTCTCAATATGCTCAGTACCGGGACTAGCTTTAAATCTATTAAAAATAACTACATTATTTTAGCTTTCCCTTAAAATACAGATTTAAGAGAATTTTTTTTTTACAACTGAAGGTCAAATTTAGACAGCTATAAACTGGAAACCAGTTTCACAAAGCTAAATTATGATTAGTTACAAGGCTGCCAACCTCTGAAAAGTGTTATCAGTGATAAGCTGAAAATTTTTTTAGAACATCTCATTGAAATATGAAAGAAAATGTTCAAAATTAGTCCTTAATCAACGTTAAGACCCTCCGTAATAGCTAAAATTAAATCAGTATTTCTCGGGACAAAATAGCAACAAAAAACGAAAATCATGAACAGTTGGCAGCTCTGATCTATCTTATGGCAACTACTTATTTTCATTGACCCAATAATGCTATTGATTGTAATTGGTTTCAAGAAATCAGGCCCTCGAAACCAGACCCAGACATTTCATACACGATTATCTTCATTCTGATAACAGTCTATTAAGAATAGCCGGCGTCTGAACAGGTTTCATTCGAGGCTGATTTTAAACTCTTACTCGTTGAACTGGTTGGAAGGGCGCTATCCGAGGTGATATCCGCGTCGATTGTTGTAGCGCCGGCCGCTGCAGCGTCGCAGTTCGCTATAACCGATAGCTGATTTCGATTGTTCGGTTCAGTTCTGGCGTTTGCGATGGATGAGTCGTTTGAGATGGTCGTAGCGTTGCTGTCTATATGAACATTCAATCGAACTCTCTGATGCGGCTGCTGCTGCTGCTGATGCGATCGATGCGTTAAACATTTGTTGTTCTCGCGAATCTTTTCTTCTTTCTATGAGAGATAAAGAACAAATTCATGTTCAGCCCTGACCATCAGGGCCCAGTTGCACAGTAGTGACTTTTATCCAAAATTATAGATTGGCTGTAGAACGAAGATGGCGTTAGACTTGACTCAAATATAAGCCTTGATTAAAGCAACAAAATTTCAAATTTCGACCAAGCAGTAAACCGGTCATTCGGTGGTTATGTAGGCAAATTTTCATCCTTTACACTAATGAAACTCGGTTTCTAATTCATAGGAATAAAATCCTGCTCACAACTGCATTGATTTAGGGGTAGTTTACTGTACAACCTAGACAAAAATTCCTAATTGCCTATTTCTCAAAATTGAAGGAATTTTTAAAGAAGTTTTTGGCATTTTGCTGAAATTAAAGGAGTTTTAGGTACTTTTAAAAACATTTTCCGCTTAGAAGGAGTTGTTAAGGAGTCGTAGGGACCCTGCTATTTCTGAAACTATGTATTCAATGAGTAATTGAGTAACTACGTAATGAGTACCTGAGCTATTTGTTTTTTAAGTTCCTCATTTTCTGCGAGTAATCGCTGGTGTCGTTCCTCTTCCTCTCGACTCGCCAGTGAATCGGTCAACGTCGCGCATTCCATTCCTTCGTTTGGGTGTCGAATGACGTCCATGATTTTCGGCACAAACACGAGGCCCATCGACAGGAAACAGCACAATATGATCGCCAACGCAACAAACGCGAAACTCGCGTCCTGCTGATCTTTGATTATAATAGTGACCGGTGCAGTTATTATACTCAATACCTGAAAATAATAATCAATTCATATTTATTCGATACAATAATACAAGTACAGAGTTAGTTAAACCATGGACGTATAAACTATATCTATTTACAAATCTAGTTTAAATATCCATTAAAATAAGAAAATAGTAAGATTATCACTTTAACATTACCACTATCACTTTAAAACCTGACGATGATCTCTAGTGTGAGATCGAAACATCGTGTATTCTATATATTTTAGATTGAATAAATAAATTCTTGTTTTTAAATTATTTTAATCTGTAGATAGTGGGTTTTTATCATATTATCCGTTCACCACGTTTGAGTGTGGAAAATGTTCTAAGAAAATAGTGTCTATGATACAACCCTTTTCAAATGACGACTTTTAATGATCCTCCAATACAGTCAAAAGATAGATGTTTAGGTTCAACTGCCCATCTGTACTGGTCCTATTATGATCAATATCAGGTTATGTAGTACCTACGAGTAATTATCTGAATAATGTTCAGATAATTGCTCGTAGGTACTACTAAAATTGACTGAGCTAACCGTAGGCTACGCGACGTCCTCTGAAGAAAAGTAAAACACACACTCACCACCACGTTGTAAATACTCATGCCAACGAATCTAGAATCGTTCACTTGTTTGATTTTGACGCTGCGAGTTTCATAAGCTAACAGTATCCCGAACATCAATAATAATCCTTTATAGCCCATAACAACACCTGCACAAATATATCACCATCATATCATTAGGATACAGTTGTAATTAGACTCATAACGTTGGAACTTGATTCAGAACCCACACAACTGTAGAACTAATTCCAGAGTCAAATGAAACCATTGATTCTAAAATGATCCATGACTAAACTACGATGACACAACAGTAGAAATGGGTTCAGAATCAAATCAAATCCAGACTCAAATTAATCCACACACACGCCGACTGTGGAACTGTTGGTTCAGCGAGAGTGGATGAATTTGTGCATACGGTGAGCGAAAGAATTTGAACTTCTTAGAATTAGCAGATCTTACCCAACCAGACAGTCATATGTTTAGCCGTACACTGTTCTAATTGCGGTAAATACTTCACATCTTCATCTGTATCTACGGGATCTTCAGACGGGAACGTCTCGAGTCCACGAGTCAGCGGATCGATCACTTGCCACAGCGTTAACACGATAAAATCAACGGCGATCAAAACTGTTAAAACAACGTACAATTCCCACGAGCGGACAGCCTGAAATCAATGAAACAAATCCGTGTGAAAATCAATTCCCGGATAAAACTAGTAAATAAAGAATCTTGATTTATAGATAAAATTTGTCAGTTATTAGGAAAGGATGAATAAGGATTTCTTCGTTAATTTAGGTTCGATATCTAAAATTTCCTATGTAACTGACCCCACACGCAACACCCACGATACTTTTAGAAACCCCTGCGGAAAAGGCAACTTCATTAGATAAATGACTGAGCAAGATTGATTTCCATTTGTGAAAAAATAAGCTCGTAATGATGTAAAATAAGAAAGATTGATGATGTATGAAGCACAGTGACTGGGAATGATTGATATATCCGATATAAACCATGCAATGAACTCTTCTCATTCCGATATTTCGATTCAACATATCCGATATATGATAGAGAGATAGCAGACGTAATGATAGGAAATAATAATAATTATTATCATAATGATAATGAATATGCAAGAGACTGAAGAATGAAGAATTCAACGATATCATTACAATGCATACAGTGTTAGATAGAGAAAACTTTTTCAAAATTTTCTAACTTTTGAAGACAAGATCGTTCTGTGCAATATATCATCGGCAAGCATAATTTGATTAGATGAAATAAATGAATCAATCTTACACGATACATGCACGACAATATGCTCAATAATAATCCGGATGTTAAGTCTGACAGGTTTCCTTGAGATAGTATCCAGTAGTTTATTTCATCTATATCCTAATAGTCATCTTCGGGAACACTCTAAAGTTACAACAAAGTTACTTTGTATGGTACTCATAACGTTAGTATTCCTGAAGATGACTGTTAGGATATAGTCGAAACGTCGAGTAAACTATTGCAGCGCAAGGAATCATTTCAGACTTGTTTTTCTAATATACTGTGAGGGATCATATATTACAATATGCTCAATAGTTTAGCTTAGTCAATTTAGTGAAATATGGTGAATTGTGAAGATCATGTTTTTTGTCGAGGCGTTACACGAATAATATGAATTCTGAAGCATTCTGAAGATATAAGAGTAAATATATATATATATATAAACAGATATATAGATATGCATTCAATGGTTATATATACTGTGATTGCGGGCTGTAGAGGTGAAATACATCAGAATCATTGACTCATTTCATACAAATAATTAGTCACATTTTTATTGAAGACGAACACCTATTCATTCGATGGTTAATATCAATATCGTAAAAGCTCATAATTATCAATTCATTCATATATACATGGACATGAAACATTACTACTGAATAAAATTGTTAGTATATTATAGGGTAACATATGGACTGCAGGCTATAAGACATCTCATAGTTCTGGGGTTCCTACTATTGCCAGTAGGAGATACCTCAGCTACTTTTGATTTAAATATGAAAGAAATGAACATTAAGACCCTCAGTAACGTCTTTCACATTCCAGTACGGATCAAATCTGTGTAGTATTTCTTGTGACAAAATAGTAACAAAACACTGAAAATCAGGAACAGTTGGCAGCAACTCCGTATTTCATAGGTAACATTTCTTGTTCACTGTTTTTGTTCATCGAAAGGAATAAGAACTCGATGAATACCGAATAATCTTAGCCTTACTACGTACGTATGAGGTATCTCTGACTGACAAAGTGTTTAATTCTATCGCGTACCGGGGTTAGTAAGATATTTACATTTTAATCGTATAAGTATCTGTAGATAATAAAGAGTTAAAGGACAGTGAGTGAGAGTAGTGAGCGTGTTTCGAATAATAGTCGTTAATGAGAAATGAGTTGATTTTCCGCCCTATAGTCAGATGCATCAATAGCACGGTACGTATGATAGTATATATACTCACCTGAGAATTGCCAAAGAATAATTTCAGATTAAACTGCGTGAGAGGAAATGAAAGGAAATGATACAGACTCTCTACGTAAATAACATATGGCAGCGTTTTAATACGGAAAGATCGTCGTTTTATTCGCGATATTGAAAATATACTATAGAAATAAAACTGAACATGAAACACGTAAAAAACTAGAAGAATTTAGACCGAAATACATGTATTCTCATACACATGCACATGTGAACCGGATTGACATGTATCACATGTACATGTTATCGTATTTAAACATGTATTTCTACGAGGGAAAACAACTACGACAGTTCGACTACTGATTCTCTTAAAAATCAATGATATTCTAATAAAACTCTATTGATCGGTGAACATAGTTTTTGTCGAATTGATATTTACCCGAGTTTCTTTCTTCTGCCGAGTCGTCAGCCGATACACGGTCCAGATTTTAGTGAATAATGATCCGTACGCCAACGTGAATCCAAGAGACAAAATCCAAACCCGCATCTACAAATTAATATTCTGTCTTCATCTATACTACTTGTAAACATGCCGTATTTAACCAGGTATCAATGTGCAGCCTGGAACCCGCACCTCTTCAGACATTCAGACATATATTGTAGCATGAAGTATGAACGATCAGTTTCTGAAAGTGCACTGATAAAATGTCTTATGCCTGGTGTTTGTAATCTATTCTCAATGAAATATGTCTCAGGTGAAGCACTGAACGATCAGTCTTTGAAAGTGTGCTGATAAAATGTCTGTTTGTAGTTGAATTTCAATTAAAGATATCCCATATTGAAGGAGATATTGAGTATTGAATGCCTGACGGAAGTGCAGATTGATATCTGCATTAAGAGATAGAATTCTGACTGTAATCTAGATGTCAAACTAATTCAGTAAAATCAATACCTGACAAACGAATGGATACATATCTTCAGAAACGAATCTTCCGTCGAGACCGAGCAGAAAGATACACAACAGACAAATAACGCAGCCACCAGCCATAACACTGTTTAATATCGGTTGAGATAGCCGGATGTATCTAATAAAACACAAAACATCTATTTACACGCAATTCAAAAATGCTTGGATTAGAATCCGGCCAATTTGTAGTGTTACCTTCGGTGTTGGTTCGTAAAGTTGAATATCAAACAGCCGATTCCGCAAATAATTCCTAATCCGGCGATTAGACACATCGTAATGAACAAACCGAGGTTTACCATACGTAACTTCGGTAGGAATTCTGTACGATCTTTAGGTACTTTACCCCCTGTGAAACAGACATCAAATATACATTCTTATCTTTTGTATAGAATTTATCATATTTCTGAGCAGCAAAACTCGCTTAAATTGTCACATAACTCGTGAGTCATCTGTATTTTTGAGTCCCAATTTGTTGTATTTCCAATTCACTTTTAACTAATGTGTAAATCGTTATTAGGATAAGTCATCAACATAATGATCATTCCTGAAGATGACTATTAGGATATAGTCGAAACGTTGAAATAAACTACTATCTCGAAGTTTCATTTTCGGACTTTTTATTATCATTGTGGGATTCTCTCCTCATCATCAGCTACTGATGTGTAGACAGCATGGGATTTTCACTATTCAGGGTTCAATCCAATATTCCCTGAAATCTCACTGACAAATGACCAAATATTCCCTGATTAAATCATATGACAACTTTCCAACTTTCCCTGACTTTTCCCTGATTTTCAAGAGAGGCGTCAGAATTCCCTGATCTGTAAGAATCCGAACTGTTACTGATAAAACTGTAGAACCTACCGATCCACGTTTCTCCACCGAGCCATGATAAATAATCCTTGTTATAATCATAGAGTCCGATCTTTTTATAAACTCCGTCGGTCATCTGTTCGATTTGAGTCCACGTGATTCGATCGCCTTCCGAATTAAAACGAACCGGACCCTGAAAATAGATAATCGTGCATATTCTAAAACGCTCGGAGAATGAAAGGTTTGCGATCGATTTTGAGGAATACTCACAGAAACGCCGAGGAATTGAGTGGAATTCATCGCTTTAAACATTTCCATCATTATTTCTTTATTCGAATATGTGAAATTCTCCAGCGATAACCCTTTCTTTTTTAACCTATGACCAAAACAAAAACAAAAAACAAATTGAATTTTCCACTGAAATGAAAAGCTTTTAATAATATATCGATTTAGTAATCAAAAACTGCGATCAAAATGCTCACTCTTTACTAGCTTTATCAAGCGCTAGACCCAGTGACCAGACAGCGTCGTAAGCCAACGGCGATTCCGGAAAACCGCTCACCGAATCTGCCGTCACATTCTGATCGGCCAAACGTTGAATGAAATTCTGCGAAGTCTGAAAGAATGCGCGAAACGTCTAGAAATCTACTTCGAGAGTTGATGAAATCTTACATAGATATATACAAAAACAAGTCAAACATAACATGTAAAATACATCTTAAATTACAAACCATTTTCTGACAAAATATTCTTAATTTTCAAGGGAAAAATGCAACAGCTCATAAATGGTTCAATTTAGATAGAACACTGTTTGAAAGATAATTAAATACAACCGAACTTAAAGAGACCCTTTATCTTGTTTCCCCATAAGAGTTTCCATTTAGTATCATGACTCATTTATGACATAATCATATTATGATATTATCAATTTTTAAACATTTCATGGTTTTTCAGATGTTTGTTATGTAGAACTCTGTTACACAAAAATGATTTATTCACGTCTTTAAATTTGAATGATTACCATGTTAGAAATGGAGAGGATATTTTCTTGATTAAGCATCATCGATTCTGAAGTGAAATGTCCTTCGAGAGCTATTTTCATTTCATCAGCCGTGCAGTTGACCTGATCGAGTTTCTGTCGATACCAGTCGTCTTTAAACCATCCGATTATAAACCAAACATACTTCTTACCGTAAAGACCTTGTTTGTAAGCCTGAGAATAGATAATAAGCAAAACAGTTTTACCAGGGTGACAACTTTTTTTGATTCCTGAATTCCCTGGGTTTTCCACGTAAGGAGGCAACCTTCCTGAGATTTTTCAGAATTTTCTATAATTGCCTGATCTATCAAGGTTTTCCAGGTCGCATGAGTTGGAATCTCACGGAGGTTTGAGGTGCACCGAGCTATTTCTTACCTCACAGAAAACTTTTCTTGCTTTGTCTTCATAAAACAATCCGATAATGATACGCGCGTCTTGCTTCTATAAGATAAAAAATATCTAACATTCTTTTTACACAGAAAGCAAGAGAGAGGAGTGAGAGAGAAGAGAGAGAAGAGTGAGAGAGAGAGAGAGAGAGAGGAGTGAGAGAGAGATTACCATGGAGATATGATCTGATCTGACAAATTTGTCACGGCAATAATTTCTGAATTTTAATGGCCGAGATTATTGATTGATAATAACTACGTAATTACATGAATTTCACTGCAGGGAGGAGTTTCAGTCATGGCGCCGAGCAACATCTTCACATTAAACATTGTTTCCCTGGCAAATGATGTAATTACAATGGTTTACATCATAAAACATCGTACAGTAGACTACCCTTGCCGTGTTACTGATTGCCTCTGATCATCATGTGCTCCTCGTGACTAAATATTTCAAAATTTTCCTATTCAAATTCTTGCTACGACGACAAATCATCACTCATGAGCTCGGAGGCAATCTCAGTCTACTGTCATACAGTAATCACATAGACTTCAAGCTATGATTTAAGCACAGTTGAGATGATGTTAAACTTACCTTTAGACTGGTGACAGCGTTAGACGGATCGGTCAGAAAACTAGTTCTCACTGCTATTTCGATATTAGCCTTTTTTACACGGTCCTCTAAATCTTGTACGGTCTGAAAAATGAATGAATGATTTCTTTACTTATAATATGTACAAGATTATAAACATAATTTCTTTGGATATAATTTCGTAGATAAATAGGTACATGTAAAAGAAGGACAACCCCAAGCCCTGGGGAAATGTTTAATCCGATGAACTGAGGCATAGTTAATGAACAACTGAGTAGATGTTTCATAGATAATTTCATAGATAAATAGGTACAGGGACAACCCCAGGCCATAGGGGCTGAGCCTGATAGGGGGATTGCCCTAGGAAAATGATTTCGATTGTGAAAAATCCGATTTCGTCGTAATGAAATAAAACTGGTTTTTATTGCGTAACTTACCGATATAAAAACCTCTTCGATCTGTTGTATCGTAGCTATACGCGTCCAGCCCCATCTCTGAATCAGTTTCAAACGAGTCGGATTCTGTAACGTGGCAGACGGATGAGTTCGAAAAAACGTCGGGAATCGGAACCGATCGGATAAAGCCGGGGAACTCGATCCGTATGATAACTATAGAAACGAAATAATAATAAACCATCAGAATCAACGCTGAGAATCACAGAACAGTGATCACGGTTCTTACAGATCACAGAATCCAAAAAACCCTCATATTTCCCTGATTTTCCCTAATCCTTGACCAAAAATTCCCTGATTAAATCATAAGATATTCTCAGTGAGGGTTGTTTCTGATCGAGAGGTTATTTGTGCCACTCATTATCACCAAGAATTAGACTACACATAAATTCAAATTCCCTGATCTTAAAGAAAAGAGTTGGAATTCCCTGATTTTCCGTGCAAGGAAAAGTAGATGTAGAATTGCCTGATTTTACTGATCTGTTAGAACCCTGTCTTGTTACTGGTACCGATTACCATATATTGAAAATAAGACTGACGATTGGTCTCTAGTAAGAATACAAAATTTTGCGGCATTTTGATTTTCAATAATTTTTCTATCTCTGAACAAATCTTGTTTTTAAACTTCATGTATAAAGTGTCACAACTTACGACAATCAGATTCCACATTTTTGCAGCCTGAGCGACGAACGTTGACACGAGGCTACATCCCGGTCCGAGGAACATTATCTTCGACGGTTTCTTATAAACGAGTTCATACATAACCTTCGTACCGAGACCAGCGCTACACTGTTAAAATACACACATATCAGAATATTAGATTGAGATGAGAAGAAAATACAATATCCGTGTATGATGAATAAAAGTGAGAAATCCCACAATAAAAACGACCAACTTGAATAAGAGTAAATATATTTATGCAACATTTCGGCTAAAGACTATTAGCCATCATCACAGCGTTCCAGTATCAACGACGGATCTAGGATAAAAGGGTCGAGAGATTTAACGAAGGGCCCGGATGCCAATGAAATGCGAGCCCTCATGGTAATAGTCTCCAGAATTAGGACAATCAAAGATATTCTGGGAAAAATTACATTTTTTATATGAATTTTCATTGGAAATGCCTTTACTATTCCCTAATTCTAGCCTAGTTTGAGAGGGTTAATGTGTCATGTAAGTGTTGGAGGGAGAAGGGTCTTGTTGATTAGGTCGTATGCGTCCAATCAAGTGAGTTAATGATGAATGTCTGAAACTCAAAATCAATGTCATTAGATATGAATGCTGTCAGTGCTGTCCTTCTGTCTATCCAGGGTAAACATAATTCACCTTGACACTAGTGAACTAATGAAATTACCTCGACACAGAACAGGCATACTCAACAGTTTGCGAAAATGAGCACATTCAGCATAATAATCTTATCACTTTTAAGCCAAAATCATTTTACTGGGGCTTTATAAATATGCCTCAGAGACATGTTCGTTAATCTGCACGTCTGCTGAGGAAGACAGGCACCACACGATACTGTCATTTTCTGCAAGCGAAGTCTGTCAAGTGTGATCTTCCGTAAGATAATTTCTTTGAACGAGAGACACAGACAGATGTGTCATAGTTGAAAAACTCTCTTCCTCCCCTACTCCCACTCCCTCTGCTTCTGTATCTGCCTCTCTCATTCCCAATCCCGCTGTCTCAGCCTCTGCTTCTCCCACTCCCTCTGTCTCAGCCTCTGCCACTCCCTCTGCCTCTGCCTCTGCCTCTGCCTCTGCCTCTGCCTCTGTCTCAGCCACTCCCTCTCCCTCTGCCTCTTCCCTCTCCCACTGCCTCTCCCTCTGTCTCAGCCTCTGCCTCTCCCACTCCCTCTGTGTATCTGCCTCTCTCTCCCACTCCCTCTGTCTCTGCATCTCCCACTCCCTCTGCCTCTCTCATTCCCTCTGCCTCTGCCTCTCCCACTCCCTCTGTGTATCTGCCTCTCTCTCCCACTCCCTCTGTCTCTGCATCTCCCACTCCCTCTGCCTCTCTCATTCCCTCTGCCTCTCTGCTATGTTATGCTTGAGTTCACATCGATCAATTTGTTCAAATCAGTTTATTACGATGGTGAGAGATATTTTCATGAGGTTCTTTATGATTGCTGCGCGACCAGACCACCGAGTCTACTGTATAGATTATTGATAAACCAGAGATTAATATCTCATTGAGAGCAGGGGGTTTAGGGAGCTCAGGGGGGGGGGGGGTTCAGGGGGATTCAACAGTATCTCACACACACTCATGTTGATATTTTCAGGTAATTTGATATATCTCTTCTCTTCAATCAAATCAACACTGTTTCCTCTTCAATAGTTTCCTGTGCTTCTTTTCTTGGTTCACTTCTTTCTAGTCTCACCTCCTCCTGATTCATCTGACAACAAAGTCTCCCGCATTTTTCAGGCTAATTCATTTAAATGTAAAATTCCTTATATCGTAAAACATAAAGAGTATATTTGATACCATTAAGGGTATAGGATTGGTTGTAGATAGAAATATGTCAGTAACAGGTCGAATAGGCGAACTATGGGATAAAGCTTTCATTGAGTTGTAGCTCATTATGCTGTCTCGGTATCTGGACTTCCCGTAAAACTCAGCGCTGATAAACAGAAATAATGTTTCATTCGATGAAATGAGGCATAGTTAATGAACAACTGAGTAGATGTAATGGCTATTAACCCGGCCGTGCAACGGAAACAATCTTTTCTGCACTGGTGAGTTGGCAGCAGTGAACCAATACCGATACAACGCTCTACACACCGATACCGATACAACGCTCTACACACCAATACCGATACAACACTCTACACACCAATACCGATACAACACTCTACACACCGATACCGATACAACGCTCTACACACCAATACCGATACAACACTCTACACAATGATACCGATACAACGCTCTACACACCGATACCGATACAACGCTCTACACACCAATAACGATACAACGCTCTACACACCAATACCGATACAACACTCTATACACCAATACCGATACAACACTCTACACACCAATACCGATATAACGCTCTACACACCAATACCGATACAACACTCTACACACCAATACCGATACACACAAGACAATCTTTGATAAACGAAAATTTATCATCCCAACACACAGGCCTAATACTGAAGAAATTTTTTTTCTTTGAGCTAATAGTTTATTCAACGTTTTCACTACACCGGTCTTACAAATCATCTTTAGAAATACTGAACTAGTTGACGTTGAAACATTGAATAAACTTCACTAACTCAAGGAATACAGTATTCCTGAAACGACTATCAGGATATGGTTGAAACGTAAAATGAAATACTAGCTCAAGGAGACTCTTTAATCAATATCTAACGTACATTTTATATTTTCTGGACATTATTTTCCAATCACGGTAACAACACAACACCATGACAACCACAATGATTTCACATTTAACCGCGAGAATCCCTCACAAAGTCTATACAACAAAATATCGACATCGAAAAATGAGCATCTCAGGAACAGTTGCACAATCTAGGCTAAGGGTTAGACCCACAGACATTACGATCAACTGTGAAGGACCCAAGAACCAGAAGGCTCCAGAGATCAATCTAACATCTTTAAAACTAAACGTCATTTTTTGACTTAAGTCGCATGTGCAGCTCTCTATACATCTTCCACATCTCAATAATTCTTAAATTGTGATGATGTTTACAAGGAATGAGAGATGATATCAACTCACCGTTCAAGTTAAACAAGCAACTGCAAGAATTTTTCTACATATCACATCATCGTTCTCCTCGTTATTTACCAGATATAATATGGAGGACTCCGGTCTCCGGTCAATATATTCATATGAAATTCAATGATGTGCTATTGTACAGTGACAGACCTGAGGGGTAAATATCGGCTATATCTACATGAGTCGAGATGTATTACAGCTCAGCCTGTATTACGTCTTTTCACTTTCATCTGCATAGATCTAGATGACATGAAGGTAGATAGATACTGCCGAGGGTAAACGACAACCATCTTCATCGATATCAAATCCTTTTGACTGAGGCGTAGCTTTAAACGTAATTGAGCTAGACAATTACCAACCGTCCTTTTGTTTCATCTGTTTCAAATGAATAGATAAGAGCTGCAGCCCTGGTAGAATATCAGACCTGACTCTAGTAACTTCCTTCTCAAAAACGAGGACAATAATGTATCAGACACAACGTACTGGTTGTGCATGCCATGATGATACCATAATATCAAGAGTCAATTCAGCATCCTGCCGTCTGCACGCTAGAGAGATGAGACTTATGAAATCTTCTAAGCTGCCTTATCACCATATTGATTTTTATAAAATACAATTTCTTGAACAATGAGATTCATCCATTCCAGATATTTGGATCTATCAACTTCAGCCTGATAGCGACCAATATGTAATGGGGGAGATACTATAAGCACTGTAAACCATATTTTCATCGTCTGCTAACAATTTAATCAATTATTCATAAAGAAGATAAATACAGACAGTGTGAATACAGACAGTGTGAATACAGACAGTGTGAATACAGACAGTGTGAATACAGACAGTGTGAATACAGACAGTGTGAATACAGACAGTGTGAATACAGACAGTGTGAATACAGACAGTGTGAATACAGACAGTGTGAATACAGACAGTGTGAATACAGACAGTGTGAATACAGACAGTGTGAATACAGACAGTGTGAATACAGACAGTGTGAATACAGACAGTGTGAATACAGACAGTGTGAATACAGACAGTGTGAATACAGACAGTGTGAATACAGACAATGTGAATACAGACAGTGTGAATACAGACAGTGTGAATACAGACAGTGTGAATACAGACAGTGTGAATACAGACAGTGTGAATACAGACAGTGTGAATACAGACAGTGTGAATACAGACAGTGTGAATACAGACAGTGTGAATACAGACAGTGTGAATACAGACAGTGCGTTTTGTTTCTAAAGTATTGATTTTCTCTTTGGTGAGAATAAACTGATTGTTCATCTCGAATATTCAACGGTTATGAAATTCTCTACTGCTCATCGTCGTGTCACTGCGTACGTTGAGGTAATAACAAACACCGACTGCAACCGACCGTGGTTTTTATCGTGAACATTGATTAAAGATCTGCGCTGCGTGTGAGAAAGTCGTTCCAGAATTTAAATAGGATTTTCTCTAGTGATCGATGATGCAGATGTGTTTAGATGATGCTGTCGTATGTGTGGGGGATGTGGGGGATGTGGGGGAGTGGGGATAACAAAATGAATGAAACTAATCAACTATGCGTTCACGGTGTGAGGGATGGGAGGGGGGGGGTGTTTGCAAATTAATCAAATCATTTATGGTAATATTTGCATAAAAGGTGAAAATAACAACTTTAGAGTTTAATGGAGATCTCACGTCAGAAAGATCGACTTTCATGAAAAATAATGATAATATTAAACCCTTTTGCTGTGTATACACTCGCACTGCCCAATGTGTACTGCATTTTCTGAAAAAAATTCCTAATTTTCAATTTTATTTCGTGGGCCTACAAAATTGTCATGCATTTACTTCACTACTGTTTGTAGTTTGAGCTGAAAATCAATCGGTGCATGATGTTTACAAAGTCATGAGCAGCAAAAGGGTTAAAGTACAGCCAGATGATACAACTGCATCATACATACAGGCCTATTATCTGCTTTAAATAATTTCGACGCCAAACTGCAAATTCTAAATGATGAAGACTTTTTACATTACTAGTCCTAACACAACACCAGTTCTAATTGGAGAAGTGCTAGGATAAAAAAAAGATCTTCAATATTCTTCCTCCCTCCCCAGCTGGACTTGCATTAGGCCTATCAAAACTTCAGCTTAAGTCGTCATGGTTGGGATTTGATCACTTATCCAAATCATGACTTTGCTAAGAAAATTAATTAGAAATAAAAAATTGGGACTTAGAACTAGGGATGACTTTCAGTAGTTCTCCGAATGATGACTTACAACACTAAGTAAGTAGCTTCATTTCATCAGGTAGGCTAAAAACTAAGTAGTCTGAATTGGAAAAAAAGTTTTTGAAAAGAGACAATGAACAGTGATGTGATCGCTTTAATAATATACAGATGATGACTCAAGTGAGATTGACTGTCTATAGACTATACATAAAAGACCTCAAATAAAAGATTTAAAGAAAAAAATAAGCAGACTTCCTACCTGACTATCATTGTAAACCATTTCTAATCTATATTCCGGTAATATATCAGTTTGATTATTGATATCATCCAATGCTAGTAGAGCTGATGGTAAACAGCCCTGTCCGCCGGCCCATGATCCGGTCATCGGGAATATTCCACCGACGTATAACGTCTTTTCTTTATAACCAACATTGAGTCCGATTATAACGAAAATGACAATCGCTTGACTGAAGTAGATCATTGTGACTGAATCAGACTCCTGGAGACGAGCAAACTGAAATATAATCAACAGATTATTTGTAATTCTGAATCGAAAATAAAAAGATTGTACTGTCTGAAATTAAATCTGATGCTTTTTTGCAGTAGCATGAGCCTAAACCACTAAATAATAATTTTGTTTATGAGCAGACAGCAAGAATTTGAATGATTTAGAGATTCAATCATTGTTACAAAGGAAAAACAGTCTAAAGAGATTCGATATTAGGTTAGCATTTTAACATATTGTAAGGATATGATAGGGAGAATGGGGGAGAAGTCGAGAGATGGGGTGTTCGGGGATGTTCGGACGGGTCAGGAGAAGTGACATTTCGGATGAATCTTGTCCTAAAAATTCATTATTCGTTACATTTCAGAGGATGAAACCAGTTTTAAATTTAACTTACGACATTTATTTATAAACAGAGCTTTGTTAAATCATGTATAAATAATCCATCAGTCAGTGAAACTGGATTTTGTACCCGATTTCTCGCGCAGATCGGGCAAGATTAAAATCACTGTGTGAAATACGTCATCGATTTATGCGCACACACTCAGTGCTAAAACGCGGATGCGGACTTGTAAATCCTTATCCTGCGTATTCCATTATCCGAAGTGTGGAGAATAAATTCAATTCAATTAAATTTTATTCAAAAAGTTCCAGCGTCCAATTTCACTAGTTTTTACATGTCTTATACCGTTAGATTCGAATGCAATTCGATCATTTAGTAAGATTTAATATATTTCTTCATGTCAGTTATTTAAAACTAGATTTTAGTTGCGTTAATTCAAAAGAATATGGTTTTATCGTCGATAGCACACTGAATCAATTCAACCAAATACAATTATATTGTACATTTTTACGTACACGCCTGTAAATAAGATGAGACATGGCTTACTTTATCCAGGAATGAGGGTAGGGTAAAAACGGGTGTTTGCTAGGTATTCTTCCAATAATTGTTCATTTTCTCTGGTGTAGGGGGAGATATATTCAAAAAATGTCTGCGTCGGCGTTCCTCAATTTGCGCCCTTCGGCTTCTTGTCGTTGGCTTCCACATCATCTCTTGAGAACAAGATGCCTCCAACTCCAGCAGCAGCCTCACCTTCAGAGTCGATATAAATCCAGCACATCAAACTCAGCATCTCGGCCTTCACCATCGCCGTATGAAGCAAAATCGGCTTTATTTGTTAGTAATGAAATTGCACAAGCGACACTAAGCAGTAACCTTCAACTAGATCTCGGACTCGAAAACAGGATCAATGAACTAGAAACCTTAGAAAGAAATGTAAAACGAAGAAAACTGACAATTGATTTAGTTTCTTTTGTAAGTATATTGTTTCCTTTGTAAGTAAATTCTGTAGTATCTTGATTATTTTTTGTAAGTACATGTAGGCTATCTGGTATCGAAATGAAGTGTCTACAGGATGTTGTACTTCAAGCAGAAACGATCATTTCTTTTTTGTAGGAAAAATCTTATCGGAATTACTGCGAATTGAACTCGAAACTGAATAAACTGAATGAAAACAGAAAAACTGTGGCGAAGAAAATGGGAGAATTAAAGAAAGACAAGGTAAACAAAATATTCCATGTTTTTCCTTAAAGTAATATTGACAGAAATGTTTTAATTTCGATCAATAGATGAATGTAGAAGTCAAAAAGAAGTTGATCGCAAAAGGAAAGTCTTTGAAAGAACAGCACAAGTTACTGTCGGTGAGTAAGCCTTCAATCTTTGTGACTTTACTTCATCAAATTTCTAACACATTTAGCTATCGGGTCTGTGGATGTTTTGTAGAAGGAATATTGGGAAATAGAAGAGAAAGTGATGTTAACTGCCCTAAATCTACCGAATGTATTGAGTAAGAATTCGGTAAGTTCTCCCAGCAGTTTTACAGCCCCTACTGAATGACAAACTAAACCAGCTTAAATTTGTTGTATTTATATTTTGACAGCCCGATACTGATGAAGTCATTCGCAATTTTGGAGATGATTTCATCTCGCATCAAACATCTGTATGTCTTAATCATGCCGAACTATGTGAAGAAAGAAACTTATTGAAATTTTGGTAAGTCTTCTGAATAGGAGAGCATCTATTTTACGTAATAAAATCATATATACCAATGAATAAATTTTCTGATTTTAACAGTAAGTTTAGCCCTGGAGGATACTATATGCGAGGTGAATTAGCCGTTATGGAGCTATCCATCTTGGAATTGATGAGGAATGAAATGGATAATCACAGTTTCACAAGTATGATTTGTCCGAATATGTTTCGTACTCTGGTCATCGTAAGTTACAAGACTCGTCAGAAAAGTTAAAATTTCCTTTTGCTCGCAAACATTTACATTTAACGTTACATTCATACATTTATTGGTTTATTCCACAGGAAGCAAGCGGGCATAAATTGTCAGATCCGAAAGATGTATTCATCTTAGAATCTAAGAATGCTGATTTGAGCAGTAAATATGAAAACTTATTCCATTTATGTGGAGCTTCTTTGTCATCATTCTCAGGTATGTTTTAATTTCATATCTTAGTGAACATTCAAGATATTTCAGTCCAGGTTCTTACAGATCAGGGAATTCTCAATTCATATTTCCCTGCAGAGAAAGTCAGAGAATTCTGGAAATGGAATTTTTGGTGAACCTCTTGATAAGAAACAGCCCCACTGAGGATATCTTATAATTTAATCAGAATTTTTGGTCAAGAATATCAGTATTTTGGATTCCCTTATCTAAAATAAAGATTCAGTCATGTTATTTCAGCCTATTTAACAAAGATGAGTTTACGAAAAGAACAACTACCAATGCGTGCCTACACTCAGGGTAGAAGTTACTCACCAGGTATGAACGAAGTCCTAGGCTTAAACTAAGTTTTCTATATAGATACAAATACCATGAAATATTTATTACAGTTTCAGATGAAGATCTTAATAAAGAATCTCTGATCAATGTTCAACAGGAATCAACAGTACGTAACAAAACCATATTTCGCTTAATATCAATCTCCACTGGTGAAGTATTCTCAAAAATGATTACATTTACAGATCCATGTCTGTGTCGCGTGTGAAACTGGGGAAGAAACAGACTCGGAATTCGAACAATTAGTCGAAAAAATGTGGAATATTTATACAAAATTTCAGTTACCTATCAGGTAAAAACAGTCAATAGAAACTGCATGGATTTCTGAATGTGAAAATACATTGATTTTCTATTGTTTGTAGGTTGGTTAATGTATCGGCGCAGAACTTACGATCCTGTGAATATGAGAGGCGTAATATCGATGTTTGGATACCGAGTATCAATAGTTATATTACTATTGCTTACTTAGCTAATTATAGAGATTTTATCAGTAGAAGATTGACGATTACTAGTTCACCAAACAAACTTCATTTAAACATCGTAAGTATTTTAATATCCGCTAGTTCTAGAAGTCTCAAGGGAATTTAACCAAAGTCTAGTTATATAACAGGACAGACTTTTCTTCGAGCTTTGAAACAATGATTATTCATCATTTTCAGATTCATGGTAAACTGGTGTCAGTTCCGAAACTTCTTGCTGCAATCATCGAAAACTATGAACAGGTATTTACATTCATATCTAGTTGTGAAGCTAGAAGACTCTTCACGCTCATTATAACTGTAAATTGTTTCAGATCGATCCGAAAAAGTTACAGATACCTGAAGTATTAAACAGAAGCTCATTAAACTCATGACACACGAAAATTGTGGAAATCTATGTGTAAAATAAATTATTATCTATTATGAATATGAATGGAATTTATCAATTTGGTTCTCAGCTCATTAGCTATATTCAGATAAGTCAAAAAGTAACACTTTTCTGCACTTTTTGACATTTTTGGTGAAAAATAAGCACAAATCAGTGCTTTAACAATTTTTTCTGAAAATTAGCACGAAGTAGACTCACTAAAAACCATATGACTATAAGGCTTAGAACAATCAGCAAAGAAAATGAACTATGAAGTTTCTACATGTTGATTGATGTGCCCACACACAAATATATTTTACTTTTAATACAAAAACTTACATTTCATGTTTACAAATATTTACATCGTAAGATTTCATTTTTGAGTGACAATTAAAATTTGCTTGATGAAGTTTCAGGACTCGGAAGATCGGGTCAAGCTTTAAGCTGATCTTCTATCAAATTAAGAAAAACTAACTACTTTTAGTTGAACATAGGTTTGGAATTAAGCCTGAACGAACCCTTGAAATATTCACAGAGGGACACTTCCGTTGTTGGCTTGCGAGTTTGAAATGTTTTTTATAGAATGACTAGTCGATAATGTTCGCTGCTAATGAAGCCGCCATCATAAAATCTGCAGCCGAATGGATTGACGGTTTATAACATCTTCAGGCATACAGAATACTGGATTCACTGCTTTTATTCCTGAATATCCGAGTAATGATAATCCAGTTATACCGAACAATGTATGAAACGGATCAACCTAAAATCAACGTAGAAAATCAGTTAGCGATTGACTTCAGAATACGGTAAAAGCCCTGTTTAATGCCACTGTTGGGACAGAGGAATAACATCGCATTGTTAAATACCATTG
Source organism: Tubulanus polymorphus (assembly GCF_964204645.1). NCBI lineage: Eukaryota > Metazoa > Nemertea > Palaeonemertea > Tubulaniformes > Tubulanidae > Tubulanus > Tubulanus polymorphus. Next base: position 1,721,928 of record NC_134031.1, read on the forward strand.
AATCTGAGTTAGATTGAGTAGATTTGTTCATCCCTGAAAAATGTAGGCGTTAAAACGGATGGCGTTGACTGTACTAAGAATTAATCTATAGCCTGGAACCTGAATTATTTCAATACTTTATCACCATTCTTCTAATTTTTGATCGTCCACACTTCACACGTGTTTAGGACTTCATCAGTGACATTTTTAATTGAAAATGAACTACAAACACCACACATTAGACATTTTATCAGCAACCTTTCAAAAACTTATCGTCATGATGGTGAGTGTGTGAAGGAATGGTTCAGGGTTACAGATTGATACTTGTATTAGGAGGAACTGAATTTTTTGAAATAGTTTACTGACCATATCACCCGGTCTGTCGGCAAATCCACCGGTTTCATCATCTTGACACGCTAATATAAACTTGATCAGTTTATCTTTATCGATCCAGTGAATTCGACCGATTATTTTCAACGACGCTAAAACCCACCACGAATAGCAGACGTCCGGTAATTTTTCAGGTCGCCCTGAGAAAATAAATCAATATGAATTACATCGAAATCTGTCGAGGAATGCGAGGCTTACTGTTTATGATTTCAAATTTGGAGCGAGTTAAACTTGATGTACGAGATCTTACCATTCAGTCCCCCTGACGGAAGCTGCCTTTCACATAACCACCAGCCTAACATATCCACATTTACTAAATCCAGTCGACCAAGAATGGACAGTAACCCTATGCAACAGTATATCTGAAATATATGGTCCAACGTTTATGAATGAAGGAAAAACCCAAAATCATGAAGAAAACCTAAAAGAGTAGTAATTCTATGAGTAATTCTATTTTTTATAAATATTTCATTTTCAAACCTCAGAATTGTGTTGAAAATGGCTGAAGCATCCATACTTATTTCAGCAAATTTGTGGATATGATCTTCAATTATAGACAGTCACTCATCTATGGAATATCTGATGATATTGTAGAATTCAGGTATGGAGGAATTTATTGATTACCTGTCCGGAATGTGATTCACTACCAGGTCTACAACCAAACCCTCCGTCGTAATTCATACAGGATACGACAAACTCAACAGCTTTAACTGTGTTAATAGCATCGAGTCTATTCTGAAAATCATAATATCATCAATCAGATTTTGTCACAATATAGAATAGATTATGAACATGATTAAATCTACTTACTAATAACGATAAACACGCGACTGCACAAAAACTAAATCTGGTATCAATTTCCCCTGAAAACGAACACAAAATCAATCACAAAAAGTCTATGATTAGAAAAGCTGAATCTTGATTGAATTTTTACCCCATTTGTCGCCCATAAAACTGCCGTCATTTTGTTGTAAACGACTAATGAAATTTACAACTCCATCGACATCGATGCAATCACACGCGTCGTACAAAGTTAAAATCTGAAAATCAAATAGAGTTCATGAGGTCACAGAAACATGTGTCTTCCACAATTAGTGCGAATCAGTTCATTCCAGTCGCAGTGAGTTATTAACTCCGAGTCAAATTTTAACTCACATCTGTGGAACTGGGTTCAGAGTTAACTCTTTAACTCACAACTGTGGAACTGGATTCAGAGTTAACTCTTTAACTCACAACTGTGGAACTGGGTTCAGAGTTAACTCTTTAACTCACAACTGTGGAACTGGGTTCAGAGTTAACTCTTTAACTCACAACTGTGGAACTGGACCCTGTATAAGAGATTTTCTTCAACATTGTGCATATTCTATATCGATTCCTCCATTTGATTTTGAAAGATACCTGAATAGCGCTGAGTGTATAGAGTAAATGAGGGTCATGTCCTATACTAGCACCGATTCCACCGCATTCGTGTTGACATCGTTTTATAAACGATAAAACTTCATCTTTATTCATTCGATGAAGTTGATTCATCAAATCCATTACCGTTAAACCCCAATACATTCCACTCATTCTTAAATATTCCGTCATCACATATTCCTAAAACAACAACAACAACAAAAACATAGCATTTCATTCAAAAATTCACACGATCATTAGAAATATATATGCAAGTCATTTGAGATTTGAAAGTTTTGAGGAGAGGTTTATCTGTCTGTCTGTGGTTGTTTCACGTTGGTCCAAACCACTTTGGAATAAGCCCATCTGATTACAAAAGCTAACTATCAATGATTTAGGTGTAACTAACTAGTTTGACTTTTTTGGGACAACATTATAGGCCTACTCACATACTCATGACAAGAAGGTTATAATTTATACTCACATAATCATTAGTTTTAGCGCCGTATTCAGCTATATAATCAGCATGTTTATCAAGCAGTAAACTGTTCACATTATCGGGTATTTTTACATCCTTCATTGGTGTACCCTAAAAACCATATCAACAATTTTGAAAAATATTGATTAAATGAGTTGACAAAGTGAAAATTGAAGGCCAGGGTCAGGGAAACTGGGCAGGGCCTCCCCCAGAATTGTCAGAAATAGAAGATATTTCAGCATTAACCTCTTATTTGAATCGATAGTTTTCAACATAAACATCATCAAAAGAGAAAGAAATGAATCGGAAATTTGTGAAGTATCTGTAAATAAGTTAAAAATACCATAATTGCTCCTGTAAACTTCACAATTCAATCCAATTTGTTGAAATAGTTCGGTGTTTGGCTCCATCCAACATTTCCCGACTCTGGATACAAGCTGGTTAGGTCAGTAGATGGCGCTGATTGAGCTAGGGTTAGGGTTTCGATTAGTGAGCCATCCACAATCGGCAATCCATAGTCGGGAAATCTCTGGACTCCCAGAGTGACGTCATCAGGGAGGATTCCCCACTTCAGAGTGACGTCAATCAGCGAGGATTTCGGGCGACGCGTTAATGGTGTATTTTACTGGTGCGACTGGTTGATAATTAAACGCGTTTCACTGGTCGAATTAAGCGTCACCTGAGTTTATGGTCACGTCTAATAGAAGTATCCAGGTAGGAAAATCAATATTCAGCAGTTAATCGATGATATACGATCGTTAAATCAGTAATCCGAACGGTTTTAGATCGAAGTGTAGTCTGTCATTAATCCTTTCACTTTTTAAAGATTAACGCAATTTCACGAGTCTCGTATCAAATATTTCACCTTCTAAACGTTTTCACAAACCTGTAACTAGCGCCAAGTTACTTGAGGTTTATAAGTATTGAAAGAGTGAGGTTTTTTGTTATTCTTTTTTGCGTGTGGTGGACGCGGTTTGGAAGTGGTGTTCACAATTCTATCCAAAATATAGGCCTGAACTCGGCAGTCTTTCATACTCCCCTCATACTTCCCCGTTCCTCCTGTCGTGCTCGGCTTTCCTGACTCCTCAAACCAGTTCTCACTCCCCTTGCTCCTCCCCCTCCCTCCAGCTCCCCTTGTACCACATCAATAATCAGTCATCAGGATAATATGTATTGTAATTATAGGTGTGTAATAGATAATCATTTATTGAACTCTGCTCTTAAGAAGAATCAGCTCTGACACAATAAACATGTATTTACTAATTATCAGAGGAAGGGAATAAGCTGTGTATTCACTCGCATATAGGTTCAATATCATTGTCTAATATCAGATCTGTGTCTTATTAAATCACTGCGAGACTTCCTTCCATCATCATCGCCAGACGCGTCCGTCTATCAGTTCGTCTTAAACGGGATTATCTCGGCGGATTAAAATAATCGATATAAAGAGATGTTAGTCGGATTAACTTTGAGTAATAAATATCGCGAACCGGGTTTGAGAAATGCCGACGCGAAGTTACTCAATAAATTACCGACGAATATGAATCGTAACAAAGATAATCGTAAATTTGATCGGACGATGACGAATCAAAAACAAGCTCGTAAATTACCGCCGTTATTTTTTAGCGGTAAATCGAAAGTCGGTCACATAACTCAGTAAGTTTAGCGGTACAAGTTTAAACAGTTTTAGCTCTATTATTTTGGGTGGATGAACTTAAAAGTCAGATTAACGAGAATTCTGAATTGGAACATAATATTTTACATAACCGCATACGTTTGGACATATGTATAAATGGAAGCATGTAATATCCTGTAAACATCAAAATCTAGATTAAATTGGTTTGAGTTTATTTCTGCATTTAAGTTGATGTCGTTAGTTTGGGTCTTACTGTTCAGGCTTCATTAATTAGGTTTAAATACATTGTTCAACAATTTGTTGTAAATCCATTGGTTTTGCTTTAGTGTCTCTATGACCCAAAACGTGCTGATCATATGTGATTAGTTCAGGTGTTTGACAGTCTTTATAGAAACACTCTTGTCCAGCATTTATGAAATTAGCCTGTCTTGTTACTACTGGTTGGTAACTAAGGTAATTTGGAGTACCTCAGACATAATTCATAAAAAGATGATGACCGTAAAGAATTATTTCATGTCCAATGCTATATTGGATTTTTAGTAGTTTTAATTAAGTGCAACCACCGTTTGACCGCTGTATTGAGCCTTAGTTCATGAACTCAAGCCGATGAAACTCGTTCAGATAATCTTGTATTTTCTCGCTTTTATTTCAGAACTTGTTACAGACTTTATAAAGAAGAGATGAGCAGCTCGGAGGAAGTATCGTGGATCTCGTGGTTCTGCGGTTTACGCGGAAATGAGTTCTTTTGTGAGGTAGGAAATTCTATAATCGGCGTCTCTAGTCCTGTGTATAGTGAGATTAATTGATCTATCGATTGCTGTATTGATTTCACACGATGCACACAGTAATTAATAATGATGTTGATTTTGTATTATTTCTAGGTCGATGAAGATTATATACAGGACAAGTTTAATTTAACGGGTTTAAATGAACAAGTTCCTCATTACAGACAAGCATTAGATATGATTTTAGATTTAGAACCAGGTAAGTTAGCAGAGAACCATTTAAGTTTTTAGCCGAATAGCCCATACACTTAGACATGGAGAATAGACTATAAAAACCCACTAGACAAACCTTGCCTTATTCCAACACAGTTGACTCGGAATTAACGCTGATAAAACAAAATTATTTTTGTAACTTGATAATGTATTTTCATATCCTCTACTCAAACTTGGCTTATATCGGACCAATTTTCTACCAGTTCATCCGAGGATTACAGTGCAAATATAGAATATTAAAACCAAATTTATATCAACAACTAAAATTAAAGATTTCATAAAAACAACATTTCGGACTCACACCTGACGTTGGTCTCTAGAGAGAGTCCGGACTCTGAGCATTTTGATTCTCGATAGATTGATATCTTTTAGAAACTTCACCGTTTTCACCAATTACTAGAACTCTACAAAATTGAACAATTTCAGATGATGAATTAGAAGATAATCCTAATCAAAGTGATCTAATTGAGCAAGCGGCTGAAATGTTGTACGGTTTAATACACGCTAGATACATCATGACTAATAGAGGCATAGCTCAAATGGTAAGTTATTATTTCTTGCCTAAGTAGAGAAGATTCGTAGAGTAGCGGCGTTAACCGGATTTAGAATAAATAACAAGACGAGTAGTACTACATAGGTTAACTATTTAACTAACGCGCTTTCGCTACTAATGTATAGAAGTTTTATCAATCATTCACCTGATGAAGTTTCTATATACTAGTAGCGAAAGCTTATGTGTCAAATAAATAGTTAACCTATATAGTTCTACTTGTCTAGTTATTTGCCTGAGTAAAGTTAGGCATCGTGATTACTCTTTCTTCGATAAACATTAGCGAAATGTTGATTTATTTTCTGCAGATAGAGAAATGGCAACAAGGTGATTTCGGTTACTGTCCTCGAGTTTATTGTGAAAATCAAATGACGCTGCCCATAGGTAAGACTGGGAAAGAGTCCGCGCTGTTTGTATTGAGTATTTTATAGATTCTGAAGAGTGCTTTCTTTGGAATAAGTAAGGATCGGCCCTGATTAACCCTTTCAGTGCATCTACACCGCAGTGCGGTGTATAAATCAGTGATGGATTTTGTTCAACGTATTAGGATGGAATTACTCAAAATTTTTGAAATTATCTCCAGCACTATAGGGTATTAATAAGTCAGCACTGAAAGAGTTAATGATTACTTATCGAGTAAAATCCTGACAGTGCTGAAAAAAGCTGCATGTATTTGGAATCAACCAGGGCGGCCGCTTGCCAGGAAATCAGGGAATAGTCAAGGAATTTTGTAAAATGGCTAAAAATCAGGGGTAGGGAAATTTGTTGAGATGGCTACATCACCCATAGAATCAATCAGTTTCCATCTATGTTTTATGTGTCTGTGTTAATTGATTGGATTCTTTACAGATCTAGTCAGGGAAAAAATGTTTATGTCAGGGAATAGTCAGGGGAAAAAAGTCAAATAACCTAACACAATCACAGGATATTTCTACTGACAAATTCAATGTTTTTCTATAATGTTTCCGATGGTTCATTATATCCAATGTGAAATTATAATTGTCCTATTTCAATTGAGACGAAATTCATGTTTTGTCACCGATAAATTTGAAATTAGATTTCTACAGGTAAATTTATGATTGGCTACTCAGGATATTTCTACTGACCAATTCGATGTTTTGCTATAACGTAGGTTTATCTGATGTCCCCGGTGAAGCGATGGTAAAACTCTACTGTCCGCGGTGTCAGGATGTTTATACGCCGAAATCGACGCGACATCACCACACGGACGGCGCGTATTTCGGCACTGGTTTTCCTCACATGTTGTTCATGGTTCATCCCGAATACCGACCGAAGCGTCCTAATAATAATTTCGTTCCAAGGTATGTGTTCAGTTTATCGGCATTTTATCGTCGCCCGAAACCGTGGATTGATTTCATAGACTGAGTATCGGTCATTCAATTGAAACACCTTAAAAATATCAAAACCTCCGCTGACCCTAAATCTGTTCGGAAACTGATACCCAGTCTATGAAACCCCTAGCCCCTCCTGGTGTTCAGTATTTGAAACGCTGTGAATCAGTAAGACCCTTCATGCTGGCTAAAATGCGTCTTGCGTCTAGAATGGCCTTAAATGCTTGTTTGATGCAAAGTCAATTCTGGCTGTAATGAGTATGAAGTCTTGGATTACGTATTGCGTGGAATACTTCATCTAAAAGAATGAACTGCTCTATTATAGCGATATATATCTAATCATCTTTGAGTTCAATTGATGTTCGTTGAATTCAAATTTCACCATTTTCTGAAGCATTTCTGCTGTTACATCTATTGTTTCGAGTTTATTTATTTTCGCTGTTGTTTTTTGTCTGTGAATTTGATTTGAAAAATGCATGAATTCCGATCTATTTCGCAACTAGTGAAGTTTCTACTTTGTTTGTTTTATTCGATGTTGTTGTTTTTATATTGATTTGTCATCGATCTCTGATCTCACTTCGGCACGATTTCAAAACTACGCAATCTCTTCAGTCGCACGAGCGTCTTCTACCCTTCACCGGACCAACTCATCAACTATCTATAATATTCATGGAACGATATTTTGTTTTTCCTCACTAGCCCGAGACGACCTGGCTAGCGAGCATGTGGTTTTATCTCGTACAGTCAAATTCGCATAAGTCGTCATAAAAATTGGAATGATCATTATGTTGGTGACTTATTTGATTCACGATAAAGACTTGAATTCACTACAGTGAAACCTCATTCCCTCATTCAGGGGCCGACTAAGAAATGAAAAGGGCGTGTATACTGAAAAAAGGCAAGCTAAGTATCCACGCAGCCAAAACAATGTTCGAGAAAATTTTGAAATTTAAGTGCATTTTGCATACAGTTTCTAGACACTTGAGGGACTTTAAGATTAGTGTTTCGTTCCAGACTGCTGGACCCAGTTTCAATTGAGAGGAAATTCAAGTTTTGTCACTGATAAATCGTTATTACGAGGTTCCGCTGTTAATTGAATTGGAAAAGCGAGTTTTGACACACAAAAAAAGAGAAAATTTCTGTGACGATTTATCATTGAGTTTCAGTGTACATTATTTGCTGTATTTATTTCAGGAGATTGAGAGATATTTGACGTTGTTTTCAGTTGTAGATGTGAAACCACTATCACTTACTATTGTGTTTTTAATAACTGCATGTATGAGTTATTGTCAAGCTGCAACCCATGTTTTCAACAACAACAAAAATACTCAATATCTTCATCAACTTTCGGTTGAATGAGATTTCAAATATTATTCGAACAGGCATTGATTCTTGTAACTTGAATTTTGCCATATTTTGTCGCTACACACAAAATGTAATGCATCCATGTATGAATGAATGATGGTGTAATCCACGACCCTCTCCCTCACCCCACACCTCACCGAGTGTGATAGAGTTCCCACTACGCTCACAGTACAGTTCACGTCCCTCTCCACGCACAAATCTTGTCATTACTCCTTTCAAAATGTGCTCATGCTTGCTTCATTCCAAACCCTAAATTCGTTCTTCACTGCTGCAGTTAACGAGCAGAACTCCCGATAGTAGTTTTTGTCGGCACTCTTCGCGCCGATATATTGGATTTTATCCCATGCCTCAAGATGTTGTATGTTGCCCTGTAAAACCGAATAACAAAAAACTGAAAACGTGTTATAAACCCAAATGACTAGTGTCTCCATCTATATGTGTAAACCTAAATGACAAGCGTCGCCCTCTAAATGTGTAAACCTAAATGACAAGCGTCGCCCTCTAAATGTGTAAACCTAAATGACGAGTGTCGCCCAGTTTTCACCAAATTCTCTTAAACTTTTACATTTATTTTATGTGTTGTGAACCTCTTTCCACAAATTTTCCCATAATTGTTTTTATTCAGTGATTTAAGTTTATAGATGTTTTACTCGCTCCGAACGAAGTACGTACGTACGGTGTAGCGTGAGGGAACCCGATTGAACAGTACGGTGTAGCATTATGCTTCATCGGATGAACAATTCACAACATTACAGAATAAAAGAAGTAGATATATCGCTACTAAGCGCACGCTTATTTCTGAATCCATGTGATTCACGCTAGCTAACTCTAGTCACACGGATATAGTTAGTGATTATTAGTGCAGAACTCATTTTAGTCGATATCGTTACAAAATTAGACAAAAATTTAATAAACGTAGAAGAATGATCGAAAAGCTAGAAGCTTGCTGCTTTATCCAGTAATTCACGCCCGTCTTTTCTTCATTCTACTTCTAGGCTTTACGGCTTCAAGATACATCCCCTTGCATATCAACTACAATGTCAGGCAGCGGCTAACTTCAAAATGCCCGTCCGAGGGCTCAGCTATAGTAATGGAAAACGGTAGACACACATCGTCGTTATAGAACATGGGTTGTAGCTTGAGTCACGTGTAATATTGTTTATTTTAATTCTCTCTACTCTCGACCGTCGACGCCATGACGACTACTCTCCAGAACTCCACCGCGATACGTTCGTTTCACGCTGCGATAATCTCGGGGTACCGGCACTCCAGCTATCCCGTCAGATGGCGCCACTAGCATATCTAAGTACTTCATTGAAATTTGTTCGTTATTGATTTACTTCAGTAAGTTCAGTCGTTCAATCCAAAAAATTAGGCAAATCCGGATTCATCTGAAGAGTTCATATGTGGCTCCATCTTTTACGTCACATATGAATTGGAAAAATTATCATTAGATACTAATTAAGTGAACGAAGAAATTCTCTGTTGTATTGTATACTAGTGCCACCTGGTGGATTCTGGTGTGAATTGTGCTTGTGCCGCAGCAGCATTGCCGGTACTCAATGATTCTCGCGATTAAATCTACCTGTTATTGTTGCTATTGGTTGCGATACTCCGATATAAAGCATCTGTTGAATGAGAGTGTTAGCAACATTGCGGTGATTTGCGTCTCATAGCTGTTGCTATCGGTTATGGTTTTCTGGTTCTACAGAGCCGCGCCTGGAGGGACTACAGCTTTGTGGATCAGAGAAATAATGTGTCGATCGTGATATTATTTTACCCAAAATAAGTAATTATTCTCAATACATACCCCCCAGTCCAGGTTACTGTACCCCAAATATAACCATCTCAGTATGTCTGGTAATACCTCCTGTATATCCAGGTGTGTCTGGTAATAAATACCTCCATCATCTCTGGGTATGTCTGGCAATACCTCGATTATCTCTCGGTATAGCCTATACCGAAGTGTGTCTGGGTACTTCCAGGTCTGTCTGGGAATACCCTAGGCATGTCTGGGTGTATATACCCCAGTATGTCGGGGATTACCCCAGTATATCTGGATATGTTGTTCTTACGCTGCATTTGATTCTGTATAGACATTTGCTTATGTAATCACTTGCTGTGTCATCATTTGTGAAAAAGAAAATGTGATTAGTAAACAAGCGACTTAATAAATCGGGCGTTAGCCCAGTTGTGAGTTAAATTTGATGAAAAATCTACAATAGAAATTGTGTTGAAAATATTCGTAGAAAATGATGGTGTCTGTAGGATTTTTCACGTGAAAATCAAACTATAGAAAAAAGTTTATCGTATTGATTTGACAAAAATGAAATGAATTTTAACTTTTGTAAGTGATTGAACATGTAGAAGATTTAACCCTTTCAGTGTGTAAATGCCGCTCTGCGATGTATTGTCCATCCGCCCTATATTACGCCTACCCCGGAGTGCGGTGTATTTGTGTAATTATCGATTAGTAAAATCTCTATTGAAAGGTGGTAGCACCTGTCAAACATTGTAAATATTAGCAACTAATGATACACCGCACCACGGGGTATACGCAATATAGTTGCATGCGTGTTATACACCGCGCTGCGGGGTAGATAGAATATAGCGATAAGCCGGTTGGTTATTCATCAACTGGGGTGGAATTTTCCAAAATTTTGAAATTATCTCTAGGACTAAGAGAAACATTAGTATTACCTTATAAAAAAGTTAACGTAGCGCTGAAAGGGTTAATAATCTATGAATAAGAAAAAATGTGTAATGTTAAATCGTACATTTTGTGTGTTTTGTAATGTTTTCATTGTTATTATATTTGACTGTAAGCGTAGATTCATTTTTCTATTATTTAACTCCACACGAGTCACATGTTCCTCCCGGCTTTTATTATCAGGGAATTTAAGACTTTCATCTGCGGAGAAAGATCTCATCGTAAAAAATCTATAGATTTAATATAGTTTACTGGGGCCGGTTAGAAGTCAAATTGTTGGTTTAATTGCTATAAGATCGGCCCATCGTGGTTACTGAGTTTTTACCCTCTAATGAATTGATGTCGAAATGTTTTAACAATAAAATTATAATGAAAGTAATGAAATGATATTTTCTCTGTAAATAATTAAATTTATTGTTATTATTAGTAGTATTTTCTCTTGTAAGATATCTCATTTGATTAGATTAATCGAGTTAATGTATTGAATTAAAACACTATAGAAATTGAATCCTGGAAGAAAAAGGGTTGGGGGGTGTGGGCTGTGGGGTGGGGTGAGGAAAAGGTGAAAAGTACAGCAGAAGTAAAACAGAATCTGAGTTCTTACCTTGATTTTAAGCAGTTTTGATAAACTGTGTCGATCCCTTCGACTTATTGGCAGCAGAATTGAAGATATTTCAAATTCAAGTCTAATTCAACAACTAGACTAAAGCCATTAGGAATGATTGTTTTTTTTTTCTTTGAGCTGAACACAATGCTCATTGATGAATTGAAATGTTAAGTTTCCTATCATTCATTTAGTCTCTTCTATGTTGTACATTATTGTTCATGTACGTCGCGGTAGATATAAACATGGACCCTTAACATGGACCCTGGTCCGTGATATTAAGAAGCATTATAATATTATAAGTATAATATATATATAGAAATATATATGTTAATCTATATATTCAGATTTCTTAAATAAATTCTTGTATGTACAGAAAAAATCTATAAACGTTAGTATTTTGTATCGACAAATTGGTGACTGTCGGATGTACTTTTAACAATGAAGTGAGTCTTGTTGGACGCAGATGAATTCTGTATTTTGGGGGTGTTTATAGGTGGACAAGTACGCAACAGAAAATGAGCGGATTTCCAAACCCTTCAGTATCGTGTACACAATCTTAAGCGTTATCTGGATAGGAAGCGATGGCAAGTTTTTATGGAATGGAGCCTTTCAGTAATTCCCATGGTTTTGTTAAAGACTGGTATCAACATTTAACTTAGGGGTCAACTCGATTGAAAATGAATTGAGTTAGGCACCCCAGGTTATAGTTATTGATACTAGTCTATAAAACTGAGCCCTAGTTGTCATTCGGACAAACGAGAGTTTATTCATCACCGACAAATATCTGAATTAATAATATATGAAAGCCTGAATAGATAATAAGACTACAACCCACTACATGTATATAGTAATTCAAAAGACTAAAAATGACATTCAATAAAAACAGAAATCAATCGACACCTTTTCAAACTCTCTTGAAACCATCGTCACGTGGGAAATAAATGTCGTTTTATATCTCTGAATTTATATGCAGTGGGTGAAATCTTATTGAATAAGTAAATTTCAGATTGATGAATAACGTTGTGTTTATACTGTTCATTTCGTTTCAGATTGTACGGATTTGAAATACACCCTATGGCTTACCAGTTACAGGTACAAGCTCACTGTCGTCATCGAACCGCCAGTCGTGCTCGCACCGCTGTTAAAACAACTCCGCTTTATAAGTGATGATACGTAGAAACACCGATCAAAATCAACTTTATTTATCACGCAAGAAAATCAGCTAATATTGCCACCACCTCTTGGCTGTTAAAAATAGTTCCCCATGGCCAGAATGGGCTTGGATTTGGAAGGATCCAGATCGGCTGTAATGAAAAAGTTAAACTCAAAATTTTTAGTTTAATTGTTATTGTTAACTTATGTTTTCAATGACAATTTAAACTTAACCATTTTTGGCCTTAACTTTTCCATGAAACTTGTGGACTGGCTATAACATGAAGTACATGATGACACTGATGTATCAGGGTCCCTACGACTCCTTGATTCCTTCTAAATGGAAAATACTTTTGAAGGTATTAGAAAATCCTTTAATCTGACGAAAATGCCTGAAACTCCTTTAAACTCTTTCAATTTTGAGAAATAGCTAATTAGATACAACAGAATTTGTACATTAGACTACGGCTTGGAACCAGGATCTGTTTGTTACCCTATTAGGCAGTTACCGAATTAGAGTTAGAGTTTAGTTAGTGTCAAGGATGAAAATTTGTTGGGATATGAAAGTGATGCAGGTGCTCCCTTAAAATTTGAAATTTTGAAAACTCCTTTCATCCAGGAATGACTGATCTGTAGGGGCCCTGTGTATGCCAGTGATTTCCAGCAGTATATAGAGCCTACTCAGGCAGTCAAGAGGTTCCTAATTATTTTTCATCTTTTTCCTAAAAAGGAAATACGTTTTGTGTAATATGGTCTGGTTAATTGCTGTAGTTCAGACATTTGGCTGCTGAAATCGTGTTCATTGTCAAATGATAAATTGACATTTAAAAAACAAGGGTATCCCAGTATGGATATATCACTGTGAATATTTGGTTCGGTTTATATAATCATGTACTCTAAAACGTTTTAATTATGATTAAATTGAATTGTGGACGTTTCTGGAAATTTCACCAAGAACCTTTAGTCTGATGTTGGGTTCGCTAGGATCGTAAAGTGACAGCGATCACTGTCGATACAACCACTGCCAGGACTGGATGAAGTGAAAATATGCTTGGTGTCATAAGCAACGTTCGCATTTCTTCTGTAAATTCGACTAAACTTTCATCATGTTATCTGTTATTGTATCTGCAGCCTGGAACCTGCGCCTTCACACATTCAGGACTGCGGTTTGAAATCTTAAAACTCTTTGAAAATGTGCTGATATTAATGTCTAGAATGGTGATAAAACGTGGTGATGTCCGAGTCTGTGTTCAGGCAGTAGATCATTAAACCTCTATAACTTGTAACCAACTTTGCTTTACTGTAACTCAACATTTTTCATCATTAGTTATGTTTGCATATACTATTCTCTCATTGCTTATTGCAAAGGTTTAAATCTTTGTCTTCACTTGTACTTAAAAGCTTTAAATTTCAAAAAAGCCATCTAGGCGGTGGGTGGATCCAGGGGATCAGTGGGCCTTGTACAAGACTTACCCACATGAGAAGCCATTTTCTAGATGAACTCTTAAACTTTTTACTGCCTTATTTTATGAAATCTTATGAACTTGTCTTGCATAATTGACAAAATAAGGTGGTTTCTTACTTGCAAATGCGTCTCACTCAAACCGTGAAGGTGACCATTCTAAATGTGCCTTTTCAATGGTAAGAAAAACAAAACCAGCCTTCAAAAGTAGGCCTTGGATCCGCCTTGCTTTCATTGTAAATATCGGATTATCTTCTTCTATTGTGAGTGTAAAATATTCATAGGCCTATAGAACGTATACAATTGTTATATTCATATCAAAGACAAAAAAAAGAATATTTTCATTTTGGAAGTGGGTTTAATTGGTTAAAAGATCAACGATTTTGTAATTGGAGTCGAGGACTCCCATCTCATACCCTCTCTTCAGTAATTCTACTTCAGTGAATGTTTTTGGAACAGAGCATCAGGGACGATTTGTTGTATACATAGCATACATATATATTTTGTTATGGAAGAGCAATAAAAAATACAAAATTCTTATTTTGAAATGTTTTCGTGTTGTTTACTGCTATATATCCTTAGCCTCCTGTTTCAGAGGACTTAATGCGGGATCAGGGAAGCATCCTTAGCCTCCTGATTCAGACAGATCACTCAGGGAAGTATCCTTAGCCTCCTGTTTCAGATCAGAGGACTTAATGCGGGAACTCATTGGGAATTCAGTGCATCAGGGAATTCATTGCATCATTCACCAGACGGAGGATTGTCAAGAAGATCAACAGTCAAAACCAACTCCATTTTAATAGGTTAAACAAAACGAACTAAAAAATTCTGAGATGTTAAATGATTTTATTGTTCAATGTCATGATTAATTATACATAACACAAAAAATAAATTCTGACTCTTATTGATTATAAACTAACCTCTTAGGCTTCAGATAAATATATGTAAGAAACTAGCTGATTACTGATACCATGAATTCATCGAGACAGATCTAAAGATTTGAGGTTTGAGACATCGGGTTTTGACTCGAAATTTGGGTCTTAAAAGACAAAATTGAATGATGCATATAGCATATAATATATAGCACAACAGCTACAGCGTTAGAGTAATTAATAAGGTGAGGACATTATCAATGGCTGAACAACCAATAAAACAACACCGATATCTCTCAGCAAATGCTCCATCTAAACCTTAGAGAGAACTGAATACATTGAAAGAGGTAGGAAAATTTTACGATAGTGAATTACACTACCATGAATTAATTATAAAACAAAAGAGTAAAATGCATTTGAAGGGGCTGCAATATCAATTCTTATGACACTATAAACAAATTAGCCCCATAGTACGAGTGTACGTTTTTGACGACATAAATAAAACATTTATATTCTTAGGAGACAAAGTTTGCATCATGAATAGTGGTTTGTTTGTTTGCGTTTTAACTGTTACTTCTTACACTAACAATTTTTCAAGGGAATTCAATTCATTTTTTTTGATGATTACATAGGCATCACTCTGCAGCCTGTTCCCTGCACCATTTGGACATTTGATTCCTCTGATACATATGCTCGTTCAGAGACTTCATGTTTTCAAAACTTCACAAAGAGACGTGCTTAATTGAAAATGAACTATAAAGATCCAAGGCCCAGTTTTATAGACTGGTATCATCTTTAACTCAATTGGAAATGAATTTAGTAAGCCTCCAGGTTAAAGTTAATACCAGTCTATAGAACTGGGCCCAGGGGCTGCAGTGGCTGAAAAGTTGGTTAGAGTTAACCAGTGGATAGTTGAAATAGTTGACAATTAAGTCTTACTATGGTATTCATCAGCAAGTAATCTTTAACCAACTTTTGAGCAACTGCAGACCCAGATATTTCATCAGCGCATTGTCAAGACTTTCACATTACTTTTCGAATGCCTGAAGGGCTGCTGATTGACACCTGATTTACATACATAATATTTAGAACATAATGTCAGAAAATAAGCGAGAAATTCCGTATTTTGTCGTTTGAACGCACAGTTTTTTTTACTGGTCCAGCGGTAATCGTTTTATGATGTGAATACCAGAATCGGTATAAACCGGATCGCTGATCTCGTTCTCTTTCAAATTAAACGACACTTCCTCAAACGGTTTCTGCATTTGGCCACGCCCGAACGGTCCGAGGTCTCCGCCCTTTTTAGCCGACGAACAATCGCTTTCGACACTCGCTAGATCAGCGAATGAAACTTCACCAGATACGATACGTCGACGAAATCCTGAAAAATACCGAGACAACAGTGTCACTTCAGACAGCCACTAGACGGCGCCACTTCTCCCCTATCTCCTTTTACTGATATACTTATCTCATATTCATCAGACTTAATCTCAATGATGACTTACACTTAGTAAATGGAATAGGCATGAATGAGTTTGCAGCAGGTGAATGGAGAACTGTCTTTGTTTCAAATATAAAAATTTATGTTTTTTTTTCACGAATCATGCGTTGTTTAATTAAAACGTGTGGTCACTAGCCTATATTAATTCCCGAGAGTTTTCCCATTTTTTACCAAAATTTGTCACATTCTCAGACTCTGAGTTTTCCAGGTCAGCAGCCACATTCACCAGAACTGTTCATAGGCAAGAATGAAAAATACCTTCTAATATTTCGAGCGCTTCCTCTTTAGATCTGGTGATAACGTCCTCTTTCCACGATGAAGGTCGCCTCGATTCAGCGTGTTTAACCAATAAATGAGCGCAACGCACCTACAAATATATACCATCATAATATATCCCCCAACGGTCGAGCAACTTACGCTTTTTTGGTGGGGAAATGGCATATTTCTAAAATAAACAAACCTGATCTGATGCTGGTTCGGTCGGTTTCTCCCACTGACTATGTTTCGTGTATGAATTCAGATAGTAGACTTTACCTGAGAAAAAAAGGACATTAAGTATTCAAAATTCACACCGTACGATATCGCCCCCTGCCGCCAATTAGGCGAACCAAATACAATTTCAAAGACGTTTTTACATAAATAAGGTAATTATACGTGTTAATTTGTTGCTTCGCGTCGACAGAAATGACGGGTACTATTATTTGCATCATCTAATGCAGGTATATGATAGGTATTTACCCGTAGACCGGCTATCTTTGGCTATCCATCCGTCGGGTAGCGGTCCAACATTGTCCGCCATTTTGATAATTCAATCTGTTACTAACTCGCCATCTATCGGCAAATGAACGAGCTACTTAATAAAGATGCGGTGACCAGTGAAGAAAAGGAAATAAAAGGCACACAAACTAATTTGCAGCTAAACGGGCCTGTTGATATTTAGGACTCTAGTAGGGCCTTTGTATCCAAAGTTTTCAATTTAGTCTGTCCAGTGTCGAGCATGTCCAGTGCTGTTTAGCAGGTAACAAGGAACTTCTCGCGGTTCTCGTTATCAAGTAGGTGGGGACTAAGCGTGTGACACTTATGGCTACCCTAAAAGCAAGCGAAACTCCTATCAACCCAACATTTTCCCAACAAGGCAAGCCCAACTAAAACAAAAATCAACCACTGAAAGAATTGAATTGATTTTAGATGGCAGCACTAGCCGGTATACGAACCGAAGATTTTTGCAATAGGGCGAAGTTGTTTTTATTTTGGGTAATTTAGACATTTTCTCGCTGTATTAATCAAAGAAAGCTTGTAAGAATGGCTGAAGGAGGCCATTTGACTCCTACAGCTGTCGCAGTGTCAGAAACAATCGTTAAGACTGATTCTTCAAGCGATCAGGTAAAAATAGTAAATCAATTCAATTTATTTTAATTTTAAAAATTAAAATATTGCAATTAATTTGCCTTTGGAAAACGTGAGGAATTTCCAACTTACTTTTGATTCCAATTTTCCTTTGATCTTGATATCTGTGAGACTGTGTATCTATTGAGTTCTGATAATATTTACAGCGTTTAAACTCTGCCCCTGATCTGGACCCGATCTGTCGCCTCCACTCTCTACTCAACTCTGTCCTGTGGACCCTCCTGTCGCTGGTGGATCTCACTTTTTGAATTTTGATTTGTAGGATTTGCGAAGTCCGAGTGTTGTCCTAAAGTTGCGCAAACCGAAAAACGATCGTAAAGTATCTTGGACCGACGATACGATAGACAACGAAATGCTCGGGAAAAAGAAATCTAAATGTAAGAATCATGAATATCTCGAAAAATCTTTTTAATTATAAACTCGGATTAATTAGTTCTTATCGTTTTACTTTCTGATAATCAGTAATCCGGTATTTTACAAGGCCTAGTAACTCATGGGTAAATCGTTTCTTGAAGCGAAATTAATTAAGATTAATCAACGCTGTTTTTCCAAGTGGCAACAAAGCGAGACATCGAAGCAGATAAGAATAGGCTGTAAAGCCTCAGAGTCGAAGTTATCAGGAAAAAAGTTGAGGGACTTGTCGTGATTGATAGTGAATGGATAAAACCAGTGACCAACTTCACTTTATCTGACAGTATCCGGTTTGCAATACTGGGGTTGGTCATTGATACTGGTTTTATTTATTCACCCTCAATTATATCATTTCCTATTCTAGTACCTAGCCGTCATTCCACAGTTGTAGGGAACCGGTAACAACAGCTGGTATTCAGACTAATCATTTCCCGGTGAGTTGAGTCAAAAGCCGCCCTCTGATCTCTTGTTGTTCGTTATTGTAGGTTGTTGTATTTATGAAAAACCAAAGTTATTCGGAGAATCGTCCGGTGAAGAGGATGATGATGACGATTGTACCGGACATTGTCGCGGTCACAAGAAAAAATGTTTCCGCCCTCAACCGGACTCAAATCAAAGAGGTCAGTTTTCATTCAACCCACTGAAATAGTTTACTGGATACTGAAACAAGAATCAGGAAATTAAAAGTTTTTCCTAAATTTGGCTGTAAAATCTGTCATATTTGAGAGTTGACTGGTGTTAGGAATCCACAGAAGATTGGACTGGTTTCACAGATTCTAGTGTATTTTGAGTGGAATTATTGAATTATTTGAGTTTCATTTAGCTGACTGAATTACTAGTCTCTAGACCGAAGTAAAGTCAAATTTCATTTGAAGTTAAAAATTGCTCAATTTGTTTCAACTCTATAACTTAATTTTGAACGAGAATCAAACAATTTAGTTTAACTATCGTAGAACCAACATTTGATGAATGAAATAATTAGATTCAATTTTCGATTATTTTGTAGGTGCAGATGATATGGATAATAGTGAACAACCCGGTGAAACGTAGTAAATCAAACTAGTCATCGGTGTGTTCGTCTAAAGCAGCACTCAGGTCGCCCTACGACGCGACGCAACTGAAGACCACGAGTTGTAACCGCGCTCAGGTCGCTTACAACTAGAACTAGAAGCGACCGGCAGCAACGGGATTGAAACGTTCAACGCTAATCAGTGCGCGCTCAGGTCGCCCTACGACCGTCGCTGCAATGCGCGATTCAATTGATCATGTGATCTGTTCAAAATGGCGCCGCCCATGTTCAATTGATCATGTGATCTGTTCAAAATGACTATAGTACTTCCCTACAACGCGGAAATCAGTTGCAGTAGCGCTCAGGTCGACAAAAACGCTGTACAACTAGTGGTAGTCGCTGCGACGCGTTGCTGAAAGTTCAACATGTTCAACTCATAGCGACTGGCAGTTTTTGCGTCGCCGACCCGTCGCTGTCAGTTGTAGACGCGCTCAGGTCGCTGCGACTGGGGAAAAACCAGTCGCTGACGATCGCTGCCAGTTGCTCGAACCAGTCGCTTCTAGTTGTAGTTGCAGTTGTAAGGGCGACCTGAGTGCCCCTTAAGTGTATTAGAGATCATGTTTAGAGACGTGTACAGTTCATTCATTCCTCCGCGTATACTGATAATCATAGAACGTGTGGACTATCATCCGTGTTCTCCCTCCCTGTTTTACGTACAACGGTTACCAAGGATCGGTGACGATCGGTGAATCGCAGAATTAACGTATCGCGCGCAGGGAATATCAGGGAAACTGCTAGCCGACTTCATTTACCGAACTGAATCTCGAGATCGGATATTTCCGTATGCAAAATCTTGAGGATTATTTTGATAGAAATTGAGGCAAGCAGGTTCGGGGAGAAGAGAGAGTCGGTGTTTATTTCAACTGCTGCGCATGTATTACTGCGGTACCAAGTATTGTACCTGAATAAATGATTTAATTGTGCTGAATGAGTGTTGACTATAAACGATGTTGTTGTATACTTGTAGCGCGAGTAGTACTGTATGTTACTGTGTAATACCAGGGTCCCTACAACTCCTTGAATCCTTGAAAACTCCTTGATTTTTGAATATATTTTTCAAGGTCCTTGAAAATCCTTTAATTTTGAGAAATATCCATAAACTCCTTGAAACTCCTTAAATTCTGGGAAAGTCCTATTAAAAATTTTCAAAAGGTCCTTTTCAGAAGACAGTGTATTCTATTATTCTTCACTGTGTGACTTGTGAATGAAAGTTGTTTCACTTTGAGATTTAGACATGTAAAACCAAAACGGCACACACAACAACTGATCAAAATTTGAGAAAAACATGGATTTTGTTTTTGAATTTTCGACTTTTTTTCCTTATATATGACCGCGAAAACCTCCTTGAATTTTGAAAATTACTCCTTAAAAAGTCCTTGAATTCTGGATACCAGGAATTGTAGGAACCTTGAATACGAGCCTACCTCGACTTGTGTCACGTGTGAATCTCTGTCAAATTGACATTCAATTCCATATCATAGCGATACGTCACGTGTTATACATGGTCTGGTCCTGAAATCTAATATAGAAATAAAGTGAGGTTCACTGTAGCTGGAGTCGGCCACAGGAACTGCGACATCACAATTGACAATAGTCGTTAAGATACACTATTTGAAAAAACCTGCCGGCCCATTTTACAGTCGTGACTTAAATGTAACAATGATCTTGAATCTTGAGACTCGTCTTAAGTTGATATGTTTTTTTTTAGAACTAAAAGCGTCTTTGATTGCTACTAGCTCCAGGTAATTGATACTGAATTTACCGGTATTCGACTATCTATTATCAATTGTGATGAGTCCTCTGTGATGTGTGACACAATGAATTATTTGTGATCTGAGTCGATCTTTTTGTTTCTTGTTTCTAGAAACCGTGTTTCATCATCAAACGAAACTTGCGCGAAACTCGAAGGTCGATGCATATGTAATATATGTAGAATATTATATTCGATAAGTTATTGAATTTGACTGTTTTTAGTTGTTGCGTTCTGATCTCGTTGTAACATTTCGTTATAAAAATCTCAAAATAATTAATCGCGCATCAGCTTTAATGGAATTACTCCTGCGGCATGTGAGGGTTAATAATAAGATGCCAAAGACGAACGATTGGAAACATCACAAATACAGTATTCTTGATAATGCCGGTATTCAGTGACTGTTAGAGTTGAACACTCTGAAGTGAATTTTGAAATGATACTTGACCTCTTTTGCCTCAGCTGGCCTGTTCCACGGTATAAACTTCGGTTCAGACTATATTGATTTAGACTCATCACTTCCGTGGAGCTGGGTCATTTTTTGTTGTTATCGAGTTTTAATTGATTGAAACAAATTGTATTGATTAAATTATACCTGTCTATATGTATATATATATATATAATGTAATAATCATTATCAATTGTAATTAGCTTTTATACAAATAGACTAATTTACCCCAAATTACAATTTTTGAGTTATAATTTTTCCCCTTTCCGGTGAAGGTTTTAAGGATTCCTCCGGTGACCTAGTTTGATGTGGTGGGGTAAGCATATCCTCGCTTGCCAGGGTTAGATTGCCTCCTGCCGAAGCTCATAGTGATGTAAGCTAAACGATGGCAAGCAAAGATACGAAAGGATTTCTTGACTTGTAAATCTCGTGGAAGATTCTGTTAGAGGTGACAACAACCGAAAAAATTGAAAAGGTTTTTGTGTACTGTAATGACATACACCGATTTTAATATTCATGTAAATATAAATGAGTCGGAACATCTTAACAGAGTGACACCAGTCATTATTAACAAACCGCGACCAAAGGGTTAAAACGCTGGTGATAATATGTGTGTAAATGACATAAAATAGGGCAAACGCTGATCTTTGAACATAAATTAAGCACTTGGTTTAAAACTTTTCAACATTTTTTTAAAGTTTTCGCGAAAAAAATTGCATTCAAATAAATATCTAACATCACCTGAGTTTGCACTGCATAAATAAATGCATCAAGAGAATTTGAATTTCGCGAGAAAACGTTGGAAAGTGGGATTCTAATTTTTGATACTTCATTATATACGTCTTTATAGAATTTGAGCACAATTTATGAATTTCAAACAGTTTTAAGCAAAGATCTCAAGGTTTTCTGAGTGCATACAAAATTTAAATCGACACTAGCTACTAGTAATATTGATATGAGAATTGTAGATATTATTTAACTGTGGATTTAGAACGTTTCTTCTTTGCTTTCGACGACATCTCCAAGCCATTTCAAATACGCCGGGTTACCTTGATCGATCTGAAAATATCAATTACAATCATTAAAAACTTCATTTATGCTTCAGCAATCTAAAGACGTGTTCTAAACTTTCTACTCAAGAGAATAGTAATGAATGTATCTGATATAAAAAACTACCTTTGAAGTGATCACTTCAGCTACGTCATATGGATGGTTAATTCTGAAAATAAACATCGAAAGATTTGACATCTTTTATCTCTATATCTAAACATAGCATTCATTTATTTCCAGTAGACAAAATGTCATTTTTCGTATTTGTTCTTTCTTTGTATAACAAAAGCACTAGTAAAACCATGGACTCGATTCGTCTTGTGGTAAAAAAAAACAAGTTATATTTAGCAAATTGAAGAAATGAATAGAATATGAATAGAAAGAAATTGAAGAATATTCAATTGGTTTTGGTATTTATAAATACATGTATACACTGTGGCAGCGACATTGAGTTCAAATAAAAGATCAAGGAATACAAAATTCCATGATATTTCTCCGACTCTTGACCAAAAACATCCTAATTGAATTATATAATATCTTCAGTGGAAGCTGTTTTTCATCAAGAGGTTCCTGTAAGTGTCACTCATCACCAGCAAGAACAACATGACATTAAAAATTCAAATTCCCTGAGTTTTCCTGGTTTTCAAGAAGAGTCAGAACTCTCTGAAGGGAAAAGAATCTGCAATTCCCTGATCTGTATGAACCCTGATTTAAGGTCATTTTTCTGAATCCAAGCAAAGTTTTTCATCAACAAAATAACAGCATAACTTACTTTACATATTCGGTCATATCATTAACTCTAGTTGTTCGTGTTTTGATCATCTATTCAAAAAAGATAATTGAGAATCAATCTTTCTGAAAGTGAAACAACTTAAACAGTATAGCAGCGGCAGTAGTTAGTTACCTAATCGTTGGTGGTAAGCTTTTTATAATCGGATGGGCTTATACCAACGTGAAAATATCCGATCGTGAAACTAAACCACAGACAGGTTACTGACTACAGCGGCAGCAGCAGTATCTCTTACTTACCAATAGAATTTCTTCATCAGTTTTGACTTCTCCTTCCCATTCATAAACTGATTCAACTTTAGGAATTATATTTACACAGGCAGCTAATTTATTTTTCACCAAACCGCTAAAAATGAAAACAAAAATTATGCCACTGACCTTGGATAAAAGAGCAGGATCCAGTTCCACAGTTCGGGGTTAAGATTTGACCCTGAGTTAACTCATTGAAAATGAACTAACTTTAACTCAGAGTACAACTGTGGAACTGGGTCCAGATGATTAGGGTTAGTGTCGAGTTTCAACTTGGCTTGTGAGGACATGGGGTGGCCTAGCTCTGTCAGTTATACCTGATATTGTTGTTAAAATGACCACCAGACGGGCAGCTGAACTTTTAACTTCAATTCATACGGAAACATATCATTGATAAAATCTTTCAGGGTATCAAGTCTTTTTTCTTCATTCAACTTGAGTTAAGTATTAGACTTTTTGTACACAGCATAAAATGGATTCAAAATCAATTTTATTTCAGCTGTCCATCTGTGCTCATCATTTTAACACTTATACCAGGTATGAATTACTACTAAAACTGAATGAATTATAGCACCCAACATCTGTTCAAAGCAAGTCTAAATAGACTTTGGCTGATTAACCCTACAGTTGCGGTTTGTCTCTCAATTTTCTCTTCATACTTACCTCGCAATGGTCTTAGCTTTTTCCATATTAGGGCACGTCACGTAAGCGATGGAATACGTTCCCGATGACGGTACTGTCGTCGCATAGCCGGATTTCGTAGCCATAGTTACTGCTGCGTGTCGAACTAATGATACTAAATTTGGCATAAAAATCGACAACAACAGAGTAAGACTTATCTGAAAAACAAATACAGAAAACACTTAAACATGTTAAAATACCCTGTCAAAAAAGGTCATAAAAATAAAATAGTTTTTTCAATTTATGTTTGACAAAAATGACAGTGACTGGAAGGATGTCCTTAATTTGATTAAATATACATCGCAATGCATTTGAATGCAATCATTGTATGAGTTTCTTGGCTTATTATTGCTTACCCAAAATATAAGACAACCCTTCAATCTAGCTGTCATCTATTGAATATCTCAATCGGTGTATTAGCCTATACAAACAGAACCGGAAGTACGCGAGTAAATATTTGGGGAATTCCCAGTTGGTGCTGCCACCTAGAATCAAGATGGCGGCGCCCATGAATTTCCAAAAATAAAACATTTTTCGTCGAAATTTCGAACATTTCCGGCTCCGGTCATAGGAGAGACCCAGATTTGAGATTGTGAAATATGTCTTCATCGTCTGGATAAACAGTAGAAACAAAGATCCACGCGAGACAGTGAATAAAATGGCGAGATTATTAGTTTTTGTGCTGTTATTTTTCATTCTTGTTGATGTTGATGTAGATACTGGAGTTGTTTGGGCCCAAACCGCCGGGCCTCGATTTA
Organism: Tubulanus polymorphus; assembly: GCF_964204645.1. Classification (NCBI taxonomy): domain Eukaryota; kingdom Metazoa; phylum Nemertea; class Palaeonemertea; order Tubulaniformes; family Tubulanidae; genus Tubulanus; species Tubulanus polymorphus. The sequence continues at coordinate 1,746,987 of NC_134031.1, forward strand.
TCCACGAACTAACAAAGGAAATGCACGCGATGGATTCGCTGAAGGATCCTAGAACACAAACAGATGTCATGACACATGTGCATGAATTTTATTCGAAAGTAAGTTAAGTACACCACAACACAAACGCGAGGTAGAATAGTGATTTTGGCAAAGTTATTAAAGCGAAGGGCGAGAATCGCAGAATGTATATTCGCTTACTTATTTGGGGCCGCGTATGTGTGACGTACACATTTTTTTCAGTTTCTGTATTTTTCTCTTTTGAAGACTTTCATCTATACTTTAAAATTATCATTTCAATCAATGTGATCTTGTACACAGGCATCGACTACGCTGAAATATGGCGGAATAACTCGTCTAATTTCACAAGCTGAGAAATACAACGCTAGTGAACAATGTCTGAATGATACAGCTATTTTCTTAAATGGACTTTTAAACAAAGATCTGCTTGCTTTAAAAAGTATGTATGAATCATAATGAAATTGAACTTAGTAATGAAAGTTTTGCCTATGATTCATGATATTTTTGATGAATGATTTAAATTTTCGCAACTATTTTCATATTTGCAGTGTTTGACGCTACTGGTAAACTGCCTGGTGGAGTTTTGACTGGTAACTTCAAATGGTTCGGAGATATGAATGAATGTATGAATATCAGTGGTTTAATTAACGGAACTGCCATCAGGGGGCAGTATAATACAGTACTACTCGGTTCATCCCTGGTAAATATGATCGATATCTTTTCAGCCGATTAGTCTGTTTTGGATTGTATATTTCATAATTGTTTTGTATCATTAAAATATTCTTTAAGATGACTATTAGGATATAGTAGTGGAAATCATCAAAAATAAACCATTACCGGTATCTTGTAGGTAATCAAGGAGTTTTCTTTGCGATTAGGAGATTTTCTGTTTATTGTTTCTTGTTGAAATTTCCAGTTTCCTAAAGTAGAAGTGATGATCGTACAGCTCGGTGTTGTAGTCGGGATTTGTCTTCCAGATTCATGTGATAATACCAGTGTACAAGCTGTATTGAATGCAGGTTAGTTTGAATCTGTTGTTATTATGGAGAAAAGATGCCGGGATGGAATGACCATTGACATCATCGGATTGATTACCTATATTTTGATTCTTTATTCTCCATGTTCTCTCTTATTTCAGGGATATCAATGCTTTCTAGTTCTGATTTCATACACGTCGACAATGTCTGGTCTAATCATGGATATCCACCACTAAGTGTTGGAGCCATTGTAGCTATGTAAGTAAAATGGCAAGACCTGAATAGCAAAATGGCTTCGTTTTTTAACCTCCAAAAGTCAGTGATTTAGTAAAAAAATGCTTAATTAAATTTAACTGAAATGAGACTGAATTATGTATTTTGTATTTTGCTAGTTGTATTACTGCGATTCTGGTAGTTTTAGTTTTGCTCGGTACTGTATATGATCTGTATCATCGATATCGCGTTCCGGGAGATCAATACATCGTGAATCATTCGACAGCAGACGCTGGTTTACAGGAACGTACCGGTTTACTGTCCGGGGTTATACGCACTGCTGAACAAGGCTATGGCAACAGAAGTAAGTTCATCACTGCAGACTGAAGTCTTACAGTATCAATCAGGGGCTTATTTCACTTCAAAAGTTACAAACATGTTTACTAGCTTAATCTAGAAATTGATTCATTGATTCACTTTCTTGTTTTGTTTTATTTAAAGGCTATTTCTATTTTCTGCTAAGTTTTCGTCTATTCTTCTAGGAAGAATTTTACGTAATTTACGCCTACGAAATAAAGGATTAATAAATGAAAATAAACAGTTCGGTTGGTATATAAACCACCACAACCTCACTTATTTCCCGTTCCAATAATTTTCTGATATGATTTAACATTCAACTTTTGATCTCTAAGAGAAATTCAGTCAATTATAGCTTATATGTAATTTTCATCATCCCTTCATCAAAATCTGATGGCAATCAGGGAAATCTCAGGGAATGAGATAAATTTTGCACAAAAAAACCCTGGAAAACTCAATGAATTTTGATGTATCATTAACACACATTTATTTATAAATGCGTCATTCATGAAAAATTAAATTAAATGGTAAATTTTAAACCAAGAAATTCCTTGAATTTTGTTTAATCACATGGAAAAATACAGGAAATTTGTAAATAAGCATCCACCCCAGTTTTAGAAAAAGTTATTTTCCGATTGTGAGTAATTCTTTTGGAAAACTTCCTAAAAAGCATTCAGAGAATATTGAATAACAGTGTTTAACATTGATAGAATTATGTGTTTATTTCAGGATTGACTTGTCGATTCATGATTGCGTTTTCAGCCGTAACGAACGTACTGAAAATATTCGATACAACTCAACCTCGAGGCAGCATTCCTACGCTTCACGGGATACGAGTGTTGAGCATGTTATGGATTATTCTCGGTCACACATTCGCAATTTCTGCAGGAATTATCGGTAAGAGAGTTGTACAAGGTCATCAGGACCCTGTTCTACAGTTGCTAGTTTTGATAACTCATTGACATTGAACTAAACTAACACCAATCTTACTCGCAGCTGTAGAACTGGATTCAGTTCATGGGTTTCTAATCATAATTTCCCTGATGTTAATTTGATGTTCATCTTCTTTCTTTTTTAGATAATTTACTAGAAGCGACTGGTATTATTAAAACGTTCACATTCCAAGTGATCGGAAATGGTACATTTTCTGTTGATACGTTCTTTTTCCTGAGGTAAGCAATTGAACCCCTCGTGAGGATCTCACGATGAGGATTCTTCAACGCGATCTGACATGGATTTTATTGCCGTTCTAGTGGATTATTGGTCGGTTACGTCACTTTGAATCATTTGAAGCAGAATGACGGCGCTTTAAAATGGTGGAAGTTCTATTTCCATAGATTCTGGCGGTGAGATGACCATTTCAAGTAGACAACAAATTTATGTTTTTTGGTCTCGTAGTAATATACATAGTATTTATTCGCAAACAAATGTTTACATTTTGAAGGAAAAAGAGGAGAAAACTCATAATTTACATCAGTTTACAGTACAGACAAAAGAAACCATTCAAATAATCATATATAGCTAATCAGTACAAATATCATCAATTATTTGCTGCACATTGTGAAATTGATGTTTGATTGTTCGTGTATTTTCAGTTTAACACCTGCTTACATGTTTATCGTGATGATCTACGCGACTTTGACCGGATATTTCGGTAATGGTCCGATGTCGCCGATACTACGAGAAAGCGATTACGTCACATCATGCAACAAATACTGGTGGACGAATTTACTGTATATAAATAATTTTTACCCGCAACACGAAATGAAACAGGTAGTTACGTCTATTCTATCTGAATACACAGCTAACTGACTTGACCTTTTTCAAGCATATCAAGAAGGGTTTCATTGGTATTTTTAGTGCATGGATTGGAGCTGGTATTTAGCTAATGATATGCAGTTTTATGTGATCACACCTCCACTATTGATTTTACTGTACAGGTATAGTAAAATGATACAGCGATTACTGAACTGAAAATTGATATCTTCTACGGCAAAAGGCTTGATATTTACCATTTGCTTGATGTGCATTCTGATAGTATCTATTTTTGCTGTGAGTACCCAGAACAATACACATATTATTTGTAAATTTTTTGATGAATAGATATCGTAAAGCTGGTATTATAGTCATAACGCTACTAATAACCGCGACACTGGTGGCTAGCGGATGTCTGTCACGATATTTTAATCTTCCTCCTGTCATGGTTGCCGGAGTTACCGTGCAAAGGTAAATGAAAAATATTTGTTATGTGTTGATTTGAGGTGTTGGTGTAAACAACTAATTGAAACAAACACAGACTGTGGCAATATCTATCCTTGGGTTTGGACCCAGTCACACTTACGGTAGTTTTATCAGCAGGCTTCTTACAGATCAGGGAATTCTGACTCTTTTCTTCTCTTTAAAATTATGGGATTTTTGTTCACAAATGATTTGAGGAACCTCTTGATAAGTATCAGCTACCACTGAGAATATCTTGATTTAATCCGGGAACTTATGGTCGAGGGTGAGGGGAAACCAGGGAAATAACTGAATTTTGGATTTCGTAATCTGTAAGAAGCCTGTACTGTCTATCTGTAGTAGTTCTATCTATATAAATAAATCTGGATGATTTATTTTCTTCTAGGCCACTGCACTCCAATCAAACAGCTAGTGATCTGGTTTGGGATGTAATGTACAGTAAACCATATACACGCATAGCTCCATATTTACTGGGTTTATTAGTCGGTTCGCTGCTGTTTCTTACTGAATGCAAGAAGGTTTTTAACTGGAATAAGGTAAGAATTCTAAGCTGAATTTTGATCGATTCCTTCAGATTCTAGAACTCTCTTCTGGCATGTTCTGGTGGAATATGAAATGTATATAGTGAAGGCCTTATCAGTGATTTACTGATTAATTTGGCATTTTCCTTCATACCAGTTTTTCAAATTAAATGCTCCTAAAAATATATTCAACTTGTTACTTATAACACTTTTCAGAGATTGGCAGCCCTGCGCGGTTATTCATTACTTACTCATTACTTGCTCTTTCATCTTTGTAGATATTGGTGTTTATATTGTGGTTGTTAGTGGCGATTATGAATTTGTCTGTGATATATGGTTTCTATGGAGATATCCGAAATGGAACACCGATAACGAGTACCGTCAGCGCATTCTATAACGCGTTCAGTAGATTAGCCTGGTCAGCAGGTGTCGCTTGGGTCGTCTTCGCTACTTGTCACGGATTTGGAGGTACATGTACATTAGAACACAAAAGATGTTCCAACTCTCGATGAGCATAGTTTCTCTTTAATCTATGATAGCAATCTATCAGTAGGATCCAGTTCAACAGACTTGACTCTAGAGCTAAAATATCGAAAATGAATTACATGTTATTTTAATCTACAAACGTAACCTTCAATTGCGGAACTGGATCCTATAGGCTCCGCTATCAAGATGGATATCATCGACTCAGAGATAAACCGTTCAACTTGGGATTTTGTTGAAATATTTTTCGGAACCTACATTCAACTAGGATATCACTCTCAAGTGTGACTGGTGGCAGTCTACTCTATTGATCTTTATTTTTGAAATGTGTTTTTGTCTATATTTTAGGTCCCGTAACGAATATTCTGTCGAGTAAATTGTGGATTCCATTCAGTAGATTAACGTACTGTGCGTATTTAATTCATCCCATGTGGCTGATTGTCTTTAACGTTACTCAACTGAAACCGATTCATTTTACTAATTTTAACATGGTAAGCATATTACAATGTGTAATCATGTATCCAGTGATTTGTTCCCGCATGTGCCAAAGAACTGATTGCCTCGGATTTTCAAACTGTGATCACCCATCTTTGCTCCGATTGTTCTTGATGGAATCCTGATATTGCTGAAACAGTAAATTAAAATTCTCTTGACGGTACAATATGTGAACTCGTTGAAGTTGGAGAAAGAATGGGTCCTTATTACAGGAGTTGGAATAAGAAAATTTTTAACTACAGTAGAACTCGCTTAATTCGGATTTTTCAATCCGAATTTTCGCTTAATCCAGAAGAAATATTTGGTCCATTTAACCTGGACGCATGTAAACTATTTCATAATTCAGATTTATCTGAATTAAGTGAGTTTCACTGACATATTGTTTATGCAAAGAGGAAGCGTCTGCTTTACTCGGTCCCTTGAGAATCCGAGGCAAGTCGAGTCTACTGAATGCAGTCTCGAGGGGTTTAACATGTACGTATAATAATGTGTGAATTTATTTTTCAGGCTGTATTGTTTTTGGCTCATTCTGTCGTGTCGTACGGTTTGGCTCTGATTCTTGCTCTGTTAGTCGAATCACCGTTTCTATCCCTCGAGAAACTCTTCCTTAAACGCACCTGAAACTGTGTAGCCTCATCCTCAACAACGAAACCCTCAGACCGGAACGATGATGGTGATTATGATGAGATAATTGCATGTTGTCATTGATACAGATTTTAATATTTGGGGAAAAAATATACTGTGCAACTAACTAGCAAGATCTGGAAGAAACCCAGAAAGATGGCTGCCTACCCACAATTTTCTCAGATATGATTAAATTTCCAGGGATTGTAGTGATATGACAACTTCTATTTCAAATATTATTGCGTTCTGTTGTAACAACAATTTAAAATGGTTGTGTATTTTGAAATTACTTGGATTGGATTATGATGGTAATTTATCGGAGGCAGCCACAAGTTCAGGACCCAGTTCCACAGTTGCAAGTTAGAGTTAACTCTGAGTTAAAGTTAGTTCATTTTCGATGAGTTAACCCAGAGTCAAATCTCAACTCACAACTGTGGAACTGGACCCTGGCTTTTTAATCGGACTATGAAAACTCAGAGAAGCATAATTTAGATTAATTAATAAAACATATTTTAATACATTGTTGAAACTGAAAATCGGCAATACATTGCATAGAAGAGATATAGATTCTTTAATTGGTTGTTGATGAAGGATGTTTGATATATAGCGCATTACATTACAGAATCTACATCAGGCTAAACAAAAATGATACCTTGTTTCTCCGCAGCGGCCGGGTCATTTTTGTAAAATATGATAAAATTTATAAACAGTTCGTTTCTATAGCGGCCGGGTCTGTTATGGTTAAATTGATCACGATTTTAAAAAAAAGTAACGTATAGGGTAGATAGGCGGCCGGCCGGGTCAACATTTAAGCTCAGCAGAGCGGAGAAACAAGGTAGCAATTTTTTTTAAGCCTTACCGGTATATATCATTGCAATACTCAATACAAATTACAATGCTCTGTTATGATTTGGTTTTATTTAATGCTAGACTCTCTTCAGAGGAGTCGTCAAATTACTTTAAGTTGTCGATATCTTTTCGGTCCTAATTTGTGTATTGACTAGAGTCTATGTCCTCATTGGTATAATTCATCAACATAGTTAATGATTGTCCCAGAGTTAAGACGACTAATCCCAAGCTATATATTCTATGTACATCATTTCTACATTTGTGTGCAACGTATCATGCATTTTTCTAGCTAAATTATTTACATTTCTAAATTTGATATAATCATTGTATTGAAATCAACAGGTATTAAATACGGTATACTACAGTATTGACTCTCCTCGTAAAACTATGTCTTTATTTTTGTATGGCTCTTATATAAAGCGAAGAAAAATATAAATTCTGATGATCATATTACAAAGAGAATCTGCTTTTGATTAATTTTGTGTTGATAGTCAACCTTGGTTAATGCACTCAGGACCAAGCAGTACAGATTAAGTGATTTATGGAGAACAGATAATCTGTAATTCTATGAATGCGGTTTATTCGATGTTTTGACTATATTCTAATAATCATCTTCGTGAATATTGTCGAAACATCAGATAAACTGCACGCTCTAGGAAACATTTTTGGACTTTGTCTTTCGTTATCATTGTGGGATTCTCTATACAAATATATTGTCTCTGGATTGTATATATATCTCATAATTTCTGTAGTATCTCATTATTCCTGAAGATGACTATTAGGATATAGTCGAAACGTTGAAATAAACTACTATCTCGAAGTTTCATTTTCGGACTTTTTATTATCATTGTGGGATTCTCTCCTCACAAATATATTCCCTACAGCTGATACTGATTTAATACTGTACAATAAGTTTTACTTAGAAATTGGAAGAATGGAAGTTTACATGACAGAAAGGTTACAGCATGCGTTCCTATTATTGTTATTTACGGATATTTTTCCTGCGTTTTTCATTAATCTTAACATTGCGGTTTTTCCGAGTTCTAGTATCTGATACATTTTTCGCAGCAGTTTTCTGTTTTTCTTTGCGTCCATTCTTTTCATGTTTATCTTCGTTCTTTTGTTCAGGTTTATGTTTCGTTTTTTCGTGTTTCTCGTGGACTATTCTCAGTTTACGATCGACGCCGTGTTCTTTCCATACGTGCTTCTTTTTAAGAATTCCATTGGGAAACAATTTGTTACAAATGGTACAAAGAACTTGTCCTTTCCCATGGGCTTTGATAACGTGATGCGTACAGTCTGACGACGACTTGAATTTCATATCACAATACCCACATTTCACTAACTTGATGTTCCGATGATCAGTTTCTTTGTAAGCACGTTTGTCTTTATGATTACTTTCTTTCGGACTTCGTTTCAAAGTCTCCAGCAGCTTGGCACGGGTCAACACTTGCGAACGGCATTTCTCCGATACGTGATCGGTCGCTGTTTCTTTATCTAAATCGCTACATTCAGAAGAAGATTTCGGACTGGTGTCGTACGACTTAGACGCCGGTTCATCGACGGCGGATCCTTCACAGTCGATACTATTGTCATCGTCATCACATCCATGAATTGTCGCCTCAGGTTTGAAATCCGTTGTATCGGAAACATCGGATTTCTCGTCTTCTTGACTAAACGCGCATTTCTTTTCATGTCTTTTCCAACGTTTTTTATCGACGAACATCTTTTCGCAAATGTTACATTTGATGCTATCTTCCGTTTCATAACGAGCGGAGGAATCGACCTCGTCGGCCGAATCCGCAGATTTCCGATCGTTATTTTTCGCGTCTGACACGGAGCTGTCCTCCTGCTCGACGTCGATATCGTGAATACTCGAATGATAATCTAACGAACTTTGACTCAAAAATCGTTTTGAACAACGCGAACATTTATGCTTCTTTTTTGATGTGACGTAGTTTTTTACTCGTTCTGCCGATCGAATTAGATCAACAAAACAATCATCGCATTGAGAACTATTTTTATCATCTGAATAAACATTTTTCTTTTCAACAGTTGTAACATTTTCCTCGTGAAGCATTTCATTTTCCCCTTCTTGTGTATTTGTCGCTTTCCCCGCAATATTTCTAGAACGCGCTTGAGACCTCATGAATCTACCATGCGGCGATTCAAAAACCGCATCAACTTTTGTTTCTGATTTCAGATCTATCTCTTTCTCCGCGATCCTATGCAAACGCACCTGCAAACTCATAATTTTCGGTTCAACTTTAGTTTCTATTTTGGAATCTTTTGCTTTTTCCGCGGCAATCTTTCGCGAACGAGCTTTAGAACTCATAAATTTACGACGTGGCGATTTAACGAACGGTTTCACTTTAGTTTCCACTGTCGGTTTCGAATCGACTCCTCTTTGGATCTTTAGTAAGCGTTCGGCCAAATCCGAGTATTTGCGAACCCGCAAACTCTTGCATTCACGATGTGGCGATTTAACAACCGCATCAAGTTTTGTTTCTGTATTTAGATCTTTCTCTTTCTCTGGTACCCTATGCAATCTCACCTGCAAACTCATAATTTTCGATTCATCTTTCGTATCCATTTCGGAATCTTTTGTTTGTTCTACAGCAATCTTTCGCGAACGAGCTTTAGAACTCATAAATTTACGACGTTGCGATTTAACAAATGGTTCCACTTTAGTTTTTGGTTTCGGTTCCCCTTCATCATCGACAATCCTTTGTAAGCTTTCCTGCAAATTCATGTATTCACGAAGTGGTGATTTAATAATCGGTTCCAGTTTAGTTTCCGTAGTGATTTCACCGTTTATTTCATATTGCGGAAGCACGGAGTTCGTACAGTCGTTAGATCTCTCACTCAAAACGTCACTAGTCGTCATTTTCGAATTCTTCAAACCGACACAAGATGAAGACCTTTTCAACGACTTCACGTTCACGCCCGGATTACTATCTCCTACGTCGTATATCTTTCGTTTACTACCGATTTCTGGAGAACTTACGGAGACATTGGATTTGTTTGAATCACGCGCGCGGCAGTCAGTGCTCTCGAGAGCAGCATCGTCTTCAGTAATTCCGACATCATCAATATTTCGATCGTCTTCAGAAGTTCCATCTACCGATGTTCTAGTTTCGTTTCTGTGTCCACTGCTGTCACTCGGTCGGTTTTTACAAATTTCGGGTTGATCTATCGACGCCCAGGATTCGTATAAACTTTCGCAACTCTTGCGAATATGCGTATTCCGGCTTTCCGGCGTCGATTTCTTTTCTTGAACATCGATGTTAATTTCTGATTTTTGGTCGCACTCGGCTGATGATAAAACAAAATACCAGAGTTAGGTTTAAAAATGGGAAATTCGGATATTTTTCCGATTCGGCTATATTCTTGTTAACGTTATTTTACCAATATAATTAAAGAAATAAAATTTCACAAGGGTTAGAAAAATGGACTAAATTTTTTAAATCCAAAACCACAGGGGCTCGTATCAGAGTTGTAGGTAATGTAAAAATGATAATCTGTTAATCCAATGTATGAAGTATTTTATATATACTATATACATTGGATTAACAGATTATCATTTTTACATTACCTACAACTCGGATACAAGCCCCTGTGTCCAAAACCAGCTTTTGAGCGTCTCCACGAAAACTAGCTCAGAAATAGAATTACCACCAAGACGCCGTTGGGCGATTTGATTGAATAAATCATCTTCCAATCGCTCGAAATAATCTCTTAACCGATCTTCCAACGTGGCGGCCATCTTCTTCATTCAATCAACGTTCAGCTGCTCCAGCATTCGCTAATGACAATTGTCCCATCTTTAAAATCAAAACAGCATTTTTTTTATATTCGCAGGCGGATCAGCGAGAGAGACTCATACTTTGAGTGCTGCTCCTATCAGCTGGGCTTATAATAGTATGTGGTTTATGAAAATATCCGATTGCTAAACTAAACCACAGACTGTGGTGGTTACTGATAGTAATACTGATCAGTCTGAGTATAGTGTGAACATACCAGATGTTGTTACAGTCCCCTATAATAATGGGGACCTTGGCTAGATACACTTGATTAGTTTGTGTAGTAATGTCCATCAGAGCAGGGACAACAACAGATCAAAGGGCCTAAGTTTGGTTAATTTCATAATCGATGATTAGAATTAGATTGAATAGTAGTAGATCATTAACCGATTAAGGCTAAGCCATTATTGGGAATATGGTCACGGACAAGAACCGTAATGAGTTAATAGGCCTAATTTACGCACGTGTTTGTTTGAATATTTACGAGTTGCTTACATAGTCAAATACATACCGTAATTTATGCGGCAGTAGAGTAACCTTCTCTTGAAAACAATAAAACCATAAAATAAAAAATATTGATTATAGATGGCTTGACGGCCTTGAAAATCATCCCGGATTCTGTGATTCTATAACCGAACATAATAGGGTAGCTCCGAGCTACGAGCAATCATCTCGAGCTACTAACATGCCACAACTGGAATCTAACGGTCTACCTGGTTCCTACTAACATCGACTTCAAAAGCAGATCCCACATAAATAAAGTTTTACCGTTGGTATTCATTTAAAACAAACTAGTGCTTGAGTACTGCATGCTATTTGACCGGAACCCGACCCCCTTTCGAAGGGTTTGCCCTCCGGGCCTTTAAGTTGGTCCATTGAAATAAAAAGAATATATTTACCACCGGAATATTGAATTTCCCTATTACGTACAATACGGACAACTGAAGTGCCTAATTCTAATAAACTATGATACGATAAATCCTTCCTAAATCAAGAGTTTAAAAGACATTTAACATTTTTCCGCCAACTCTTGCTTATTAATCAATTAGTAAATTAAAGCATGAAATAAATGATTCTCGTTTCACCAAAAATCTTAACTAGATCGGTCAGACTGACCGGTTCTTGAAAACAATTTTACACATATATGTGTGCTGTTATATTTGATACAAGGATTAATCCCCGGTTATTGGATTGGTAAACCTGTATGGATGCTGACTGGAGGATGATTAGGTTCGTACCCCCGCGGCTCTCGACTTAGAGGCGATTGTTAGGAAATCGGGCACTATCGTTTGATTCCTATATTTCATTACCTGGCTACGAATAACGCACCCAAGAATAAAGAAACGGAGTCAGTTCAGGGAAATCCTTTTTGGTGGCAGCAGTCTATGATTTTGATATTGTCGAACATGGCCACACGTAGCTAAATTGAAATGAAGTCAGTCCAGGAAATTCCAATAAATGGCGGGCGATCTATGATTCTGAGCATCAACAGGAACGGACCAGTTACGGAACCGATCTAAATGTGACTGATTCTGATGAAATATCCAGTGTTCACTCTTTTCCTTCCTGTCGCGTTATAGTCATTTACTGTATTTGAAACTATTTTATCTGCGATATTTCTAGCTAAATTATATTTGCAATGTAAAGTTCTACGGAAAACTTTTACATCGGCAATTTGATTTATAAACCGTCTATTCACATGTCCGTCCTTTTGTGCTGTTATTTCATTTAATTCAATTTAATCGGAAATTTCAGTTCAGTTCAGGCTCTTGTTGAATGCGACAGCAAATCCCATTTAGAGAAAATGAACAAGATAAATTGGTAAATCAATGATTTATTATAACACAATACTAAGATATCGTATAACATTTAATCTCTATCCAGGTGTTATTTCTCAATTGGTTCAGACAACATTGTCAACTTCGGGCCTATTTTCAGAAGCTCCATCGATTCTTATCATCTTTAATCCAAACGCAGCCACGCGCGCGCTATGAATTATTCTCGATGCCCGATTGATGAACTACAAGTTTACAATCACTACGTCGTAGTTTATGGTATCGGTACAATCTGTATTTTGGGTATATGTTTGAACATTTTTGGAATTTTCGTTCTTCAAAAAATGACGGAAAGCGGGCAGGCTATTTATCTGCTCATACTGCTGTCGATAGCCGATACGGTCTATCTTTTAAACACATTTCTCGATAGACCATTGCGTCGACTTATTTTCCAAATGATCAATGGAGATGAAGTGTTTCGTCGACCGGATTACGGCATGTTTCCAATCTGGAACTGGCTCCGAGTTGCGGGCTACAAGTCAACGGTGAACATTCGTAATTGGATGGTAGTTCTATCGGCGGTTGTTCGGTGCTTGCACGTTTTATTGCCGTTCTGGTCCAGACGAAACGTCGGTAGAAAGTTTGTTAATTTAAGTATAGCGATAATTGTGATCGTATCGGCGGGGATTTATATCGATCGTTATTTCGGTGGTCGTATTATCCCGATTAAATGTCCGGGAGATTCTTCGTCGTCGAGCGCGACTTATCTTAAATTCGAGAAAGATAAATCAATGGACCTGAGCTCGACGGTGATTTATTTGATAGTTACAGTTAACGCGCCGATGATAATTCTCATGTTGGCAAACACGATTTTGCTGTGGTCGATCAGTCGTTCTATAAAAAATAGAAAATCCATGGCGTCATCGACGCCGAAAACGGAAACGAATGCCAACACAAAAGCTACACAACTAGTGATCATAGCTACAGTTATTTATCTCGTCTGCGAATCACCGACAATTATTTCCAGAATTTTCAACTATTTTGTTAAATATAAAATCACACCGACGATGTGGAAAATGTTCGTCGTTTTAAACAATTTGACTCCAATCGATTCAGCGATTAATTTTATCATTTATACGATCGCGAGTAGAAGTTTCAGAAAAACTGCGCGCACGACGCTGTTTGGTGGCAAATAATTAGTAATGTTGTGAAATGAGTGGCGGTGGTCGGGTACCTGGTACCGTATCACTGAAATAACGATCTGACCTACACTGTTTTCACTATTTTTCTTATAAATTGTACACGAAAATGGTTTGACACATCTAAGAATGAAGACTGAACTTCTTGAAATCAAAATGATGCAGAATAATTCGCACGGAAACAACCAAAACTAATTCACATTTTGAAGAATCATTTCAGAACAAATTACAACGAATTGAGACGATTTCTCAGGTCATGAAATATGTTACCCTCGATATCTGAGGTGAAATATATTTGCGCCATTCAAACAAATGTTATAAACGCTTACCGAATATTGCAATACTGATTTCTGGGGTATGAAGAGAAGGTCTTTATGTTTAGAACAAGATACGGTTTTGTATGCTCAGGTTGTATGTTGGAGGCCGCCATTTTCCTATGCAGGTTCAGGTCACACCAGTGGACACAATGACCACAAACATCATAATGTTCGGCCAGATTCGCGCATCGCGCTAGTCAGTGTCAATAATTAACAGGATTGATTGGTCTATCCTTTCGTTATATTTGAAATGGTTGCGTCTGTTGATAAATTCAAGGCAGCTAAATTTCCATACGTTTATTATCTGAATGGTATTTTGAACGATCTCGGGAAAATCGGGCCAGTACTCGATCAAAATGTCTTGGATTGGATTTTTCCGGTGCAGATGAGGCTGGATCTGTCTTTAATTGTTAACACGAATCAGAATCGAAATTTACAATTCTGATTTACGATTTCGGTTTCAAAGAATAGAAGTACATGTAACATCAAAAGATCATCCGGCTCGCGATATGTGGACTTCGTGAATCAAACCTGTTTCGTTATAAATCTCGGTTGTGTTTGAGCTGTCACCGCATTCAGTGCATTTCCATGAATATAACCCCGTAAAATAAAATAAACTGGAACTTAGTGACAAAAATTGTACAAAGGTTGCGTTCCGTTTTTTCTTGACCTGTCAAGCTATCAATATAGGTAACGGTAGATGGCCTAGACCAATGTTTATACAGAAAGGTTATCCAGAGGATATTCACAGTTTATGAACATGGCACTATAGATCAAGATGTGTACGAGTATGTGTACGACACAGTTTGTAAGATGCACGAAGACAAAGAATCTAATCGTTTGGAATCTGTGGTAGTTATTTTTGCTGGTTTTGCATCCGCTTTCATCATCGGCGGTAGTTATGTCGATGGTATTCTGGTAGCGGAATGGATGGGATATTTTCACCGGGGAAGCAATGAAACAGCCTGGCTGGGTACAGTTATAGTAGGAATTAGTCTCTGCGGAGGTACGAACCTATTTCATCTATAAGTGCTAGCATTTTTACCGTGAATATCTACAATCTATTCATCGATATTAAATGGATCGACCTTATTTAGAGGTTATCAGGTCATCAAGCCAAAAGTAGATTATCTAGACTATTGTAGAGTTAATGAAAATTTTAAATTTCAGCTCCCATTTGCAACTTGTCGGTCAAAAGATTTGGTTTCCGCAAAGTTTTCTTCTTTGCCTCCACGGTCAACGCAACTGCAATTGCCATGACGGCATTTGCACGCGATTTCTACGTAGCTATAGCTCTTCGGGTACTCGCCGGTAAACACTCTGATAAATGATTATTTCTACACAATCCACCAACCTACTAGGTTCAATCGAAAATCGTATTAAATTTGGAATTTTTCGATCATTATGAAAAAGGATTCTATTTCAGGATGTGGTTTTGCAGTTTTGATGAATTCTTTGCCTCCATATTTGTTATGCCGATTTCCGAATCACTCGGCGGTGGTTCAAGCTTTTCGCGGTGTTGGTGGATCGGGAGGAACCTTCGTTTTCCCGTTCATTATCAACTACTGTTTGAATGAGTACGGATGGCGAGGATGCTGTTTGATTATCGGTGGTATCGCATTTCAACAATGCGCTCTCGGACTGGCGTTTCGTTGCTGGTCCAATGATGAACTACCGCCTCCAGAATCGCGCACAAAACCAAATGAAAACGAAACACGCCGTCTTCATCAACTAGAACTTTTTAAACGGAAAACATTTGTAGCATTTGTTTTACATTCTTTTATGTTAAACTTGTCAGTGTCTGCGATCTACGTGCACATCGTATCAGGATCTAAAATTCTACTCGAAATATCAACAGAACAAGCGAGATTTACGTTTTCCGCGATGGCTATAGCGCTGCTTGTCGGGCGATTTGTCTTCTCGATGATGACCAAACATCCGAAGATTGACGCATTCACCCTCTATATAATTCTCAACGCGTTACTCGCAACTCAAGTCGGCGTTATGCCATTTCTGAAGGGCTATACAGCGGCTCTAGCGGCCAGTGCTTCTATCGGTGTCTTCTTGTCCGCATACGGTTGTCTATATGAACTGGTTCTTTTAAAGCTATTTGGAAGTGAATACTTGTTCATGTCGTTTTCTTATAGTATGTTTTTTGGCGGGATCGGATATCTACTTGGTGCACCTGGTGCAGGTAAGGCTATACTCGTTACCCTTCGCAAATTTATTTACGTATCATGAATTGTAATTCATAAATTGTTTTCAATATGCTTTCATTTCTAGATATTTCGTATTTCAACAGGTTGGTTATACGACAAAACGGGAATGTACGCCTATTCGTTTTACTACTGCGCTGGAATGCAGATTTTAAGTGTTGCGATACTGATTCCTGGATGGATGAAATATCATTGTTTTACTCGGCGGCGGAATGAACCTGACGATAATCAGCAGACAGTGGATTCTACGAATTTATTATAACGATTATTAGTTAATAACTTATGACTTTGATCACGATTTTCTTTTTGTAAAAAGTAATTATTAAATTAATAGCTGGTCTGTTAAGTTATGTATCCCCCTCCCAGAGCACCAGAATCGTGCAGAGTCCGCCGGGTATGTACTGTGTCACATCTCATTGCCGGTATCATCATCCTTTCTGAACCTTCTCCATTGAAAATCATTCCTACTGTACAGGAAGTTATCGAAGCCGGAAAAAATGTATGGACAACGATAACTCATATTCTCTATACACATCCTTGCCAGCAAAGTTGCGCGGCTTTGCGATTTGTCGTTTGGCGCCGAAGTCGTAAACTAGAGGCAACCCGCAGTCGACTGACCCAGTCCTGACAAACGAGGCTATAAGTTACCTCACATCGGATATGGTAAAACCACCGCGATGTAATTCGAATATTCTCGGAGCCACCCTTGTCGATTGTAGTAGCGGCGCCACCTCGCGGAGAATCCTTGTAACTGTGCAAATATTGACAGCTGACAATCATGTGATTGGATTGTGACCAAATAAAAATAGACATTTTATTGCCAAATATTTCGGTTTTCTATAAATCAACAATATACATCGATATCATAAAGAGACGAACCAGCAGGATGAATGCATCGTGGGGGGTAATATTACTCCTGACAGTTGTAGCTACGGCTTCGGTAAGCATTATTCTATGCAAAATTCAACAACGTCAACTAAAAAATAAACATCTTTTTTCTTTCGTTTTCACATTTGTTTTGATATTTCAGGTAAACTCACTCGGCAGCAGTGACGTCACTGGTGATGATGATTTTTTTGACACGAATGACATAAAGAAAGTTCATGTTGTTTTTATGAATCATCTCGGTAAATATTACTTAGAAAACCAGTGACAGTCCAACGTCCAGACTATTTACCACCAGAAACCACCCTTCATGCTATTACCAGTAAAAAACCACCCTACTATAGTCTGTGCCAAACCATCTTTCCTTAGTGTGAATACCAGACGTTGATACAGTTCCCTACGACAGACTAATATTAGAATCTTTCCTCAGCCTGTGGAACTACAACAGGTCCTTCAGACAACCTGGAGCCACCCTTCACACCACCTGCTGTCATCTCAGATAATCTTCAATTTAGAAAAAGATCCGAGGTCTGAAGATCATTTTGACAAGAATTGCTGCTTTCATTTGCCATTTCTGCTGTTATATGTTAAATTGTGTTTATTTCTATTTCAGATGTTGGTTATTCAGTTCCCGGTGGAATCGGTTTCGCAGCTCAAGTCGTTAATGAATATTTCACTAATTATTTCAAGTTAGCGATGAAATTATCCGAACAGCTTAGAACTGAAGGTTTCGTCGAGCATTTCATCTATACGACTCACCCGTGGTTGGTTAGCTTCTATTTGAATTGCCCACCGGGTTTGATCTGGGCCGGTGTTTTAATAAAGGTAATGTCAGCTCATGGCTTCTATTTAATGATTATATAACTGAAATAAACAAATTCAACTGGCGCGGCTCCAGTTGGTTCTGAGCGCCTCGGCCTCGGACTGTCTGCATCTTGTACCCCCTTACTGGGTGGCCATTTACCTTGAGATCAGGGAATTATCTTTTCTTTAAGTAATTCAGGAAATAGTCAAGGAATTTTGTTTAGAAAAAATACCAGGAAATGTCAGTGAAACTTGTTGAGAAAGTTACCGTCTATGACCTAGAGATCAAGTCAATGAAAACATGCATGACAGGGAATAGTCGGGGGAAAAGCATACATTAAAGTGGCCTGCACCCTGTCCTCAATAGCTGTCTACAGCTTCGATTGGATATACCTCGTCTAAAACTCTTCATATAGATAGATAGATATTTATTTTTCGTAAACCGTACATACAATATAATTGATAATCGATACTATTATTATTTTTTTTTCTCATAAATGCATGATGTAGGTTCCGAGGGATACAGTGCGAGCCGAAAGGCTGTACTTAGAAAATTAAGGCACTGAAACCCTGTGCATAGTGCATTATTGGTGCAATTGTGAACAAAAGAGATATAGTAATAATAATAATGATAATAATATTAGTAATGATAATAGTTATGATAACATTAATAATAAGAATAACTACATGAATAATAATAATCATAAAAATCATAGTACAAATTATAGTGACAGTATTCAGGACAGTGATAACAGTAATAATGTATTTCGTATTGTGTTTACAGTGTCCGAACGCGACTGAGATCTCGACGTTCAAGGCAGCTGTTAAACGAGGTGATATCACGTGGCATGCCGGTCCGATGAATATGCAGTTTGAAAATGCTAACGAGTTATTCGTGCAGTTCGGGTTGAATATGAGTAAACAGCTCGACGAGGAATTCGGAATAAAACGTCAAATACGAGTTGTCAGTCAACGCGACGTTCCAGGTTCGTTACTCAATATACAACTATATACAACTACTTATTACAACGTTAGACATTATGATCACAACTTTTCGCTTTTCGATTTTTGCTTTGGTTTTATATTCTTTCACTGATTAGGCTAAAATAGAATGATACCTTGTTTCTCCTAATCGGCCGGGTCATTTTGTAAGCTACAATGAAATAGGAAATCAGTTCATTTCTTAAGCAGCCGGGTCTTTTATGTTTAGCGTAATAGTGATTTTAAAATGTTCAGGGGTTAGATAGGCGGCCAGGTCAACATTTAAAGAAACAAGGTATCAATTCATGCCTTAGTTTGCTCAACAGTAGTGTTTACTGTAGAGCAGGGGCCAGTTGCACAGTCGTGACTTAAGTCCAAACGTGATCTTAAATCTTAAGACTGGTCTTAAGTCGTTAGATTGGCTATAGAACTAAGTTGGTTTCAGATTGGTCTTAAGTCATGACTATGCAACCGGCCCCAGAGTCCTTGTGTTTAGTGTAGAGTAGCTTTAGAACTTCAGATATTGTGCTTTAGCTTAATGTGGTATAATTGTATTAGGTTTGACTGGAACTACCGTGCCGATATTCGCGAGGAATGGAATCGAAGCTCTGTCAGTCGGAATGAATCCGACCTGTCCACCTGTACAATTTGCCGGCACATCCCCGTTTCTGTGGAAATACGACGGACATGAGGTCATGGCTGTCATACACAAAGGTGATGTTATTAATAATCTTTCTATTCAGGTTTGACGGTCGGTATGGTACCGAATCTGGTTGAAAATGGCGTGCAGGCGATCTCGGTGGGTATGAATCCGGGCTGCCCGCCGACCGTATTCGCTGGAACATCTCCGTTTATTTGGAAATACGGAGACCAAGAAATAATCGCGGCTATTCACAAAGGTGACAGTATCATACTGCATACTCATACCTCACTACTCGAATCCTTCAATAAGGACCTGAATTATCAACATTTGAAGATTTTTACCAAAATCTTTATATTTTGGATAAGT
Source organism: Tubulanus polymorphus (assembly GCF_964204645.1). NCBI lineage: Eukaryota > Metazoa > Nemertea > Palaeonemertea > Tubulaniformes > Tubulanidae > Tubulanus > Tubulanus polymorphus. The sequence goes on from NC_134031.1 coordinate 1,766,751, forward strand.
CCTATGTAGTACAAAGTGATTCCTTATTAGCAGGGGATCCACAGATTCAAGACAATAAAACTGTTGACATCTTTCTCAAGTTTTGACATTTTCTCCTCGAAAAATCCAATAGAACCCTGAATAGAATGAGGAATTATTGTTGGAGCAATCAAGGATTCAGACAGGAGCATGTGTTGCAGTTTTAGTAGAACTGACTGTTATGTATTTCAGGTGGATATCCTCAACCCGCTGGTAAATACCCATCACAACCTGGTGGAATCAGTGTGAAAGATTGTCATTATCTGAAAGGATTTTCTGAAGCTTTGTGTTTCGCATTCAGAGTTGATAACACCGGACCTCCCGTAAACGTTGCTGTAAGTGAACGTGTGATCAGTTCTAAATCCTGAACATTTTATTATCTTATTTCAGCCACTTTGGATCCGTTTTGAAAATTTGTTTTATGATAATGATGAATAATGATAATATCGTAATTATTTATTGATTATACATTATATATTGATTATACATTATACACGTATATTGATAATATATTATATCTGAAGAACGCTTTACATACAGAACAATCTCACAACAATTTAATCCAGATAAGATTGACACACTCAGTAGATATGAAATTGTGTTTAGTAAATCCCATGCTAATAAGAAATCTGCACTTTTGTATGCTTTATATGTTATGACATGAATATTCGAAATACATTACGTGTATTGGTGTTCCCCATGATGAAATCGTGGCTGCTGAAGTAGAGAGGCTGTCGATCCCCCCAAAAAATATAGAAAATTTAAGCTTGATTTACTGTAGGGGCCTGATCTTCTATTTTTGACAGTAGCTCAATATATTTCAAATCAAAGCAATCATCAGCTTTGATAGAATACTAAAATCCACTCTGCTAAAGGCAGCGGATATTGTATAAGGGGTGGCTGATTCTCAAAGGGGTGGATGTAAAAATGAAAAGGTGGCCGCCCCTTTAAAACCTGTTGTGGAGAACACAGTGTATAAGAATATATGAGGTGAACAATAGATGGCAGTACTGTTAATTCTATGTAATGAATATGAGAAATATAATATTGTAGGATGTTTTACATTACTACGAGATTCTCCGAGCTGAATTCCGTCAAGCGAAACTCGTCGCGTCGACGTTCGATAATTTCTTCGAGGCGTTGCTTCCGTTTAAATCGAAACTGCCGGTAGCGACGCAGGAGATCGGCGACACGTGGATTCAGGGCATCGCGAGCGATCCGAAAAAACTCGCCGAATACCGAGCTGTGATGAGAGTGTTGGATAATTGTATTAACACAGGTAGATATATATATATCACCATTCCAGTTCCCCTCAACTGAACCTGGGGCTAAGATAGCCGGTTCAAATTCGAGGTTACTTTCTTCCCAATTAAGGATGGAGAAAGTAGAGAGGAATCTTCAAGCACAACACTGCCGCCGCCTGGATTCGAATCCATGAACACTGGATTGATGAGAAACCAGTACATGAAAGCCTAATGGCTTGAACCACTCAGCCACTGTACCTTACTGAGAGTAGATCCTCAACTTTGATAACCAATTCCTGGCCAGTTTTACCCACACCTTGTTTTTTAAGTCAAAACTCTTGAATTTATTCTAGAAATCGCTGTTCATCATCAATGATTCAATAGTAAAGATACCTATTAGATTCATTAATAATTCTGTTTCACTCCCCTTGTTCTGTTAGCGCTCTTCGCATACAAAACATGCTCACATCAAGGTCAAACAAACAACAGCTCACGTGTGTTCAGATGAAAGTCAGTTTGATGTAATATTTATTGCAGGAATGTGTTTGAGTAGCGATCCGATAATTCGAAACGCAGTACGGTTTCTGATTAAACCCGGTGAGCACACGTACGGTTTATCGAGCGTCGCTGACTACAAGAATTACCAGAATGCAGCGTTTGAGAAAGTTCGCACGGGTACGTTCTGAGTCTCTGTTTATCACTGCAGTTCTCTCTAGCAGATGGTTTTAGTGCCAAAAAAAAACTCCCAATAGACTCCTCATCTTGATCCGAAGCCGGACTATAAAATTTTATCCCTTCGATGGACGTATTGAGATCTATCTTCTGGAACCAAGTTTGTTACTTTTAGAAGATATTTCTCTGGTGAGAGACAATGGTACATTGACAAATGAAACAAGTCAATGAGTTCACTCTCTCCAGATATAGAACTTTTTACAATAGATTTTAATTGTTTAGTGCAATGAATACGCCTAGTAGTTGATAAATGATAATTATGAGCCCGAGACTAATATAGTGCTAAATCCAGCCAGGCAACTCTATGACACAAGTTGTTTCCTATTGATAAATGATATAACAGAAAGGGTGATGATAATAAAAAGGCATTTTTTCATTCTAGTCTCTTTGATGTTTTGGAATTTATATATTTTCATTGTTTTGATTAGGTGTGAACTATCAGCACTGTCAGACCGCGTGGTACGAACAGAGAGAAATGCTGTATACAGGAATTAAACTACTTCAAGGTCATCCAGTTTACCCCTCAGTAGTAGATGAACTCAGACGCTTGGACGCTAGCCTGCCGGATCTTACCGGTAATTTAAATATTGAAATATTTCAGATATTGTTCTAAATTTGATGTGATAGTTGTAGTATAAATAGAATAATGGACTGCACTGCACTCGGTAGCGTTTGAACTGATGTAAATATTGAGTTGAAAATCAAGAAGTTTGAAGGTTTTTCCAAATAAATCTTAGTAAAACTTGAGCAATAAGTTAACCGAGTTGACCAGTACTGGTTAAGGAGTCTATTTTTGTTACGCATAATGTTAAATTGTTTGATTATTTACAGATTATCGAAGGGTCTCGGATATTTCTACATTCAAATGTCCGAGTGGATTAATCCTGGGATTCAACGCACGTGATGGTTCTATTAATAGAATGCTCGACCCGATCAACAAAGTAAGCAATTTCGTAACAAATGGCAGAATTTTCTGAATTCAAATTAATCTTTGCCTTAATCAGTGCCGGTTCACTTGGGTTTGGCTCTAAATCAGTGCATTAACGTTTTTGTTTTTTGATTAGGTAAATTGGGCGTCAGATGAACACAAATTGATGAAGTTTGTTTATAAAACGTACAACGAGACCGATTTTGTTTATATGAGGGCGCATTACGATCTGGGCACGTGGGATCCTGGGTACGGTAAACCGAATTCAACATTGAACGCTCATCCTGAAAGTCGTCTGTGGTACAGTCATGTTACAGATGCCTACATCAATATCTGTAAGTGCCGCAGATTCACCGATGCTTTCGATATACCGGTACGTTGTATCCTCAAAATTGATAAAATTTCGTGTATTATTTCAGATGAACCGTGTAATGTGATAATCAGATCAGAGATGGATTTGGAATGGACGTACAGTTATTACGGAGCTCCTAAAGCTATTTGGACGCGTTATAATGCTTTGAAAACTGGAGGTGAGTATTGTCTGATTGATGGAACTCATTCATCGAGATCCAATTCCGCAGTTCTGAACCTAATTCCGCAGTCTTGGACCTAGTTTCACAGTTTTGAGCCCAGTTCCATAGTTCTGAGCCTAGTTGCACAGACTTGGATTTAGTTCCGCAGTTCTGAGCCCAGTTCACAGTTCTGAACCAAGTTCCACAGTACTGGATCTAGTTCCACTCATCTGGATTCAGTTCCACAGTTTCTGAAACCGGTCTCACAATACTATATTCAGTTTGATCCATTGCTCTTGAGAATTTAATTCAAGTATTTAAACTCGAATCAATGGAACTGAATCCTGAGAGATTAAAATCTGATAATTACAACCGAAATGTTATTAAAGTTGTTATTCATATCGTAGAGTTGGAAGTGGAATACATATTTGAGGATAAAACCCCGACTCGTTTAGCTGAGAGTTTATTCGTCGAAGTAAATCCGGCTCCGCAGACAAATCATCGCTGGTCAATTACCAAACTAGGATCGATCATTGACCCAATGAACGTCATGTTAAACGGAAGTCAATTACAACACGGTAAATAATTTAGATGAAAGAGAATTTTATTGATTTAGTTCATGGTTGACAATAATTGGGGGGTCAAATGAGAGAGGTGCAGTAGCTGACTGTAACTGGGGGTCTAGTTAGAGAGGTGCAGTGGCTGAGTGTAACTGGGGGTCTAGTGATGCATGGCTTCAAATCCTACTGTAGTTTCTCGATGGAAGGTCTTCTTCTGGTCCGTCTCAACTTAATCAGAAAAAGAAATCTCGCACCTGCTAATAATGCCCTGTGTGGTGGGTGCTCTGCGGGTTGATTTGAAAAAATCCTCAAACATGCTACAACGAAACCTTGTTACAAGAAACTTCTGCGGTCGACAAAATACATTCGTTGTAACTGATAGTTCGGAATTGTGCTATTAGGGACGAAATTTGAATTTTGTGATAATGGATGAATTGTGATTTCTGAGGTGGTTGTAACGAGGTTCCGCTGTAATGATAGCCTCCTCGGTCGAGGGATGTAAAAAATAAAAGTGTAAAATTGCTGTATTTTCAGCCACTGATCGCGGAGTCGCCTACACCGACACAAAGCAGACCGGAATTTATATAGAAACGTTAGATTTATCTATAGTTTCACCGATTACTACTCAACAGAACGCGACGTCGATTCCGGCACCACTCTGGCCGATTAAAGATCTCACCGGAATGGCGTTCAATTTCTACAATAACGTGTGGAATACAAACTATATATTCTGGTATCCGTATCGTTATCAGGACGCCAGTTTCAAGGCGAGATTTCTCGTGTCATTCCGTCAGCCGAAATCCTGGCCGAAACGACGACGACAATCCAAACCGCAATCACGTAAAAATCATTCCGATAATAACGATTCCGTCCTGCGTTGGGTTTCGTTGAAGAAAGCGAAGTCTGTCGTCGGCGCGTAAAACCGTGAGCGAGTTGGATCACGGCACATCCAAATTTCTCATCCAAGTTTTACGGTAAATTTTCTTTCTCGATCAAATTGAATTGTATAGAATGTTGTCACTTCGTCTTTTTAAGAGAAATTAATTGAATTTGCGGCAGGAAATATTCAAGAATATTTTGAATTGTTAATATTATTTTGGTTCTGAACCGATACAAGTGACATATAATGTAATGTTAAGGAGATGTTATACGTATAATGTACACAAGTAGTGATTATAAATTATTTATGTAATTGCTGTGTTTCATAGATAAAGTAGATCTCATTTCATCCAGATTAATTTGATCCCGATTTCATTATTATTTACACTCCATCTTTACATATGATGAATACGATGTTTTATCTGGATTTTTTTGGGTCCCAAATCATCTGAAATAAGTGAGTTCTACGGTTTGAATGTATTAATATTGATATTCACGACTCAGCACCGCAGTTTGATTCGCATCTTTTATATATTTTTTGTAATAATTCTTGAATAAGTTATAAATGTCAACTTATCAATAGTAAAAGTGAAATATTCTTGTTCTAACTTGTAAGTTTGCATAATAAATCGATGTATACTCAGTTTGATGTTCATTTGTTTCTTTTCAAGGATATTTTCGCGACATTGATCAGCTAGCTGCATGGATATTCCTTAAAACTCTGTGATATGTGTTTCATTCCCAAGAAGGAACTAAAGGATGGTCTCCGCTCTTATTGCCTGCGACATGTGACATGTCTCAATTCAAGTTATTCACAAATTTTATCTTGTAATGAATGGCATGTCTCCAATGGCAAGCAAACAAACTATGGTATCATGTGCAAGATTCCATTTTAGTGTTTCAAACAATTTTTGAATTGAGTTTCAGATTGGAGTAAAAGGATTCGACGTTGGTTAGAGGCCGGGTGTATAAACTTCATCAAAGTGGACTTGTATACCATTCAAATTTGAGAAATTAAGACACATTTATTTATTAGATGTTTTGAGTGAATTTGTGCGTCTTATGATAATTTTCACTTGAAGACAAAATTCATCCATGACATTGATTTACGGGCCCAAAACGTAGATCACATCCCGGGTCTGCTTCGCGTAGAAACCTTCGGAAATGAGAAGAAATCCAAAACAAACTGAAGAATGGTTGATGTAGTGTTTTAAATATAGAAAATTTTAATGTCCCACAAACCGTACACAATAACCAGTATTTTCACCCCTGATATTTAACAAAAAAAGAATCGAGATATTATTCTGAATACATTCTTCTTCTCGCGAGCCGCAACTGATAATGTGATCATTCACAATCTACTTTCCGTAACAGCTGACGGCGTGGAAGAAGCAGTCTCTGATGTAGTCGCGTTTGCGGTTCATCGTTTTGATGTAGTTCTCGCTTGCTCCGCGTTCCTTCATGCTCTCGATGGCGGCTTCGATCAATCTGACGAGAAGTTTGCCGGTAAATTGCCGTTCCGATTCACTCAATCCAGTCTGAAAATAGGAGAATCAACGACTCGTTTTACAGAAGCGAACATGATTACATACGTATCTTACTCTCAACGTCTTTGATAGCGCTATGGACCCTAAAACGACTGGTTTTTTAACCGACTCAAAATCGTAGATCTACAACCAAGATCTATCGTCCAAAAACGATTACGCAGTATTTTCGTCGAAACTCATTGAAAACTAATTTGGATCGGCGGCGGACTTTTCATCGGTAAACACACGACCTGGACCTACTGGACATTAAGAGTTCATTTTTAATGAGAACTCTGAGTCAAATTTTAACTCAGAGAACTGTGGAATCGGGCCCTGATGCATAAATGGACGAACGTCTATTACATTACTGACCAACAACTTGGCGTGTTCATAGATAACCAAGCGTTTCCCAGATCACCGATTCAAATCCAGGCCCGTGTTCCCGGTTTTTGGGACAATAGATGGTTGGCCCTTTGTCGCAAAATGCATCCAGTATATATGTACCTGTAAAAACCTCTAGATACCGAAATGAAAAAAAAAATTGATTTTTGTATAACCTCATCTTTTTTGTTCAATTGGTCTGCATACCATAATACACGAAATAAGAAACATCGTTTATTTCTATATTCAACAGAAGGACAGGGACCAGTTGCTCAAAGGTTGTGGTAATAAACCGGTGGATAAATACCACAGTAACCATGAATATTTAATTGTCATCATGTCAACTAAACACTGGTTAGCTCTAACCAACTTTTGAGTAACTGATCCCAGAAATGTAAGACGGAAGTCTCGAAATGAGCGAGGAACTAATGTAATGCGACAGTCAATTGAAAAGGAATCCACAAAAATTCTGATGTTGATTTTCGGGAATGCCCTTCATTGCTTTGTAATGGGGAAACTGATCGGTCAGAGGTGATACAAAGTCCATCATCTCAATTGAATATCTCGTTGCCTTGGGCCGAACACTCAATGCAAAATTATTGGCTAGAATAGATTTCGCACCAATTCTAACTGATTCTTTTCTTCATTGTTTTAGAAATATCCGTTGTTATAATAACAGAAACTCGTATGAATATTTGCGGCGTTGATTAACGTCTGGTATTTCGTTATCTCCGGTAAAAACTGATTCAATTCTAATATTCGGTGGATTATTAGCTGAACGTACCGTGGGGGTATTTAATTGATCGCTAGCTGACTTTAACCCTGGGTTATCAACGCTTTTGAAGTACTGTGTCTATGTAATTATCGTCTTATATTTCATATACTGAATTATGAATAATGAATTATATATTTCACGTATTTTGACAAACAGATACGAAGAGAAACGAGGCTATTGATAGAAAAATTCATTGCAAAAATATGTCATTTCGCTTTAAAGCATTACCTTTGGGGTTCTATAATTATATAACGTGCGAGATAATGATTTTCTAAAAGGCACCTCGAAAAAACAACCATGAAATCGTTGGACCACACGTGACAAATGCCACTAATGACCATCCACCCACGAAAAATCGGTGGATTAGGAAAAATGTACGTTATTGTTACGCGTGGTGACAGTGGTGACTATGCGTCTGTATATAGATCTAATTTCATACAACCAAACCTAATTACGCGCTAAGATTGCGATTTTATTTCACCACGGAATAGATGGCCGTCGAGGAATGATTATAGCGAATTCTTCTTTGAACGAAAAAGTCGAAGTAGCCCCCGGCAGGTGACTAATTAGATGGTGGTAATTGGAGTAAAATCGTTATTGTATACTGACAGAAATATCGCCACGGAAAAACTTGCTAAAGTTGTACAGCTTAATTTCATAAGTTGCTACAAGGTAGTGCTGCAGGAATCTCCTCGAGTCTCAACCAAATCGATGCGACGCAAAGGAATTTAATTTCCATAGATTTTTCAAAGGTTATACACGATAAAGAACAATATGACGCCGCCAGGAGGCATTTCGTTCAGTTCTTCCTGAAATATACCGATGTAGTTTTGCAGGTTGTCTGGCAAAGGATCGAATGTTTGCGTCAAAAAGTCTCGATTGCTATGATCGAAGAACCTGCCAACGGATCAAATGTCAAAACGCTTGCCTGGGAAAAGTCTATTTTCGGTGATCGTTTAACGCAGAAACATAGTTCATAGAAGTAATTAACCCACTGTAGCGCGCACGACAAGGAAACGGTTTTCCTTTCACCGGTGAAGGAAAGACCAGAAAACACCACACAGAAAAAAAACGCATTTCGCCATCGAAAAAAGTCTTGCTTGCTCGATTTGGTCGAACCGTTCTGACTGCGTGTGTGTTGGGCCGTTGCGACACTTTTCCCTTTGATATTGAAACCTTTGAAACCCCAAACAACGCACGTTAAAGACTGAGAGCGCCCTCCACAAAAGAAAATCCACCGTGACATAAACGTGAAATCGAAAACTTATTTCCACCTTCGAAACCCTACTCTAGGGATAATTGAAACTTACATCGCGCTTGAGCCTCGATGATCGTCTGTTGAATGATTAGATCGGGTTAAATGAATTGAGACTGTCAAACGACAAGCGGTCGAATTTATTAACGCAATAAAATGCACAGATATCGAATTGTCAATTTTCGAAGACAGATCGGGCCTCACTCGCAACACAAAACCATTAGAACCAGACAACTTGTGTAACTCGAAACTAAACATAACTCATCATTTTTATCTGGGCAACTGTAACGAATTTTATTCGATCTACATTTCCTGCCCTAATCAATACCGAATTTAATGGAGCTGTGTTATATACAGCACGTGTTGTAGTAATAACGAGATAGAATACATTAACCGTTACATTCAAGTCGCATATTGTTAATAGTCGCGGAGCACTTAGAGAAATTATTCATTTTATAGAAATCAATGATCTGACGAAATTGAAGTGGTAATTTTTTCACATTCATTTTTTTCAGCTGATGTTCTCTGTTTCTGAGCTCTATTTCGGTGTATGTATACAGATGCCTCTCGAGGCTTGTCAGTAGCGAGGGAGACAAATGATGTCTGATGTTTCCGCGGGTCAGGGTGCTCTCCCGCGGGGGTCATAGCGCGTGCGATTATACTATAACCGTGTGGATGAATATATCATCAAGTCCTACTCTAGCCAGGGGCCAGCCTCGCTTGCCAGGTTTCGGTTGCCTCCCGTCGAAGCTCACCAATGTGACGTGTGTACTTCGGCGAGAAGCAACCGGGGATGACCAGTGGAGATGACCAGGGGTCGGTGAGATGGTGGGTTGACGATTTATTAATCACTGGTCAAGACACCGCGAATATACAACGAACGCCAACGGCAGGTTAATATCTCGATGACATCCAGAGCTTTTCTTGACCTTCTAGTGATTAGAACGGTGTTCTCACGTCGGGTTGTGGTTTGCGCGTCTCACCGATTGAGTGACATTAGCAGATGCAACGCATAAAGACAGATTAAGAGAGATTTATTGCTATGGCAAAGATTCGTACTATTCGTCTTTTGGGACCCTAATGGACCTGCCAACTGAAAGTGGTGCGCTTTCCATTCTATTTCTCTGACCAGCGTCGTATGAGGATGAAATTCTGTTTCAAAGCTGAATCACATTGCACGTTTACAGAGTGGTAGCATATTAAGTTTAAAGTCAATGCAATGTATCTAAATTTTCTACATTTCCCATCATTCTGAATCGCATGGTGCGGCAGAAAACCCGTTATCGCTGCTTTGCGGCTATATTTATATAATATGTATATTTATCTTAAAGAATCGAAACATGTACCTAGAAATATACGTAATTATCTTTTAACAGAATTAGCCGCCAGAAAAATAGCCACAATGCACAACTGCGCAGCAGACGTGTTCGCGCATAAAACCGTTAAACGCTTTTGCTTCGGTTTAAATTTCAAATTTCGATCGGAAAGTGCACGAAGCCCGGATCCGATTAAAAGATAATGATCGATTAGAATATTAGAATTTCTCAAGACGACGAATACTCGATGTTTTGTTTATTCGGAAAGAGGAGAAGAGTATCAGACGAAACGCGAACGTCTAAAAGTAGAAAATTGCACAAATCTATTATGAAGCTACTTCACCGAATGAACGCGATATAAGCCTTAGTAAGGAGCATCTTGGAGATGTCGTAGATCTTAGAGAAATCGAAATATCAAAATAGAATTCATTTGTTAATCTAATTTGCCTTCAGGTCGTAAACAGGGATCACTTTAGAATTGATAAATTCGAGATCGTTCGCTCAAAAATGATTTTTTGATGAATTTAAGATTCCTTTTGGAAAAAAAACTCGCAAAAAATCCACAATGATAGTGATGTGATGAAGTAACGAATAATGAGAGATTAAAAGTATGGTCCCCGGGCAGGTGTTTATAAATGGGTATCAATTTACTGTAGTTGCGAAGCCTCACTAATCTCTCACTCCTTCGTGATATAATCAGAAAACTGTGGCGCTTTTAGCGCCTTGCCGCCGCGCATGAAGGTTTTAAGCTTTTAAAAAACTGTCTAAATCTTCGTTGTTGATCTAATTGAGAATACGAAGCCTTTGCGACAGCGCGGGAATATTATATATATATATATATATAAAGACGACAACGCTAAAAACCTTGCGCTTAACTCCATTCAGAAATGCGACCACCTTAGGACCCATGTTGCACCGTCGCGACTCTAAATTTAGAAAATGGTCTTGGATCTTAGAACTAGTTTAGGTTGTTAGCAGGTTACACTGCTCAATTGGGTCTGGGTTTAGCTGTTGATGTGGAATTAGTTTACTTCTAGTTCAGCGGATGAATTTCGACAGAAAACGCAAAGCGATTTTCTCTTTTGGGAGTTTCAGTTGGCCTTGACCTTTGGTTTGAAACTTCTTCGATTCTTCTTCACAGTCGACTTGTTTCGCGTCGATCTCACCCAACAGACGATTGAATATCACTTAAACAGAAACAGCTCTTAGCGAAAGTATATCATTCATCAACTGATTTTACCCGGCAGTAAAATTGCCACCTTAAAGCGGATTTTACAAAGACCAAACAAAACCTGCCACGTAGCCACAATTCTCGATTAATTACGAGTTGAAAGCTCGCTTGATTCTGGTTGTTAACGAGGCAGCATCGTTGAGTTATTTATCACGTAACAATAGCAGGGACTTTAATAGTTATTAATAAGTCTATTTATCACCTAATCATGTGGTATTTTACTGCCGTTATGAGATGAGTCAGTGAAGGGAAGGCACACAGACCACTGTCACGCTTCGTTGAACAACGAATCTCGACGCGTAAATACACGACTTTAGTTCATCCGTCACGATTCGTCGTCAATAAAGTTCAAAACTTGATCTTTATCATTCGTAATTCGTTTATGAAAAACGCGAGCGGTAAAATGTGAAAGATGAAAATATAACGAAGACCTCGAACGCCTTCGCGTTTGCGCCTGGATAATTATAGAATCTTGAAAAGGAAATGATTGAGTTATTTGAGTCCTTAGAGTGCACTGTTTGGTTTAAAGATCCATGACTATTTTTGCAAAAGGATCCTCAACAACGAATGCGATGAAGATATTCCATTTTAGAATATTCTCTTGAATATTCTTAAAATGTTGTCTTCTGTTTTTAGATAAAATTGGCTATAGAACCACGGTGGGATTAGACTGGTCTGAATTGTAATCTGCACTGGCTCCAGATGAGCTTCTATTCTACACGATTAAAATGAAGGGATGGAGGAGGGGTGTGGGTGTAAATCACGCGAGTGCTCGGTTTAATATTCGATCGTCACTCGGGCCGTTACGACTTCCAGAGGGAATTTAAAAAGTTTAGGTTCCTTTTTCTGGGTTCTATCACTGTATATCACCCGTGTTCATTTATCAACGGCGAATGTTGTGTGTGTCCGTAAATGGTAAATGTATTTTTGTTTACGGTTGGTTGCAGGAAATACTCTCGTTAATATCGTCATTTTCATCGCGTAGCCATTACGAATAATATCTTACAGGATATTTTTTTTTAAACGCGCGATGATCAATCAGTGATCGATGCGGCTTTGTTTCGTAAGAGTGGACACATCATAGTCTGGTGTCATCGCTTCCGAGCCGAACACACGTCGAGCATTTCGATCGTCTTTGATCATCGTCCAGTGTAATTCTTGTTTACTTACGCAAAATACGAAATAACGCATTTAGCAAGAAGCGCCAATTAAGACTGGCGGTCGTAGCAACTCCCTGGGTAGATTCGTCTGTTAAGCCGGGCATATGTCGGCCTTGCGGTGAATCGCAGTAAGTCGCAAACCGTCGGGAAAAGGCCGACCTAGCTGAAGTAGGATACGGGACGCTCTATAGGGTTATTGAACGATAGAATCCAATACACCCGATCAACAATAAAGATTAACCAAAATGGTTCATTCTCGCTGACCGGATGGATTTTGTCAGTCGCGAATGCTGCTTATCCTGATCCGGTCGCGCAGACAAACAGACACCGCGTCTGCACTAGGCACTGAACCGGAAATCACACATCAAACATGCGGATTAATCGCAGGTGAATTTCCGGCATTTCACACTTTCAGAAAAAGTAGCGCCGGAGATTATTTGGGGTATGTTTGCTCTCGATGCAGAAAGTCCCCCCGAGCGAGTTTCGCTTCTCTCATCTCTAGTTAACACCTCGAAATGACAACTAATACCGCTTTTAAAAGCTCAAAAATCAAAGATACATTTTTTTCTGTGTGTTCGTCGCCTGCTTGCAAAACTATAAGATGTTATTTGTGTGGAAATGAACCGGAAGTGACGATGGCGGAAGTTATCGATGTCGTTTGGTTGAACGGTCAGTGTCAAGTAGTTGTGCGGATAATGACGATGTATGATCTAATGCGGCGTGTACGGACAACTCGCATCTCCCATCCTAAAAGGATGTCACTTTTGCTCTTTCTGTCCGCGTAGGAAACCGATTGAAACGCTTAGATAATCCCGATAACACGATTCGGAATTAGTTAGATTTTTCCACTTGGAAACTTCCCGGGTTCTGTCGTTCTGTTTGACGTCGGGTTATATATAGTTTCACGTACTTTGATGCAAACATAACGCCTTTTCTTTAGAACGCTCCCAGCGTTCTGTTCACCAGATCATCAATAGTTTATTTATCGACAAAGCTAAGATGGTAACCTGTCATTACGCATTGCAACAGTGGCCATTTTCTGGTATGTGTTACCGGTGCAAATGGAAGGAAGTCTCTGTGTCCTTTACCAGGATCTGACTTCCGTTTCCGTTCATAATGATAACAATACTCGCGCGATGGTGTCATGCAGCGAATCACGTGATAGAGATTGTTCGTTCCACCAGGGAAGTTTCATTACACTTCCCTGGTTCCACTAAAATCGATTTCCAATAACGGGATTTCTATTTTGTTATATTTCTATCCGATTTTTTTTAAAAGCGGGCATCAGATACTAGTATGTGACTTATGATACAGCGAGCAATAGCTTCCGCGACAAATGAATTAAATTTGTTATAAAGAACAAACAACTGACGCTTGCTCTCAATATTTACCCAGCGTTTTGCCGTTTGTTTTGCCGTTTGATTACAATATGAAGTCGATGAATCCGATTGGACAAAACGGGCCAGTCAAACAATCTTTACCTGTCGACATGTTTGTACGAGAAAAAGGTATCTTCTTGCCGCACGACACAAATCAGAAACCAGTGATGGGAGAAATGTGCACAACGTACTCTGATTACACTGTTCTGCAAACATCCTTTTTGTGACTAACCTTTTTTCGACGGTGTTTGCATCTGCGTCTTTTGATGTTTTAAGTTCACTTTCGTCGCTATTTCCAGAGTTACGCACACAGCCGTACGGAGTACTAAATGTTTTACTTCCTCGATAGATTTTGCACCATATGGAATTGCATCGTTTTTCTCCTTATCAAGGCCCACAGCGTGCGGAGGGGGGGGGGGTGGTTCGACGAGTCCGGGTTCCAAACGAACTGATCGTTTTTTGTATATATATCGTATAAAGGTGGAACATTACATTTTTAACTATCACGACATAATACATTATATTGAATTTATTCATGTACTTCAGAGGCCATATTCGGGGATTCAACTGGACCCTAACGGATTTTTTTAATCCTCAGACAAACTTATGTCATAAACGTTATAACCTGTTGTTTTTGTATCATAAATGATCGTAAGTTGTCAAATAAATGGAAATGAAAATATCTGAGCATCGAATCTTCAAGATCAGGGCCCGATAACGCCGTTCAGTATCAACCGAGCTCAAAACGAACACGTCCGCTCCTCACGAAAGATTTAGATGGACAACATGACACCCACTTTTGTTGTAAAGGTCTAGATTGATTCAAACGGCTTTGATATTAAAGACTCTTGCGTAATTAATTCATTATTTACCATGAAAGAAGCCCTTAGGCCTATTACAGACTGCCTCTTATTTTAGATATCAAGTTTCATTTGTGAAGTAGGTACTTAAATTGAAGTACCTCACTTAAATTGGTGGGTGCTGCTGCTGTAGAACAAGTCCTATTTCAATGTCTCATAGTTTTGTCTAAGTTTCTATAAAGTCAGTTTTTCGCTCTTGTTGTAAGTGAAAAAAATAAAATAAAAAGCTGCGTTGACTTGAGGAGACCCAGGTGCGTAAACTCGCGAATTCGTTAATGAATATGTATGATCAAAAGGTAATCGTTGATACACGACTGTAAACTGAACACACGTAAACACGTGGAATGTACACATTTACAGCATACAGGCCACTGTATTTTCACAGAACTCGCAGATTTCCTACAGTAGCAACTATTTTGTCAGGCTTTTATTATTACTATTCTCAACTTTGTTGATATTTTCCAGGCAGACGCCGTGATTTCACGAGCCAATTCATCGTTCTTTATTTTCATTTTGATAATTCAAGTATAAATCAATTTCAATTACATTTACCCTCGCAGAAACGAGACTTCTCCGTTTTCCTTAGATTGAATCGTTTGGCGAACCTGGCACGATTTTTTTTCTATCTAAGATGTGATCAGCGTCAATGACTTATGACTCGACACTTATGGGCTGGAATTACAACCTTACTGCGGAGTATTGTAACAGCTCAGACAGGACGCCCGACCTGAAATCCATCTCAAATTTGGAGGAGAATACGAGATGAAGTCGGCCGAGATCGCAATATCTTGCACATTCGAAGTCAAATAACGAGTTGCTTGTCGACACTGACGGACATCGACAATGAAGAACCTCGTCGAAAAAGCCAATGTTGTTATATACTCCGCTGTGCACGATCGGAATATTCAGATGGTGTGACGTCCAAAAAAAGTTCCAGATCATTTGGCCAGCATTCATCAGAAATAGTTACCTATCGTTCATTAGCACTGACGCAGATTGATTGGAGAGTTCTGTAGACACGGTTGACGGTTTTCTCTGCAGATATTGGCCTGATCACACTGCATAAACCCCCGAACACAATTTACTGTCAGATCTTTTTAGAGTCAAAATACCAAACTGATATATAGACATGGCGTTAATTTTTCCTAAAAGATGTCGCCTCCTTAGTGTAAGGTAATTAATTATATTTGATTGACGGACTGAAGGCCCAGATCTTTGCCAAATATAGAATGATCTTCTCACTATTGACCAGTTGTAGAAACCCGATAACGACCAGAAGGGCGTAGTAGCTTTTATTGTTTTTAACATCATCGATAGATATCAATTTCACGTTTGGCACGAAGACAAAATGAACATTCGTTGCCTTAAAAACGAATAACAAAAGCTACGTCACCGTCGCTCGCATTCGATCCCCGAACTCTGCTCTTGGCGAAGTGTAGTGTCCTTTTTGTACACGGTTGTAAATTACGGGAAACTGACACCGAATCGATGGATGTCACTGTAAGACAGAATAGCGTGACTATAGGTCTATAGAAGCGTTCCCAGTTTCACATCAAATAGATTAACTTTCAAAAGTGTAGCTTCGAAAAAACCTGGAAAACTTGTGCGCCGATAGTTAAATTTTGAAATAGAATTCCACGCGTCGTATAAAGGTGTAACAGACTATAATCAATACCGTGTTAATAGCGATCACGTGAATATTTTTGAAAATAATGATGTTTCTCTAAACGACTTTGATCACTGCTTAGTTAACGCCCGAAATTTCTCGAAACTTCTTACGTAATTGTGACAGTAAACTATCTATTTATATATATACCCTTAGCCCGCTTGCTGCATGCTAAAAAAGGATTGGAATTGGAAAAAGACAAAAATTCAAAAGTGGAATTGACGACAATTTAGTCAATAGTGATAATGGGAAAGACACATTATATAATGGAGAAAAGGAGGAATAGTAATGCTGGGTCGATGAGGGATAAAATGAAGAGGGAATGGGAATCATGTCTGAGAGATTCTACATGCATCTTTTCGTAAATCCCTGGAGAATGCCGAGGCATATTTTGTCTTTTAAAATGATGTATGAAATACGCGTCAGTTATAGTTCCACAGTATTCGTCGCGATTGTACTTAAGGGCTTTGGGGGGTAAGGTTCTGACGCATTCTAATTCGAAGGTGTTCTACATAAGGTGGGGTCAAATATGACACATAATTTGGTTCTCTAAGGGATCTTCGAACAAAAATTCATATTCGAAATTACTCGCACTTCGACAACATAGGTAAACGGATGTTTCAGGAAGCGAACACCCACAATATGAATCTAAAACAACTGTTGTTGTTTTATTCCTTACGTTTCGGGTGGAATAGTTCCACTTCCACCCATCTTCAGAGTTTATTTAGAAATGAGATTCATTGCTATCATTGCTGGTTTCATTGCTATCGTCGTTATACATTTTGTTGTCTTTTTGTACGGTTTTTCCAGGTAACGGAAATCTATAGTCATAATGATAATAATGATAATTATAATAAGATACCTCCGAGTGATTCATGTTTTATGTTGTGATTTTTTTTCAATTTTGGCAAAATCTAACGCCATCGAGGGATGTATCGAAAACGGGTTAAGGTGTGATTGAAAAAAAAAAATCTTTTTTATACATCTACAAATGGAAATACATAAATGTGATGATATAAAAAGTTATTTGAAGTATAAAGACGCCTGAGGAGCCTGACTGTGTAACAAAATATCGTTAACATCAAAAAGGCGCAAACGAATGCACAAAAACCTGTGATGCTGTGAATTACAGTAGACTGTGTTCAATGTTTACGATTGGTTTTGAAAAAATATGATTCGTCAAATTTCGACAAATTTTTTGATCTCCTACGATCCAGACTTAAGGTCCAAGCAAAGTGAATATAAAAGACTGATGTTAAGTGGTAAGTTGCTATGGAACCAAGATGGTCTTAAACGGGCTTCAACCTGAGCCTGTGCAACTGGTCCCTGGTCCGCTGCAACTTTTGGTCAATGTTGCTGCGAAACTTAAACTAGATGTCCTCTGAGGTGTGATGCATCAGAAACGACATCGAGGAAGTTCTCAAGGGGCAGAATGGCTATTGTTTATTTGAGAAAAGGAGGAATTTGAAACAGCTATCAGAATCAATACGGAATTGGGTTTCCTATTGTATCAGTTTGTCTCGTTGTAGATGTCGTATGCTTTGCGCGGATTTTTTTTATATCGGAGAAATATTGCACGCATGTGTTTCATTGAAACAGAAATGGATGATAAGACGAGGTAGAAACTTCGCGTCGCGTCTCCGATTATCGCCTTTTGATCGCTGCAGAACTGGAATAGAATCACCGACTAAAAGCAATGTGACTCGTCACCAGAACGGCTAATCATTGAACCATTGAACAACGGGCAAAGTTTTATTGTCTGGCCGCCGGTAATAAAGTTAGCTGAAGTGTTAAATCCTGGAGGAGTTCACTAGTTATGACACAAAATTCTCGAAAACATAAAATCGACTACACGAATCAATTCAGATCGTTCACTAACGCATTCTTAGTCAGGATCGGTATTGCATAATTAACTGATTTCGACTCAGAGTTATCACTCTAACTCACATCTGTAGTACCGGGGTATCGAAACCTTAATTGACGACTAAACTAGCAACAATCCGGCTAAATCGAAAAAAAATCAAAAACTTTGTCCAAAAGATATCCCCACCGCGATGTGAAGATAATTGACAATTAAAATATTCTAGAAAATATTCGACAAGTGAATATCGCCACTGTGGGGCTCTTGCCTAATTCTAAGCATGCATAATTGGATTCGCTATCAACCAAAAAAATCGCATTTTTCGGTACGTAATTCGATACCGTTGATCATCGACGGCGGACGTGGTACCGAGGTGCCCTAGAGACACTCTGGTCTCTGGTTCGAGCACTTGTCGCCGTGTATAACGTGTCTGATGATGGACATGCGCCGCAGTCATTTGTCACTGTGAACATGAATAATCGAACATACGGAGCACTTCGTAATTCAATATGTCGACGAGTTTGGTACAGTAACTAAGGTCGTTTACGGTGACAGACTACCAAGATGCATTCTGAGCTTCTTATAAAACCATTCCTCAAAACACTTGGTAGTTTTCCGAGCAACAGGAACACACCCTCAGAAAGTATTACATCTCTGAAAAACATTGCCTGGCGGGAATAATAGCTTATATGGAGCTTTTGAAAATAGATTTCATATAGAATTTGTTTTTGGAAAATTCGTAATTTCTTTTTGTGAGTGTCCTATGTTTACCGGTATTATCACCTTATCTTTGTGCTAAATAGAATACGTAAAAAGAGGCTTATAAACCTTCAACGGATGGAAAATACCTGCAAACCGTCATTTTAGCCTCGAACCTTAAACGCGTTTAGCGCGAATATACCTCATAGGGATACTTATAGACAGTAGCATCCGCATTAATCTCTTCCAGACGTCCTATCAACGCCTTTAGCGGTTTTCTAAAGCAATAATTCAGAACTGTATTCATATGTTAAAGGTGATTAAATTTTTTCCTAAATACTACGTATATATAGTTCTAAAAACAACTTTTCTGGCTGTTCCTAACTCGAAGTTCTCTTCCACCGGGAGCGACATTCACTACAGTACAGTTCTATTATAGAATTCGCAACGGAACACATTGCTATCTGTGATTTCAAATCTCGTAGATTCTCGTTAGATTCGCGTAGATTCTCGTAGATTCGCGTTACTTTGAAATTAATGTTATTACGATCAAATAAAATTATGACGTATAAACAGGAAGCAAAATATGTTTTTTTTAGATATCTATTTTGCCAGAAGATCAAAGCGTTACTGTGAATAAATACACCACGCCCTTAATGAAAAATTAACATATTTCTCAAAAAGAAAACTACCCGCATCCTTTTACGATCGATAGATTTTGAAATGATTTCTAAATCGATACGTTAGAGATATTGTTACTGAAATTCGAGTCGATTCGTTATCATAAATCGATCAGATTATTCTTCATGGATAGATCGGAAATAAAGCTATAAATCTCACATTTCTTTATTTCATTATTTTCTATTCCCTGGCGGCGTCGCTGCTGCCCACACTGCCGCCATATACATAAGTTCCTATATACGATAATGCTATACAGAAATAGAAGATTGATCATTTGCAATTAGCTCGGTACAAAAGGGTTTCTTTTAATAGAGAAATGCAGATGAATCAAATCGAAATAGATTTCCTTTTCTCGGTATTTAGAAAAAAAAAACTTTAATGATGGCTGATCTTGAGTTACGTAATATGCGATAAAATTGCACGATACAAAAGCAAAGTGAACCCAAAATGGTTCCTTGAGCTGTAGTTTATTTCGACGTGTCGATTATATCCTCCTGGTGTCATGTTCAGGAGCACTGTTACTGGGATAAAGTCGAAACGTCAAAGTTATAGCTCAACGCGGGCTGTTTATATTCAGATTACTTTCAGTTTAACTCCTTTAAACCCGATATGAATTCGAAATTTCATTTGATTGAATCGCGAATAAGATTTTGTCCAGCACAGTTTCCCTCGGATGTCTGCGCATCGAGTGACCTCTGCCATCATCGGCGTTTTTAACGATGCGACGATATCTTTGATTTGCTTAAAAGCGTCCGGCAGAAAATAAACATCTTCTTGGATCGATAAATGTCGCAGATGCGGCCACGTTCGGCGCATCATTACATCGGCATGAGTTCACAGTAACTCGACCAAAAACTGATAAACAGTTAGTGTGAGTCGTAACGCAATCAAATCTGGGTGAGTTGCTTAATATTGATGATCGTATTATAGAAAAAAATGTTCTGGCAATATAAAAATAAGCTGTGACAGAACATAAGAACCATTAGAGAAAAAAGAAGCTACGTTCATCGTAGATTACAACTCAGTTTTATAGATCGGGGTAACATTTCCAATGCCCGTAACTCCAGAACCCTCCCCCGAAAAAATCTAGTTCCACGCGTTTTTTTGTTAAAAAGAAAATGTTCAAGATTATGACTTGGTGAACACGTTGGTTTTAGGCCTTACGTTACAAAGTTTGAGCTTTATACAATGTTTAAACCGTGTATTCGACTCGATCTAAAACAAGAGTCCATGCACAAAACTTCCGACACGCCGGGTGACTATAACCAACTGGTACTAAGCCCAAGTTGTCGTGTAATCAACGGCTTGTCAGGTTTTTGAGTTTTAACTTTTTTCGAATATTCGAAAAAGATTAAGAACATTCAATTATCGACAATGATTACGGCGCTAAGGTGGCTGTAGTGTTTTGAAGGTGTAACTGCCGTGCTTATTGTTTGTCATATGATTGATGATTAAACAGTGTTTGGCTGCACGCGCGCTTCGGGATTTCAACTAGAGTTTTATTCAATACCATATTTTTCTTTCGTCCTCTTTGATCGTCAATGGCGTTTTCGCGATAAATCATGGCTCGTCATCAATTCCAGTCAGAAATTATTCATTCCACCTAAGAATGAAACCACGCACGGTCGGTTGCGCAGTCAGACGTCCTTTAAAGAATTAAAATCTTTTTATGTAAGAGTACAATTAAAAATTTCATCTAGAACTTTAAGCAAAATTCAAAACAAGGGTATCTCTCGTATTATAATATAGAGAGAAATCTCAAAATGATAACAAAAAACAGTCCGAAAATGTTACTGGAGCTAGTGTAGTTTATTTTTCGTTTCGACTATATTCTAATAGTCATCCTTAGGAATACTGAGAAATATTCCCAGTATTCCTGAAGATGACTATCAGAATATAGTCGAAACGTTGGATAAACTACCAGCTCAAGGAATACAGTATTCCTGAAGATGACTATCAGAATATAGTCGAAACATTGAATAAACTACCAGCTCAAGGAATACAGTATTCCTGAAGATGACTATCAGAATATAGTCGAAACATTGAATAAACTACCAGCTCAAGGAATACAGTATTCCTGAAGATGACTATCAGAATATAGTCGAAACATTGAATAAACTACCAGCTCAAGGAATACAGTATTCCTGAAGATGACTATCAGGATTAAGTCGAAACGTTGGATAAACTACCAGCTCAAGGAATACAGTATTCCTGAAGATGACTATTAGAATGTGTCGAAACGTTTGATAAACTACACTAGCTCCGGTAACATTTCCGGACTGTTTTTCGGTAGTATCGCGGGATTCTCTCTACATCATCGTCACGGATCCATAGTGTTTTATCAATCGTGTTTATCGTATGTGAATCTTTTTCCACAGGCGTTGTATGAAAACATTCAAATTTATAAACAAAAACAGTTTCCCAATATTTAGGTTTTCACCCTCAGCATCAAAATATTCGCGCATACTGATGGCGTGGCACAATGTGTATCACAAACATACACCTTTCATTTCATTCAATTCTATGCGAGCACATAAACATATTTTGTTTTCGTAATGAGAGGGTTAATACTGAGGGTAGTGTATGATTCAGTAGTTGACTTATTAGTGTTGATTGTAATTCTCCTACGAGCTGATACGGTATATAAGCGATTCCAATCTCAATTTGACGACGATTTGAAAATCATCGGTAGATTTAACTCGTTTTCTGAACTCCGAGATGCGAGTAAACACGTCTGATTTGTTGATTTGATAATATACTGTCGCCATGTCGCAGAGTTGGCCAGGTACTTTCCTACAAATCGTATTAAACGCTATCAGCCGATGTAGATAGACTCTACTGCGGTTACCTGATCGGTACGAGTATCCTGAACACTCAATTCACAACTTAGAAATGTATCAATATAGATTTGAAGCATTTTCTGTGACTTGAATGAAGAAAACTTGAATTTCAAAATCACCAGTTATATTCAGCTCCTCAGTGATTATCGTTGAAGTGAAATTTATTTTTGAATTCTTTGCAGATTTCGATATTGTTTTTTTTTTGGATAGGAAGATTTTCGATTGTGAAGCCACGTAGAAAGACACCAGTGCGGGAACTGTATCGTCCCTAGAGTGAAATCAGCTCGCGTCGTTTTAGAACACGAGGCGACACTCAGAAACTTACGCTCTACAGTAATATCCCCTTGGCATACACTGTAAATCCTCTCCGTCAATTTTTCTAGTTGAAAGTTTCAAAACTTTTTTCCAAATATTAGTTATGACGAGCTCTTTGTGATTTCTACGTCAAAAGCGGGTTTCAGAATAGGGGGAGGGGGGGGAGCAGGAGGAATGGTCAAAACATTTTAGGTCTCGTATATTCACTTCTCAATGTATCTTCAAACAAAAAACTATGATCACACGAGTTTATGAAGCGTCTTATTAATATTTGCGTGGGCGTAAAAATCCAAAAATACGTCCAAAAAAGACGAAAGTTCTAGTAAAAGAAAATATTATCGAGAAACGTTTCGACATGTGTCGAAACTGAGTTAGTTATGAAGGTCAATGAAAGTGGTGGACGCGGTCTGTGGAACGCGATTAGCTGGATGCGATGGACGTGATGTAAACTAGCTAACTTGCATCCATCACCAGAACGTGAGCATAAAGACGCAACGATGCCAATTATTGTCGTGTATCCCTCACTCAGGATGCGGGAGACTCTTTGATGGAGATCTGAACAGGCGGCAAAAAGTGATAATCTCGAAAGTTATCTGTTCTGATCGTGCGCTCTGAAGGAAACTCTTCGTCCGTTGATGTTTCGAGTGCGTACTACTCAGTTTTAACGCGGTATATTAGACGTGAAGATGGAAGAAGACCTGGTTTCTTTCTCCCGGCGGTCTCTCTTTTTCGACGAGAGATTTCTTAACTGAAATTGCACTACAAATCGTTTTATGGAGAGGATATACGTTATGATGTCTGTCTGAATATAATGATGAAAACAACAGAACAACTGTTTCTGTATTTCGTGTGCACTCGGGCGTCTAATATATCACAGTCCGCACTTCTTTTGAACTAACATAAGTGAAAATGAGTTAGGTTTTTGAATTCCCTGGCGTGGTGGCCAGTAAGTAACCTATATTTACCGGTAACGCGCTCGTCAACACCAGAACCAACGCTCAGCTATACGATTACCATAAATCAGGGATCTTGCGTGAGCCCTTGCATAAATCATGTAAATCAACTTCAAATAACTGGTTGTCAACTTGTATCGATGTGCAGTTAATGTCATCGTCATGATGAAAAATAAAACTTCAAGCACTCTGAATTATGACCACAGCAATTCGTGCCCTAAACACCGAAAGTTAGTTGCTGTTAGTGTTAAACGATATTATAGTTTGTCTCGTCGTCTTGTACTTGACCGCGCTTCTCTTTGAGAATTGAAAACAACTTTGTTTTCACTCGGTTTGCATTTACAATCGACAACAATTAGTCACGATAAAACTTATGACTCTCGAAATTCTCCATCAACGGAAATAAGAGATTTAATTGAAGCTTTTTCGCAGACGTTTCGGTCCCTCGTGTTTCCAATATTCACCAGCGTTTTCTTTCAGAACAAGTGTTTTCTGTCAAAGCGAGAAATATTGCATAATATAATCATCGTTGACAAGCGCCGTTCGGTCCCTTGTGGCCTTGAATTGATCGGTGACCGCGATGTAGACAGTCGTAACCAATTAGCAATTAGAACCCGTTTCACGTGACGCCGGGGACACAAAGCAGGTGCTCCGAAACGACTGATTAATCGGGACGAATTAAAAACCGAGACACACAACCTGGAAATGTCAAATATCGTGACAAATTCTCATTTACGACCGATGTTTTAGAAGCGATCAAAGATTTGGTGATCTTTTTTTTGGTTGTTGTTATTGTTTTAATTTAGGTTGCAGACGGTCTCGCGTGACGATCGCCACCGTTTATTTGAGCGTATTCCAAAACATGATACTGAAAATGTCTAAACAAAAGAGCGCATTCGAGCATGTGAGGAAAGATCTTCTTCTTTTCAAAAAAAAAGGTTTTGATTCATAACTTCGATATAGATTTTCAGAGTTCTGCTCTTTGAACCCGAAATGACACTGAATAGATGTGAAGACTCAAACGTCTTTCATGTCGATTATATTTTCATATTTTACGGGTTTAGTTTCCAGTTGTGTGAACAAAGCATTGAAATGTTCAATTGCGAGAGATGGATGGTGTAAACTGTCGTGTGCGATGATCCAGACGCTTGGCTTTGAATGGAATGTGTCGTCTGCAACAAGAAGTTTTGATGTATACGCACTAACCCTGCAAACCACTATTACAACTCTTCACACGTTTCTATATTTATTCGCACGTATCTATTTACTTGGATATATGAATTGATGTTGTTTAGAAAAATCATCCGTTGACGGAATAGCGAAGATGGAGGTTAATTGAATTTCGAGTATCAAAATGTGTTCTTATCAGCAAAAAAAAAAATTCCATACTTGACTAACTATTAGTACAGAACCGAGCACAATTAACAATCATCTTGGAGAAGTAGAAATTTTATCTGCAGTTACAACTGAAATCATGGTTATAAGTTTTCAGTTCAAAAGCAAATATTTCAGTACAACGCGTTTATATATATTTTGCATCATAACACGTCAAATAAACTATGCTTTACAAATAGTTAATTGAAATGTCTTGTTTCAAAAATAACCGACATTCCACCCGTTTATCAGACAGACAATCCTCGACGACCCGTCTAATCGATTTATTTAAAACTGTTTATTCAAATAATCTATCAATAACTTGTTTTGTACATGAAAACAAGAAATACACATTTCATTCAAACAAACCCTAAATTCTATCGATTCCAAGGCTATCCTCTCGGGCAAGAGTTCTCCAAAACTAAAACATTGGCAATTTGAAACTCAGTTTGCAATATCCACAAATATTTCTAGTGAAATCCAAATAGGGAGGGGGGTGAGCATACTGTTAGTATGTACATATATCGCGTTACTAGCGCACGATGTTATTAGTTATATATGGATTCGTGTATAATTCTTGTCAAGCGAATTTCCGAGTAAAAACTACCGTTCATAAATTCGTTTACTATGTGATCTAACACATAGCAGAGGAGATCGAAGTATTTCGATACTGCTGATGTGAGTAACCCCCCTCAGCATGCGACGAGTCAAATAACCACCAGTTCACGAGTAATTCATATCGTCGATTTCGTACGATGAAAACCTATAAAGCATAATCATATCCAGACGGAAAATTCTGGAATGAAATGTATGCGTTTTTTTTTCTCGCATTTAGGTTCATTTTCATTAATTGGTAAAGGCGCGTCCATTGAATTATATTTCGCTTTCAAGTCTTGAGTTAACTGAATCTAGTTACGCCGTTTAGAAGTACCGTGTACTGGCTGGCATCCTTTGATGGTAGAGTTTTTACCGGGCATGAATTTTTCTCTTGAGCTAAGGGTTTCATTTTGTCTGCGCGTCGAGTCTTTCATCTCTTAGAGAGTTGATGAACCAGCCTCCGAGCGGAAGTGTTTACGTCGACTTTGTCGTCGTTGTTCGTCGGACTCGTCGTTACTATTACAGAACCAGGTTTTTTTCAACTATTGATGGAATACAACTAACAGAAAGTGCACTTGACTAACTGGTTACTAATTGCAATTGTGTTAATGACAAATTTCAGTCTGGCTAAAAAATTGATACCTTGTTTCTCCGCTCTGCTGAGCTGCTGAGCTTAAAACTTGACCCGGCCGGCCGCCTATCTACCCTGTACATTAAGTTGTTTTTTTTGAAATCGTGGTCGATTTTATCATAACAGACCCGGCAGCTATATAGAAATGAACTGATTACAAATTGTATTGTATTTTACATAAATGACCCGGCTGTTGCGGAGAAACAAGGTATCATTTTTGTTTAGCCTTAAACTATATTTCACATCAATAGAAAATTGTGGAGAAATACCCTAAGTTACCCAAGGGACCAGCTCAAAAGTCGTTTTAAATTTTAGGATTGGTTTTAAATTTTTAGTGTGACTATATAGAACTAAGTTGGTCCCAGGCTGGTCTTAAATCTTAAGATTGGTCTGAAGTGCTAGATTGCTATATGCAGAACTGATCTCAGACTGATCAGAGCCGTGACTACGGAACCGGCGCCGCCTTTCCATTTTCCTTCTTCATTTTCATCATTTCTCATGAAACACCTCACGTCCCTGTTCACCGGCTAACTAACTGACCCTTCATTGCAGCAATCATTAAAAATCGTATCGAAAGCAGCGAATACATCCATAACTAATTTGAACAGTTAAAAATTGCAAACCAATCGCATTTTGTCTATCGCAAAAAGAGGTGAATTTTAGATTGTTTTGTATAATGACAATCGGCTTAATGTAAACTTGTAATGTATATGCTGATATTTTTTCCAGGAATCAATCTATTGACTATGTGTAAATGAAAACATCTATATACACGCTAAAAAAACAAACCGAGCTCGCTGCAGAAAATTCTGAACAAGTGAGAATATAATTTGTAGGCCTAATGAGTGTATGATCATCAAAGATAAAAAGAAAGAACAGCAAAAACACAGTTTTCGGTAACTTTTGAAAAACGTATCTTACCCGTTTGTAGCCCATTTCATCACTCGGCATTGAACTTCCTTTTCCGTAGCAAAGCGCCAAAACTAACACCAACATCGAAAATACAGCTGCACTGCTCGGCATGATGGATGCTTTTACTGTGTGCGGGTGAGTTACAAGTTTCGTGTAAGTTTTTACTTGAAGTTGTCGATTTACGGATGTAAGGACGGTGCAGCGTGCGATTATCGTGTAGAAATCCGTTTCTTTATACGGAGGCGAATCGTTGGTTGCAGCGGTTAAATATCGCTCTTCACGTGCGCCCATTGACGTAAACGCTGACGTCACCACCGCGGCGCGATGTGAACGTCGCTGATTGGTCAATAACATCGTCGCGCACCTCTTCTGAATCACGATAGATCCAGTGTTGATAACGGTTTACTTGCAATTTCCTGATTTACTATCAGAAATAAAGGATTATTCTCGCGCTTATGGTTAATCGTTTTAGAATCGACCAATTACTTGTTAACCACCGGTACTACCTCTGAACCTAAACCCTACCTCCCTGAACATCGCCCCAAAACACATGCACCTTAGGATGTCAACTAAAAGTTTATAGATTTCCTTTAGCATCAGACGCTCACGCTTACATGTAACCTCTCATCGGCCGTACTGCTCACAGGATTTATCTATAGGTCTGTATATTTCTGAAAGTCCCCGACTTAAAAATGGCGGTTGTTTTTCGATCGTTGACCTATCATCCCTCAGACCTAGACAACTGTAATTATGAATATTGACAGGTTTAATAATGAGCTCGTGTCTATCAATGAAAGGGTTGATGGTAATTTAGTGAAACTATAAGTAATTGCGCATTGCCTTAGATTTCTAATGTTTGACTCAACCGTTTGAACTTTTGGCAAATTAATCAAAGCACCTTTGAACTGTAGATTACCAAAGCGAAGGTTTTGTGGTGACAACGGAAATTAGAGTCCATCCTCTTGATTAATGTCGCGTCTTTGCTGACGTTGTGGACGATTTTGTCGCTAATTAATCTGTCATGGTGTTGACCCAACATCTTTTTTGGCCTGAAAACCTTTTAGTGGTGGTGATCGACACACGTAATACAACACGTACTTAAACCTCTCTTGATTCATAAATTCATAAAGATACAATTACATATATATATATATATATATATATATATATATATATATATATATATATATATATATATATATATATATATATATATATATATATATATATATATATATATATATATATATATATATATATATATATATATATATATATATATATATATATATATATATATATATATATATATATATATATATATATATATATATATATATATATATATATATATATATATATATATATATATATATATATATATATATATATATATATATATATATATATATATATATATATATATATATATAAAGATACAAATTTGTTTGTTTCAATTCTAATCACTGTAGTGAGTAATCAGCAAATGGACAATGATCTAAATGGATCTTGACCACGACTGGTGCAATCAGGAAAGATGCGGCTGCGTGAACAATGAATAATGTAAAATGATTAAACAGCACCGCGCTCTCTTCCAATAAACTAATGTACTTGTAATTGGTGGTTACGTTTGGTCAACCGATGACTGATGAAATATCTCGAGGCAGATTTTGCTTTAAGATCTGTCGTTGGAGAAGATATTCAACTACGTATAGTTAATTAAGTAACGTAAAGTAAAGTTTAGGAAAAGTAGAATTTCATTTGAAAATCTGTTAAATTTGCGCGGAGATTTTGAATTCAAAAGTCGTTACGTATCTGACTTTCAGCAGAGATGCTAAAAATGGACGAGGAATCCTAATAAATCTTCGAGGTTGTTGTTTGCTTTCCTGTTCTTATCCCAGAATTAAAATATCTTCCTCAATCGTTCGTAACAATGTTAGATTAAAAAGCGGCAGACGATCTGGCGCCTTGTCGAAAAAATATTCCTGCTGAATTGTGGCTATTCTGGTTTATGGAAGCCTGACCAATACTAGCAGAATATAACTAAAAATAGTCGTATTTTCAATTTCTGAAATTATTTCGTCAAAATCAAAGGTTTCAGTTGCGCTAAAAACAACCATGAAACTGCAAAATAACCATCCCGACATTTGCAATGTCTACATATTTTTCTTTTCGGTTTCAATTAAACTATATCTGTTCGACGCATCGAAAATGAATGATTTGGAAGCAGATAAAACCGGTTGTTTTTGTTTACTCGAATGTAAAATCATTGAAATGAATTGAACACCGAGAATGAAAGGTCTCGATATTCCCGGCAAGAACGTTTCCTCCGCATGAAGAGCGAGTATTGAAAAACCTAACAAAAAACCGATCGAAGAATTATTTACAAATTTCACGCACGTTCATTTCTTCTTTTCGTTTTCGAAAAACGGAGCTAAAAGTGTTCGCGTTTCTATTCGACTGGTATCAGTCAGATTGAAAAGATTGTTGATTATACGGCGAGGTGCCGCGCGGTTTGCTGCATCATTCAACCGTCCGTGCGTGGAAAATGATTTTAAAACTGATCGAGCATACAATAAATGCTATAGGTCAGAATAACAATTCCCGAAATCGCGTGAATTGCTACAGCTATGATTTGATTGTTAGTTCTTCCACCCAAACGCGTAAAACCGAAACGTATTTAGATGGGTCTATTTCGCCAGCGGATAATCTTCCCTACGCTCTCTTATTACGTTATAAATCACTGCGCGGTGACAAGTACAGACAGAATTTTGTCTTCATTGGTTTTTGCTCAAACCTAAAGGCACCCTGGAGTTATCTACCGATAATTCATCAGTTTGGGTAAACGATAAACTTTTTTGAGTCCTGTAAAAACTGGATGCTTTCCAAAAAGGGCAACCCCTTTTCAGATTGATAGTATAACGTAGATTCAGATGTCGAGACTAAGGTTCAAATCCATTTCATCGTCGGGCCAATCTAATCGATGTGACGTCACGGGAACATCACTTTTCGGGATGAAAATTAGATTAGTGGCTGGAACTAAACAAATTAAACGGATACCTGTCACCCATACCAGACCTGATAGAAAGCCATCGTATCGCTGCTGGTGACAGCAAGAAATCAGGGTTAATGTAATTTCTAATCGAAGTGGCCCTTACCGCTCTCTCTCTCTCCTGTGCGATAGAAAAAACGTTGTGATTAATTCGACGGGTTCAAGCGGCACATCCGTTCCGTTATGACGTGTTTCAAAAACGACTCGGCAAATTATGAGCAGACGTTGTAGGATTTCGCTAAGCGACAACAAAAACAGTTGATTGAAACCTGCGCGGTTAATAAACCCGACTTCGAAGAAAGTCGCGCGGGTCAACGATAATTATCCCTCCAAACGACCGAACCACTCGATCAGCATCGGTTATTTATTCGTCGGACAAATTTGATATTTACACGATCTACGACGAGTGGTATTTACTACGCATAAATCACGAGGTGGTTTTGATGATGGGGGCATTTACGGATACCAGGTGCGACGATCGGATTAAAGGCTAACAAAAATTGATACTTTGTTTCTCGCGCTCTGCTGAGCTTAAAACTTGACCCGGCCGGCCGCCTATCTACCCTATACATTACTTTTTTTTTAAAATCGTAATTAAATTTACAACAACAGACCCGGCAGCTATATAGAAATGAACTGATTACAAAATTTATTGTATTTTACAAAAATGACCCGGCCGCTGCGGAGAAACAAGGTATCATTTTTGTTTAGCTATATATACAAGTGATTTAGGCATGTAAATTAAGTTATAAAATTGACATCCGTCGTGGTCGCAGCGGGTACCCTGGGCCAACAAGCGCGAACGATCCCCAAAATATCATCCAATATAAACCGAAACACGATTTTGAGATATAGGCCTTTTCCTGTGGAGGGAGTTTTGGGAAATGATTTTTAGCTGAGAGAATTGTTTCTCATTGTTTCATCCCATTGAAAATAAAAATCTGTTGAGATAAATGTGTTTTCTGGGTACACAGTGATGGAACTGCTGTACTCGTTATTAGAATTATTTTTTTTCTGGTGTGGGTTGTTTTCACTCGAATGTGATTCATTAGTCTCATCGAGAATCAGCAGCTGACAAAGCGACCGAGTTGGTTCTCATCTTCGCAATCTGGTCACTCGACGCTATATCGTTAGAAGTCCTTATCTGGAACCGGCATCCCAAGTGAGACATAGCGTAGAATACGTGAATTGAGTACTTCTCTACGGCCGTTGCCGCCGCCGCCGCTGCTGCTGCTGCTGCTGCTGCTGCCGTTTGATCATCATCTCGTCGGTTCAGCGTTGCGTTAAGGCCGAAAAAATCACAGCAAGCGAAACTCGTCACAGCGGAACTGAGAACGAACATTCTCACAATCACAAACTGAGCTTCCCAAATACGTGAATATTCCCATGTTCGTCACCTGGTTCGTGTTGTCGTAGGTTTTGACGAGTGCGAGAATTTCCTTTTCGTTCTTTCTTATAGTTAAAATGGGTTTTTTTAAAGAAATTCGTCGCCAGCCATCACGAGTTTCTCATCCAGTCGTATAAGTGGTCGTACCCACCACTGATCTCCGTCGCTCTACGATCCTAGTGTAAAAATATTGTGATTGTCGTTCGTGTCTACTGATGATGACTATTAGGATTTAGAATATAATACCATTGGGATCCCCGGGTGAAACTGATTGGTCAACAACAATACCCAGGGCCCAATTTCATAACTCTTAAATCGATTAAATTTCTTCATTTAATCAGTTTATCTTAAATCGCTTTAGGCCTTAATCAAGGAGTTGCTATATTAAACTTAACTAAACAAATGACAAATTTCAAAATCAATCATATTCTCATACAACAATTATAGAAAATGCCAGGAGTGCTCGAGGAATTATGATGTAAGCTCCTCAAACACGTGGACTTTAAAAAACAACTAGTCCAACCACCATAGGCGTATAAACTATAAACTATAAACGAGAGTTTATACGCCCATGGTCCAATCATAGACTCTAAAATCAAAAAGTCTATGGCCCAACCATGGACTCAATAGTCCATGGCCCCCGCACTAAAACCAGAGATAAACCTGGCCAAATACTCTGGAAAGCGTAGGATTTAAGTAATCAATCTGATTTACATTTTTACATCATTTTATTTTCACATATAAAATTATTAAATTTTAGCTTAATATATAGTAATTTTATTTCTATTACTATGTATGAAAACTTGAAAACCACAAAAGTTACATGTAAGGTATTTCGAAGTTTTAATATACAATACATCTCCACTACTACTGATTTTATACAATTTGCATCAATCAGGAAAATAACAAAAATACACAAAGAATTATTAACTTTGATCCATAAAACACCGAAAATTGGACTAGTCTGAAAGTCTTAAGATTATGAATTTGACAATTCATGAGGTCAATATATTAACCGACACTTTGTTATATTTCATGAAATATGATTCTATCATGTCAACTTTTCAAATGACATCGAGATTGAGGATATCTCCTCAATTATCAAGAAAAAGCTCAACTTTATTCGATAGGACCTTAATAAATCAGTGTTTTATGAATAATTGACATGAACATGTCATTTTATACCCACAACAACAATCATACCTAAATAACAGGAACATGTATTTATGTACCCGAGGAAGTACCCCTGCAGTCATTTACAAAAACGTGACTTGTATTTCAAAAAAGTCTCCAACATAAAAAAAAACATTAAAACCAGAGATAAAACCACAAATTCAAACTGGAAAACTTAAGATTAGATTAACTAAACAGTCTTTGGTTTAATTTTCATTAACATTATCTTACAAGATAACTAGAGTTTTGCCACCTTTGCCTTGTCTTCAAGAGGTTGACAGACATGATCAAATTGGTTATTTTCTCAAATGTAACATTTAATGCAAAGTATTTTGGTGGTATTCTTTTCTATGCATTCAACAAGATATTGTTTAACTGACAATTTGAATACAGCTAGGGCAATTACTAATAACAAATTGCTTAGATATCTACAATTAAGTTAGATTAAATAACTGTTAGAGGTGCTTCTTGTGCAGATATTTCAGGACCCATATAGACATTGTAAAATCATGGTTTTAGAGTCCATATATACTAGCTCACACAATCTACTGATTAACACTGTTCATATATCCTCATTTATCAGAAGACTGCTCCTCTATTTTGCTCCTCTATTTTCATAAGGGCCTTAATAAAAATCATATTTTATGAACCATTGATAAGCACCACAGTGAAAAATTTGCAATACACGTAACTAACCAATTGAAAAATTTTTACATGAATGACGAATGTATGACATGTAGTCGTTTCATTCTTACACAACAATTATACCCTGCTAAATGAGTTATTTAAAAACAGTTCAAAATAAAAAAAATTAAACCTACAAATTTACTCACTCTGGAAAGCGTTAGGTTAACTAATTAATCGTAATCATTACAAGAAAACTAAAAACATTGCCAAATTTTCCTCGTCTAAACAGGCTTGTGTAATTCAAAGATTTTATCCCACTCGATGCAAGGGATGATTGTGTCACAATCAGACTGCTCATGTAGGGCAATTTTTGAGGGTGCAAGCGAAATTACGTGTTTGCCCCAAGTGACATTTATTCCTTAAATCAAACGGCTGCAAACTATCATAAAGGTTTTTCTTCGGGATAATCTAAGATAATTTAAGAGGTATCTTCATATAAATATGGTTTGACTGATGAAGCTACGGTAACTTCTTAATTGTTTTATTCAACTTGATAGTAGATATAAATACAACTCTATACAAAGATCAGAAATTCTTCCAGGCCCCACACAGACACTGTTAAACCGATAATCAAAACAAAGCTGGGATAACTGACCAATTAGCACTGTATCCTCAAGTTAGCCTATCAAGAAACTGCTCCTTCTATTCTATGCTTCTGTTATTTTAGACAGGGCCTTAATTAAATCAGTATTTTATGAACCACTGAAAAGCACCACAGTGGAATTGTTGCTATAAAACTGAAAAGTTTCAACATGAATGATGAAAATGTACATCATTTTATTCACACAACAACATCTTAATCGAGCCTGTATTCTTTAGATATCAACCAATATTAGATTATATAGTTGTCTTATCAACCTCTATGGTTTGGATTTGAGCACTTTTACCTTATATAAAAATGCTGAACTAATATTAATCATAGAGGTTGATAATTGAGATTAACTAAACAAACAAAGAGTTTCTAACAATTATGTTTACTCTCATACAACAATTATACGAAATGCCAGGTGTGCTCGAGGAATTATAACTTAAGTTCCTCAAACACGTGGACTGTATTTCAAAAACAGTCTCAATAATAAAAGTGTTCAAGAAAATCTCAACATCATCGTCGTCGACATGAACAGTTTATACAGAGCTGATTCTTCCAAAGAAACTCGGGACCAGAAACTGAAATGTATAGATACTAGACAGGACTCTATCGATAAATCTGAAATAAGCGAGTTTTCTTCAAGCGATTCTGTGATTATTTCATGTTTGGGGTAAAGCTATAATTAGCCTCCGGTGATTATGTTAATGTGCTATTTTTCGTATATTCATTGTATTCGGTTTTATTTTTGTCTGCATGCGTTCTGTGGAAGTAGTCGGTGATCTACACAGTCGGCAGCCAGCGCTCAGGCAGGCAGAGAACTTAATTTGGACAGGAACTTTTTTTTAATTCCTAACTTTATTTTGTATGAAATAGTGTTATATGTGGCTGTTCTAAATGTTCTCGAAGCAATAAATATATGAATATTCGATCTCAAAAGTATTTCATATTATATTTCATTGAGGCTCAATCTATCGAGTAAGTTTTTATTACGAGTTGACAATCAGTCATGTCAATCAAACGTAGACTGGTTCCCTGTACTCGTCCGGTAACCAGTCAAAATCAACGCAACAAAGTGGCAGCACCATACGTTCGCCTAGCGGAGTTTCTGTGAACTAATGTAATACTGCGGGAAGGTGATATGAAATGTTTATTTAGAGCGCTGTCTGTTCTTTAATAGTTTTAAAGGTGGAAATGGTGCGTTATTCGATTATTTTAAAGTGTTTTATTAATCAATCGTGACTCCAAGGTATTACATTAGTTCACAGAAATTCCGCTAGGTGACCGTACGGTGCTGCCACCATAGACTGGTTACCGGTCTCTATCTTCCCATATTGAATTGGACAGGCAACCAGTCTATACCGCGGCAATCTCGATGCCTTCAGGTTCGAACCCCTCCCTGGGGGAGGATCGGCAAAAATCCTCTACCTTCAAGTGAAGAGCTCGTGGTGATTTCAGCGTCTAAATCCAACAAACGATACATCAATGAAGCACAACATCTTATATTTTGTTCATAACCGGATTCATCAAATGAACGTATTCCGAGCTTAGGAGAGCAACATTTGCAGCAGGTCAGGGGCGACTGGCAGGGTCGGGCTATGGGGTGATTAACTGGAAGGTCGGGATCATGGGTGATTTACTGCTGAATATAGGATGTACACTAGGGGTGTCCCGGGTTTGAAACCCAGTAATTACTGACACTGATTCAGAGTGGTCCAGATGCTGAATAAAGGATATACCGTGGATTAGCGGATTTTTCATACACTAATGTGGATTGTCTCTGGCAACCAAGAGTCTACTGCCAGAGTCAGTTTGTGTTAGTTAATGCAAATCCAAGCATAGTGAATCTTAAGAATCGGCAGAACATAGCATCACAACCACTGACTGGTGAATTGATTAAGTTCAGAGTAGCTAATTAACTAAACAAACAAAGAGTTTCAAATAATTATATTTACTCTCATACAACAATTATACAAAATGCCAGGTGTGCTCGAGGAATTATAACTTAAGTTCCGCAAACACGTGGACTGTATTTCAAAAACAGTCCAACCATGGACGTATAAACTATAAACTAGAGTTTATACGTCCATAGTCCAAGCATAGACTCTAAAACAGACACGTCTATAGCACACAACCGTGGACTCTAAACTGTGAGAGTCCATGGCTCCCCGCACTAAAACCAGAGATAAACCTGGCCGAATACCCTGGAAAGCGTAAGATTTAATGAATCGTTTACATGGCCGGCCGCCTATCTACCTTAGACCTTACATTACTTTTTTAAAAATCATGATCAAGGTAACCATAACAGACACGGCAGATTACAAATTTCATTGATTTATGAAATGACCCGGCCGATCAGGAAAAACAAGGTATTATCATTAGCCTTTTAATGGCTTAGATTATCCAAAATATAAGATTACTAGCTTTTAATATCACATATACTACATCAAGGAAGGTATTTCAAGGTTTTATTCGCCAAAAACATTTCCACTGCAACTGATTCATACAATTTGAATCAATAGGAAAATAACAAAATTACACACAGAATTGTAAACCTTGATCCATAAAACACCAACAATTAGGACTAGTCTGAAAGTCTAAGACTATTAATTTGACATTCACGAAGTCACTGGGCATAAGTGACACTTGGTTATTTCATGAAATGTGGAGCATTCAATCATATCAACTATTCAAATGACAATGTGAGAGAGATTTAAGATATTCTGTTTATACAAAAAACTGCATAACATATCTCCAACATATAAACATTAAAACTGGACATAAAACCACAAATTTACTCTCTCAAATAATCGATCTCTAATTTCATTTCATTATTAAATTATTTCTACAAGAAAACCTAAATTTTGCAAACTTTACTTTGTATTCGAGAAATTATCATGTAAGTTCTTTGTTAACAAATGGGCTGTATTCGAAAAACAGTTCAACATAAAAGCATTAAAACTAGAGATAAAACCTACAGATTCACTGTGGAAAGCTTGAGATTAACTAATCAATCTTTATTTTCCTTTTCATTAACATTACTTAACAAGATAACTAGAGTTTTTCCAACTTTGCCTGAGATTTTCAAACATTATCAAACGTTTCAAACATTATTACGTTTAATGCATTTATATTGAGTATCCAACATCATAAAGATATTGTTCAACTATCCATTTGAATATAGCTAGGTAAATTACAAATAACTGATCACTGAGATATCTACAATTATCTACAACTTTTTCGAGATATGAAATGCTTCTTGTGCAGATTTGAATCAGGCTCCATATGGACATTGTCAAACTGACAATTTAAAAAATAGCTAGGATAATTTACTAATCAACACTGTTCATATAGGCCTATCCTCATTTATAAAAAAGTGCTCCTCTTTATTCGATAGGACCTCAGTTTGATAGTTGCTATAAACTTAACTAAACAATTGAAAAGATTTACCATGAATAATGAACACGTATGTGTCATTTTATTCTCATGACAAAAATTATACCTCGCTAAATAACAGGTATGTCCTCGAGGAATTATCATGTAAGTTCCTAGTTAACAAATGAACTGTATTTTAAAAATAGTTCAACATAAAAGCATTCAAACTAGAGACAAATCGTACTAAGTCATCCTGGAAAGCTTAGTATTAACTTAACTTTCTAAATTTCATTTTCGTTAACGTCATTTTTACTAGAAAACAAGAATTTTCGCTGCCCCTCGTCTTAACTAAACATTTTCAAACATTATCAGTTCGCTCATTTAATACACAATCAATACAAAGTTATTTGAAAACATGACAATAATTTTACTATCGATAACTAATCATGTTTATAGCTGTTTAACATTCTTTCTAAAAAAGAGTAAAATGTATCTCCCAGATATTATCCCTAAAACAATTAACAGTTACAGCAGTGATAGGGTGTGATATATAGGTAAAAGGACGCGTGATCTTTCATCAGTTATTCGAAGCATTCTATCGAATCAGTTATTTTTTAGTGTGTTTGATTTAGTTAAGGTTTATGGTTATTTGTTTTGTTTATTACTAACTGATCCGATAGAACACTTAAAACAACAACAAGAAGATCTCAAGAGGTTGGGAAACACGGAGAAGGTTGTTCTATGAAAGAAGAACCTTTAATAATTAGATTAAGTTGATAAGAAAAAATTCCTGATGACGGAGCCCTATATTAACTTATTGTTTGTTGGTTTTGTTTATTTTTTTATTACTTAGTTTTATTTGTTTTTTTTATATTATTTATTTTGTTATGTTGTTTTGTTTATTTTTTTTAATTATGTTCTCTGTATTTTGTACTATTTATTACTATTTACATCAGGAATTTTTTACCGGTGAGATTATGGGCTCACTTTTAAAAAAAAGTGCTACAAATTCACTGCTGCACCTAAATAATAGTTTCCTTATTGAACTCCCGATTTGAAGTTAAGTGATCATTAGTATGAAAGCCACTCAACCTAATCATATGAATGACGATGAAAGAAGTTAAAACAGCTATAAACAAAATTAAAACGATCAAAATTATTGCTGGCCATTATTATTTATTCCTTTATATTACATTATTCCTAGTATTACCTCTCATACCTCTGTGGATACAATGTACTACGATATAAGTTTCATATAACTAGCTAGGATCACCTACATGGAAGCACAATTCTAAACTCCATGTGAA
Source organism: Tubulanus polymorphus (assembly GCF_964204645.1). Taxonomy (NCBI): domain Eukaryota; kingdom Metazoa; phylum Nemertea; class Palaeonemertea; order Tubulaniformes; family Tubulanidae; genus Tubulanus; species Tubulanus polymorphus. The sequence continues at coordinate 1,805,603 of NC_134031.1, forward strand.
AATCAAGATATTCTACTCATTAGTCAAATCGCCTTAACGGGCCTTAAAATTATGGCATAAAAAAAAAAATCAACACTTGGGTATATTAACTTATTATGTGTACACAGAACACTGCCTAATATTATATGGTTTCCTTAACTACACGTGACGATATTCGGGGGGCGTAGCCAGTTTGTACTGAAGGCCCGGCCCTTCACTTTTTGGTCAAGGAATAATTTTCAAAACATCTTTATTCCAAACCCATAAACTTGCTGGGTGAGTTTAGGAGTCCAAAGTAATTATGTACCAACTTCCTTTATTGTGTTTAAAAGTTGCAACCGTTTAACTGACTACGCTCCCCCTTTTGAACATTTAGGCTATGCAAATCATTAAATTATTTTCACTCTCAGGAAATATAAAATGAATCACTATTTCTAAGATTAATCGAATAAAGACCAATGGACTATGTCATTATTACAAATCATGCACAGCTATGTTTAACTGAGTATGAAGATTATCTGAACTATCCCATTGATTCTATATCTCAGTTAAGGTGTATTTCAACTGACCTACGAGTCGAGAGGCTGAAAGCTATCAACACTATGAATTAATGGAGCGTAGATTTTATGAGAATCCCAGAAGGAACTTTCTGTCAAATTACAAAGGACATGACACATCTGTTTACAAACCGAAAACATTTTGCCTAATCAATATATGAATAGTTTCTTCTCAGGCCCAGAGCCCTAATTAACTAACTTCGATTTTCATTAATCAACATTAAAACTATTTCTTTATTTCCGCCTTTTCAAATAGACAGTGAATTTTAAGACGCATTTTGGAGCCCATGTTACACATCAGATTGGTTTGTAAAAAGGTAATGCTCAAAATAAATCAATACTTTACATGTTCTACTGACGTTGCTGCTCCTGAATAAGTGTTTATAAGATACGCATTGTCTGTGCTGCTCCTGAATAACTGTTCACAATATATTTACATTGTCTCTGCTGCTCCTGAATATACCGGTAAGACACGCATTGTCTCTTCTCCACCTATTGTAGAAGAAATCCGTCATTGGGCGATAAACCACTGCTGGCTAAATTTCTCCTCTGGACTTCTAGGCCTATGCAGTCGAATTCAAGATGGTTCTTCTGTGGTAGATGATGATTTCAATTCAAGATGGAATCTTCTGTTGGCAGTTTCAATCAGTAGATTCTAGATGACGAGTTGATCTCAGGCTGAGCTTCTTCTTATAGATGTGATTTAGCTGAAATAAATAAAAGAAGATATCCTGTAATTATATAATATCTTACAATATACACAATTCTTCATATACCATTAATAATAATAAATTCCATGCACCGTAAATCAATTTCATTTAGAATTAATCGCAATAATTCCATCTATATTAAGTTACCTTTTATGATTGCTGGGTTGATGATTTTGATTCTAGTTGGCTGTGCGCTGTTCCAGTTGGTCGATTTTGGACGAGTAGTTGATCTCAAAGTGGGTTTTTCATATAGTTGAAATTTAGCTGCAATGATTAAAAGAAGTTATCCTGTAATGACAAGTTTTTTCAATGAGAATTTATCGTAATAATTCCATCTATATCAAGTTACCTTTTTATGATTGCTGGGTTCGTTATCGGCGTGGATCATCTAAGTTGATTGGTTGATGATTTGATTCTAGTTGGCTGTGCGCTGTTCCAGTTGGTCGATTTTGGATGAGAAGTTGATCTCAAGCTGGGTTTTTCATATAGTTGAAATTTAGCTGCAATGATTAAAAGAAGTTATCCTGTAATGACAAATTTTTCAATTAGAATTTATCCAAATAATTCCATCTATATCAAGTTACCTTTTATGATTGCTGGGTTCGTTATCGGCATGGATCATCTAAGTTGATTGGTTGATGATTTGATTCTAGTTGGCTGTGCGCTGTTCCAGTTGGTCGATTTTGGATGAGTAGTTGATCTCAAGCTGGGTTTTTCATATAGTTGAAATTTAGCTGCAATGATTAAAAGAAGTTATCCTGTAATGACAAATTTTTTCAATTAGAATTTATCCCAATAATTCCATCTATATTAAGTTACCTTTTATGATTGCTGGGTTCGTTATCGGCGTGGATCATCTAAGTTGATTGGTTGATGATTTGATTCTAGTTGGCTGTGCGCTGTTCCAGTTGGTCGACTTCGGATGAGTAGATGATCTCAAGCTGGGTTTTTCATATAGTTGAAATTTAGCTGCAATGATTAAAAGAAGTTATCCTGTAATGACAAATTTTTCAATTAGAATTTATCGCAATAATTCCATCTATATCAAGTTACCTTTTATGATTGCCGGGTTCATTATCGGCGAGGGTCTCCTAAGTTGGTTGTCTAATTTTACATATTTTTTTTTTCATATAACTTTTTTTCTGCCTAATTTAATACATTGAGATTTTGGAAATAACTATATTTTACAATATTTGGTCTTTTTTCATGTAACTATTCCGAAAGTTTACAAGGTTGAATAATTTTATCTATTTTTTTTCTGCCTAATTTAATACATTGAGATTTTGGAAATAACTATATTTTACAATATTTGGTCTTTTTTCATGTAACTAGTCCGAAAGTTTACAAGGTTGAATAATTTTATCTATTTTTTTTTCTGCCTAATTTAATACATTGAGATTTTGGAAATAACTATATTTTACAATATTTGTTCTTTTTTTCATGTAACTAGTCCGAAAGTTTACAAGGTTGAATAATTTTATCTATTTTTTTTCTGCCTAATTTAATACATAGAGATTTTGGAAATAACTATATTTTACAATATTTGGTCTTTTTTCATGTAACTAGTCCGAAAGTTTACAAGGTTGAATAATTTTATCTATTTTTTTTTCTGCCTAATTTAATACATTGAGATTTTGGAAATAACTATATTTTACAATATTTGTTCTTTTTTTCATGTAACTAGTCCGAAAGTTTACAAGGTTGAATAATTTTATCTATTTTTTTTCTGCCTAATTTAATACATTGAGATTTTGGAAATAACAATATTTAACAATATTTGGTGTTTTTTTCATGTAAATAGTCCGAAAGTTTACAAGGTTGAATAATTTTGTCTAGCTTTATATTCAAAATCGGAAATCGAAGTACAGATAAAGTTGTGTAATCGGGGGTCGATTTAACATAAATTTCTTTAAAACCAAGCACATAATTGGAAAATCTGGTTCGGGTTCATTCAATTAATCTTCCAACCAGTCTGAACCGCCAAGCGACTGATTGGGGTCAATTAAGTTGACTGCCTATTTTAATATATCGATATTTGGAATATCTATATTACAAGGTTGAAGATCACTTTGTACATTTTATGACTAGTTGATTAATAATATAGCTGAAAAAAAGAGCAAAATCTTGTGAGCAGAAAATCCTTTTGAATATCACTGATCATGATTAACGTGTCAATTCATACATATAAAATCAGCTATGTGGACCGGAAAGTAGATTTTGATAATAGTCAATTATTAAACGATTCAATTAATTAATCTATATTCATTCTAGATATCTGATATTGATTATTATAGTTTAACAACAATTCGAGTAAAGCATCTCTAGCTATCTTGAGGAATACCAGAGTTACAGCAAATTTGATAAAAAAATGCAAAATCAATCTGTTAAAATTTTTTGTACTGTAGTTTCTCTTCTTCTATCTTCAGAAATTCTTGATGTTTTTCTTCCATGGGTGCTAAACACCCAGTGGCCATTAGGCTTTTATTAAAACTCACGCCCATCATATAGTGCAAACTTGCTTGTAATATTGCCCCCTATATACATTTCGATTGTCAGCTTAACCATGTTCATATTATCAAATTAACTTCATCGTCAATTAATAAACTTTAAGAGATATGTTTTCTACCCACAGATGGTGACATCTGTGCCCAGTGAATGGTATTCTCATCCATTTCAGTAATTCTAAATATTGCACGTAAAATATATACAATGATCTTGTAATTGTGATAATATAACTAACTAGAGTGAGTGCGCTGCCAGCATTGTGCACACTGATCCTATAAGCAACATGGTTCTACAGATTTTTAGAAACCTTGAATCATCCCCACACCTTGACAAATCCAGAATTCTGCAACACCCTGTATAGGGTATAGGCCTAAACCAATAGGTAATTACACAGTTGTCTTATCAACCCATATGGTTTGGATTTGAGCACTTTTACCTTATACGAAGATGCTGAGTTAATCTTTATCGTAGATACCTAATAAATCAATTAATGTCCTAGCTATAATTAAAATTGTCTCGGACAATATTTTATATGGGGCTTGAAATTTCTACACGAGAAGAATTTCAGATCCGGTATAAATTTGAATTCATCATTTCAACTGCTTATTTTGCATCAGAGCTTTTGATACCTAGCTTAACGAACCCAGAATTCCCCAAAAGACAACATTGCACGATACAGCTGTCTCATCCACTGCGCTATTTTTTAAATAATTTTCACTTATATTCATTATATTGAATTAAATTTAACTAATTTTCTAGATATCTAAGCGATCCGATAATTAGTCATCATACTAGCTACATCTTAATTGTCAGTCAACAATATTTATATTTATATGGAGCCTGAAAATCTACACGAGTAGAATTTTAGATGTGGTGAATTCATCACTATTTGAATTCATCAGAAATTAAGATAAAAGCACATTTTTAGTGGTATATCAGAAATTCCCTTATAGCCGAATTGCTATGTAATCTTTAGTTCTTTTATATCTTTTACAGTACACTGTGTATAAGGATTGAAAGACCTTGTTATGACCGGACCTACCTGGTGCGGTGCAAGACATGATGCTGGAATATACTTTGAAGGAGGGGGGTTAGTAAAAGAGAGCTATTAGCAAGAGGAATAAGACCTAAGTTTAGGATATCCTGTCACATTAAGGCTCTCAATCTGACATACACAGTGAAATTAAAATATTCTCCCTTCCAAATTCAGGAATGTATTTGTGCACGTACAGATTTGTTTTATCTCCCTTCAATCGGAAGTAAATCTGCGTTAAATGAATTTGGCAATATGTATCAAAACTAATACAGCTGTATGACGACACAATAGGTTCACTTTAGATACAGATAAATAATTAATTTGCTCAGATACACATGTATCAGCAACATTTTAAATGTCAATGGACTTGAATTAAAAATAATTTCACATAACAATTGAATTAACCTTAATTGTAGATATCTAAGTAATACGTTAACGAGTTATTCATCTTAGCTATATTCTAATTGTCAGTTAATAAACTGTATCTATTATGCGTCACTTGACACACAGTATGGCTTTTAGATATCATTTGAATCAGTAAGGTTTTGGTAAATTTTGGCAATATTGAAGAGCATGACCAGTCGCCGTAAGTACGGCAGTTGGAGATATAAATACTGATCAGTCGATGAGACTGATTCACTTATCATATAGATATGCTCAAATATACATATATCAGCTATATCTAAATTGTCAGTTTAATGATATTTATAATGGACCTGTATCACATATATATTATTTCATACATAGCAATAAATAGTTTTTGATCTTACATGAAATATTAAATTCATCTTAATTGTAGATATCTAAGCCATTGGTTAATGAGCAATTTTTCCTAGCTATATATATGATGATTAAAACAAGGCACAGAGTATGGCTCTGGGGAATGACTTGAATTAATTAAAGCTTTCTTTATTCTAGATTTATCAAAGTGCTGAGACCAAATCACAGTTTCTAAAAGACCTGCAGTCCATAGTTTTCCCCATATATATTACACCAGATCTCAATAGAGCCCTAGACAATATTTCATACATCTTTCCCCCAGGAATTCATTAATGTAATGGGTAAAGCAGCATATAATATATACTGTAAAGTGCCCGAATGTTTATAAATGACATATGTATCAATATATTATTTGTAAAAAAATCTATTAACCGACGATAAATTTTATTTGATATATATCTTTACAAGTAAAGCCAGCCTAAATGTATATGGGGCCCTAAGAATTTCTCGTCAAACATTAGGGCCTATAAGATATTGAATGATCGCTAATATCTAAGCGATTGGTTAATTAGTAAATTGTCCTATCTATATCTTGAATGTCAGTTAAACAAGCCATATGAGGCCTGAAATATCTACGGTACAATCCGAAAATTTCACATAAGATATTGAATTTACCTTAATTGTACATACTTAAAAAATCTTTTAATCAATAACTGACCAATCTACCTTTAATTATCAGACCAAAGAATATTCAAGGGACCTCACTCAATCATTTTGTCCAATATTGTAAATATTCAAGCAATCATTGCCCTAGCTATATTTCAATTTACTTTTAACAATATACCGGCCATAGAGCTTCAACAAAGTAGTGCGGAGATGGTGAGCTTGACCAGTGTCTGTATCCTCACCAGTGCCTATGCATTCTACCCCAGATATGAAATATCAACTTAGCTTTATGTATGTATGCATTCCTGTTGCCATGCAGGATGAGACTGCCAGATTTGGTTGCGGCAGGTCTTTCGGTGTTTGGTTCATTCAACATGGAGTCTTTTGTGGGCACTTCTAGTGGGTAGATTTTAGATGGGCCTTTCCGGATTAACCTGAAATGAGTAAAAGAACGATATTATGTAGTTACACAATCCTTTCCGTGTCATACATCGTAATTTTCACATGTATCAACTTAACTTTCAATATTGCTGAGTTCAGTGTTCTTTTTTCGCCATCTTCTGTAGTCGCCTTCAGCATCTTCTTCTTCATCTTGGGAGTCCTGAAATGAAAAAAAAAGAGAAGAGCAATGAAAACCTGGTACGGAACAAAACTAATGTCTTTACAGCTCTCCGTCGCCGGTCACATGCCGAGAACACCAGACAATGAGCCAGCCAGGAATATACTGCCCTCTACACGCCCTCACACAGAACGCGAAAACCAGGATGACAACGCCTCACATTCCCCATCTAACTGCAGGATGTACTGGGCGACGTCAGTAACTGACACACCTGTAAAATTGCACGAAACACAAATAGCTCAGTACAACCAGCTTGACCGGGTTGAGATTCAGGATCTCAACTAGCACCCAAAAGCGTGACAAGAGACTTCATCCACTGACCGAGGTTGTCACAAGGACACAATGAAACTAGCACTCACAAGCCGACGAGAGACTTCATCCACTGACCGAGGTTGTCACAAGGACACAATGAAAACTAGCACTCAAACTAGAAATCAAAGAGCGTGACAGTAGAATCATCCCTCAGCCGACTCAGAATACCAGAAACAAAGAGCGTGACAGTAGAATCATCCCTCATCCGGGCGGTCACAAGGACACAATGAATGCTAGTAGCGTGACAAACCAGTATAACCACTCCATTTGTATCCCGCGCAATCCCACAGATATGCCCGTCATTGACATCACTCAGCACACTTTGTAGATAGGTGGGGGCAGTGAGGCCTCGTCATCCTGGTTTTCGTGTTCCGTATGAGGGCGTGTAGAGGGCAGAATTTCCTGACCGACTCTTTGTCTGACATCCTCGACACGTGACCGGCGAAGGAGAGCTGACGCTTTCGGACATTAGTTTTGTTCCAGCAAACGTTGAAATTCGACAGAGAAATCGGCCCTGAAAAATAAAACGGGTTAGAACCTGCAAAAAAGAACGGATTAATAAACACGGAACAGTACAGGACAGCACAGAGACAAACAGTAACACATAAAACATAAAGACGTCGTTCCTCAGGAAGCAGGAACAGGAGCAGGAGCGGGAGCGCAGCGAAAATCGCCAGGAGAATCCACGGTAGCATGTTCACAGTGTGAGTGTGCAGAGGTGAATGGCCTATGCTGGTGTACACCGTGGTCAGCCGGTCACGTATTCAATAGCGCGTATAAATGATATCAACAACTCTGAGTAGCCGCAATTGTGTCTCCATTGTTGAATGGATTTAAATTGATAGCTTATAGAAGGTTCCACTGTCGGATTGAATACGCGCCAGTAGCCAGCGGAACAATATCGTGGAACTTTGATATAAGGCCATAAAATAAATTTCTTTGGAGACAGCTCCCCTCCGAATTTAGCTGCCGCGCCTGGTTTTTTCTGAAATTTTAGAATAATTCGTAAACTACTGACCGATTAAGCTCTTCAGTTAAAAATTCACACCAACAAAATTTTACACATTCAAGTCATCTATATTTTTTCTGCAAATCATCGCGTAACACTTGGAAGAACCATCAGCTGATGCCGTATGAACATCGGCAGACTCTAGCGAGTCGAGTAGCGACTAAGTTTATTGATTATTCCAGCTGTTCACGAGTCTTCATATCATAGAGCTTTTGGAATATTTCGTTTCATATAAAAAAAAATATTACACAGTCTCCCTCTTCAGTGATAATTTTTTTTCACAAATTCTGATGAGAATCAAGTATTTTGCTGCTCTATGAAAAATCTCCATAAGTCACCAAAGTTACGTTATCAGTTGTGATGTTGATGCTGTCGACGATCGTGGAAGAACTCCGTATAGTGGTCGTCAGTAGTAACCTGTCTGTGGTTTACATTTCGATTTATCGATATGATGCTCCGTTTTCCGTTACCCTCACCCAAAGAAGTTCGATAGAATTCGAAAAGCTCTAAGAAAAAGAATCAAAAAACAAATTTCACATATCTTAAGAAAATAATTTATTTTAATAATTCACAGTAACCCAATAGATGGCAAAGTGATATTGCAGCAAATGTTAAAATGTAGGGGTAAACCTTTAGTTCAATTACTTGTTATTTTCTGTCGGAAAATCAAAACATTTTCTAAAACCTCTACTGGACCTTCTCTCATACTGACCTACGAACACTAAATTCAACAGTAAATCATCATACAATTCTCTTTAACAATAGTTATTTTTTCTAAATTTTTTAAATCGAACACAGAAAGCAGAAAAAATGAGGTAAAATTTCAGTAGAGTTTTATCGCTAGTTGAATACCTAGCATGTAGGAAAAGTCATTGATGTACTAAGTGTGCAAAATAATGCTCATAAAATCTATACGGATATTTAGCATTAACGGCTCCACAATAATTAAGTTAAAATATTTCGTTGTATTAATGAGGATGAGAGATATCATTTTTACTTTCTACGTATCGGATTGTGTTGTTCATGAATTCATGGTCGGTATTTGTATGGATTTAGCGATTAACGATGCCAACGCCTCGTCCACGTTTCCGCGAGTACGTGTTAATTCAGCTACACATTGTTCGCGGGTAAATCCGTTAGCGACCAGTTTCTGAATGTCTTTTTCCGGGAACTGAGCTCCTGCTGCTGCTGCTGATGAGGATGATGTGTTGTGGTGAGATGAAACGCCTGCAATAAAAAGAGATTAAGATACGGATTAATTATCGACATTTTATGCAAGAAACGACATTAAGACAAACTCCGCGTAATGTTTCAGTAATCGGTGGCGTATAAACTCCGACAATCTGCTCTTTGTACCCTGAAGCCCCCTTCGAGAGAATCGAGTCATTAATTCCTCGTGGATTGTCTGATATTCACACTAACCTGCTGTTGATGGTTGTTGTTCCTGAGCTGATTTCGCTAAAGCCTGAGCCAATGCGTGATCGTCCTGTTCTAGATCTGATTCGGGACGCCGGTTTAATTTCGCGTGATCGGGTACCTCGGATTCGGTGAGGAACGGCGTTTCAGTTTGAGTCGTACCGATCACCAGTTTATTATTCTTCAGATCGATGCTACACTGAAATTATCAATCAATAACCATTTCTCTAAATGTAGCAAGATGCGATCGAAAGGTGATACGTGATAAAGTACACACAAAATACACGATTTGAAAACCTTCTTCTAACAACCTCACTACCCCCGATAATGACTACTAGGATATAGGCAAAAAGTTTAACCCTTTCAGTGCGTCTACACCGCAGTGCGGTGTATAAATCAGTGATGGATTTTGCTAGTACACCGCACAGCGGTGTATTGATGTAATTAGTAATTTGTAATTATCTCTATTGAAAAATGGCAGCAAGAGTCAAACATAGTGAAATATTAGTAACTAACGATACACCGCACTGCGGTGTAGACGCACTATAGTGGTATTCCCATTGTTCAACACACTAGGGTGGAATTTTTTAGAATTTTCAAATTTTCTCCAGCACTATAGGGTATTAATTAGTCAGCACTGAAAGGGTTAAAAGAAATATTGTGAACTTTATTTTTCATTTTGTAGTGCAGGATTTTCTATACAACCTTCCGAGTGCGTATTGTCAACACAGTAAGAAATGCCTAATTCTACAACACGCCATCCTTCTGATGGATGCAAACATATCGGTATTTTCTGATCGTACAAAATTACGAGGATATTATACATACCTGATGTCGTTTTAACATGTCGAGACCTAGAAGCATATCCATCGGTTGATCTTCTAATATCGAAAACGACGATGGTAAAAAGACATCGCCGATTTGTATTTGACCTAAAAGATTATATGAACTATGAATGAAATTATGAAAACGATTTAAAACAGGGCGGCCACTTTTATTCTATTTGCTGTTTCCCCGATATGCACGTTGTTCTCAGTGACTTGATCTACTAAACACGTAAGACATAGATGGAACCTGTTTGGTTTTACGCACGATCTTACTATCTCAACAAATTTTGCAGTCTTTTTCCTGATTTTAGCTTTTGTTGTAAAATTCCCTGACATTTTTAGAGAAAAGAAATTTCCCTGACTTTTCCCTGAATTCCAGGTACGGTAAGTGACCACCCTGTTTACCGGTAATTTCTACGTTGGTAGTTTTTTGCTGAAAATAAACATTTTATAAGCACCGGTTACTGATTTAATAGTCTTCCATAATCCAGTCAAATCCTTGAAGAATATTGTCGATGGTGAAGATGATGTGAGAATACATCAATCTACCAATCAATATTGTCGATACTGTAAGGAATATAGGTTACGTACCTAAATGTACTCGGCCGATAATTTTTTGTGTTCCGACACCTTTAGCGATTCCGGCCCATCGCGTATCTACCAGTCGATTTATATGACATCGTTCAGCGCACGCTTGACTCATTATCGTCATTTGAGCTCCTGAAATATCATCATCGATAATATCAATACACAGCCAGGAAACACCTCCTTCAGATTATCTCTATTGAATAAGAAGTCTTGATGACCACTTTTTAAAAGTGTGCTGATAAAATGTATAATTTCTGGTGTTTATAGTTCATTTTTTAACCCTTTCAGTGCTGACTAATCAATACCCTATAGTGCTGGAGATAATTTTAAGATTTTTAAAGATTCAACCCTAGTGTGTTGAATAACAGGAATACCACTATAGTGCGTCTGCACCGCGGCGCGGTGTATCGTTAGTTACTAGTATTTCACTATGTTTGACAGGTGCTGCCATTTTTCAAGAGAGATAATTACTAATTACATCAATACACCGCATTGCAAGTGTACTACAAAAATCTATCACTGCTATATACACCGCAATGCGGCGTAGACGCACTGAAAGGGTTAATCAAAAATGTCGCTGGTGTAGTACTGAACACGCGTGAAGTGTGGATTATCAGTTTTTAAAGGTTTGCCAATTAAATGTCATATATCTGGCGTTTGTAGTTCATTTCTAATTAAAAGCATGTTGGGCGAGGTCCTGAAACGGTTGAATGTTTGAGGGAGTGCCGGGTTTCACAAACCTGAATCAACAAATGCTTTCACTGGATAACCATTGACGATGCAGTTTATATATAACATGATCACTTGTCCAAAACTTTCAGGAGCGTATTCCATCGCGGTCTCCATGTTCGATTCAACATTTTTTAATCTGAAGCAAAAAGAAATTTGAGAATTAATAGTACATGATTTGGTATTCTTATTCAATTTATTCAACTGATTCAGAAATCTAGTGTTCTTACAGATCACGGATTACAAATTTCCCTTATTTTCCCCAACCTTTGACCAAAAATTTCCCAGCTTAGATAAGATATCCTCAAATAGGAGCTGTTTTTTCTCATTCGAGAGGTTCATTGTGACACTCATCACCAGCAAGAACAACAAGACACCAAAAATTCAAAATCCCTGATCAAAATATAAGATATCCTCAATAGGGGCCGTTTCCTATCAAGAGGCTCCTTGTGAAACTCAACCAACAAGACATCAACAATTCCTCCCTGACTTTAGCCAGATTTTCAAGTAAATGGTCAGAATTTCCTGATTTTTTCAGATCTGTAAGACTTCGAGAAATCTCTCTAATTTTTACCTGATTTCTTCTGCAATTTTTTTCTGTGCTTCCGGATCGAATGGATCAGCGTTAATCATCGCGATTCTTTCTCGTTCTTTCTCCGCTAATTCGGCTCTTTGTCTTTTAAAAACCTCAGCAAACTTTTCTAAAAATAAATCAATGAAACATTATTACATACCGCTGAAATCTTGTTTCTTGATACTCAAACTAGAGGTCCACGGGCCTTGTGAAGTGTAAGCGTCAGGTAAAGTACTTTGCATAGGCAAGGCATTTTAATATGACCTGGAGCACGGATTCAGCAGCCCCTCAAGAATTCAGCAAAATTCATCAAATTAAAAAAAAAGATTCTTTAGACCTATAGTCCTTCATATTTTCATCAGCAGTTTGTGCCCAGCTTGACTTACAATCAAGTAAGGCTAAAAAAATTGATACCTTGTTTCTCCGCTCTGCTGAGCTTAAATGTTGACCCGGCTGGCCGCCTATCTACCCTATACATTACTTTTTTTTAAATCGTGATCAATTTTACCATAACAGACCCGGCCGCTATAGAAATGAACTGTTTATAGATTTTATCATATTTTACTAAAATGACCCGGCCGCTGCGGAGAAACAAGGTATCATTTTTGTTTAGCCTAACTTTGTTGGCTTTTCAATATTGTGATTTACAAAAACCTAAGTTTTTCATTTCTTGTATCAAATCATTCGCAATATCCACTCCGTTTTTATCTTTTCGGCAGTCCTTAAAATCAACTTTAACTTAAACCCACTAATTTGAGTAACTGACCCGAAAGGTGTTTGATACATACCTAAACTTCCGCTGTGTAAAGCATCAGATAGTTCAACGTTGCGTTCTTTAAGTAAAGCTAAATCCCGTGGAGAGGCTAAAAACATTTCTCTTACAGTCGCCGGATCATCGGATTGAGGAGGCGGAGCTGGTCTTGATTGACGCGTTGTTCCTGAACTCGTAGAAGCCCCTGGTATTTGAATGTTACTGAAGTCGATCATTCCAGCGCCTGAAAATAGTTCAAACAGTTCGAACAAATATTACAATCAATAGATTTTCACTTAAGACCGGTTTCGATCGAACTTATTCTGGTTTAGGAATCAGCCTAGTATCCAAGCACAAAGACGGGTGTTAAGTGGGCCCCACCCAAAATTTTTTTTTAAAATTGGAGGCTTATGGAGACGTTTTCCAGGCTCTAAATGAATAATTTAGAGTTAAAAGACTAATCAAATTGGTATGAAAAATATTGAACACTGATTACATAGTAACTTGAGAAGTTAGCTCAAAAAGGGGGTGCGTCCGCTACTCCCGCACCCCCTGGGGACGCCTATGATTAGCCTATTCCAAAATAGGTGGATAGCAATCTGATTGAAACGAGTGCACCAGCCAACGAAAATTCCAGAATCGGTACACAGACAATTGAAAGTTCAGCAGTACTTACCAACAGCAGGTCGGTTTCTGAGCCCACCACCGCCGCCTGACTGTAAACCAGTCATCTGTGGAGGAGGCCCTCCTCTCATTTGTTGAATCAGTATCATTTCTCCTTCGGTTATACCGAAATGTTCGAACGATTTTGAATCGTCGAGAAGAGGTCGACCGTTCCAGAACAACCCGATCTCTAAAATTGGAATACCGGTTTCCATTTCACAAAGCACTTTAAAATTCATCAGTTCCATATCGGGAGATACGTCCAGACTGAACACTCTATCATCAGTTGTAGCCACAGTTATCTTCATTTTCACGTTGATAAATGTTTGTAAAAGTTCTTAAGAAAAAAAGGAGGAAATTTTAAGTTTTTCAGAACGAATCGTAAATTCTTACTTCCGGGTTTTGTTGGTTAAGGTTTAATCGTAATCGCCAGATTTAAATTCAACAATACAAATCCAACTATATTTGACAAATAGTGCGTGATAACGTTGAGTTCAAGTCCGCACACTATATATACGTAAAATGTATTTTTGGTAAATCCACTAATATCCGTACCTTCGCCCGATTAAACGATTCATCCTAAAGTTGTCATGTACATAGCATTCAGCCACGGCCTTAGCACATATTACGAAAATGGGTCCAATGACTTGATACCCCAGGAGTGACCTATCAATTTTGTCTGGTCCATGAGCCTTCAGCGTATTTATTTTTTAATAACACAGGATTCCATGCATTTAAGCTACTTCAGTCAAATTCACTTAGATGAGCCTGGATCTTTAGATGTGCCATTGACTACTAATTCATTTCCTCATTTTCTTTCCACACTTTCCACGCAACAGAACGACTGAAATTTTGGTTCAATAGAAATTTTATTCGATCAAAGCTCATGAGACTAATTTTCCAGTATAAAATGTGTATGATACGAAAATTTGAATGGAATGTGTTTATAATAATAAAAAAAGTAAAACATTATACGATTTGGTTAAAAATCAGATAGATCGATAAGTTATAGATATAATCAGCAGAGAGGTCCGGCCTCCTAAGTACCGTATTGGTTTTTCAATTCATATGATTTCTATTATGCAGCCATAATGCATATTTGAAAAGGGACCTTGTGAATAATTCAAATACAATATTTCTTTCTTCTGAATGAAACTGGAAGAGATTACTATATAAAGAGCAAGAGCATGTTCTAAAATCGATGAACAAAACATTTAAGGACAATTCATATTATTTTTATATGATAGGTTCTTACAGATCAGCAAATCTAGAATTCCCCGATATACCAGATTTCCCTGACCCTTCACCAAAAATTCCCTGATACAATTTTAAGATATAATCAATGGAGCCGTTTCTTATCAAGAGGTTCATTGTTCCACTAATCACCAGCAAGACCAAGACCCCAAAAATTCAAATACTTTTCGATGATTTTCGAGAAAACGGTCAGAATTTCCTAATTTTTCCAGCAGAGAAAAATAGATCCGGAATTCCCGGATTCTTTTATGATCTTTAAGAACTCTGACGTGAAGAGCAGATTAATAGAGATTATTTCTATAATCATCCGACCAGCAGATCATTTATAATATATATCACAAGTTTTTACAGCATTTTTAATGCTACACCGACGAAAAAGAGAAAAAATAAAAGTTATTTTTCAAACGTTGTCACTTTGCAACAAAAAACACTAAGACTACAACATAAATATAGAGATGCCTACTGTACTTAATAGGAATTACATTGATAAGGATACATTACAACCTACAGATAATGGAGATTTTTAACTGATAAATTTGATTATATATTATTTAATGAATAATTCTTAATGCTTAATCTATCTACGGCCCTTTTCAAGACGCAGTATTAACTTGGCGGTCGAAGATTTCTGCTGTTGCAGAGATGGAAGAATTGGAGGAAGATACTTCAAAACGTGACAATCAATGGAGGAAGTAGATAATTCTTCTTCCAAACGAGGACAATTGAAAAGGGCCTATTGGGGGAGGGGGGTGGTTACTGTTTAGAGTGTTTCTATACTGCGTAGTATAGCACCGAATCAACGCGCAACAATCATCTATCTCTTAGCACCGACTGCTTTTCCTTTCGGTTGTCCAGTGATGGCTTTACCTCGACCGCGACTCGTCACTTTCCCTGAAACGAATAAAGACGAGACACCGAATTATAGCTTTCAATCGATTCCGAACTCGTTCATCCTTTTATTCTAAGGTAGCAAAATATTTATGACGAACCTTTATCTTTTTGTTTTTCTAACGCGAGCAGACGACGAGGGTTCTGTTTACAGCCGTACGAACCCATTAAATGTTCCTTCCAACCTTCTTCGCCCGGTGGAATATTGTTATGACACAACGGACAGTGTTGTTCGTTCTTTTTCGCAGCTACAATAGAAAACAAACGGTTATCGGTTTTCATACTTAAAGTGACAAATCTATCTTCATATTCAGAGAAAAATATTATTTCAAAGTTTCACTTCAATCCAAACCAAGAACCTTTTCAAAGATACATTGAGTAAGTAAACCTTGAATCATTTCTACATTTGCTTTTGGTAATAAATCAGGTTTGAAAATGGCTCAATGCAGTTCAGTCGAAACATTACAATAGTTTTAAGAGTTTTCCTGTGACTGAGACACAGTCTGGTTTCATACTTACGGACGCAAAGTTCCTCTTTAACGTGCTGTTCGTATTCAGGTTTCGGTATCGCCTCCGTGCACCGCGGACATTTCACGTAATTATCCTTTGCATTACATTCCTCCAATAAATGTTCTGTCAAACCGGCGATTTCAACGACCTAAATTAAAATTTTTTTTGGCTATGAAAATTGATGCAACTTGAGAGTGATATCCCAGTCAATTAAATCAAAGCATCCAAATTTGCGTCAAGATATGGGATCAGAGACAGTTACCTGTTTACAGTTTGCGCAACGTTTCAACATCGGACAACTCTTCCAGTAGTGCATATCTAAGCCTTGTTTCTTCGAGAAAGATTCATCCTTTTCACCGCAGAAAATACAATTGCTGAAACATCAAAGACAAACGTGTAAGTTACTGTCACTGCTGGGCTGAAATAAGGCATTATTAATGTTTCAGCTATTGAAATTCACCTGTCAAAATCAACAGCTTCATCTTCAACTGCTTCAGATGCCGCTTTCTTATCGCCTTTCTTGTTATCAGTTCCCTGAAACAATAATAAATCACATTTTAGAATTGAATAAATCTGTCTTCATCTCATTCTCAAATACAGTCAACCCCCGATTAACTGTCCACCCATATATCGCCAGGTTTTCTCAATGTATATCTCTATACAAATACATAGTAAAACACTCCGATATACCGCCATACTCTCTATACCGTCAAAATCATTCTGCACTGTGGGGGTATATAGGGGGTGGACTGTATTCAGATAACCGACGAAAGACCGCACAGAACGTAAACAGGGAAACCAGTACCTTCTTTTGTTTCGTTGGTGCTTCCCGACGTGGTGAGTCTTCATGTGCAGCCTGTTTAGTGAATATGCCAAGCAAATTAACATTTATTCTTATATAATTGTTAAGGGTTAGATTCTGAGGTATATGTAACCTACTAATTTTACTAAATGCTTTAATTCTATTATAAGCATAAACATAGAAACTATGATTGTTTTCGATGACTTACATTTTTCCCTGATGTAACCTCTTTCAGTTGGGCTAGCTGATGCTGCAACGCTTCGATTTCTTTCTGTTTTCTCAACTCTTCATCTTGTTTTTGCCTCTGCAAAAGGGTACAAATTAGATATCCAGACGGGACTATTTATGAAGTATGTCCACATTGATGGAGTGGAGGGATCTAAGATTGGCTACTCTTCACTCGACATATGTTATCAA
This sequence comes from Tubulanus polymorphus, assembly GCF_964204645.1. Lineage (NCBI taxonomy): Eukaryota > Metazoa > Nemertea > Palaeonemertea > Tubulaniformes > Tubulanidae > Tubulanus > Tubulanus polymorphus. Next base: position 1,823,135 of record NC_134031.1, read on the forward strand.
TGCTTGAATTGAATTTCAAGTTAATTGTGTTCAACAGCCCCTTAGTTGACTCTACTTCTAATAAAGTGATTGCAAACAGGGTGCAGGCCACTTTTAGTTGACTTTTCCCAGACTATTCCCTGACATGTATGTCGTTTTCCATGACTTGATCTGCTAAGAACCCAATCAATTAACACAGTCAAATACGTAAGACATAGATGGAAACCGTTTGATTTTATGCACAATCTTGAGCAGTCTCAACATTTTTTTTCGCTGACTTTTTTCTAAAGAAAAGCAATTTCCCTGATTTCCAGGTAAGTGTCACCCTAGCAAAGACACTTGTCGTTCGGAATACTTTACCTTCAGGTCATCTTTAGAAGGTTTACCATCTATTTTATCGAACGCTTCAAACAGTAATCGATAGAGCACATTTTTTCTGGTGCGATCGTCGTCAGGAGGAAGGTAATCTTTCACCGGTTCGCCGACCTCTTTATATAACGCCACTATGATACGTTCGGCTTCCTCTCGTACTTCACCAGCCGTGTGTTCAATAGCCTGCATACAATACTTCATCATGTTATCCAGTGTAAGTCCACTACTGCAAATATAACATATTAGACACTATCTACAGTGGGTGGATTTTGTCAGCTAACCATAAAACGATGAAAATATCGCGTTTTACACAGCAAACTTTCATATTATAGAAAGTTTTAATTTTGACAGATTAATATATTCATATTGCTAAGTGAATGATTCATTAGTGTTCCACAGGACGGATCCAAACTCAGAAAAGCGTTTGCAAACTTAACATTAAGTATTTGTCTTTGTTTTATGGTATTCTATGATATATTGCAAAACAAATAAATTCATAAGAAAGTACGACAAAGTTTTCTGGGGGAAAGACCAGACCACCCTCAAGTGATTTGAAACCTGTGGTTGGTGCATTGCCGCCAGTAGGTTTCGAGGATTACAAACAAAATTTCTAATCTAAGCAGTACTCTAGCAGGTTGGATCGATCCCAGTATAGAAATAAACAGTCAGTTTAATGAAGAGAGAAATCTTACTCGTTAAGCGTTAGTTCTTTATAAAGTTGATGAATAACTTCTGTTCTGCTGAGAGCTAATCGCGGAGCTATCGTCAGTTTGAAAGGTTTTACGCATTCTGTTGGCACGACTTGAATCGGCTGAAATAACGCAAAATTAATTTCAAATTTAGTTGAATTCGTGAATGAGCAGCGAACTGTGGTAATTCAATGAGTAAACAGTACTAAGGCCTTTTTTTTTTAATTGCTTGCAGCACGGATATTATTACCCAAAAAATGGAAGGGTGGAGGGAAAAAAATAAAGAATTAAAAAAATTTTTTTTCCAAAAGACCTTGTAAAAAGTGGATGGGTGAAGGGTAAAAAAATATTTAAAAAAATAATTTTATTTTTTTCCTTTCAAACAGGAGTTTCATCGCATAATCTGGAAGGGTGAAGGGAAGAAAAACAAACAAAAAATAAAAATTTTCCCATTTATTGCCTGCTATTATGGGATATCCTGGAGGTATCAAAGAAAAGTACTAACCTTCACTTCAGGATATTGAGACATTTCTAGTATGTATGATTTAGCTATGTCTCTATTACGCACGGCTGTGTCTCCTGATTTCTGTATTAAAGCTCGTATAGTTTTCTCAGCACACGTGTGTGTATCAGCTCTTGGAATCCTACAACAAACAAACAAACACCCAACATCAACAGGCTGAATGCAGCATACAAACCAGGGGCCGGTTGCTCAAAAGTTGGTTAGTGTTAACCAGTGGATAGTTGATGTGGTGACGATTGAAATTTCATCGTTACTATGGTATTTAACGGCCGGTTATCTTTAACCAACCTTTGAGCAACTGGTCCCAGGTAGTTCTGACAAATTGACTAACATTAGTCAAAAATCTAATTTAAACCGTTTAGACACATTCAAAATCTGTCATTGGATACATCTTTAAATGATCCAATAGTCTTCAATGAGGGTTCAGAGTGTATAAACCACGGAATGAAAAGAATGGCATGCTAAATCTTTGAAACAGGTCTGAAGCTTAGATCTAAGCTTTGACAGCGCAACCGGCTCCAGGAATATACTCTCTCTCGAGCGCTTACTTGTGGTTGGGTACATATTCAACCAGCATATACTTCAACAAATTCAAAGCAGCTTTAAAAACCTAAAAAAAAACCAAAAAAACATTTAAGAAAAGCTGATTTAACAGCGCAAAGTTCCAAGCTAGGTTTCTTCCCAAAATCAACTGCTCACTGATTACATTCTAGCAGCTACAGGCCTCACATTGTAGCTTTATGGTTACAACTGCTATTGGTAGATAAATGTGAGTAGTATTTCAGTTGAAATGTCAAAATCCTCAAACAGTTTTCCTCGATTGTGGACGAAAGTCACTTATCTATGGAAATCCACATTTATTAGAAATTCGACAACAACTTACAGCGAATACTTGATCTTTAATTCCCTTCACGACGAGGAAACACGCCGCTCTAAACATCGCTTTACTGTCGTCTTTAGTGGCAGTCGTCGGTAGTTCACTCATCAGTTTATAGATGGCGAGTAAAGCGTCCTCTCTGAACGACCACGTTTTCGAATAAGCCTTCGAAACGAGCGGTAAACCGAACACATCGATCACCGAACCGGCTTCGCGGAGATCCTTCTCGTTCATCGGTTCCGGTTCACCGGTTAAACCTACGTAAAAACAAAACATGTCAAAATCACAAGAAATATTCCTAGCTTTTTATCATTTTGATTTTTAAATCTTGAATAGGAGTGCAAGCAATGTGGACGAATTGAAGTTTTCAATGGAAATGCAATTATATTGTAACAAACCTATTTCATCTTCGTCATCAGGAATCGGTTGCCTGAAACATACAAAGAAATGTTGTTTAAACAGAGAGATTTTAATGATGATGTGAAAAATGAAGCAGAATTTCTCCTCGTCATGAGATCCACATCTCTGGAGGGGCTCAATTTACTAATATAAGGTGTACTATGACTAAGGTGCTTAGTTTGTGTATAGTTTTACTCCGGGGTCCTGGCAATGCTCCCTGGAAAATCTCTGAAATTTAGATGCAGAGAAATTCTATGGTTTCTGACATATTGGGGTAAAAAATAGATGAAATTCTTTCAGAACACCAGCAAATTTTGCTTCATTTTCCTGCAAATTTACTGGAATCGAGTAAATTTGGAACGACAAAAAAGTGTCAGCAATGAGTAAAAACCAGTAAACTTTGAAAACAATCGCAAGAGTTAAAACAAATAGGCAGACAAACAGAGTTCATACAACACTGATAAACATAACAACAAAAAAACACAAAAAAATGCTCAAATAATATTTCAGTTAATTCAAACGAAAACCTTAGACAGTGAACAGAAAACATGAAAAAAAACAGGATAAAACATTTCATGCATGTCAAATTAGAGAACAGCAAACAAAATGTTCAGCGAAAACCAGCACGGCACCAAAACATGATATCGACTTACGCGGCTATTTTAGGTAAAGGTCGGTCGGACTCTAGAGGAGGCAGTGGAGTAGGGGGAGATTGTTGTTTAGGAACCGGTTCTCTAAAGTATAACAGCAAATAAAATACAACCATCAGATTCATTAGAAACAACATCAATAAAACTAGGAAGAGGTTTCTAATGCTATATAGGTTAGTTAGTGCACTATCTAGAGGTTAACAGTTCAGTGATATAATGGAATTACTAACTGTTAGATAAAATATTTCATCGAGGGCCGGGATTATAGACTGGTTTTTGATCTCGAAATAGGGAATCGTCCCTTTTATTCAAGTATTCGATTGATTTGACGACTATTTGGTATAAATAAACCTATCGCACCACAGATATGGTTGAATATTCAGTTGAATTTGCAGATCAGAGTACATAATTTCTGCATAGATTGGTTTTAAACCCCAAACACCATTTTAACAAATCAATCTGTTATGCCAGTCTACGAAATAAGGCCCTCTAATAATTTGAAATGAATTCATTTTGACTGAAATTAAATCCACATCGACTGAATTTTTGGTTACATGTGAAACTTACGCGTACATATCGAGCGCGACTGGACTAGTATTGTGCGCTGCTTTACACGGTTTATCATCGAATGAAGCGAGTGATGAGGATGATTTAGCTGCTGCTGCTGCTGCGGTATTATGCCGAGTTGGACGTACGGGTACCGGGGCGGTATTCTCCTCACCCCGCGCCGACCGAGTCAACAGGATCGACGAGTCTTCAGTTTCTAACGGTTTGTGATGATGGTTTAATGATTGGTTAGACTGGACCGGTGGTAGAACATCTAAACTATTCATCAGTGTTAGAAATAATGATGTAAATATTATAGCTGTTAATTAGTGCAGTGCATGTTAGCCTGATTGTAACTCTAACTATTTATACGAAGGGCCAGTTGTACCGATAACGCTAGATTTAAGACCAGTCTTAGCCCACTTAGGTCTCCAGCCCATCTAACAACCAGCCCCCCGTGTAACTGAGATTTAACGCTGTAAAATTTCAGTTTGGTATAAGCAAGTTTCTAGACCCAGTGCAACCTCAAAACCTCATCATTATTGATGTTATGTATATGATAATTAGTAGTGTATAGTGAAGTAAAACGTACTTTCTGATTGCAGGTAACGGACGGTCATCGTAATCAGTAAGAACTGGTGTTAATCTCGCAGGTGTATGAGATCGGTAATCTGTGTAACAAATACAAACAAACCAATTCAACATCTCTATTCAAACAACACACAGAGCACATTGGATAAATGACTCTCCGTCTGCCTCTACTCTCCATCGTCCAATTAAATATCATCACAGAACACAAACTGAACACATTGATAAACAACTCCCTATATTATTACCTTGTCTCTAAGTGTCCCAACCCTCTTCAGCCTCTCTTCCTGTCTCTGCTCCTACTCCCTGTCTCTGTCTCAGCACCCTCCCACCTCTCTCCCTTTTGTCTCTGCTCCCTCCCATCTCTCCCTGTCTCTTCTACTCCTTATCCACTCTCTCGGTCACTTACTCACTCTCTCCCTCTCTCTTCCTATCTCTGCTGCTACTCCCTGTCTCTGTGTCTGTCTCAGCACCCTCCCACCTCTCTTCCTATCTCTGCTGCTACTCCCTGTCTCTGTGTCTGTCTCAGCACCCTCCCACCTCTCTTCCTATCTCTGCTGCTACTCCCTGTCTCTGTCTCAGCACCCTCCCACCTCTCTCCCTTTTGTCTCTGCTCCCTCCCATCTCTCCCTGTCTCTACTACTCCTTATCCACTCTCTCGGTCACTTACTCACTCTCTCCCTCTCTCTTCCTCTCTCTGCTGCTACTCCCTGTCTCTGTGTCTGTCTCAGTACCCTCCCATCTCTCCCTGTCTCTACTACTCCTTATCCACTCTCTCGGTCACTTACTCACTCTCCCTCTCTCTTCCTATCTCTGCTGCTACTCCCTGTCTCTGTGTCTGTCTCAGTACCCTCCCACCTCTCTCCCTGTTTGTCTCTGCTCCCTCCCATCTCTCCCTGTCTCTTCTCCTACTCCATATCCCCTCTCCCGCTCACTTTCTCTCTCCCTTCCTCTTTCTCACCTATATCACTAACTACCGGATGTCTGGAGATGGTGAATTCTAATAGATCGTGTATTTCTAACTCTTTATAAACTTGTAATCGATATTCATCCATTTGAACTTTCTTCAATTTTGCTTTGTCATAATCTTCATTTTCGACTGCCTGACGCTTCTCAACTTCGAAACGACCCAACTTTTCACCGACCTACAAAAAACAATGCCAAATTTCAAACCTTATTCTCGAAAAACTCATTTTTCAGTAACAAAACTAAAGATTCACTATGCACTATTCACTGACCTTTTGAAGTTCTTGGATGGCGACTTTTAGTTTCTTCGCCAAATCAAATCTCTCTTCTGTTAAGATTTAAATGAAAGATTTGATTGAAAATAAACTAAATTTTGATATTGAGTGACACACAATGTCTAGCAAGGAATAGGAACATTTTTTGCGCACAACAATCTGAGGGAGGTGCAATTTACTTTTCAAGATATTTGAATTTTAACTTACCTAAAACTGCCTCTTGTTTTTTCACCTCTAATCGACGTATGATCTGAGCGACCTCCGGATCTTGGTACATATCGAACGCTAGATCGTCGAGTGGCGAAATATAATCGGGACGGCTGAAAATACCGGCTAGAACCGGATCAGTCTGTAGCATATCGTGCGGCTCAGTCGGTAAATATACCTACAAATAAATATCAGAGATCGGGGATTCCACTTATGGCAAGTGAGGATCTACCAGGTGGCACTAGTGTGCATAGGACAATGAGCCGGATTTCTTCTCGGATTCAATTAGAATCTTAAATTCTAATGAATGACAAGTAAAGAAAAACTGTGCCATGACCAATCTGAGTTCATCTAGAGGTTGTCTGTCTACAGGCTGGGAGAGGCTCAAAATCTTGATGAAAGTTGATTGTAAATTCACTAAATATTGATTGAATTGTCTTATTATTGATATGAACGCCATCTAGTGGGATAGCTGGAGCAGCACTGGGTTTTTATTGATCATGAATATTTAGGAAGCTTCCTTTTCTTTAACAAGACTGCGTTTAAATAGACTCACAGAATCAGGATCTGATTTCACTTCATCTCCGATAACATTGATAGCCACGATACTGATCTAAAACCGACAAAACAGAACGAATAACAATTGATGAAATACTACAAGTCAATATTGTAATGATGACATAGAAATCCCACACTGAGAGTCAAAACAGTCCTTGACTACACAGTTTATTCAACGTTTTTACTGTATCTTGATAGTCATCTTCAGGAATACTGTATTCCTTTTCGACTATATCCTAATAGTCTTCTTCAGGAATACTGTATTCCTTTTCGACTATATCCTAATAGTCTTCTTCAGGAATACTGTATTCCTTTTCGACTATATCCTAATAGTCTTCTTCAGGAATACTGTATTCCTTTTCGACTATATCCTAATAGTCTTCTTCAGGAATACTGTATTCCTTTTCGACTATATCCTAATAGTCATCTTCAGGAATACTGTATTCCTTGAGCTGAGTTGTTCAACATTTCAACTATATTCTTATAGTCATCTGAATATCAGCTCTGTATACTGAATACCGGTAATTACGCTGTTTTTACCTGATTATATAAATTGTGTTTGTTTACATGGTTTTTGTGTATGACCAATTTAAGATACATGCCGATAGCATCGACGTGAACGGACTTTAATTCCCTCGCTTTAAATCCGGTTTTTTCATTGTCAGACAGCGCCACATACCTACAAAAATTAAAACCATAAATCAGCGTACTACAATGTATATCAAGTTTGAAATTGTTAAAAATCTAGAGTTCCACAGTAAAACGTACCCTAGTCTGGTATATCTGGCGTTCTGTAACGATACCGGCGTGCCTTCAGGTACATCACCAACATAAAACTCTACTTTAGTGGCTATTAATTATAAAGCACATCCAACATAAAGAATAGGATCATTCGTTAATCACATTTGAATTTTTCAACCCCAATGTACTTCAACACATCTCAGTATGGCTCTCAGAAAGCAAAACTTCTAAAAAAATTTTCGCCTAGCTAAATTCCCGGAACTGTACTTGAGGTATTTCAGTACGTGCTTGCACTTAACCTCCCCTCCCAAAATGAAGCTTTAAGGCTTGCTTTATACAAATCCCATGCATTATGGATCTCCTCCAAACGCACTCCACCCTGTTGCCTCATCAGGGCAAACTTGCAACTATTGTGATACAGAAACAAAATAGCCTATCAGTCGCATATAACTATTTACCGATTAGATATTGATGTGAAAGTAGTTGTATTTTACGAAGTCGACATCTTTTCTCTAATTGAATCACTAGATCTTGAGGATATAAACAAAACCTACAAAAACAACAAAATGACGAGACGCAATTGAATCGACGTGAATCTATCAGCGGAAAGGTAAGAGTTGGCTAGTATAGGGTACGAGTTGACCTGGGTACGAGGTGACATCATTTCATTTTCTATCAAATCAGTCAAGAAATTTAATCTATCTCTGTCATTAAACAAGATCTTTCTACGATTGGCATAAACCTCAACGATAGAACATCGGATATTGAAATCCTAAAACAAATTACTACAGATTGTTAGCAGTTGAGAAATAAAGTACACAACATCTTGGCGCTGATGATGATGATCTGTCATAATTTGATAATATTTTCTGAAAGTCGAGAAATTTAACCTTTGCGATTGCCATCCCTTAGTAATTGGACTGTGAGTGTTTAATTCAGCGGCTTTATGTAAATCATCCTGACCAGAGACGTGTATCACATGGAACGGGACCTTGCGAGGCATCTTCGATGTTTATTCGTCTTCGCGCTAAGCCTAAAATAAAAGTGAATTGAATTTGAATTGGTTTGAATGAAATCGGGGAAATTGCTGCGATTATTCGTGAATATGAACGATCAAAAATCAAACAACGCAATTAAGACATAGTGGAATAAGACGTTCCATTCGTAAACTTCTTACAATCTAGATTTACGGCTGTTTTATTTCAATTTATTGGACTTTTTATCATCGTTTCACTATTTGTTTGTGTACACTTGCGACCAGACGCATGCGCAATAGAGCAGTGCCTGAAATCATACTAATTATATCCCAGCACCGATGATAGATTTTAGTTTGCCAATGCCATAGCGAGTTCCGCGTAAAAGCCACACTTAGCATAGACTGATTCGAGCATGATTAAATATATGATGATGGCGAATTGAAAATAGCTACTGAGTTCTGGAAAATGGGAAAAATAGCAGTAGTGACAGGCAACCAATCAAATTTTCGCAGGTAACCCGTCTATTTAGATGCTGCTAAAATGTGGATGTGGAATTTACTGGCTTCTGGCAAACGTAAAACGAGGATATGGATTGACTTCTGGCTCAAATTACTTCCGGGTTAGACGCTTATCAAAATAAATATTGTGAAATCTCGATCCCGGTGAAATGTTTGGTTATTGAAGAGTTGATGTGATATTTCACCGAGACGATGAGTTTATTCGGAAGTAAAGGTAAATGTTTAACTAATAACTCTCACCTGACAAACTCGTTTATGTATTGAAATCATGATTTGTTCGTTGTTGTTGTTCTGTGTGTGTGTACAGACCAGTCACACAGTGACACTGACTGACAGTGACTGGTCGTGGACCATCACACACCATGATCAGCTGATTGAATGCTCGTGATCGTCCGTGAAAGTCTACCGTTTATTTCGGAGATATAGATTCAACTCAAAAGGTCTACTCAGCAGTAACCTGTCTGTCGTATAGTTTCTTCATGAAAACCCATCTGATAAAAAAAATGCTCCCCACCAGTACCAGTTACTGACTAGATGTGTCACACGTCTGCACCGGATTGCGATAATTTGATTTCAGGACCGACCCCTCAAGAGGAGAAGAAAGCTCGCATTGTGAAGGCAAATTTGGTCGAGCATTTAGGACAGGCTTTACAACTGATGCAGATGAACCATATTCAATCAGAGGATCCTATATACAGGTAGGTTTACACCTAGTTCCAAAATAACGGCTTTAAAAAACCAGTCAGTTTTTCACCGGCATCTCCCCAATGGGTGGTGGGTTTGAATAGGGTTCAAAGGCTGGTGATTCCAGTTTCTGCAATGGCCTTTCTCCACTTAAGGCCAAATAAAAAAAATTAGTTGTTTATCGTCCCCGCCCGTCCCTACGAAAAATACCCGACCCAATGTTTTTTTTTTTTTATTGTGTTCTATTTTGGTTCCAATCGAAAATATTTGCCATAGCTACCGTTTCATGTCGATTGTAGGACAGTATAGCAGCAAACAAAACGATTTATCGTTCGACGAAGTACGTTCACTGAATAACAAATTGAAGTCAATATTCAGTTATAGAGCGTACACAGCGTGGATTACCGGTTGTGGAGCATATTTAGAGCGATTTTAAAATCTAAGTTAATAAAGTTCTATGAATTGAATTGTATTTGTATTGCTTGTGGCGCCACACTTCCAGTCGATGGAAAACATGCTTTATTTTATCAATCGTATATCATTTACAACACTCGATCTAAAATAAAAGATAAAAAAAAAAACCTCCCGGCCGACCCAAGCTTTTTGAAAAAAAGGATGATAAACAACTAATTTTTTTTATTTGGCCTAATCATATAAGGAACATTGAAGCAGCTTTATAATACCCCAGTGGTGCAAAAAATGTCAGGCTTTAGGATTAGGTATAAGATATGTATATGAATTTATTTTTCAGTGGTGACAGCGCTAACGCAGTTTGTAATGTACTCGAAGCGATTTTCTTACACGAAATCAAAGAACAAAGTTTCAATTTTTCCTCCTATTTCGCCGCTTCATCGGACAAAATTCAAGACGTCGTAAGCAAATTTTTCGCGTAATTTTCGTCGATTCGCACGAATAAGCGCGATAAATGCTGTAATTGGTTTTCTTTTATTTCCGTAGAATTTTTGGTCGTTTTTGAAGAAGTTTACGCATAAAGGTGTCGTATCGCAACTAGAAAACCTCTCACAAATCGAAACCGACATCGGACGCTGCCGGGTACGGTTACACCTTACTGTCATCAAGATTACTAATTATAATTAGTTAATGTGTAGGTTGCGAATAAAGATTAAAGACACAAGCGTCAAACCCACAATGAAAAAACTCAAAGATTTGAAACATCGAAAAATTTATTCAAAACTGAATTTTTCAACGGAATATCTTCATCAACTAATGACTATTGTACATAATATGAAGAAGAAACTATTAGAAGAACTATAATTTAGAAGTTATTGCACGTCTTACTATAAAGGATTGACCGGTGATGAGTCAATAAAACATTATGATTTAGTTATGATAACCTTATCATTCTTCATAACTTGAATAATTTAGTAAAATGATGCCACAAGTTGAGCTGATTTGAACGTTGATGTTTGATATTTCTAGGCGTGGTTACGACTGGCTATGAACGATGGTTTAATCGAGAGCTATGTGGATGCTATGATCGCTGATAAGAGAACCCTCAGGTATTTCGGACAAACGCCGAACTTTGCTCCAACTCCTAAAGCAGTAGTGGATCAATTTTGAAAAATGTTAGATACATGTTCTGAGATATTACACGCTCAAACATTAAGTCCAGCTTGATTGTCCTGACACTAAAAGGAGCACGTCATGAGCCCCAGTGTTCAATGGTCGATTTTCACTCATTATGACTGAACTTTATGTTATTTTCAATTGTACTTAAGTGATATTCTATTTTGTTCACAGAACGTACTATAGATCGACGTCATTTCTACGAGACAACGAAAGACCAGATATACTGAAAACCTATCTACAAGGTACATGAAACTTGAAACGTACCGGAACTGAAGATCCTGTTCGACCTGTTCTCAGTTTGAATCTAGAATTACGGTAGTTGATTATTTTCGATGTTTCTGTGATGTAGGTCTGAATCAGTTTGTGTTTCAATTGTCGCACAACTCGAGCATGCTGAATATTTGGACGCATACGCCGCTGATTCTCGCCGGTTTGGTCATCGCGAATGAAACTCCGAATGCGGTGGTCGTGAAACCAACGCCAGGTAAATTCTTTAAACGTCTTGAATTATATCTCAAACCGTAGATGAATACAGGATGGCCACTTACCTGGAAATCAGGGAAATTTTTTTTTTAAAGTCTGGGAATTTTGTAAAAAAGCTGAAAACCAGGGAAAGGTCGCGGAAATTTGTTGAGATTGCTAGATCGTAAAATCAAACAGTTTCCATCTATGTTTTACGTATTTGACTGTGTTAATTGATTGCATTCTTAGCAGATCAAATCAGGGGAAAAGAAGCAGGTTAAATGAAAGCAGCCACTTGTTGGAAATTTACTTAAAATCAAAAATCTACTCCGCAATTATATTTCGAATAATTAAAGTTATTTAAAACGAATTTTCAGATCTGTCGATTACGAAGCGTAAAGTTTCCGACGCGCGAATCGTTGATTTAGGACGGAATAAAAATAGTTTGGACTCCGCGTCGGTTCCGAACAAGAAAAACACTAAAACGGATCAAGATTCGACAACAAAACATATCGATTTACCCGACGCGCAGGTTCCCGATATTCGAATAGACTCTACGACGACAACGACTGATGACGATTCGTTAAAATCAACAACGCAAAATGCCGGTGAAGATTTCATAACGCCCCCGAACACTCCGCACGAGGTATCCGTACTTCTGAATCGGAGTTTAGAAGAATTGAACGTAGCAGGCATCGCCGCCTCCCGGGAGCCACAACGACTAGCATCGTTCGAATCTAGTCCGACGTCGACGCCTCCGAACACTCCTTACGGCACGGTTTACCTGACGAAAGAGGTTTTATTGCGAAACGTGGCCGAGGATATCGCGAATTCTAGAGTATTGAGCGATCGGAATTCGAGTTTAAAAACTTCGCAACAACGAAATAATTTCAAAGCTGACGATTTAAATGATAATACAATCGTGAAATCTGCGAACGATCAGAATATCGGTTTAAAAGATTCTGAGCAGCAACAACGAGAAATCGATCCTGAAGTTAATGATGACACAATTGTGAAATCTGAGGAGGATCAGAATGAATCGAGTTATCATAATACGGGTTTAAAAGATTTGAAGCCAGAACGACAAATTGATCTCGAAGCAGAAGATTTCAATGATAACACTAGTCCGGCGACAGACGTGGAAATATCGCAACTTCGTAGTTCACCGCTGATTCCGACAGTCGAATCGTTGCTATCGAGCGGATCGGACTATCAGACGGCGACCTCTAATTCTAGTCAACCGTTAACGCCGACGAATACTCCGTTCGATCCGTCGCCGCTGAGAGGTTTAAGTACGACCGATGAATTTGAATCTTTGACGCGAAAACTCGAAAAAGATTTGAATGAACGGGATGCGCAATCAGCGATTGAGGGTAAACTTTTAAATTCAGAATTTCTTCTCTTGTTCAGTTTCGTCGAAAAGTTCGTTCTTTTTAGAAACTTTTCTGCTTTTTCGATTCGGAATTTCTCTGCATTAAGAATATTTCATTCTCTTGCCCACCAGACCCCTTGTCTATGACCTTGCCTTGAAGAAGTCCTTGTGCATTTCGTGCGTTTGAATATTTCAATTTTTGAATATTTCAGTGGATTTGAATTCTGCAGCGACTGAAGTTGAAAATACAAATTCTTCATCGCCTGAGGAATTGGAAGTAGCGCAGGATGCTTGCCTCGATTACGCCTCCGGTAGCCCAACAGAGGGTGCCACTGCTGACAAACAGTCAGCATTTCCGACACGAAATCGTCGCCGTTCTGACCCGGTACCACCGCAGGTATCGCCGGCCATCGCCTGGGCAACGAAAGACGAAGGTTACATTTTACGAGCCGTCGAGAAATTACGTGACTCGGCGAACTCGCTGTCTCAGAATATCTTCGGCGGAGATAGTGAGACGAACCGGGACGAGGATGCTGCGCGTGACGACGCATCCGGGAGTTTTAAAGGCAATAAATTAGGATTGGACGATATGATGGGTTGGTCATCAGCGCCGCTGGACACCGGTTCTTCATCCGCGCAGAGTTTACAAACTGAGAATGAACCGATTGATTCAAATAGTCTCGAGCAAACTTTATCATTATCCAATAGTCAAGATCACCCCAACACGGGTAAGTTCTGAAGTTGTTCACCAGGGGGCATTGATGTGAAGGGACCCTGTCAAGCATACAAGGTGTCCCTGGACCCCAAGTTTCCTAGTGCGTTATTGCGCTAACACCTTCTCTTAATGTGTGTATAATGAATTAATGACCCCTAATTTCTCGTTAAAGATGAAAGTTATAATACACTGTTGAAAGATTACGCGACGCCATCAATTACGATACCAGCTCCAACAATTAGCAGCGTTATCGAAAACCTGACGGCAAACTCGCCAACCGGGTCTGCAAAATCAATTCCCAAAAATAAAGTAAGATCTTCTGATTTCGTTTTGAGAATGTTGTATAATCCGATCCTCGAATGACAGAGATTCGAACCTGACGGCATCGAGAGACCATGTTACCCGCTCATTCGGGCTAATCAGACAGAGATTCGAACCTGATGCCATCGGGTTTGAATTCCTGCCAGGTTGGATGTATAATCCAGGATCCAGTTTCACAGTTGTGGGTTGAAATCTGACTCGTTGAAAATGAACTGATTCTAACTCATTGAGTTAATATTTAACTCAGATATATAAGTAGCTATTTTAGCAGTCTTATGGGTAGACCCATGCGCCACTGGACCCAAAGACCCAAAATTAGATGGAATAATTGATATAATATGATATTACATATGATATTAAACTTTGTTATGTTCCTGATGGATGGAATCTGGTAGGCCTACTACTAGAGTTAGTGCTAGTTCTCCACCTACAGATGGTTAAATTATTCAAGTCATTTTCAAATATTTTTCAAATTTTAACTAGAGAACTGTGGCACTAGAATAATCAAAATGTGTTGAATTACTTAATCCAGATTACTGAGTGCAAATGAGATGACATTATAAACATGTAACATTTTGTATTTTAAGTATGTACACATATAGATTTTATCCAACACTCCTTATGCTGATCACAAAAACTTGGGAATTTTGAAGTTATGTAACAGTTGGAACAATGCACCCATGTGTACATACTTTCTGGGCAGCATCTAATCAAAAGATCAGATAACCAAAACCGTATAGACCCGAGAGATCACAAATTCAGATACGATTGAATGATTTTATTGTAGCCGAATGCACAAATCAATGAAAATCCGGCCGATTTTGAGGTGATCCCATTTTCGGCCTCAATCACATCTCACAATGCTGAACCAGTAAGTTTAAACCAGTAAATTTGATAATCGCCCAGCTGAATATTCTGTTTTAATTTGCTATTGATCTGCGGTAAAATACCGGTAGTTGACCTATCTATAGGTAGACTTCGGTCAGTTTCTTACGCTTGACTCCTATTAGAATGTATGTTCTATTTTTCTGACCACTTCTCCATAAGCCATGTTCACATTTCATTATTAGAATGAACCAAGTGTCCGTTCATGGATATATATGTTAACTAGATCTATTTTGTAATGTAGTTTATACGTCCATGGTCCGTTCAAGGTATTGGCTAAATTATAACGGAGTATAGCGATAGTGTGAATGTGGCTAGAGTATCTAGGAATTCTAGTATTCGGACTAACTACTATTGACCATTATTTTGTTGAATGTGGACATTTACAGTAATCAATGAGTGTTTAATTTACTGTTTTTGAACAGGACAGAGTCTTCGTCTCTGAAGTATGATTTTGCTTTTCGATTCACTGCTAGTTTTATTTTACATCGATCAATTTTTTTCGAATATTAGCTTGCTTGAATTGAGAAATAGCGCTTGCTACAATAATTAGATATCTGTGCATATCCACGCATGATATTGTTTATTCAATCACGTAGGCTAATTCATACACGTGTCTCAACCTTTTTCTGTAAATTTTTAGAGAGATTGACTCTTATCGAAGTCTTATCAAATCACAGGGGCCTGACGCAGAGTTTCTTACCCCAGTATCCTTAGTATCATGTTTACCCCTGTCAGACCCCTGTGATCAAAACTTTGGACCTCAGCTAGGTCAAGTAATCGTGAACTTTGAATGCGTGCTTGGCTCGGACATCACAAACTAGTAAACAGTACACTATCGTATAGCATAAGCTTCTACCACTGCCTTGTATAGTGATAGTAGATTCATATTCATTTATCGAAATATTTCTCTTTATTTCCTTCAAGTATTTAGTTGTTTTTCGTGGTGTGTTTATTGTAGAGTATTCAAGCCTTCATGTCAGTATTAGGAGAGATTTGTAATGAGAAAGGTTTGGACGTACAGAATTACCAGTGTAGAGGATGCTCTAAACCAATAGGAATGAGTGAGTATGGTAGACAAATCAACCAAAATCAGCTTAAATCTTTTTCTATACCCCCGACCTGCTGATTGCTACTACAATGGACTCCGTTTACTGCTGAGTCAGTTACCTCTGATGATCATGTACCCTGGACAATATATTAGAAATTTTGCTACTCCAATCCACGGTGGTAACGATCCATCCCTGCTCCGACTGGCCCAGTATTTGAGCAACTGAGAACGACTTTTACAAATACCGTATTTAATTTATTGTTGGTGTATTATTTTTCAGTTTATGGTTCGTATAGGGTTTGTCGTTACGATGGTTTTTACTACTGCACTGAATGTCACAAAAATGACGAATATTACATACCTTCGAGGATAGCGCATAACTGGGATTTCAGGAAATTCAAAGGTGAAAAATTCTCCACAAAACACTCCAAGTTGCTTAACAGTTGCTTAACGTTAACCATCAGGGGCTACAGTATGACAACTATCCACTGGTTAACTCTAACCAACTCTTTAGCATTTTGCCCCTGATAGATACCTGTGTTACAATGAAATTGTGCTTACAATGAAATCTGAATTGTCCCTTATGTCGTCTGTCCATTGTATGCTTCAATCTACTTTTGAGCAGCTTTTGACCTCTTTAATGTTTTAACTGGGTCCTGATGGATAATATCGCGGAAATCATTTTGCGAAGTTTCCGTAATTTGGCGCGTCACGTCGTTTTCCAGTTTCGAAAGACAGTAAATGTTTCTTACTTCAAATACAAGAAGAACCGATGTTGAATATTGAAGAAATTAATCCGAAACTTTACAGTCACGTCGAAGAAATGAACGAACTGAAGGTAATCATCAATCAGCGAGTTCCGAATCGACACGGCTTAACGGTCTGAAAACATCGAAAAACGGATTGAAATTTTGGAATTTTTTTTCAGGCATTACGCGAACAACTGATGTCATTGAAAGCGTATTTATTCACGTGTCAACAATCAGTAGCGGACGAACTGAGGAAAAAAATTTGGCCGAAAGAATATCTGTATGATAACGCGCACTTGTATTCACTGTGTGTAAGTCTTACTTTCAACTCTACTGTATAATTAATTATCCTTTTTGCGCGTCAAATATGCCTTTAATTGTTTAGAAATTGATTATGTATTCTCTTGCATAGATGAATGAAAATTAAATTGGTTTACAGTCTAAATTGGTTAAGTCCTTATAGCTGGAATCGTCATTTATTTGACGACTTATCCAAATAATGACCTAGGCTTCGTAGATTGAGCTAGAAATACAAATTGAGACTGAAAATTAGTGATGACTTATATAATAATGAATGGAGTTTGACTGTCATGTCATATTTGTGTCAAATTCACCAAATTTTCACAATTGCTTTGATCTTCATTCGAAATAGGATTTAATACAAGTTCATTCGGGACAGTTGGCGATTTTACTGAAAAAGATCATCCGTTTCGCCAGTAAACACGTCTACGAATGTCGTCTGTGCAGCCAGAAAGGATTCTATTGCGAAATCTGTGATATACCGAAAGTGATTTATCCGTTCGAGTTCGATACAACTACAAAGGTCAGAATTAGCGCAAAATACTCGTCTCAAAGTCAGAAACCTTGGTCTCTAGTTCATTTTCAATTAAATTACTATTCTCTATCTAAAATTACTCCCCATCAGGGCCCAGTTTCACGAAAAGGTTTAACTAAAATGTTTGGTGTAATTGTTATTGGTTACTTCATGTTTCTAATGAGGACAACAATTCAAACTTAACTATTTAAAGCTTAAACCTTTTCGTGAAACTGGGCCCAGTGGTGAAAGCAACCACACCTAATCAAGGTGGCCACTCACCTAGAAAACTCAGGAAATTACGAAAATCTAGAAAAAAAATCAGGGAACGAAAAGCAACAAATTTTACTAAAAACCTAGAAAACTCAGGGAATTTGGATAATGTTATTGACAATGTATTTCTTTATCAATACTTGATTCAATGAAGAATGATAAAATTGTAACATTTTAAACTTAGAAATTTTTCCGATTCACTCAGGGAATTTTGTGTTATCACGTGGAAAAATAGGGAAAACCCACGGGATATGTGAATGAGCTGAAAGTGGCGCCACCCTACTAATGGAAAAGTTAGGAATTCTGGTCGACCGTAAATCAGATTTTTGTTTTTCCGCAGTGTACGAGATGTAAATCAGTATTTCACCGCGATTGTAAAGATGATTTGAAACCGTGTCCGAAATGTGAACGATGGCGAACGCGACAGAACAGCCTGATTGGAAATACCGTCGTTACGACGCCCGAAATTTCAGACTTTGCTTTTCGTCCGAATTTCAACGAATCCGAGAACGGTTCAACGTGAAATTTCTGTGAGAATATTCAAGGAAAACAAAGATAGTCCAGACAGCTGATTGATTATAAGGGTTACGTGATATTAAGTTAACTTATTGATTAATGGAAATCTCCAATTTTCTTTTGCGTTCAGAGGGGGAAAAGGGTCTGGGGTAGGAGGTTTTAGTGCGGTACAAACCCCTAACCTCAGAGCTGCTATCTGCTTTAGTTTTAGAGGCATTTCTCTAAAGGTTACGAGATTAATGGGAAGTTAAAACTATTTTCAAAAAACAAGCGTAATAGATATTTTTATGTGTAAAATATGTCATAATTAATCTTTTAATATATGAAGTGGCCAGTTGTCATCAACGAACTAAGCTTATTTTTAGTTGGTGATTGTACACAGTTCAGTAAGTCTCTTAATGTAACTGATGTACTGTAAGAATGTTGTTATACTCGACTAATAAAAATTCTGAGAATTTTTAGATGAAATAAAGGGTACATTTAGTTTACACAACTGTTCTTTTTCTGATTATTCGGTATTCTGATTCTCAAGACTTTGTTCGTTAGTCAGTTTTATTGGTGTATTAGAAATCAATGGCCCGAAAATTAATGTCCAGAAGAACCACTTGTGGCAAGTGATGATAGACTGGTTATTTTGACTGGGGACTAGTCTAAATAGGAACGCGGTTTTCATGGAATATTGAGGGCTCGAACTTGATGCCAAATCAACCACCTGCGGCGCGTGAGGATTTCAATAACAGCTACATCTTCGACGCAACAATCCGGAGAAAATGGCGGACATGGCGAATTCCGATGAATCTTTTCAGCAGAATTCAGCTGATATTTGCTGCACAAACGGTGTTGATCTGGATAGTTGGGAGGATATCGTTGATTCAGGGGTGCGTAGGAATACATGAACGACATTTTTGAACTTGAAATACAGTCATTTGATCGTCCTTCCTCTCAAAGAACCAAACATTTCTGGATCTTTCTTCCGAGACAAAAATCTTCAAAATTATCAATCCAATTATAAAAATTGACCAAAAAGGTGAAACTAAATAGATTGATATAGAGTCCAGTAAGAGCTAATAAGCAAATAGATTCAATCAATGGATTTCAATGTAATTTGGGCTACCAAAACTTTTCGCCAACATTCTGTCCTTTACTCCTCCTCGTGACGTGAGTGGAGCGAGGCTATATATAATGTATCTCATTCAGGAACTCGATAAAAGAATTGAACAATTGAAAGTAAGCAATGAACGCAATTGTAACGATGGTGAAGAAGATGAAAGTTTTCCACGGTATGTTTGTGTGTTTTATGTGGAACGGAAATTTAGTAAAATACTTATGGGGGTCGGGAATGAGTGGGCAGTCTGTGAACCCAGGCATAGTAAGCGTAGCAAAAGATATAATCTGGGTGGTAAACTTCATCAGCGTCAAAAATTGTTCATTTCTCCCTATTTACACAATGCTTTAGATGTTGTATGTAGATGTTTGTGATGTTACAGCGAACCCGTGATGAAAGGAGCGGCGCCAATTTTACTACAAGAAGAAAATAATCGAACTCCATATCAACCGCAGATAAAGTTATTACGTCGAAAATCGGGAGACAACGGACGCAATCAGCAAAATAATGAGTACGTATCGACGACCTTTTTATCGCCCGAAGAATGATTGAATCAAGGCTCGTGATGAACTGTAGGAAATTGCTGGTTTATATCGATATTGAGTTTGTTAATGAATTCGAGACATTGAAATGAGTCGGGATTTTGAGTTTGATTTCTTAAATGTTGTTGTTCGTATTTCAGGGCCAAAACGAAACCCGTGAAATCATTAGCCGAACGTCAAGAGGAATACGCAAAAGTGAGGGAAAGAATATTTGGTTCAGACAACAGCAGCAGCAGCAGCGGCAGCGGTGGTACTAGCAGCAGTTCCAATACTACAAATACTGATACACCATCGACCAATAAGTAAGCGTATTTAAACCATCTCAAATGACCCGACTTTAACTTAGTTGATTTCATTTGTATTGTTATATTGCATCCAGGTGAATTTGAATCCGGTTCCACAAATTTGTTGGTTTGATATGACTCTGAACCCGGTTCCAACTGTGGATTTAATTTGACTGGACCCAGTTCCACAGTTGTGTGGGTTTATTGTGACTCTAAACCCGGTTCAAAAGTTCGACTCTTGACCCAGTTCCACGGGCTAACTCTTTATGTCCCAATTCAACAGATGATCGTGTAAAATGTATAAATGTTTATGATTTCGTATTTATTCTAGGCCGCAGAAATCTGTAGTTGTAAGTGTAAATACGGCCAAGAAAGCTACAGTCAGCGCCAGTACTGGACGTGTACAAATACAAGGAGGAAAGAAGAGATAGTAAAACTAACTCATCACTCACTCGTGTGTGCGATTCGTTGATTTAACTGAACAGACAGGAAGAGAATGTATGACTGAACTATGAAAGCTACAGGCTGTGATGGTTTCTATGCTGTGTTAAGTCATTACTATTTTTATGAACCCCTGTTTGTAGAGACAAGCGGATAGTGTCGAGCCGTGTCCCGTCGGAGTGAACACAACAGGCACACCTTATTGGTGCTATATCGCGTACACCATGTATGGAAGCATCGGGCACACCGTGTATCAGATGACACCGATTTTGGTACTTGTATCAAAGTATCGGGCACACCGTTTGTGTACCGGATGCACTGTGTTCTCTGCGTATCATCAATGTGTGTGGCACACTGTGTATCAGATTGGCCATTGTTGGTAGATGTTTCGGGCGCACCATCAGGTGCTTGCGCGTCAAGTACGAGAGAATATTTCGATTACACCGCGACAGTGTGCGCCACGTGTGCTTTGATGAAGATGATGTATGAAGTCAGGAGTGGCACGGGTCGGTTGCATCGTCATGATTTACCTACAAGAGACGTGACAGTGCGCCCGGATCCACCGCTTTGTTTTAATCGTCTGTGCTAAGAGTATTGTAGGCTGAAGAATACGTATGACTTGAAATGAGAGATATTGTGGAGGGGTAGAGCTTTGTATTCAAGGGTGAAATGAGATTAGATACTTGATATGTGTTAATGTGTACTACTGTTATATGAGCAGCAATGATTATTTCGTATTGAATATTTTAATTAACGCGACTGATGGTTCACGTTTCATATCGCATTCAGGAATAGTCTTGATTAGATTATCAGGTATCAATAATCATGATGATATGAAACTGTATCCCCGAGCCATGTACTCCGAGTAATTAGAAAAAAGGCCTAAAGTAATGTTAATATATGAGATAGACACAGCCTTGATTAATTCCAATTCCAAGTATTAGAAACAGTCACCAATGTTAATATCTTTGGCAATCTTACTTAAATGTACATAAACAGAGTTTAATACGAGTTGATCAGATTAATGTGTCCATCACCATGATGGATGATTTTATCTGGGCTCAAAAAGGTTTTACACTTTAATCGAATTTCTTCGTTAATTCAGTTAAATCGATTTTGGAGTTAGTCCGGTACCGGTCGGGTTGTATATAAGTGCGCCACGAAGCATTTTGAGGCTTTGAACTAGCTGTGGTGGCACCTCGAGAGGCCACAGTATTCAGTGGCCGTGTTCGACACCCGACAAGATTTTGAACACGAGAATCAGAACTTTGAACGGATCATCGAACCTTTGATTGATCAGTTACATAATTGATTAATGAGATAGCGATCTGTTGAGACCGACTGTTGACCCGTATCAGAAATCAGTACTGTCTCTCTCTCCTGTCTCTCTCTCCCAACTCTTAACGTATTGAATTGATTTATTGTCAAATATGAATATGTATATGTATATATGTATGTCTGCTGATTTCATATCAATATTAGCTGTTTAGATAGCCGTCTGTTTGTTCCTCTGTGCACCTGCTCTCAGTCAGCGACAACTCCGATCTAACCACAACCTACGACGACCGTGTTTTTACGTGTTCGGTCTTTTAGTAGTAATTTCCTGTGTGCGGTTGATCTGGAAAATCTTGTTCGTTTTAACGAACTGGTGACAAAATAGAAAATCCCTCACCAAGAAAAAAATGGATTCCAAAATATTTCCTTGATCTATTCAACTTTGCGATTCAGGAATTCGATATTCTCGCTCTTCGTTCTTATTGTGGGATTTTATACCATTAATGTTACGACATGGACTCATTAGTGTTTTAAACGAACTGATTTTCTGGTCCTTTGAAGATTTCGTTGAATATCTGTGGACCATTTAGTTTGGTTCGGCTGTAATTGCAATACTTTGACGAAAATGGCGAAATCACCAGAGAACGACTCCCCGACTGGTATCGGGTTTTAGCTGTTTTTCTGTTAGATACATTGTGAAGTCCGTTGTAACAAGGTTTTCCTGGGTTGAAATTGAATCCGTGTCAATTTAACAATAATTTTGTAAATAAATTCGAGAATGATATTGTTTCACTTGGTAACCTTACCCCCCTCCCCCCTAACCCCCTCCCTCCCCACCTCCGTGAACAATACACTGAAAACTGTACATCTGAAGGTTTCTTTTATAATGATATTCGGGATTGAAATTGAATATATATATATATATTTTTATGTGAAAGGATTTTACCGGATTGGAAGTCAAATGTCTCTCTCTCCTCTCGCCGTGGTTTATTTAAAATGTATTGAGATTTTATACGATTGTAGTTCGATGAAGTAAACGATCTACTTTGATGATTATATTTTGTGTGCGACTAAATAATAATTAAAAAAGAAAAACATTTTTGTCAAAACAACGATTTTTTGTGTATTTTCTTTTCGGTTTTGTATAGATCCAACAGTTTTCAAGTGGAAGGTTTGACTGCGAATTGGCCCCCGAGTCCACCGCATCAATGTCCGGCACCTTAAGACCAACTTTTAACTTATCACCACTTTGTACCACTGAAACTCCTCCGAACTCAATCAGAATTTGAAATTACTGTGAAATCTGGATCATGAATACAAATGAGATGACGATGAGTATAGTTCCAGTTTGACGGACGACGCGCGCGTCGCGTCCTGGGTTGCACGGGACCACGCGTACGGGTAACCAGTAACAGCATCACTGAATTGACGTCAGGGATTGCGACGGATACTTCACAGTTACAACAACATTACCGCCGATACAACTAATAAAAGCGAGAAGTATTGGAAGAATCATCAGGTAAGAGACCGAACGGTATTTCTTTGGAACGTGAGAATTTTATTTTTTACTATATATTACACGGGAAATTCTCAGCCTTTTTTATGCAGAAAATAATATATTTATTCATTTCCACTAAATATTACAATATATCATTATACATTATAAAAATGAAGTTGAATTAAATATTTCAAAATTAAGCAAAAAAAAAAAATTGAAAATAATTTTTGTATGAATAAATATATCCTGTAATATCCTGGGAAAAATATTTCCGAATTTCATAAATTCCCATCGCCGAATTTCATAAATTCCCATCGCGAGTGAATTTGTTCATGTTAAAGAGATATTCATAAGATGTTCAATAGTTTCTAAGTAATTCTGTTCAGTATTTTTTGCGCGGCGAAGTGTTTCCCCAGAGGACCGTTTTAAAATCCTAGTCAATAATTTATAAGATGTACACTTTTCTTTGAAGAACTCTCTTTTTCTCTTTTCCTATATTCCCAAAACACTCTTCGTAGTCATAAATGATTAAAGCAATAATTGATACATCGTTTGGACTCAAATCTCATAGGGAAAAAGTGCGCTCTCCTCGCTGTTTCATTGTAAGGTTTTCTCGTACAGACTATGGTCTAACAACTCACTATCGCGAACAATAACGTGGCCACTTGTCGTACACGTCAAACTGGTTTGTACCAGAACAATCCAAAACCGACCTATTTGGTCATTCTAAAGATTGCGCATCAGTGGTCTGTGGAAAGTTAGTTTGCCGTTTCGACCTGAGGTTAATCTCACAGACTACAGACACATAACGTGATATAAACATGTTTCAGAAATGACACGACCACAGTTTTGCGTTCGCCTTTTTTTTAAGCTAAAATACTATGTAAGCGTGATAACGAACAGCTGATACGATCACCAATGTCTGGCAAAAAAGGCAAAAACCTCTTAGAGGACATTTCCGAAATTTCCACATCGACCAAATCCGATTTAACCAACGTTAGAGTTGTTGTTAGAGCTGATGGGTGGAGATCGGGGGAATTACTTGTTGCGCGTCGAAGAAGTCGGTCGGGATTACGGCCCCTGGGGGTTCTCTCGTCTGTGAGCGACATTAATCTTATCATAAATTGACTTTGTCTCATATAAAATTTAAAACCCGAATTTTGCCTCTCGATTTTTCACGTTAGTTCTATAATAAACAAGTGTAATCAGCCGTGATAATTATTCTTACTCGTTGCACGCGATCAGTCCAGGTATCCACCTATCTCTCGCAGGCGTTCGTGTTTTCTCTAACATCTGATCCTAATTCACTTTCCGCACGATATTCAACGCCTACCTGAATATAATTTTGTCCAGGGTCGACTTGTCGTGACGATCTCGAGAACGGCGCCTCCACCGTTAGATTATAGTGTTCTGTCACACGAATAAGAAACATTAAAAATAAAAATAAAAGTCGAATAAAAAAAAAACATTATCAAAAACACTGAACATCGTAAATATCTATAATGACGACGATGAGAGCCCCTTGAGAAGATGCTTTCACCGCCATTCAACAAATCAATTCCTATTTTTTCAATTTCAATCTTTTATTTGGAATCTGTGTAGAGTGTGGGCACTTGGGAAATTGTAATCTTTGGAATGTGGGGTTTTCATAATATCAAATCCGACACTCAAGAAGAAACAGTGAAACCTCGCCGGACGCCTTTGTTTTCTTTCTAAGAGTTGGATTTTACAACACGGACTCTGAGTGTTTCATCTATGACCCCACAATAGACTTTCATATGATCGAATTTATGATCGAAATAAAACCACGACGTTTCGACTGTTGTCCAACAGCCATCATCGGGTGCAATCACTAGAAACATTTTCTCTTTTGGTTATTATATTTGGAGAAGACGTTATTTACATACAAATGTTGAAGATTTTTTAGAACAATCTGGGTTCGATCGTTATTCTCTAATTGGTGGCTTTTGATAATATCATATTGAATGTGTATCAAAGGATTTGTGTACCATGTTTTTTTTTTCAAATGTTATGAAAACATTCGCTTAAAGTTTCGGCCACTTTAATAATACATGTACTTTTTAATTTTTTTCCTTGCAAATGCATTACGCTCCAATTGTCATATGAAAATGACCTGATTTCATCGGAAGTAAAGTAAATTAGAGATAAGTAATATGATATTCTCATCAACACCGCGAGTTCAAAACCAGACGCGCGTAGGAACTTCACAGAAAATGGCATTAATCACGAACAAAATCCTTGAAACGAAAATCCCCCGTTGTTTATCGAAGCAAACGAAATAACTGTCGCCCTGATTCGAATTTTGCCTCTTTTCGTTCGAACGAACGGACATTTTCTATTCAAAGGGCGACCGCGTCTGCCGATCCGGGATCTCGACCGACGATTCTTTTAAACTTCCCTCATCAGCAGTCCATACACATGTCTAATTTACACAGACTATTATTATCTGAATAAACATAAACGACGGTTGCAGATCCCTGGAGTTCTGCGCTGCATCTATTATAACTAGTTTTGTCGGCGTCCTCTCTCACGCTTCACTCTGTTCGGTGACGTTTTACGGGGGCGGAGAAGAAAAATTTGAATATATATATACATCATCACATATCCTTTGATTTGCATATCGCAAAGTCATTTTTATGATAGCCCTCGACCAGAATTCACACAGCGATGAATCCAATTTCACAGGGTTTCATTTGATTCTGAAACCAGTTCTACAGTTATGTGGGTTAATTTGACTTTGGATCCAGACTCAGTTCCACGGTTGTGTGGATCCTATTTGACTCTGAACCCAGTTTCACAGTTGTGTCGATTTAATTCGACTCTGGATAGAGTTCCACGTGGGTTTAATTTCACTGTGGAACCTGAGCCATAGTTGCGTGTTTAAATCGTCACGAAGATTGGGTTCATATCTTCGTGGCACCTGGACAATTCTTGTATCACGAGTCAACTAATTCTCCTTAAAGGTGTGCTGAAAATTCATAAACAGCTGTTGAGACCATTGTTACAAGTAAAATCACGTTTATGAAGTGTTCTTCATGTTGACAACTCCCAACAAGGTGACACTTTGTGGGGAGTGTTCGGATGTTCTTATATTACAGGCTCTGTGGGAGCTCATTTTGAGCATATCCATGTTTCTCAATCGCAAATACATACTTTTAAGATATAGACATGCGGATGGGACAACTTATTTTCTTAATTTCAGAAATTGAGTTCTGTTGTCATCCATTTCGGAGATTTGT
Organism: Tubulanus polymorphus; assembly: GCF_964204645.1. Lineage (NCBI taxonomy): Eukaryota > Metazoa > Nemertea > Palaeonemertea > Tubulaniformes > Tubulanidae > Tubulanus > Tubulanus polymorphus. Next base: position 1,849,837 of record NC_134031.1, read on the forward strand.
TTCTTTATTGAAATTTGTCAATGATTATTATTCATTATTATTCAATTATTCAAATGATTACACCTAGATTGAAGTAGATTACAACTGGTGTAATCAATGTAGTGTATAGTTCTTCCATGTAGCCTATATACATGAATTGCTACCAAATGCGACCAACCACCTTTTTCGATTCTATGATGCAGCATTCTGACAGCTTTAACGTATGGAACCAAAATACCGTCGCGCATCGTCTAAAAGGCTAAAATAAATCCAAAAATGGATTTTTCATTAACACAGGACTTGACGATCCATTAATTCATCGAACTTTAGTTAATGTTAATATGTGTTTCTAAATAAAGTGATAAGCTCGCTCGCAGGTATGAGCTCAGGATTTTATCGGAGGGACTTTAATGAAACGTTCCATTAATTCATTGATAGAATGACATATGCGCGCATATTTGCAACCACATTTACCCCATACAAAGTATTCTAACCGTGGAAACAAGGCCACGAACCCCTTTCACGGCTGACCGGGTGCGTTACGTCGTCGAGGAGAAATCTATGATTGCCCGTTTCATTCGTATTTTGCTTTGGAATAAGACTATTAATATGAAATATGCTCTTTTATTGACAAAGAAAACTATCATAAGTAATTTAAACCCATCTATTTAATGGATTAACATCGAAATTTATTTATCAAGAATTAAAATCAGAAGACACGACGATTCAGACTCTCGCCCTGCTTAACTCCGCGTCTGAGTGCGGTAGTCGCGCATACCAAGTTCAAATCCCAGGTTTAAAGATGGTTGCGTTAAGGGAATGTTTTGATATATTCATTATTGTATATCTGCTGCTCAACAAAACTTTCGATCACGAACCATATCTATATATGCATGGACCTCTCCGCTCGACAATAAAATACATCTTAATCATAACTATTTCACTCATATCTCGTATAATGTGACGCACTGATCGCAAATCGATAGATTGATATCTCTGTGAAATTCAATTATGTACACGATATTTCCTCGGTATCTGCTATTCTTAGAAACAACGAGGAGGAAGGCGGAAACGCAGACAGTCAAAATAGTGACAGTTTCGACCAAGATGAAACCAATTAGTCTTTCAGGCAAGCGACTGCGTGTTTTGTGGGGCCACAAATTCACCGAGTTCAACTGAAACTCTAAACATGTACCTAAACCATTTAACATTCTTAAGTGTATGAATCTCAAAGCTCTTAAAAATCTGTTCTATCCTTTCATTCGCGAAATTCTCAGCGTTTGTTGTTAATATAGCCAAAATCATAATAAAGGTCCAGAGAATATTTCTTTTTAAAGGGCTTATATATGTATTTCAGAATAAAAATATCATACCACAATTTGAAAGAGGTTTGTTTGCTTATTGGTTTTAATAGTGTATCGTATATAAACTTCCTCGAAATATTTTTCGAGAAATTGTTTAGAAGAAAGTTGAATGTTTAATCGTTGCCGCCCAGGTGTAATGATGCGTCACGAGGGTAGAATTTAGACCGCCGTGTTAGAAGTACCTATCTATACACTCTATCTACCAACTTCGTTCGTTTATTTTCAGGTGACGAAAACATCGAGAACTTTCATTCTAATCATGCACAAAAACAAGCAAGAAGTGTTTATTATGGTGGTTGCCTTTTGTACACTATTGTTTCATAGTTCCCTTGCAGACGATCAGGTAATATCCGCGTCCTCTCCCAGACGTACCCTTCATTTTATTCACGATCTAAATAATTCATCCGATTTATCCATCCCATCAAAACATATGAAGCGTCACTGTCGAAGCACTTACTGTATTGAACTAGAAAATTATGAAATGTGCCATAAAAACATAGAATTAAGATTGATAATTCACAGGCTACATCCATTACTGAAATAACAGGGATCCAGTTCCACAGTTTTGCAGAACCTTTATGGTTATGCTTAAGACCATAAAAATGAAATAATATTTTACTCGAATTTCGAAGTGGGCATTAGACATATTGTTTGATGCGGTGAAAGAACTCCAGCACCCGAGGAGGGCCATTCAAATGTCCACCATTAAGGCCAGGCTTAGACTTTTAAACGATATAATTCTTACTTTTATTTTGAACTGGGCCCAGCCAGGACATTTTTGACCGCGGTGACAACAAATCCCAACAAATCCCAGCACCCAGTTAAAGGGTCTGCCCTACTTGAAGACTAAGGCCTCGTCCTTGGGGTCCAGATGAACTCTATAACAACTGATCACATGAAATAGATATTCTATTTATGGAACTGACTCGCGAGGAGAGAGAGAGAGGCAGAGATGGGCACTCAGGAAATGACTACGTGATGGAAACTTCTCGTATTCCACGTTTATAGGATTTAGTGATTTGTCGAGTGACGTCACCAGGATAAAATTCATCCGAATTAATCAAAGCTACAACAATCAACTGATATTATCAATATAAACCATCTGAAGACAACGTATTCGCGTCAGAACCAACGGACAACAAACTCTTACTCGTGGAAATGACGCAAGCTCCCCCGCCCCCATATTCACTCTAAAACTTGCTCCACAGTAGACTTCGAAAATTCACGAGTTTAGATATCGTCATCAGAGGTCGATCCAGGGCGTATCCGCGCATGGGCTTCCGGACATCTCCTAGGATTCCCTTAAGAATTTCATCCCAAAATATTCTGGACTGAATATTCGATAAAGAAAATGGATGTGATGGGATTTTTTAAAAGAACGGATTCAAAAAGGGTGTCCGCTGTCTGTTTTACCGTTCTAGCAGTTCTAGAAAATCATTGCGTTGAGCAACGAAATCGCGGTGAACCTTGAAAAAAACTCAAATTCTTAAAGTGTGTACATGCGCTGTTTCTTTCCGTGGACCCTGGATCCACCTGGCGGGTAAATATACATAAAAACCACACGTCACTGAATAAGAACGGGTTTTCTGCTTTCTGTTTTTGATGAAACAAAGTACCGTGAGTTGAGATTTTGATTAAGCCTCGCTAAACAATCAATGGTTTAGGTTCAAATAATGCATTTTGATGAAGTCCGATACGAGCAGATGATGGAACGATTGATATCACAGGGCCATCACGTGCTATGCGTAGTATGGCGTGGTAGAAATATGGATATGTGTTCGCTGGATGACTCCGTTCGGAAATCCTTTTCCTATTCAATAAAAACACATTTATCAAACAACGCATAATTTCGGCTTCATTATCCGCGATCAGCTCGATACAGAAGAGATGAGACCCGATCACTCCCCGGCCTCCACTCCACGATATACAATCGCGCGCTGAGATCCGAGTATAAATCTTTTGACCCGCGGGCTAGGCTATTTAATCACCATCTTATACGTCGATTAGTGACAAGTCCGCGCCGGAGATGGCTACAATTTTAGCCGGCTTGTTTAGATTACTTGCGCGTCTAATCCACTTACGCAGAATGATAATCGAATCACTATAGTGTTCGCCGTTCTGACAAACACTGAAGCCAATCTATACGTATAATGTGTACACATTGACAAACAAACAAACAAACTGCGTGACTCATCAATGTGACGACAATTTGACTTTGAATTCAATAACAGTTTACTTAAAAACCCAGTTCCCCAGTCGTGAGGGTTTTATTTGACCCAAAAAAATCCAATTCCACGCTATGGGTTTGATTTGACTTCGGATCCAATTCCACATGGTTTTAATCTGTCTATGATTACAGTTCAACACGTGGTAGGATGTGGGAGTTAAAATTCCATTGTACATTGCGTTGAGATGTTCATTAGTTTATTATCTCAATAATATCGCCGCCACGCTAGAGATATTTACCAACTCAATCGGTTCCTCTTTCAGTTCCTATGCTGTATGCGAGGTTGGAAAAGCATCAAGGGAATAAAAGTTTGTGACGCACCTTGCTGTCCCGGATACGTTCAAAAAGTGTCGCACTCACCGCAGTTGTCACCACTAGTTTACTGCGATAAGATGAAGGTATCCGCAGCCGTCGATACTAACAGGGTATTCATTTCTTTATTGGAAATCCTTCAAAAAAATTTTCTATCAAATTTTGTTTTCCAGAAAATCAAGAACACCAAGTGGAATGAAATCCTCAGAGGTAGAAATTAGCCTCTCTTCGATTACTGCACAAACGCCGGAGACTGAACTTTGTAATTTTCTTGCGTGAGAAAAACGGATTGAAATAACTCTAAATTGAACCAAAATTCAACTTTGGAATTTATACTAAATCCTATACATGTACGTCAAAGCAGTCTTGAGAAATAAAATTTCATTTACGATTGATAATTTTGTTTTTTTGCAAATTTGAATTTTCCCGCGCATTTTTTGTTACGAGGTTATCGGGTTTTGCCAAGCTGACGCGTTTCCATGAACGCAGCATTGACGATGTATGGATGTTTGTATGTTGTATGTGTCTAGTGCATCTTCTGTTTTTGTCCGATATTCACGCACCGACCCGATAATTAAGGTAAGGGTAAAATCAACATATTGTCGTAATGTTAGTTCAAGATGTGAAGACAACTCTAGTCCATCGGTAAACTTGGTATTCAAACCTTATTGACAATTGTTGGTCTGTGGGGTAGGCTATACACACGTATAGTCTAGTACCTAGCCGTCGTTCTTCAAACAACGGCTAGGGAAGATTGGTTGTAGGGAACTGGTAACAACGACTGACACGTATTACGGCGGGCGGTAGTTAACTGTGTCTGATAAGCTGTGTGACTATTGTGATTGTAGAGGGCAACTTGGCGTGGATGTGCCCAGTAGTCTGCCTCGTGGCCCCATCGCGCTGATCGAAAGGCCGACCCATTAAGTAGTCGGGTTGATATCGTGTCGCGTAATATCTAAGAAGATATATTTTGTATTTATATGCGACTTATTCACTGCTTAAAATTGTCAGTATTGTGTATCTATATATAAACCCGAACATCTACTTGCGCCCCATTGTACAAAGCATCCATCTCGAAATTCACCAGATCCTTAGAGTGACCGGTTCTCGGCGCTCCGTATATTGCGTGTACTAAGAGCTCCGTGAACCACCAATCCAGTCAGCGGTCGCGATGGCGTTAAGGTTCTCAGTGAATCATAATATAGTGAATCTGGCTGTACAATATGATAACCTGGTATATGCATTTTGATAAAAATACATTGATTTCAAGTTTATGGCTGACAGATTAAGTTCACATATCTTCGTCATATCTTTTTTATAGATTTGATAGAACGGCACTAATATGGCAGCGTTAAAAAAACTACAGACGCCAATTGAGGAAAGATTAACCGCCGAAATTCAAAAGCTTCCGACGCATTATAAAGAATTTAAAGATAACGAATTCAGCTCTGATTATTTTAAATCGAGAATTGAGACCTTGGTCGACGAGCCCGAATTCGAAAATTTGGAAAACGGAACAAAAGATGACGAATTTAAACTTGTTTTTCGACGTTTTGAAAACCGCAAGAAGACGCTTCTAGCGCTGTTTTATTCCGTTATCGACGAGGAAGAGAAAGCGATGGAAATACTGGAAGAAATTATATCCAGTGACGCTAATGCTAGTATTGTAGCTATGGTAAACTTAGCGTGGTTGAAGATCGAAACTGGAGACCCGTCAGAACAAACAGAAGCCGAAGATTTGATAAACAAAGCTAAAGAAATATACACGAACAAAGATGCTATTTTATTCAAACTGATTGCTGATGCCGAAATTTGCCATTTCCACGAGCGAGTTGGACCTGACCATTACCTAAAGGCTATTGAAGGTTTCAGAGATATCGTAAAAACGGCTGAAACGATATGTCCTGCTGCAGCACCGTACGATATCATTTGGCGATACGAACTGGCCGATTTGATCAACAGAACGTTTAACAAAAATGTACTTTCAGGTCCAATGAAACAGTTGAAACAATCTAACGTTGGTCCGGAGGACTACTTACAAGAAGCGGCCGCATTTTTGAAGCCGGTTGTCGAATCCTCGAGTGAATTTGGGTTCATGAGAGCGCGAGGTTGGGTGATGTACGTTTACCTATTCAACCAATACCGCTACATCAAACCGATAGAGGATCGCACTATGCAACTGGAAGATATCACCCCAAACGGTGAGAATCTTTGCCAATGTTTAAAAATGGTGGTAGAATTTGGGATAAATGATTATTATTCAATGGAGAGACTCGGCAGGTTTTATCGCACTGTTGAAATTGATTTGGATGAGGCTGAAAAATATTTGAAGGAAGCAGCAGAACTGAGGCCCACTCCCTACTGTTACAACCAGATAGCTTTGGCCATTCGAGATAAACTGAATAAAGAGGAAGCCGTTCCTGAGTTGGAAGTAACTGACCGTAAAAATGGTGAGCCGGTCGACGAACAAAAATTATGCGAGAAAATGCGAGATTTGATGACAGACTCTCCAACTACGCGTGTCCCGGAAACACTAGACGTAACCCGTCAACCACAACCTGAGACATCTGGTGAAGTTTTATCGCCGACAACTCCGGGTATAAAACCATCGCTGAAACGCACCAGTTCTACGGTAAAGCACAGTGTCCGTGCAAAATACTTTCAAATATTGCGCTATTCTTCGTGGCAGGTCGAACGCGTACGAGAAATAGTGGAAAACTTTCGAAAAGCTACCAAAATGACGCAAGGTACATCGCCGTATTTCCAGTGCGAATATTTCCGATGGCAGATATCACTGGCTCTGACCGAGGGAACTACTTTAATGTCACAAAAGAAGTTATTTCGCGAATTGAAGAAGATGACAAATCAAAGCAAAGATATGATGCCAAGAAATGCCGCTTACATTTACGAGACACTTGGGCAGTTTATGAAGTTTAAGGATAATAAGGAAGAAGCAAAGTTTTGGTATCGCGAAGCCATATCAACGCGAATGTCGTACAGAGAATCGCCCGGTCTATCTTTCGTCGATCTACGTCAGCTGATCAACAACGACACCGAACAGTCGAAAAAGAACAAAAACCTCGCTGATCTTTTCGAAATCGTCGGCGATTATCCTGGTGCTATTGGCTTCTTACAAGAAGAATTACTGAGAGACGATTTGGAACCTACAGACGAAACGGCGCTGTTGCTTTCGATGGCTAAGAATTACGCGAACATGGGTGCGTTTTCAGAAGCAGAATTGTTATTCCATATCTATATGCAACGTTTTCGAGACGAGAAAACCATCCCAGCAGACGTCAGATCTTTGTATCTCGATATTAGATTTGGAGTAATGAAGCATATTGCGCAATTGTGTCGTCAGGATACTGAACCTACCGAGAATGACACTGAAGAATTACCAGAGCCAAGCTATTTCTATCGACAAATACTGCAGGACGTACTCTTACGAGCGCCATCTGCCAGACGTCGTGCGTACGATTTTTACATCGTCGTACCCGAAGAACTGGCAGACGAGAATTCCGAATTAGAAAAGCGTGCCTATGAGCTGTACGAGACGATAGTTTCGTTCGGCATTCCAAGCAATCGATGTTGTTTCCCGCGAAAAACGTTGACGATACCCGGTTCACAACATGCGAAACAAGACGCGTATGTTTATATCATTCCGATGGCTTTCGTAAAAATAGAAGTCGCATGGCGTCTGGCCATCGATATGATTAAAACTCATATACAAGAGAACGATGACTACCGTTCGATTCTACTCGTTCGTTACGAAGACGAATGTCCGCTAGATGTCGCTCCTGTCGATCGTCCCGACGAGGTAGCCGACATATATACGTTTTTGAAATCGTGTCCAGTCGTTTTCGAATGGCACAAACACGACCAACAGGAACTGAATGAAAACTTCATACGCGCCATAATCGATACAAAGTACTGGACCAAACCTGACAAATAATGACATATATATTTATTCGCATTGACTTTTTATGAAATTTCGAAATATTGTTGTATCGAAAATAAAATGCAATTTTTTCATTCTTTATGTATTTGATATAATAGTATATTACATAATGGATTCAAAAAGAACGCGACCATTTAATGGTGTTATAATAGATTTATTCCAACAACGATGTATGCATATATATTAATAAATAAGATTATCATTTTCATCGTTTATTTAGTATATGTCTAAATGGCTGAATTCTGGGGGTGTAAAATTAACTCGTTATTTGACGGGTAAAGTTACACAGAAGACCTGTGTGTCGACGAAAATCACAAAACATCGCAGAGCAAAGAGAAAAACATTCTATACACCGTTCCCACGGTCTCGAAAAAAAAAACGAAAGAATTTTGTTTCAGAAAGACTTTCAATTTTCGTTATATTTTTTCTTTGACAATAATATTCAATCAGAGATGGTTCCAATGCCTATAATAGTCAAGGGGATCCGGGCTTAGTATACAAATATATTGTACAGGTAATTGGTGACATTTTACATTTTGAACGTGCATTTATTTGGTAAATTTCCCTGTGTCCATGTACCTGTTCCACCCATAAATAAGACTTCAGGTCTACGACACCATTTCACCCATTACATGTACATTTCAAAGGCAAAGTCACATGTATTTATCTTAGATCTGAACTGGTTTAAATTCAACGAGACTTAAATTTTGCATAAAGTCTTATGTATCAAAGGTCGGGCGGATACCGAACAACAAATAACACCTCGACCCAACACACTAAAAGGGCTTGATGAGCGCTGCGCATGAAAATCATACATGCAATTATTTTATCGTGTGCTGCGATGTATACTGTATTCTGACTGAGAGACTCGATTGAGAAAAGCGATTTGTGAGAATAAAGATGTGGTATTCACTAGGAAAACAAGCTTCTGTACGGGCTCTTACAGTAATGTAAACACTGCGTATCTGCGCCATATTTGGCAGATGGTTCTGCCCCTGACAAACAACAGTGATCGCTCTCTCCTCTCTCCACTCTCACTCACTTTTCTCTCTCGCTGAGTTTATTTTAAGATACAGCCTTGTATGTGAAATACTGCGGACGCTGGGTTCCTCCTGAGTTAGGTAAACTCAACGTGCGATGATTAATCAGAACATTGATTCTTGAGAATTTGACTCCGTAAGTTTCGGTGCGTACAGAACTTTCTGTTAATTACAGTCGCATCGGAATTCAAAAGCACAACCCGAAAACTACTCGGATACTTTTCAGTCGATTTTGGGTCGGTTTCTCTAACAATCGGGCGATTGTTTTAAAAAATTCTAACCGGCTCATTTTCGCATGGGAATACTATAGATGAAGCACGGTAGTTATCAACGACTTACTGCGACGAGGAATGTACGGTTTGAGGAAGGGATTACGCGGGGGTAGGCGCGCCGGGGCCGGTCGAAAACGTTTGCCCGAGGAACTGAAAAAACAACGTCGCGCCATGCGAAAACAGGTTTGCATCTCGTGGCAGTTGTACGACGAATGGGAGAAGAAAAAAGAAATCATCGGAATCAATAAAGATAAGGAGTTTTTACACTACATTCTGCGACAAGCCAGGTAAAAAACTGTTTTCATAATATGTTTTATTACACACGAAATTTTCTTAAACTTCTGCGGGGACAATTTCACGGTCATTGTGCGTCGTGGCCACCAGGGAAAATTGTCGTGGGAACTCTGTTGGTCCTTATCTATAAACGGTCATATGCTTATCTAAATTGAAGAAGAATAAATCGAAATTTTGTAGAGAAATGTTTATCAGAAAAATGGTGGCCCTTTTCATAGTAATTCTACAAATGCACACATGCCTTAGAATGTTCTTAGAATTTTTTTTTATACGAGGAAAATATGAATTGCTCATAACTATCTCAGTATTTAGTGCGCATAACTCTCAGTAAGGTATATAAGTATAAGGTATGGTATACGCAGATAGCGAGCTGGCGGGAGGAAAAATTTTGTTCATAACTTTTCCAAAAATAGATCGGATATTTCTTTGTCCTGTTGCAGCAGCAGCAGCAGCAGTGCGCGCACGTGCTGATGCGCGTTGCCAGATGTTCTCCTGGCAACAGTTACTGCGCACTGTTGCTCTGTTATCAATTATTGGCCTCGTTCCCGCCAGACGAGCACCTTTTAAGGAAGTGATCACTTAGAACGCTTGCTGCGCTGAGCGATTTGTCAATGAGATCTTCCTACTTTTCGGACAGAAACTTGTAACAAGTTCCCACAAGACCTAAATTTCACTATATGTATATATTGAAAAAGGTTTTGCTTTTTTCGATGACTACAATCGCGTCTATTTCATAAATTACGCTGGAATTCACAGCATCGTCCAAAAAAATAGTGGCAAAAATAAAGACAACTTCGAATGTATATAATATACCACAATTATTGAAAATCTCCTAAAACTGGACTCGATCCTCCCTTCAATTCATGTATATACCTTTTTAATGAATAGATAGATAGTGACTAACTCATTATTCGACCTTTGGACGTTTGAATAATAATCATCAGACTCTGATCTGATGAAACTCGTGGCGCGTGGGATGTATATATTCAGTATCGCATAACACAGTTCCTTATGGAGCAGCGCCGTGTAAAACTAAGAATAAGTTTTACGGCTGCTGCTGCTGTTGCTGCTGCTGGAGCTGATGATGATGTTGATGATGATGATGATGCTACGGTTGTGTGTAATACCTTGCCCGGTATCTCTCCACATTCAGGCAATCAAACGGCGTATCGGGTTTCACCGAGCCGCCAACAGTTCTGCGCACTGCCAGAGCTCCATAATCGACCATAACATAACATACCTGTAAAACTGAATCATAGAATAGTTAGCTTTCTTCTATCTCTCAACTCAAGCGCATAAAACTGATTCTGATTATTCTAAATTTAGATATTCAAAGAATTCGTACTCTAAGATCGCATCATCGTTCACTGTGGTGAAGACGTCTATATATCTTTATTTATCTTAGATCTGAGCCGGTTTCAATTCAACAAGGCTTAAATTGGCATACAGCCTAGTCTTAGCTTAAGTCTAGTACTCATAATATTAGAATCGGTGTCTTAGAATAAGAAGAAATGCCGTCTCTTATTCTTTAAGTCTTACAAACTACGTCGCTGTCAAATTTGATACTGAAACATTTTCTTTTCAATCAATTTTTCCAGGCCTCCAGATGAAGACCACAAAGAAAGCCCGTTCGCTAATTCGAAATCCTTGTCGGAATTTTTCAACGGACTACGTCACGACAACATGCTGTGTGACGTCATTCTGCGCGTGCAGAATCGCGAAGGTCGTCTGATGTTTTTCCACGCGCACAAACTAGTACTGCTCAATTCGAGTAAATATTTCAAATCGCTGACGAAAGACGAACTGCAGAAAAAATGCGAGTTTTTTCTCGAGGACGTCAGCCCGGACGGTATACGCCTGCTTCTCGATTACATGTACGGACTGCGCCTGGACCACAACGAGCACCTCGCGCACGTTGAAGACGTCATAAACGCGGCGGAAGTTCTACAAGTCGAGCAATATCTGAAACATTATAAGGCGTTGAAAAAACTATGGAAAGTTTCGAACGTCGATCGCGCGATTCTACCACGGGTCGGTAGTAATGATTTCAATTTCCGCGCATTGGATAACGGGCATCATCACGTGATCGGCGCTGCCACCGCCGGTCTGCCTCAAGTAAAAGTCGAACCGATTACCAAAGATGACGACGTAATTTGCATAGACGAATTAACACGTCAATCAAAACTCGAATCGAGTCAGCCGAACACGCCCATTAACGCGATACACTCGAATCACCCACCGAGGTTATCGTTGAATACGAACATGGCCGTGTTTCCCAGTCCGCAGCCGGTAATGGCGGGTGAGTTACCAGCCGGGACTCTGGGAATGCCGCTGACACCTATCACCCCTAGTGTAGACGGTATCCCGCAACAGGTCAGACCGGTCAATATGCAACAAGTTATATTCATGGTTAACGGTCAGCCAGTACCGGCCATGATGTTACCGACGAGTCCGAATATAACCCCGACTACTCCGCAATCGGCCCCGGCAATAATGGGACTGACTCCACCGCTGTTCCCGATACAGGACATTAATCGACAATCAACATCCCCGAGAATGGAACCGAATTTACGACCGAAATTACAACCGAGTCCGCTGTCGAAAACCGAACCGAACTCCACCGGTCTGCTGGATTTGTCCAAGTCGCCGGAAGACTTCAATTCGCAAACCAGACCGAAACCCGATCACCGTTGCGTCAGATGCAACCAGTCTTTCGCGTTCATGACTCAGCTGCGAAAACACATGATCGACGTTCATAAAATCGACTGCTTCAAAATGAGAAAGCGTAAAAAGATGCATTACTATTACAGATACGGGAAAGCGACTGTTAGACAATACGCGTGCGCGTTGTGCGATATGAAAATGTTTTCCGAGATGGATTTACAGTTACATATCGAGCGTATACACTTGTATTGTCCACTGGGTCAATCTAATACCGAGCTGCCCTACTACAGCCAACAACTGTTGTCGTGTTCATACTGTCACAAAGACATAGCGTCGAAAAAACGACTGATTAAACATATCAAAAAGGCTCATCTTTCCAGAAAGAAACGCTTTAAATGCGGGAAATGTTCGCGTACGTTCGCGCTGGCGAAAAGTCTTCGTCTTCACCAATCCTACAAGCACAGAACCGTGGCGACTGCGGTGCGGACGGCGGTGAAACAGGACGTTCACGGTAGCGCGATACTGTCCGGTCCCAGGTCCGAGATGCAGACGAAATGCGGGCTGCAAAGTCGTGGGAATTCACCGCTGAGCGGTCGAACCGGCTCGGTGAGAATATCTTCGTCGGAAAAATCTAAATGGATCTGTCATCTGTGTTCGTTCGTTTACAATCAACGGTCGTTACTGATAAAACATCTTCAAATTATACACAGCATTTCGAATCCGAACATTTCGACGACTGCGTCGCCAGTAGCAGAGACTAGTGAACTACTGAAAATATCCGAATCCTCAACGCCTGCTGTCAACGCAAAAAACAACAACGATAATCTTTTCAAACCGGTCGAAATGAATGAATCTCCGGCACCAAATCAGACCGTAATTACAACATCGCTACAATTCTCTCCGCCTAGTTTAACTCCCAGTTTCTCGATGGCTCCGTCGATGCCCGTGTTTCCGACTAACCCGATGAGCGTGCCGATCTCGCCAGAACCGCCGCATATAGACGTGAATTCACCGGCCATCAATCCGCCGCCGCCGCTGTTCCCTCCGTTCTCATTACTTCGCCCGCAGTCTCATTCGGCGCCGTCGACCCCTCAGGCAGGCGCGTTCTATAACCAGCGATTACAGGCAGCGCCTCCTGTAAACAGCCGCGGCTCGTCGCAGACCAGATCGGCCAGATCGGGCGGTCGATTCCATAAAAACGAAGAAATCCAAGGAAATCGACCCCTGAATTATTCATTACCGAAAGTGAACCGAGACGGCGGTAGAGAAGCTGCCGGGAGTATGATCGACATATCCAAATTCAAACGCGGCGATATACAAACCCCGCAGTTCAGTCAAATGACTTTCAAACTCGTGAAACAAAAAAACAAATCGAACGAGGTGAAAGCTGATGATTTGTCGAGCCCGGCGGCCGGCACCGCCGCCACTGATGGCGAATACGAATTGAAACTTTGGCCGCGGAAAGAATCGGCTCCGAACGTCGGTTCGGCGTGCATGTATCGGTGCACGCAATGTCACATGCCGTTTAGTAGAATTCAGTGTTTTACGAAACACATGAATAAAGAACACGGTTTATCGTTCGCGATGGCCCAAGTGAACGTCGATCAGATCATGGCGAAAAGTGCCGAGAAATCGGCGCGGGCTCGGTTCAGGGCGGCGCAGAAAAAACAACAATTCACTACTAACCAACAAATCAACCAACAAGCCGGTCAAAAACTGCAGCAGCAACAGCAGCAGCATCGCGAACACCCTTTCAAACAACAAGCATATTCATTCAAACAATATATCCCACCATCTTGAAACATCGTTGAAAATTTCGGAGAAAATTTAGCCCAAAACTGATATCGAAAATATGATCGTTTTTTAGATGATATCGAGATCATTTTAGTTTTCATTTTGATGGGTTTCTTGTTTTTATGGTCCAGCCAATTTTTGCGAGAAAAGTTTAACTCATATTTTTGGCTTATAGTTGCCATTGCTTCAGGTTTTCAATAGGGACGACAATGATCGGTTGGAGCCTATCGTGAAACAGGGAGGCAAAAATCATGCATTCTCGATGGATTTTGGTTTAATATTCTATTAGAGGAATGTCAGCATTATTTGTTTGTTTTACTTCAATGTGAACTGATAAATGATATAATGATATGCAGTTATAGTGTAGTTAATTAGTTGCAGGGAATAATCATTTTATTTGATTGAAACTCTGTTTGCACAAACATGTAGTAGAATTATCTGTAGTTTTTTTTAGCACATTGTATTCATACTCAAATAAAGCTGGGTTTTGTATGATAAAATTTATTGAGTTCATTCATTGAGTGACGGAGTTTGGAGCAGTGTCTCGGAGTCGAGAAGGATTTTCAAGGTTTTCCGAGTTAAGTGACGTGAAAGTCGAGGAATTGGACGGGTTTCGAAGGTGTAGTGGTTAGGTGGACGGGTTCCGACGCTGTAGGTTGAGGATTTTGATGTCCATTTGTAGTTTTTGAGATGTGAGGAAAATACGCGAGGGAGTCAGAAGAATGTCATTATGTCCGAACTGGCCATGTGCGAATAAGGCGAGCTTCACTCTGTAAATATAAGTTTCGTGTTTCGTGCTGTAGAATCGTAGGAACATTCTTTTAGAGGAATGAATAATGCCTTACGTTTTCTACGAATCTCGGTATGTTACATACACGCGCTCGTAGGTTCTAATCAGGTGCAGACAGAGCAGCTTGACGACTGCAGACTGCAGAAAGTTAGATGTCATGTTTTTTTTGAATGGAATAGCAGCTGCCTTTACCAGTCTGGGGATCGATACTGAAAGTTATGTTTTGAAAAAAATCTTTTCTATTCCAGTATATCCAATACTAATGTACATTTTCATACGTGAGCTCAACCCGTGGTCACTGAACGATTGATGTTTCTCTATCAATATAAAGATTTCATCAACCAAAGATAGCAACGGTATTGCTAGCAGTTGAGGCTAAAAATTGATACCTTGTTTCTCATTACCTGCAGGGTTTAAAAGTTGACAGCAGCCTATCTACTATCAAGCTAACCAGGCCACCACGGACCCGGCAGATAGAAATGAACTGTCGAATAAAAAATTCTATTGTAAAAGTGACCCGGCCGATTATGAGAAATAATTGTTTCTCGTTATTTTTAGGCTAAGGGTGTGTAACATTTTAGTGATTTTGCAAATTCGCCAGAAATATTAAATTTGGATAATCTTAAATAAACGTGGATCAAAATTCGTGAAATACATAATTGATTATTAGTTTTTAGCCCTTGGCGTTCACTTTTCCTCCGTGTTCGTTTTACTCAAAATCCAGTTATTTTTGAAGTTTTGAAGACGCTTCAAGGGATTATCTTGATATTGCAGCCCAAAAACTGACCCGGTCAGATTCAAGATGGCCGATTTACGGCCATTGCTTTTCGCCGAAATCCGCATTTTTATACATTTTTCGAGGGAAATTTTGAAGACGCAACGATCAATTATTTTGATATTCTATATGTATGGTATAGGCCTGTATCCCCCAAGGCCCGAACAATCGGGTCGATCGGATACAAGATGGCCGTCCAGTAAACTTTTTGTGCTTAAAAGATAATTTTTGCCAGGATTTGTAACTTATCAGACGTGTTTTCCGACCCGTTTTCCCGACCTGTTTTTCCGCGGCCAACTTAGTCTCAACAGTCCTCATTCACGTGAAAAATGTCTCTTTAAGAATATTTCAACATTTCTTAACTTACATAAAATATGTATAATGTTTTTCCACGGGTACAATCGTGCAGAACTTCAACGCTGACAATCAGAAAAAATAATTCCTATGAAATATCGAGTCACTTTTGCTGTACCTTTTTTTGTATTCTATCGATCTCATTACCGTGTGGATGTTCAGCATATTTTCTAAGTATCGTTTGATTCAATTTCCATCTTCTATGTATCGCATCTACAATACTGTGTGCAACTTCACGGAAAGTAGCCCTCACCGAAGACAGTTTTGACACTTGTAATAATATCACTGATGCTACGAAGGCAGTATTGGGTGAGTGCCAGACAAAAACGACCGAGTGCGAGACATGGAATTGCATCAACGAACTTTTCTTCCATAACAAAGAGGGTTTCGGTGAGTTTCATTTTAGAAAAAAATATAAAAATCCAAGAAATGTATATTCAGCTTGTATATCGAAAACTCGAAACGTTTGGTAAAAATAAATCTTAGAGTTGTTTATTTTCTATTCTAGGCTATTCTGGGGATACCATTGATGCTGTCTCATGTAGCATGTTATCGATTCACAAAACAGGATATTTTGCAAATCATCATGATTGTTAGATATTTGTAAACACAAGAGAAAAATAAAACATATCTGATATTCATAGATATGTTACAAAATTATTTCGAGCGTTATTTGTAGGAAATCTTTATTCGATTGTGTTTCTCGCACTGGTCGGTGCAGATGGTTCTTACGAAACGGATTTTTAAAATACCGTGACTAACTCAACAGGGATTAGCTGAACAATCGATCGAACATAGAATCAATATTATCGACTGGCTTGAAGTGACGTGATTCATTTGCATATCAGCTGTTTCAGGCTGTGATAGCAGACGATCGAATCTGGAGACGAGTCGTATATTTCGTTAGTGAGAGAAAGCTCGAATCGATATTTTCAGATTTTACTTTTGTAGAATACTTGATTTGGGTTTTTATATATTTCCAAAACGGTTCTGTCCCTCTCCCTCTAATGTATAAAGTTCAACTTGGCTTGAAAGGACATCGGGTGCCATTCTTGGTATTACTCTGGTTTACAAATGACCAGGAGGACGATTTTTAGTTCCGTTTTATACAGGTAGAAATATAGAAATGTGAAAAGTATCTGTCAAAATAGTTTGATTTCCTTTGATGCCATATACCGTGGAGATGCACAAGCAGAGTTAAAGTTTGAGGAATTTTAATTCAATCAGTCCAGATCGTAATCAGAAGCGTTATTTTATTTTACTTTGGCGTGAAACAGTTGCCTAAAATCCTCGGTACAAACATTATGTCGTGAAAAAAGTGTAAGAAAGTGCTACAAGGATGTGAAAGTTACCTTGTAAAAGCCCTATAAAAGCTTACCTACCCGTAGGCCTACTACGGGTTGGTAAAACCCCAGGCATAAAGCTTACCGCCAAGGTAACTTTCACATCCTTGTAGCGAGCGGGTTAGTACTGACCACAGGGGCTCGTATCATAAGTTTGGGGGTGAACTGTACGTCTGTAGCTTAAATCATCCAGTATCCCTGGTACTATATATATATAAAAAGAACTTTTCTTATATATATAATACCAGGGATACTGGATGATCTAAGCTGGTACTGCACTGACTAGTGAAGTGAAAATTCCAGAGTTTTCAACACAATCCGTAATGGTGATGGTCGACGCGCGCGCTGCTTAATGCTATGGATGGAAATGTAACCGATCTACTGATCGCCGATCGGATCGCCGGGTTCGACCAACTCGGCCCGCAGTGACCCGCAAAACTCCGAGATCAACCGTCAAGTGCTGCTACAAAAGCGACTACCGGCAATATATCGAACTACAGCTCCCCGTGTATTTGTTAATAACGCCCCGCGACGCCATCTTTGACAATTCATCCCGATTTCTAGTGAAAATTTGGTAAGAATTCACCGATTATTGGCCTCTACGGCAGGAATATCAGCAATCGAACCCGATATTCGATCAGGGATGATCAACACGCGTTGATCGATGTATAATTTATCGGGTTTAAGGGTTTAAAACCACCTGATATTCGCTGAAATACGGCCGGATTTAGGATTTTTAGGATTCTCGATGAACGCGGAAGTGAATTTTTCTCTGCGGTAAAAAATGATCTATCATTAATTTCTAGACGATTCTGAAGCGAAATCGATATATTTTATCATATTTCAATGATAGATGGATTTTGATGAAGCAGATTATTAATTTTGTCATCTTAGATATCATATGGTGCACAGTTACTGTTAGGGCAAGCTTGTTTGAAGAATTTGTTGAGTATCATCAACCTTCCTTCTTGGCTTCCTCTCTCTCTCCATCAGGACTTGCCCTTCTCTCTTTCCATAACTCTGGAGTTGAAGGTCCCGATCGAGTTAACCATCACAGAATTTCTCAAATATAACATGGTTTTGAAACAAATATTATGTGTTATCTTACCCTCCCAGAAGTCTGAATATCAAAACCAAACCTGATGATGTCATTATGCAGGCCTGTTATATTCCTCCCCTTCTTATATACGAGTTTAGTTTGAGTTAGGTTAGATCTCATTTATTTTGGCCTTCCTTACCCTCCTAAAAGTTATAGGTTGAAACTTGTCAACTTGATAGGAAAGGCTAACACTGCCCGCTATGGGTAGGCCTATACTGTTAATGGCAATTGGCCGGGGGGGGGGGTAGATTGTATCAGTGTAGAATGTATTGGATTGCATGCATTCAGTTTTAAAGGTGCAAGTTTATTCTTTAAGATAATATTTGGTTTTATTGCGATAATGCACTTTCTGTTTTCAGCTTCTGACGTAAATCACAGCTTCACAATGGCTGCCGGGCCATACAACTACTCGTATATATTCAAATATATCATCATAGGTGATATGGGCGTCGGAAAATCCTGTTTACTGCATCAATTTACTGAAAAGAAATGTGAGTAACACAGTTTAGTATAATCTATAAATCTCATCGACTGTCAATGCTCGTGTTACTGAGGACAGGTGTTAATTACTAGACCTCGTTAAACACAAAGCGAAATGGAACTTTTTTTAGCCCTGATGAGGAAATATGATTACTAGGGTGGCCATTGACCTGGAAAACTGGTCAACGGAATCTTTGCAAAGAACCTAGAAGACCAAGGGAATAATTTGTATAGGCCATATCATCGACCATGTGTTCCTTTACAAACGCATGATTCAATGAAAAATTAATAGTTTGTTAAGTTTTGAACCAGGAAATTTCTCAGATTCACTCTGGGGATTTTGAGTTATAACATTGAAAAATCTGGGGAGTTTTGAATTGACAGATTACTGCAGATTTAGATCCACTCAATTTGGAACCATTTAACTTTTGATTAGACAAGCTTAGAGCACTTGATGGGACTCAAAAATAATGATGTTCACCGTCTAATGCGACGACGTATGTGGTTCTCGTCAGGGAATTCCGGATTTATTTTTCCTTGCGCATCAGGGAGTCCCGACTCATTCTAAAGTCTAGAAAAACGTAGGGAATTAGAATTGTTGGTGTATTGTTCTTCTTGCTGGTGATAAGTGGCTCATGGAATCTCTTGATTTAAGCAACTGTCCCCATTGAGGATATTGTATAATTCGATCAGGGAATTTTTGGTCAAGGGTCAGGGAAATATTGAGATTTTCTTCGCGTTTAAGACGTAATTCGCTGTGTTTAAATGATGTATACCTATGTGTTTTCAGTTATGGCTGATTGTCCACATACTATAGGAGTCGAATTCGGAACGAGGTATAATTCACACCGATAATCATTCAAAACCGTCAATTTTGATAAGAATGTGGTTTATGTGGCTCAAGGGGAGGCATCTACATCTTTTATTTTCATTTATTGCAGAATAATCGAAGTTTCTGGTCAGAAAATCAAATTACAGATTTGGGACACGGCCGGTCAGGAGCGATTCCGTGCAGTGACTCGTAGTTATTACCGAGGTGCTGCTGGTGCGCTGATGGTTTACGATATTACCAGGTAACTACTCGAAAAAGAGCTATTCTAGGCCTTAAATCTTGGGACCAGTTGTCTCAGAGAGCGTAGGCACTGAATCACAAGCGATGAAAAGTTATATGTAGAAATCAGTAACTTATTTTCAAAGAGATGTTACTACATCGAAAGTAAGATATGATATGATTGACTTTTCGTGAAATAAAATTTTACACGATGAATCGACAATATCGGCAGGGTATATAAAATGTAATAATATTAGATGAATGAAGGACTGCTTTGAAGCAACTGTTAGCTTGTACAATATTAAAGCAGCCCTTTTTAAATTAAAACAGCGGAAAAGAAAGAAAATAAAATAAAGAGAAGAATTGAAAAGTATTAAGCGACATAAGATAGATTTAAAATTTACCGGCATTACTCGTTATTTGCAGACGAAGTACATATAATCATCTAAGCAGTTGGCTGACAGACGCTAGGAATTTAACAAATCCAAATACTGTAAGCATCGAAACATCGTGTCTCTGAATTTCTTGCCGTGATTATTTCTGAACGGATCTTAAAAGAGTTTTCTGTATTATGTTTCTAGGTTATATTTTTGATCGGAAATAAATCGGATTTAGAAGCGCAGAGAGACGTCACTTATGAGGAAGCGAAACAATTCGCAGAGGAAAATGGTGCGTACGTTGTTTCTTCGAGCTTTCTCTGAAATAATTTTTTCACCCGCGGTTTCTTACAGATCGGGGAATTCTTGATTCATTTTCCCTGTTCTGAAGAGTCGATGTTTTTCTTGGAAATCACGGGAAAAGTTGTGGAATTTAAATTTTGGTGTCTTGTTCCTGCTGATGATAAGTGGCACAAGGAACCTCTTATTAATCTAATTAGGGAATTCTTGGTCAAGGGTCCAGATTCCATGTTACGTAAGAACCCTGGATATTTTCGTAAGGGAATTTCAGCCGTAAAATTATTTGTTTCTTTTCATCTTCTTCAGGTCTAATGTTTTTAGAATGTAGCGCTAAAACGTAAGTTATCTTGCCTCTAATGAAATATTCATACGAACAGATATAATTCTTGACAAGATTTATTCAAATGGTATCTATCGAAAAAGTGTGACCGATCTGAAATAAACGCTTACAATGCGTTTTTGTTTTGTATTCAGCGGAGAAAATGTTGAAGATGCATTCCTAGACACGGCCAAGAAAATCTATCAAAATATACAGGACGGAAGGTAATGAACAAGAATGATAACTTGAAAGTTTATTGATGCAATAACACACATGTGTTGCTTAATATTCAGAGATGCTAGTTTTCCGGAAATATCCGGAATTCCGGAAATTTAGGATCGCCGATGTCAATAAGACCAGGTCAAATATGGTAGAGGCGGGAAAAAAGATATTCTTCGTCACCCGGATAGCGCGCGGCATAAGAAGGCAGCGAGGGATGTGAAGCACAACGAATGCCTGCCGTCGTATTTTCAGATGAAAGATGCCGATCGTGATACTGCATCTCCAGCGATGCAAAAACGCAAAATTTTTTCTGGGGGAGAATTTTTCAGACCCTCGTTCTAAATTCCGGAATTTTGGTACTTTGGCCCTAGCATCTCTGAATATTATATTTATCAACAACGAATAATGTGATATGAATTATTCGATTTTATTAAGAATCAGTAGAGTAATTCTGGCTTTGAATATTAATAATCGGCGACCAGTCTAGCCCTGATATGGTGATGTGGTAGTTCACATCCTCTCGAAATGGAAATAATTTAAATTTATCAAAAACGGGATAAAAGTTATGAAATATGTTTAATTACGAAATGAACACCAAAATTCTCGATTTTGTGATTGTTATTTTGGTAACACTACTATTGATGACAACTCACAGAATTCCTTAAACTTAGTAAACCTTAGTGTAACGGTTTTAATCACTTCAAACAATGGGACTGTTATTTAGAATTTCAGCTGATATCGATTCACTTTTGAAGTAATTTATATATTTCATTCTGTATATGTTTTCAGTTTGGATTTAAACGCTGCGGAGAGTGGAGTACAACACCGGCCGTCCGGGCCTGGGAATCAGCTCGGACCCACGCCGTCTGCCGACAAGGACGGCTGCTCGTGTTAGGATCGTCGGCGGCGAATCGCGCGTCGATATTTTACGCATATTTAATAACGAGTCTGTGTGGTCACTAACAACTACTACCACCAGGTGGCAGCAGGAGCGGTGAAGCGAAATGTCACCCGCGACAAAAAAAAACATTTCATTAAAAAATCTTTATCTTTCATTCGTATTCATATGTGATTTGGTCTGGCAACAATAAAAATTCTGAGTATTGTTGCCTGGATTGGTCCGGACCAGCGGGATTAGTATCCGAATCGGGGCTGATAGTACCGGTCCCTGATCTGGGGTCATATCGGTTGTACTACAAGGGCTAGAAAATCTATTTATTAAAACTGATGATTCGATATTAATATCCAGTATGAAATAATAATATTAGGAAGATAATCTAGGTTTGTATGAACCAAAGGACTGTTAAATCCGTTTTAGGTTCCACTGTCCTAGTGGATTGGGTACAAACCCCGGTTCGGAGATATTGTCCAAGACCCCGATATAGGGCCACATTGCCCCTGTGTGGTGCGTCTGATGTCCCATATTCAGGGCTGTTGTACTTGTCTCGAATTTCGGGTCACTCCCATGGGGCACTAGACCTTGATTAGGGGCTATACCTGTGGGGCATTAAACCCTGATTAGGGGCTACAGCTGTGGGACGCTAGACCTAGGTTTGGGGTGTGGGATCGACGTCAAATTTTTTTCCCGACGCTCTTTCATTTTATCTCAAAATTTTGTGATTGGGAAAGGGAGGGTAGGGGATGGTCTCGTGGGCGCACGTGTGTGTGTATGTGTGACCGAGGACTTACTAGTCGAGAAAGATATGCGGCAACAATGAAAATGGACATTGTCACTTTGTTGTCACGGCGATTGATTGATCGATATGATATATTTATATATTGTAAACTGTTGTTTCTAATTTCTTGAAGAGTGCTAATAATAATAATATAAATAATAATGATAGTAGTGAATACAGAAACAGAAGTCTTTTTTGTCGTGTAACCATGATCTGATCTGGTTACGTGGTTGGAATCGGCTAAAGCTAAAATCATTTTGAAGTTATCTTAACACTTAAAGAGAGTCTGATTGAATGTCAGTCGTCGAACTGTGTCCCGGGAACGACGTTTAACCGTGTTCATTTCTGATTCTGACGAAGATTCTCTTGTAAATATATATCGAATAGGAATATTTGCACATTATTGGGTGTAAGGTGATAATCTGACCGGGATCACGGGTTGACTGCTTCACGCGTTACGCTGAAGTTTTGTGGTCTCCTTTCGCTTGTGATAAGTTCATTTTCAAGCCGTAGGTCGCGTTTGAACTATCACTTATTAGTCTGTTCTAATTTGGCCTGTACGTGTGGTCTGGACTAATTTAGAACGGAGCAATTGAGAACAGGCTTTTCACTAGTGTGAACGCATGGTCCATTCTCAATTGGAACGGACTGAATTTAGAACGTTTAAGATAATGTTGCGTGAACCTGGCTATAATCCGACTCCAAACTCGGAACTCGGTTCTTTGACTGAAATTGTGTCTTGTTCTGCTTTACAAAATAGAAACTCTTGTGGTTCCAAAGTTTTTGAGTTTGGTAGCTTGGCTGCATGATTACGCAAGGGGGAAATATGCAGAAAAGCTCATTCAGAAATGACTGAGAATTTTCAGATGGAAGATATTCCTTTATCTGGGCTTGGTAGGGTTTGATTTATTTGCCCAGCAAGTTTTCACAGTTCTCTATCAACGGTAGAGGAAATCTCTTCAAACACATATTTGCACCGAGGGAAAGATTTTAACGAATACTTCGCGTACTTTTCGCACTAGAATAGGGTAACGCCTCCTATTGTGAAATGAAGTAACTAAATCAACTAGGTACGCGTCGCGTAGGTTGATTTTTCGCTTTGTTATTTTTGCTCAAATTATTTAAACGACCGTGAAGTGGATTGAAAAATCGATATCAGTCGGTGATAAAAAGATTATGGAAAATTAGATTTTTCATGAACCGTTAATTGTTTTTCTGTCTTCGTTGAAACCGTTAAAATTACTTTCAATGTGCTAAAATCTGATAACGAATATATAGGACTGATGTGATGTCGAGGGGTGTTTCGTAATTATGTCGTTTACCCCCCTGCGGGTTAAAATGCTGAAAAACCACTTTCTATAGAAATTGACTCCGATTTACGCTTTGTTTGCGATCGTCATAACGCAAAAATTGTGTTTAATGCTTCGTGCTAACTGTTTAAACCAAGCGTTTTTATGTACTGGTTATGATATACATCCGGTGGAATCTCGTTACAACGAACTTCAGGAGACCAGAAAATCCGTTCGTCGTTATCCAGTATGAACTTAGTAAAGTTTGGATCGAAATTCTAGGTTATATCGCGGGTTGTTTTAACGAGGTTCCTCTATTTTGATAAACAAGTCTCATCAATTAGGAAATCGAAACTAGTTTTAGCATGTTTTATTTATCAGCTGCGACTAGTTTCAACCTAGTGATGGTGGTTCATCTATTGTAATATCTGTTTTGTTGTCGATTCCGCCGATGTTTTTGACCTCTCACTGTTAGAACCTTTTTCTGCCTTGATTCGTGTTCGTTCACCCGTTACTCGGTTTCTTCAACCAAAACGAAATCATTTCAACAAAACGGACGAATAGAAATGTTTGCTGCATGATTATAACGATGTAAATAGTAATGCGGTATGTTGGTTTGTTTGGGAAATGATTGAATCCTCCTCTAGATTTAGGTATAGATTATTTAAATGCATTCCATCGAAGAATGAGGTGTCGTTTTATGCAGATTACGGAGATTTTTTTATTTCATCGTCCCGAATTTGCTCAGTTGAAAAGAATCATGAATCGAAAAAAAATATCGAATGAAATTTCACAGGGTTTTAAATTGATAAACGATTTAGCTTCGCACTCAGGTTCGCTGTTAGAGGGTTCGTTTCGAAGACAGTTCAACTTAAAACCTGCGGTCGACGAATAGTTCTAAAGTTGAAACTGGGGCCAGTTATAGATCAGTTTTAACTTCAACTCGAAGGCTTCACTGGTAATGTTATTACAGCCAAACTGGTTAAGTCGTCATTGGCTAAGACATCTCTATTTTTGAGTCCCAATTCGTATTTCTAATTCAATTTACTAAGTGTAAGTCGTCATTTTGAAAGAGTCTTCAATATAATGATCGTCACAACTATAATGACTTGACTGTATTTAGTACCCAGGGGCTGCAGTTGCTCAAAAGTAAGTTAGAGTTAACCAGTGGATAGTTGACATAGTGATAATCAGACAGGATCCAGTTCCACAGTTCTGAGTTAAGATTTGACCCTGAGTTAACTCATTGAAAATGAACTAATTTGAACTCGGAGTTAACTCTGACTCACAACTGTGGAACTGGGTCCTGAACTCCAAGGTTAGAGTTAACCAGTGGATAGTTGACATAGTGGTAATTAACTGTTCATTGTTACTGTGGTATATATCCGCCGGTTATCTTTAACCAACTTCTTAACAATTTTTCGATCAACCCACGTTGAAGCTGATCTCTAGTACTAGCCACGGAAATAGATTTTATTGACTCGGATTATCTATGATCAAGTCTTCGTATATAGCGAGATAATCCAGATTAAACTCAGTATAATCCGTAATCCATAATTTGAGCGTGAAATGTTTGTTTGGTTTTTTGGCCGGGCTTATTGAATTACGTGCATCGTAGAAGATGAAACGAATGATGCAATTAGTAAAATACTTTGATGATGATGATGATGATGAGTAATATATGACTGATTGAGTGTCTATAGTTGTACATTTCATCTGCCGTGTAACAAAAATCATTAGCGATGACGATATTTATATTTCTGTATAATAAATGTGTACAATTTGTGTATTATAGCAAATATCAGATTTATTTTTGTTGTGGTTTCAAGTCTTTGTTTTCTTCAGGTCAGTTTTATAGATTGGGTATCCAAGTTACCCTAAGGGGTAAATCATCGACCTGGTTGAGAACTACCATAACTTGAATACAGTATGAAATGGATTAGAAATTGATGTTTCAATTCAACATCTGTACTGGTGAGTAACACTTATACCAGGTATGAAGGTACTACTAAAATTGACTCCAAACTAGGTTGAAATAGATATTGGTTTATCGACCACCAGGGTATCATTGTGTAGTTTGGTAGGTTATAAACCCAAAGGTTTTTTCTGTGGAATATGTATAGCTGATCATGAAACTAAACACAGTCCAGTAACTGACTAGACCCAACATTAGCGGCTGTCTGTGGTAATACATGTACATTGTATTCAGTCACGAGGAATGAAGACTTATATTATAAGAGCTTTTGTTGTGTTGTTTGTGTAACTGGTCACTTAATCATATATAACAGTACCTATATGAATTAGCATGACCACTGTATATAATGCATGTAGTATGGCTAAAGCTCCGTTTGGTCATTTTCCAGTTGAAAGATTTTGTATGGATTTCATATGTTCAGTCTTTTAACCCAGACAGTGAGTTGACTTAGACCATGGGGCACGTGTTGGTCTAAACATCACTTAGGGTGGGAATCCAGGTTGTAGTAGATAGCCCAAACACTGAAGTACAAGGGTATAGATGATCAGTCTTATTGGCAAAAACAATGAAATCGCAACTTGGGTGAATTTTCATTCATTTATTCAACTGGATTGCAATAGCAATAATTCTATTGTAAGCTTTTAATACAATTCATAACTGGTGACGGCAATCGTTTATATATAGAAACTAACTTCCATTCTTTCTCCAAAATACTCGGGTGACATCATAATCAATTAACAACCCAATCTTAATTAACCAACCTTAATTACTTAGTTCGTAAAGCAAACAGATGTGAAGACATATATCATGTATATACATGTAAGGGTTTGTGTCACAAGTTTAAAAAAGACAACCTGGTTTTTTTTTCCCTTTCGAAAAAGTGGAGTCGGCACAGCACACTCACTCGGCAAACACTGCATTTCAATAATACAATCATTACGCGCAATAATAGTGAATTACAGTAGACTCTAGGTCTAATAATACTTCCTTAACAATATCAGATAAGTCAATAATAGCCCTAGGAGACTTCTGCGGTGAAGCTAAAATTCATTTTACAATTGATTTTTTGAAGTAGCTTTTACATAATTCTTAAAATCAGCGGCCAGTTCCATTTGTCGACTCTAAAACATTGAAAATGAACTAATCTGTAAAAATGAACTAAACTGTAAAATGTAAGAAGTGGAACTGGGTTATGTAATAGATGGCGTTTTTATTTTGTAGGTAAATGCCGAAAAAAATTATCACAGCTTTCGCTCTTAATGAATATCGTTAATGTATTTGATCAGAATCTAGATATAGACTCGGTTTGATCGAACTATGAAAGAGCAGTTCCTTACACGAAACTCCTGCATTCATCGAAAATGTAAGGAACGCAATTTCAAGTGAAAATTCACTGAAATTACAATCTACTGATAAACTACTGCTTCGGCTGGTTTTTCTCAGAAAACAGAACACCTGTATATTTCCTTCTTATTAGCCAAAATCACTGATGTGGTTTGTATATCGGGGCTTGCTTGTATAATACAGGATTCTTAAGTAGACAAATTGCCAAAGGGTGATTATAATATTCAGAACAAATTTACTGGCTTTCGATACTTGTTTCAAGTGAACAGATACTACTGCTTCCGCTGGTTTTTCTCAGACCAGAACATCTGTATATTTCCTTGTTACTAGCCTATCACTGATGTGGGGCCGTATATCGGGGCTTGCCTGTACGATACAGGATTCTTAAGAAGACAAATTTCCAAAGGGTGACTATAATATTCAGAACAAATTTACTGGCTTTCGATACTTGTTTCAAGTAAACAGATTAGCTGAGATGTGTTAGTTTCGGACAATATAGAAATACTCGTCGCCTAAAAACAACACAAACAAATTATGAGTAAAATAAACACTTTTCAAAATCAGCAGCAGCACCTTTATGTGTGGAAAGTGTGGGTTTCATGGCGGACGGAATTTCTGGATCACAGATCATTAAATAACAATAATAATTATTATATAATAGTAATAATAATAATAATACATGTACAACCTTCATTTTCAATCAGCTCCAATTCAAAACTGGATCCCGGATTTTTTAAAACTATTTACATATGGAAAAAATATCTATATGTGAAATATTTATATCAGAAAAATCGTTAATACAATCGATATATACAAAACAACGGACAAACTAAATACAGATATAAACCTATTTATTTCAATGACACGATGGTTAGAGTCGACTTTGAAAAACGAAAAAAAAAAATCATCTGGAATTAAAACATTAAAGCAAAACAATAAACTTGTGTCAATCGCGAGAAAATTGCCGTGCAAAATCGATACTGTCGGTTTATCGTTATATCAGCAGTTTATTTTTCGAACGGAACGTAAAAAAATTCTTCAGAAAAACGAAGACTTTAAACTACGGAAAAAGAAGCAATTTTTTTCGCGAGAGGCGAAAAATGTATGTACAAAAATACGATTTCAAAAAATTAATCGAAATCGCAAGATTTTTAGATTTTTTTCAAAAGTTTTCAATTACTTTGCGTGAATGAAATATTCAGCGAGTTTTCAAACAAAAAAAAAAAGAAACCAAAATGAAAGTAGATATTTTAAAGTAGAATCGTGTTTTCTAAACGGTGGCGCCCATACTCCATCGATGTCCGGATTTATTACGACGTAGACGCACGACGCTGGAATCGATATCCTGAGCGATTCGTTTATCTCGTAGATTATCTTTCAGTCGTAGATGAGCGAGTTTCAATAGACCGATGTTCTGACTGGTCGCAGTCAATGATTCCAACAGTCCATTACCACCCTATAATAGACAAAAATACGCTCGATCTATCGGAATCTCAATGTTTCAGGTAACAGCGTGGCCATTCTCGTACTGATTCTTACCTGAATCACCTGCTGAGCCTCTGGTAACTGATTTCCGGGATGACGTTGAAATACTCTAATAATCGGTCGATTTAAACGCTCTCTATTGACGAGATCGGAACTAGAAACCGGACCCTGAAATATCAATCAGTATCGGTTACAATCAATGATTCCCGGCCCCCGGGTTCGAATCAGAGGTGATTTAACTTACCAGTGAAATATTACGAGCTTTCTCCGTAGTGTCGAACCAGCGTTGAGCTCGGTGAATAGCATGGCGGTTCTCTCCAGCGCTTACTGATAAATGTTGCTGAGAAAATAAAAAAGAATGAAATATTTAAATGCTAAATAAAATTCCCTGATATTTCGCTGATATTCAGCGGTTTAGGTGATGTTTGTTCAACACTTACTCGAAGGGTTTCTGTTTCGGCTATTTTCTGGATCAGACCGTCGTTCACAGATTTGTGCGCCGCTTTCTGCAGACGTTCGGTTTTCTCGATCGCTTCGTTGAGATCGATTCTCAACATCTGAGATCTCTGACGGGCGTCGCGCGCTTCGTGCAGCGCCTGATCGGCCTCGGGACTGTACGAACCGAGCGGATCGACGGTCATATCGCGAGCAGTCTTCGATCCGCTCGCAGACATCCCCGACCCGTTACGATCGGCCCTCGCGCTCAGCGATCCACTCGTACTTTTAAACAACGTATTACGCGTATTACGGTTGGCGTTTGCGGATTGTGATTTCATCGCGTGACAGATGAGATCGAGAACTCGAGATCGTTCTTGTAAACATGTCGCTAGTCGTTTACGAGCGTTATCCAATACCTGTAAATAAAATCAAACTTTCAAAAAAAATTTCAAAAAAACTTTTAACTTTCAAAAAATCAAACTTTCAGCTTCATTCAACAAATGAACTACCGGTAATAACTTATTTCAAATTCAACTGTCAATTTGGGGCTTGATCCCTTGTTAAAACTTGGACACATTAATTCTAGGTTACAAGCGTAGAATGTGTATTGAAAGTCATTTTAGGGAAATAGGACATTTGAAAAGAAAGTTTTCGGTTTCTCGGTCTATTCAACATTATGTTCAGCCTAAAGGCTGTGGGCTGTATAGAAAACAGCCGAAGGTATTTAGTCCTAAAAAAGGGCACTTTCAAGAAGGGAAATAGATTTTTATTTCATTCTATCAAATGTTCATTACCAACTTCAGTGATTAGTAAGAATGATATGATTTCATGATGTAATGAAAGTAGAAGCTGAAGTGAAACCGGACCCCTGCACGCCCACCCGCCCGTCGTGGAACCGGACACCTGCACGCCCACCCGCCCGTCGTTGAACCGGACACCTGCACGCCCACCCACCCGTCGTGGAACCGGACACCCGCACGCCCGCCCGTCGTTGAACCAGACACCTGCACGCCCGCCCACCCGTCGTTGAACCGGACACCCGCATGCCCGTCGTGGAACCGGACATCTGCACGCCCACCCGCCCGTCGTGGAACCGGACACCTGCACGCCCACCCGCCCGTCATTGAACCGGACACCCGCACGCCCGCCCGTCATTGAACCAGACACCTGCACGCCCGCCTGCCCGTCGTCGTCCCGAACAGTAAAATGATTAATGTTTATACCTGTAATTGTTGTTGTACGAGGCGTAACTGTGCTTCCAATACACGCTTTAAATTCAGTAAATGTTGCCGTTCAGCGCTTAACAAATCATCAGCTCCGTCGGTATCCTGAAAAACAACAGACCGACTTCATTTAAAATTCGCACACTTTTTCATTCAGAGATTCACCTCACGATTTGACTCCGGAACCAACTTCTTATGAATACTTCTTGGACTATACCTCACTAGGCTATAACTCATATCATCATATCATATTCATTTCCCGAATAATTTACATCAATACATAATGAATTACTCAATTGCAGACCACAATCATTAACAGGAAAAAATTAAGAGTCCAGCGATGCTTCAACTCAATTCCATTTTCAAAACTGATTATTATGTATCCTGATCTTATCTGAGGATACAAAACTGAAAGTTAAGAGAGCACTTTTCACTGCACATATAATCCATATAGCAATTAGCGTTTGACTAATGAATATAATTAAACGATAATTGATTTTAAACTGTCAGTTGAATTAACGAATGAATGAATAATAGATTACATGACAGCGACTGCAGCTACTGGTTTCATTTGATACTCGTGCAGTAGAGCAGTTTAGATTTCATACCGACGACATTCATTGATCGAGCCAGGAATTCAAACCGACTGTGTGAAGTACAGTAAATACCGCCACAAACTGGCACCGGTAAAAATCAACAACAAAAAGAATATCCGAGTTAAAGATCGGAAAATAAGTAAGGAAGTAAAATAGTGATTGTAAATTGATCCATAATTGAGACGGTAAAATTTGTCAGAGTTAAACAAAAGTCATAGGAACTCGATCAGAATTATCCTTAATTTCTATAGTTGCACACATCGAAGCGGCAGTAAATAATAAATATGACTTTTGTTGATTGTCGGCAGCGATGTGTCAATAATTCAACGATCTACGACGCAATGTCCCAAGAGTTGATTAAAGCATAACCAGTTTCTATCAGCGGTTGAAATATCGTTCATATTTAATAATAGCCACAGAACTCGAATGTAAACAGATATTTCGCGAGCGTTTATAGGTAACTCGTCGGTCCTCGGCTGCTAATAGCAACCGAGGACAAATGGACCACTCGACAACCTCGTTTCCCAGCAACTACATCCTTTTGACAACTCGTGCTAAAAATATTATCGGCAATTCTGATTGAAAAGTTTACATTTAGTCGACACGTATTCGCGAAGTGCTTGAATATATGTCTGAGAACTGAGATTTGAATTCAAACAGAAAATTGTTATCAGTGTTTCAAGAGTCCAGCTCAATTGATACTACCACTTTTTGAAATCGAATCAAATTCTAAACAGCGCAAACACATTAGCTCAAAGACTAACTGTGTTAACACGGGATTCTCGGCTAACGAAGTACCGGTATTTGTGTGGTACTGAATATGTCAAAATAAAGCGCTTCCAGAGCGAGTTCTTGATACAGCCCTGCCTCGAGTAATCTAACCGTATGAACACCGCTGCCAAGTAAGTTCCTCTCTGTCCTGTTAGTAACCCCTCTGTTTGGAAGTGATGAAATGAATCCAGTTTATGCAGCTCGATTGATTCTGGTTGCACACTTTCTGCTACTTATCGATTTAATAAGTGATAATTAATTGTATTACAGTTGACTTCACGGGCAACAGAAGGTTTACAGCGAGTTCAAGCAGGATTAATTTACGACGGTGGTTTCATGTCGTTGTTCGAGGCAGGAAATGAATCGATATCGGTGAAAGTCTCATAATTCCTACTTACAGCGCGCGCTGTTACTGCTGCTTCAGGTTAGGCCTACCTAACACGGATCTATTGCCTTACTCTATTAAACCCATGCCAGGAACCAGTTCCACAACTAGTACCGCATTCAATTCTAGGGTCTGATTTAGGGAGGGGTACATATCACATGATAACAAGGGCACCGCGAAAGAAAGCTCATCAGAAAACATAAGCCTAACTCTTTTGAATGACAGAGAATAAGCGCATGGAATCTAAACTTTTATAGGCATCGGTTTGATATTGTGCCATAAGAAATAGGGCAACTGGACATGGATCAACTGGACATGGATCAACTGGACATGGATCAACTCGACATGGATCAACTCGACATGGATCAACTGGATCAAATATATATCCTTTTTGACAGGGGGCACAAAATATTCTCAAACTACAAATGCAAAATTTAAAAAAATGCCAGGGTTTCTTAAAAAGGCAAAATCACCCAAACAGGTTGTTAATTCAATTCAGCAATGCATCGAAAAGGTTAAAAAAACTTGCACGGTGTCTCAGACAATAATAGTTCTTTGACAGAACTCACAGTTAACAGTATTATTCCCAGTCTATACGATTAACACAAAGCGAATGACATTTAAATACAGACTTTATCAACTAAACCGTGGCCTACACACTGAACTGAACCGTTATTAAACCTACTCAATTCACTGAACTCCTACGGCTTTAATACAGTAGCACTGTTTTCACAGTAGGCCTAACTGTGTTATTAGTCCTCCAGAAAGCTATCAATCAAAATCGCAATTTTACGATTGTAACTCCAATCTATCAATCAATTAATTCATTCCGTCAATGCATTCATTTTGTAATTAAAAATCTAACCCACCGGGCAAAAATTCATAATTAAATAAAAATTGATTTTTACTAAATTCATCAATGATTAACTATAGGCCTTGTTTCTAGCCTCAAAACTCTTGCAAAAGGTTGATATTTTCTTTTCAATTGTAGATTCAATTCTTACAAGGTATAAACTCAGTTAAAATTTGGAACGATTTGATATGATTCCCGCTAGCCCAGTGCAGCCTATCTTATTAGCAAACTTTATTTGATTATTCTACGTTTGGAATTGAGATTTGATATGAACTGAATCAATAGGCCCTATACTGGAAACTTGAAGAAGAATTGTAAACATGTTCAGCTCTGTAGATAAACCTCATAGGCCTCTAGGCCCAATCGATCATATTCTAATAAGGTGCCTTAGCTTTGAGATTATCAAACCATAAATCAAAGCCTATTCTACAAAAATATTCCATAGTTCTAGTCTTTATTGGGTATTCGGCGATCTGAGGCTATGTTGTTATAAACACAAGACCTGCATGTGTGTCAAACAGTGTGACACATTGAGGCCCCCTGTGCCTTATAATTGTCCTCAAAGGCCAATAGGCCAATATAGTGACAAGACAAACTTCTTCGTTTCCGGACTTTCGTCTGCACAAATATTAAGCTATAATCTCAAAAATAATTTCTCCAACAGTCATTCAAAATCATTCATATAGGCCTACTTCAGTAAATTTTGAAATGCAAGAAAAATAATCATAACTTAACATTAAATAAAAATAATTCTAAAAGAAAAAGATTAGGCCTATAGGCCTATTATATAATTTCTTGGAATATAAACTTTAAAAAAGAAAGTTTTTAACTTAAATAAAAATGATTTTCTATTATCTAATCTTTGAAAACTAGCTTAAAATGTCAACTTGATTAATCTTCGATCAGAAGTCTCCACGTACCTTTTCTCTACTTGGCCTGGTGGTTCGTATTTCGCTACTTTCACGGTTCAGTTGTAAATCTTTACGCTTGTGTTCGAGCGCTTTCTCCAGCGATTCTCTACCGCGCGTCAGCGATTTTATCTCCTCGTTTGTTTCCAGTAAACTTTCTCGCAGTCTCCCGACGACGGCCCGCGCCTCTCGGAAATATCGATGAGCTTCCACATTGCTCAACTCGATCAAAGTTTCTCGCAGATGCGGTAGCGGGTCTTGAACGCGTCCTATATCGCAGTTTTTATCGCTTCGTCCGACGACGGTTTGAGAAAGTTTTATGTCTTTTATCGTGGAATTTTTCCAGTTCTGAGGCCCGATAGTTGCGGTCCCGAGCGGGACAGTTTTCATTGCCATTTTCGATTATATTTCCATCAGCTGTCGCGCTCGGATATCGCCGGATTGTGACAGATCGAGTTAGCGTTGTTACTGTTTCCCCAGCGACGCCCTCCGACGATCGCTTCCGGGTCAAAATCCTCGCTCGCTGATTGGCTGATCGCAGTCAAAATGGTGGTCATCAACCAGGAAATCGAGAAAAGTCATCGAATTCTACACGATTTCTAGACTTTTAATTGTGAAGTCCGAATAATACAGGGCATCGATTTACCAGAAAGCTATCACCAAATCATATAGTTTATCTGAAATGGCTTTTTATAGACTGTCATAGTCAATAAACCGCTAAAACAACCGGTTTAACAGACGATTCACATCATCCGTATTTAACGCGAGCCCATCAGGAGCTAGCGCCGTCTACTATTGAATTCATTATTCTACTCAATTTTTTTGAAAGTGACTTCTGCAGTTGCGAATTCAGATTTTCCGAGCAAGATAAATAATATCAATTGTCTCATGAGTCCAAGTTTCAATTTATTACTTGAGCCATTTTGCTTCAATAAAGCAATAATTTGATTGAATTTGAGGCGTTGAGAGAGACCGCCACTGACGAAATGACGTCATCAGTGGAAACTTCCTGGTCTCGGGGAATCCGGA
Source organism: Tubulanus polymorphus (assembly GCF_964204645.1). Lineage (NCBI taxonomy): Eukaryota > Metazoa > Nemertea > Palaeonemertea > Tubulaniformes > Tubulanidae > Tubulanus > Tubulanus polymorphus. The sequence goes on from NC_134031.1 coordinate 1,884,823, forward strand.
TGTGTTTGACGTTAGCTCCCGAATATATTTTTGACAGGCCGCGGTGACGACGGATTGATAATAAAAAAATTCGGCGACGCGATGGCGACTCTGCCGCCGTGGAAGCTGGCTCTAATCGAGAAAAAACGTCGCCATGAAGAAGACGAACGGCGTCGACATTTAGACGAAATGCGTCGCCTGGCAGAAATGCCCGCCTGGAAACGCGATCTTTTACTGAAGAAAAAAGCCGTTCAACAAATACACGCGAATAGTAACAACATAGTCTACGACGGGTCGACGAATAAATACATCGATAATAACTCGATCGGGACTCGAAACACGTTACAACACGTTCAACAACAAGCAGCGTCGGAAAATAGTCAACGTTCGACGCCCGATTCCGGGTTCGACGAAAACGACGCGACGCCGGAAACACCGTCGCCGGTGAAAGTATCGTCGGCGCTTCGATACCACCACCGCGAGAAAGACTACGCGAACGCGAATATCACCGGGACGACCGCCAATCATAATCACGTAACGACGAACGGCGTCGTTGCCGCCGCGGATAACAATTCGAACGATTCTTCGGAGGAAGAGTTACCGTATCAACCTGGATTCGTGCATAAGTTACTCGATAAATTCGCGCATTTGACGGTGAAAAAGAAAAAGTCGGCGTCCGGCGACGGGACGGAATCGCTTTATCGGAAACGCTCGGCGAGTGTCGAGGATATTTTAGAAACGGATAATAATTCGTTGCAGAGTAAAAAACATAGCGTCAGCGTTGAGGAATTGAGTCCAAAACGGGTTGTAGATCCACGATTGAGTCCGAAACGCGTTGTAGATCCAGGATTGAGTCCGAAGCGTGTCGTCGATCCGGTATCAAGTCCGAAGCGTGTTGCCGATCCGGTATTGAGTCCGAAGCGTGTTGTGGATCGCGAGCGGGCCGCTAGCGTTATAGACTACGGGGATATAAACGTTCCTCGCGCGGCGACTCGCGAGCGTGCCACTAGTATGGTCGTCGATTCCTCGCGCAGAGAGAATCTACTCATTAAAGAATCGAGCGCCGCGAATCATAAGCGATGCGATTATAACGCGAATCCCGAGTCCAACTTGCAGTCCGCGACTGACGAACCGGATTGTAACAACACGGTGAGGATTATTTCAGGGAATCGTGATAATTTCACGTCCGAGGAATTACCGGTCAGGAATCTCGTTTCGTCGGTTCGTAATATTTTCGAGAGCGGCGCGATGAAAGGGTCGCCGGAGATTCTGCGCAAGAAGAAATCGCGCGCGCCCGCGGTTCCCGTGGTAACCTCGCCCGCGGTTCCCGTGGTAACCTCGCCCGCGGTTCCGTCAGTCCCCCCGCAGACCGCACGCATACAACACAACTCAGATCTAACGACAAATTTGTCCTCAAAACGGACAGGGCCACCTGGTGGTCACAAAGCGAACAAAACACCGTCTGCTACTACTGTAGCAGACGCTACGAAAAAAGTCGTCGAAGTCAACAATCGAAACCACGGCGACGATAATAAAACGATCGTCAACGGAGAATTGGCGAAGATCCGCGAGGCAGGTCAGTCATGGGTGTTCGGAGGTGGGAAGTCGCAGAGTCCGAGTGGTCCGTTACAAAGTCCGGTGGGTGGTCCAGTGCAGAGTCCTTTAACTAACTGTTCGAAAATATCAACGTCGCAAAAACATGATGAAACTAGTAATAATAATATTAATAATAATAATATTCGTTCGGCGGCGAAATCTCAGAAAGATTCTCGACAACAAAATGCGAAAGAATCGCCGTCGACCTCTTCGACCAAAATGGTTGCCGTGAAACCGGTCGACAATGACTCAAACCGGTCATCGACCACTACGTTTAAACTGGTGACCGGTTCCGACGACGCGACCGGTGCGAAATCTCAGGTAAAACCGGCACAGGGGGCGCCACCACAACGACCGACGCTGAACTCGCAACAACCGCGTAAACGCCACGCACCACCCGTACCGTCGATATTTACGCAGCCGCAGATTCATAAACGCCACGGCGCGGCGTCGTCGGCGCCAAAAATGACGATCGGGAACGTGACGACCTCGTCGGCGAGTAGCGACGAGATTCCCGTTACTAATATAGACGACGTTCCGATTACAAATATCGATGACGTGATGGTATTCGAATTAAATGAGGGCAGCGCGCCGACGCCACGCCCGCCCCCGCCGCAGTTCATCGATACCAAACTCGATTTATCGGGTATCGTTAACGACGCCGTGTTGCCGTCGTCGCGCGACAGGACGAAATACGATCAGACGACGACGCCACCTAGGATCAAACCGTGTAATATCGAGTTCATCGGCGCCAACGTTAAACTGGAAAAATCATCTTTACAGAAAACGAAGAAACAAAAGGTGAGAATTTATTTGTTATTTTCGAGATTTTAGCTTGAAATTCGAGGATTTATTGATGTTAAACTCGGTCTACAACCAGGTCTACAACCAGGCCTACAACCAGGTCTACAACCAGGCCAAACCAGTTGCTAGGTCAAAACACCAGTTGTTACGCATACGTTAAGCTGATAACCACTGGACTAGTTTTATTGGTCTACTGGTTTGCATGCTTTCCAGCTACGTACGAGACCAGGGTTTGATTGTCAGTGAATGCGTGTACCTGTCACAGTCTCTGACCATCTTCGTTTTATAGCATTCTGCGCTCTTCTGTAAGAGGAATTATCGCATACTTTCTCTTTCGATTCCTGTGTTTGGAAGTTTCTGCCCCAAATTTTTTCATCTCTGCGACGTTGGAAATCTTTACCGAGAAGATTATCTCATCTATGTGACCTGACTGACCCAGACCTCTGCGTTTTAAGGATATTACACATGTAGGGCCTATGTCTAATCCAGTTTTGTCATTAGATGTGTTGTACTTTAATAGAGTTATGCGTAATTGGGTGAGGTCCAATAAACTTGAATGAATTTCACGACAATCTGTTGACTGGGTTTTAATATATAGTAGAAGTTAATTGTTTATAGTCGATATGTCTCTCTCTCTCCTGGCATCTGTCTGAGTCATGTTATTATATATAATACTGTACTGAGTTGTGCTGTTGGAACCAGCTTGTCGATACAACCTGTTCGTCCTAAACATCGCTTCAATTATTGCTCCTGGTGTCGACAGGAATGTTATACTGGCTTTTATTTCCTTAAGCAGTTTTACATCTTTAAACTGTTCAAGCTTTCTGTTACCTTTTGGAAGGGATCCGAAATTTCTACCTTTAGAAATTCACTGAAATACATACGCTTTTACTGGCAGCTTGAGCGTGTAGATATATGAGGGAGAGGGGTCCAAAAATGTGAGTTTATTTAATTGTTCTTTGATAACGCCCCGTGGACGCATCAGCCTACTTTTTCTTCGGATTGAATATCAATTCAATACATATCAGTTGAATGTATATATCTGAATAGGAAATTTCCCTCGATGTTAATGAACTTCCTCGTACTTGAAGATAAAAAAAACCAAGAATTTTTGGCACAATTTCAGATGATTTGCATGAGAATATTTCTATTGCGCTCACAGTCGCAGTACTGCTGATATAAAGACGCGGTTCTCTTTACTACTGTAGATATATACGAATACTGAGTACGGCGAAGAACAAGTCGTTTTCGATCGGACATTTTTTTTACGTCGACCACCTGTGGATTCGTGACTGATTGTATTATTGTATATGAACCACCTGGTGCTTGATTTTCACATCGCAATATGAAGCATACACGAGTAGCTGCGTTGTTTTTCTCTATTGTCTTATTAAAGCTTGCGCAAAAAATTAGCAGCAGATTATGTTTGTATATTCACACTTATGATTCAAGCTTTTATCAGGTTTCTGTTCGAGGTGTGGATTTGAGCGCGACCCCCGACCGTGGGTTGACTCAGGAATGGGTGGGATTGAAAAAAGATGATCTTTAAATGATTGAAAACTGTGCAAATGTTGCACATTGGATTTAACTACGCAGTCACGAAACAAAAGTTCGATTTCGTGATCTATAATTATAAACTACGGAACTCGATAATGAGTCAAATATAAGAATTGAGAATTCGATTCCTCTCAAACTGTAGTTTGGCAATATTGACTTTGTTTTACATGGTCCATGGGTGGGTCTGGTTTGATTTGATACTTTCTTCTCTTTCTTACAATCTGCCTCTACTGTCTTTCTAGCTGTCTGAATTGGAGTGGACCTCTCACTCTTTCTCTCCCTCACTCATTCGATAAGCCTCTCTTGAATTGATTATCACGAGGTGAAATTCAGTAAATTTACTGCAAATAACACTAGACCGAACTCGACACTAACCTTTCCATCTTCAAACAGAATTTGCTCGAGTAAATAAGAAATTTGATCATCGTGAATCGATGATGAATACTCGATGTATTGTCGTGTTGTCCGTACACTGAACCAACGGTCGTCCATCCGTCTGTCTGTCCCGATAAGTGTTACAAACCGCATGTAGTATTTAAACAGATATTTAGCATGTCCTTGATTTAATCAGTTCCAATTTAGAATCGAGCTTTCATGCTAGCTAAAAGTCTGTTCTAAATCTATGTTGATCCGTTCCATTTTAGAACCGACCGATTCCAGGTCCATTCTACTGGTTATTTCTCTATGTGCGAATAGAAACATTGCTTTAATTACCTCTTAATGAAATCATAGTAAATTTCACGAAAAAGGTTGAATTTGTGTATTATGAAGGATCGTTGAAATCACGGTATTCTGATTGTTAGATTGATAGTAGGATTTGATCAGATGTGATCACGTCATTGTGTCGTGTATTTACACACATGTAGAGCTGATATATATTAATGAGTAATTAGCCCCCTGAACAAGCAGCCACAGCAGCAGCAGCAGCAGCAGCAGCAGCCACAGTGTTTGATTTGATGAATTTTCATCAGTCTCAGAGATAGAGAGAGAGAAAGAGCTATTACATGTAGATCTACGATTTATAATTCATCACACACTACACACAACCAAAAACTAGGGTGTGGGTTAAATTTGCCTCTGGACCCAGTTCCACAGTTGTGTGAGTTTAGTATTGACTCTGGACCCGGTGTACTGATGTGTATATGGTAATAATGACTGTGGTATATTCGTATATGTCTTATATTGTCAATTATTTCTTGTAGACAGAGTCTATTGGAATGTATACTGTGTTTATATTATCAGTGTATTCATTAACAAAACCAATAACCACAATTCAATATCTACGACTCAGTTCTCTCTCTGTTAGTCTTCACCACTCTGCGTATGAAATGATCTTTCTATGTGATAAATAGATTGTATCTGGTGGTGAATCTTCGAGTTGTTGCCAGGGGCTTGTCTGAAGCAGATGGTCTCGGGAGATAAGTGACTGTATAATTGAGCTGAAGAATCTAACACTCAATCGAAAGAAAAATTGTTCGAGGATTTTGATGTTACAACTCACAAAAAAACAAAATTTGAAAATGGCTCGTTCTTGAGTTCTGACTGGGTCGTTCTTGAGTTCTGACCGGGTCGTTCTCGAGTTCTGACTGGGTCGTTCTTGAGTTCTGACCGGGTCGTTCTTGAGTTCTGACTGGGTCGTTGTTGAGTTCTGACCGGGTCGTTGTTGAGTTCTGACCGGGTCGTTGTTGAGTTCTGACCGGGTCGTTGTTGAGTTCTGACCGGGTCGTTGTTGAGTTCTGACCGGGTCGTTGTTGAGTTCTGACCGGGTCGTTGTTGAGTTCTGACCGGGTCGTTGTTGAGTTCTGACCGGGTCGTTGTTGAGTTCTGACCGGGTCGTTGTTGAGTTCTGACCGGGTCGTTGTTGAGTTCTGACCGGGTCGTTGTTGAGTTCTGACCGGGTCGTTGTTGAGTTCTGACCGGGTCGTTGTTGAGTTCTGACCGGGTCGTTGTTGAGTTCTGACCGGGTCGTTGTTGAGTTCTGACCGGGTCGTTGTTGAGTTCTGACTGGGTCGTTGTTGAGTTCTGACTAGGTCGTTGTTGAGTTCTGACTGTGTCTTTTTTGAGTTCTGACCGGGTCGTTGTTGAGTTCTGACCGGGTCGTTGTTGAGTTCTGACCGGGTCGTTGTTAAGTTCTGACCGGGTCGTTGTTGAGTTCTGACCGGGTCGTTGTTGAGTTCTGACCGGGTCGTTGTTGAGTTCTGACTGGGTCGTTGTTGAGTTCTGACTGGGTCAGTCTTGAGTTCTGACTGGGTCATTCTTGAGTTCTGACTGGGTCGTTCTTGAGTTCTGACCGGGTCGTTCTTGGATTTCAAGTCGTTCAGGTTTTGTGCAAGCTCTGTTTTTTGCGGATAAATTCAACAGATACATAAACATTATTTCTGCTGATTAAACATCTGTAGATAACTTGCGTCAATCAGAAAAGATAATCAATCAAAGGCACCGGTATTTGTTGATGTCTTTACTGTCGTGTGATTAATTAGTCTTACCGAGTAATTAATGATAATCTCAGTAGGCTTCGGTAATTAGCAGCCCGATAATTTTTGTTCGAACTGAGAGATGATGGAGTTTTGATTTTGAACCCGCTGTATTTCAACACCTGGAAATTCTTCCCAAAAAAGAAAATTTTGATAATTTTGTACTGGATATTTAAAACAGTGAACTACCGCTTATAACGAACAGATTTTCTGGTGCCTTGAAGATCGTTGTAACAAGATTCCGCTGAATATAAAACTCAAGGGAAAATTTGTTGAAAATTTGTCGGATATTTGTTGAAATATTTTTCCAACCCTCTTTGAAGTCCGATCCTCAAATTTTTTACAATTCAAAAAGACCTGCCCTTCAGCATTTGAGTATTTGAAATGTTAGGGTGTATATGGCCTAATTATGCGATATTTTTGGATCGAAAACCTAGATATTTTATGAATTTGCAGCTGGTTTTCGCGTGATCCGTTGTAACATCTTGTCAAACGTATCCGGTTTCATATTTGAAATCGTATCTATTTCGATTGTGATGATTTATTTCCGCGCTGGGCCGATCCATGCATCCAAGGGGTGGTTTTGGAACGGACTAACTATCATAGTGTAAACGTGGATGACAAACAGATTTTCATTGAGGGACAAAACAGTGTGGCCACTGACCCTGGACAACTAGGAATTTGAACAATTTTGCAAAAAGTTTTCCTCAAAAATTGAGGCTCTTTATCAATACGTGATTCAATTAAAAAAAATGAATAAATTTTAACATTTTGAGCTTAGAAATTTATCTGATTCATTCCGAGAATATTCTGTTATAACTTGGAAAAATCAGGGACAATACATGGATTTATGAATTGGCGGAAAGTTGTCGCCCTGAAAGAGTTAAAACTGCGCAGGAGATTTCTATCAGCAAGAAAAACGCGACATATTTTCTTTATGCGGTGGAGCTATTTAATTCACGCGCGCGGGGAAGTGTTAGATGGTTCGTTAACTCAGCGCAGGAATTCCTGTTACCTCAGGTGCACTTCATTCTACGAATAAAAATATCGATCATATCAGATGATGATATACCTACCTACAGTACGTGTTGTGTGAGACAAGTCACAGTGTGAGACTCGCACAACACCTCCTAGATAAACTAAAGCATCATTCTTCTTAATCCTTTCTTTGTTTCTTTTTCATCATTTGCCTCAAATGAGACTAAAACATCATCAGGGGCCTGTTGTACAGCGATGGCTCAGACTCAGTAAGTTGAGGGGAAACAGAACCTCAACCCTACTAACAATGCCCCGAGTGACACTCAGTAGGTTGAGTGATGGAATTGAATTGATTTTATAGATTGGAATTTAGGGGTAAGCCAGTATTTACTGATATTTATCGAGCGTAACAGGAATTCATGTTCATTTATTACGCGCATGAATTAATTCAGTTCATCACCGTGTTGAACATCTGGACTGACAATAGTTGAATGAACAGCCCGCGACCGACGCCAGTAAAATACTGTACTCCAACCGATATTCAACAAATGTCTGCTTTTAATCAAAAATTCATCACTGCTGATTATGATTTACATTTCAAATTTACATTGCCTCCGGCGGGCAGACTACGCTTTATTTAATGCAACTAAAAACAAGGTGGATTTAAACTCGAAATTATCGTCTGATTTGATGCTGTTTTTTTTTTCATAATTCATCTTTAGCGCCGATATTGTGTGGATTGAAGTTCAAAGAAGTTTTTGATTGATCCACGAATGAAATGTGTTGCATTACGAAACACTGTCATCTTGAATACTCTTCGTATTCTAAAAACCAAGCTTGGTGTTCCACAGGGTTCTATTGTTAGACCATTACCTGACGAGATATCAAATTATTTCAATCATATTTTCATGTTTCAAAGTATCTCTGGAAGGAGGTTATTGAAACCGATCATTTTTTGTTGATACTTTACAAAAGAGTGAAATTTATTGTCTGTAAATCGTTGAAACTATTTCCAGTCTTGATGAATATCATTGAGAGTAACCCACAATATCAATTTAAACAACTGCTCTTGCTTTTTCGTACGTTTCGGGCCGATTCCCTCAACCCATCTTATAATTATAAACCCTGAAGATGGGTGGAAAGATTCCACCAAAACGTGAGAAAAAATCAATAAAAGTTATTTCACTTGATATTGCGGGTTTCTCTTGAAAGATTTATTGATTCATTGATTGTAAATTTTCTCATTTTCTCTGTAATATTTTCTAGGGTTCGATATCGTTTGATTCCGATCACGTGATGTACGAATATCCATCTGAACAATCGCTGCTAGATTTCTTCGCCTCTCAGGAACAACGCGACGACGACGACGGAGGTGGCGCCACCGACAACACAGATAACAATTTCTATAGCAACAACAACAACAATGTAGACAGCATGACCGATAGCGGAGATGACGATAGCGAAGATGTGAATAAAAACGCTTCCAACTCGGATATCAATTTGCTCAATAACCCCGCCCTCGGTAAGTTCGATAACCATTTCATCGTTTCCGCACTTTTTAAATTCCCTTTACCCTCAATTACGGTCTGCAACTTGCCTTTAAGATAGTTATGACTTCGATTCCCGTTGCGCTGGTTAAGCAGATTCATTATGACTAGTTTATATCGATTTAAAAGTTCACTGACATGAAGGAAGTAGGAATGAATTCAAAATATTGTTCATGGTGGCCACTTATCCATGGAAAACCCGGAAAAATCTGACTCATTACTGCGAAACTGGGTCCAGATTTTATTGGTTTTACAGACCTGGATATGACTACTATTTAAAAGAGTTGCTCCCAAAAACATATAAAAAGTTACTCTCAAAATCTGGATAATTTCTAGTTCAGTTTCAATTAAGCTACAAATTCTGATGTCAAACGACTCTAATTTTCTTGTGACCTATTACGATAAGTGATATCGGGTATTCTGGTCCGGTCTGGTCCAGTCGGGTCCGGTCTGGACCAGTCTGGTCCAGTCGGGTCTCGTCGACTACTGAAAATGACAGGTATTTTTACGTTCTTCTCCAATGACTACGATCAATTTTCAGCGAATAGATTTAAGAAAGACGGACCGAATAAATTTAAAATTCACCTCGTGTCGTACCTGGCTCAATTGTGTATAGATTTAATGGTTGAGGTACCGGAATCGACGTATGAATCGTCAAATGATTCTTCTGTTTATAACGATTCACAACCGACAGGTACCGCCCCCTATCTCTCCCTCGACTGAGAGAGAGAGATGCCTCAGTGAATTCAGAAGCCTGCCGCGCACCTTTACGATATAAACAGGATTTACGATAATTCTAGGTTTGAACAAAATCAAAAGGTTTAAGTGGGGCCTGAATGGCAATGAGGACCCTGTTCTGCACCAGCTATCTTGCCATATAGTATCCCACTAGATGGCGTGCTGCACCAGCTTTTCCGCCAGACGCTTGTATATATCGATAGAGTAACCTGATCGAAATAAACATTAAACATTAAACAAATCATGTCTAGGTATTCGTAGAATTTGAGAAATTACGGATACATTTTAATTGAATCTTTGTTGAAATCTGGCATTGTTGTCTGAAAGTTCACTAGCAACATCTGGTGGATCCTCGCTTGCCACAGTCAAGCGTCGAGTCCACATTAAGGAGGTGGCCATCTTTGATCTTTATGTGATCTCATAAAATAGGTTTTCGGACTACTTTTAGTAGAGGCAGTCTATAAACCTCACTGATCCCGGAACAGATCTAAAGGTGTCATACGTCACGCGATAACCATGAAAATCATTCTATCGGAAAGGTGTGCGGACCCTTGAATTAATGATACAGCCACGGCTGAAAGTCTCATCGGTGATAACTAATGTTTAAAAGTATCGTAAAGGTGTTCAGCAGGTCTGGCTTGATAACCTCAACGCCCACTGGTTTACCCCACTACAGCCTACAGCGCCCACCCGTCCACTATCTCTACCTGCACTAAATAATATTCAATATTTCAATATTAACGAGTGTTTCTCATTATATCATGTTATAAGCACGCGTTCATTAATAAATCAGTAGATTATTAATTGGCCAATTAATTAATTATTAATTGGTCAATTAATTTATTATCAGGTGCCGAACTGAAGCGGTTTATCGATATATTAGGTTTACACTCAGAAATTGAGAATGCTTAAACCATTGACTCGAGAATGTTTCCACGTACTTAGATAAGTGTTAATTATTTATTAACAAGTCGTAGGTTGATCGTTTAACTAATTAACTAGATTAATTAGCGGATTAATTAGCTTAATCCGATTAATGAATGAACTGTGTAAAGGAAGAAGGGAGTTGATTTCTGCCAGTATGGTCTCGTGCCTGTCTCTATACGACGGCTCGGTTATAGACACCGAGAGAGACTTTATTCACAAATTATTCATGAGTTTGTGTTGATTGGATTTGTATTATATAAGTTAGCCACGTTTCATAGTTCAAGACTGACGTCGAATCTGTATAACTTGTGTTCAGATGTTTGTCCCGATGAACCATACGGGCCAGTTTCATAGACCCACGTGTTTTTAGAGATTTACATGATGACATGACAGACCCTCCAAGTTTGTGAATTCCCCTAATCCCATTGCCCAATAAAGAAATCAATTTTTGTTTGAAATTCAATTTTTTCCTGTAATGCTCGGTTAGTTTTATTTTGTTTAGCTCTGACCTTGGAGTTTCGGGTAGTCATTTGGTCAAATGATTATTCCCAGCTCTGACCTAGGGGGGTCAACTATATTGTCTTCGGATTTAAGATAGCAATTCCGGCTACTTCTATCGTCGGCTATTTATTATGCTATTCCTGAATAGGGAATTCTGGTCAAAACAAATGTGTCAGAAGAGACTTCTGGAATTGGTAGAGAGCGAATTTAAGATTCTCATGGTGTATTGCGAGTCAACCTTGCTGTAGAGGTTGACTGATAGGTGAATCAGCCAACCGTGGAATTTCCTGCAAATTATACGTTATTCATCGGCCTAAATCACTTTGGTAATGTGGATATGATTCTAATTTATATACACTAAGAGTTCCACATATAGGCCTAGTATCTTTTAAAAACGTGGTTAAGTTGAAATTCAACTCCCCTATAGTTTGAATCATATAAAGGGCCGGGTCTCAACCGATGTCTCAGACTTATGGTATGTTTGTTATACGCTTGGGTTTTATGTATGAAAATACCTGATATGCATCGAGACTTCGCAAACAACAGACTTTTACTGTAAAAACTCGTTGTTTAATGATTTATGAATTGTGATCAGTTGAGAAATCTGATTTTGTCTGGGGGAGTCAAACTATCAATGCTGAATTAAGTATCACCTGTAGATTTGATATTTACAGCTAGGAATAGGCTTGAAATATTACTTTTGTCGAGTTGTTGAAAAAAATAACAAGGTCACGAATCATAGCGACAGCTTTTCAACAGTCATTTACACACATGTCATGCCATAGCCGCCCTATCGCGTGAAGGTCTTATTTTTAGATCATTCAGTTCAAATCAAACTGGTAGATTCGTTGTCTTGATGTTCAGGTTCTGATAGGTTTCCTATAAAATCAAAATTACGTAGATTGTCATTGGATTTAACTAGTCACATTTCTTGACGCAGCATAGAGGGTATAACCCCGCTCCTGGAGGAAGCCTGATTCTGGGTACAACCCCTATACCTGCTACTGGAGGAAGCCTGATTCTGGGTATAACCCCGCTCTTGGAGGAATCCTGATTCTGGGTATAACCCCTATACCTGCTACTGGAGGAAGCCTGATTCTGGGTATAACCCCGCTCCTGGAGGAATCCTGATTCTGGGTATAATCCCTATACCTGCTACTGGAGGTAGCCTGATTCTGGGTATAACCCGGCTCCTGGAGGAATCCTGATTCTGGGTATAACCCCTATTCCTGCTATCTGAGGAAGTGTTGACGCGGTGTAGAATTTTACAGGAAGCCTCACTCAACCCGTCGATGTTGTTATATTTTTTTCACATATAACAGAAGGTCACGAGAGGTTTGTATACACCGATTACAGCGGAATGAGCTGATAATATGTTGCCGATGGCGATGGTTCAACAATCACTGCGACCGATAGCGGCTGGCGGTGGTCGTCGTGGTTTCTTTATGTTATCTCGGTAGATCAATGGCGCGTGGTCAGATTCATTTCCGTTTGCCGTTCAGTGATCAGTTCTACAGTGTATTCTACAGTGTATTCTACAGTGTATTCTACAGTGTATTCTACAATGTATTCCGAGTGGATGAACACAGGAACTCGGTGCCACATTCTCATCATACTTACAAACCTCACCTCCGTATACTACACTCTGGTCACTCACCTGGAATACATCTAGAAAAAAATAAGTGATTTTGACAAATTTTGTAAAAAAAACTGGTTTTATTGACTGGTATCACTTTTAACCAGGGGGCTAACTCAATTGATAATGAATTGAGTTAAAGGTTTAAAGGTAATACCAGTCTATAAACCGGCACCTGGAAACAATCAGCAATTTCGATGTATTATTCGCCTTGTGTTTCTTTATCAATTTGTGATTCTTGGAAAATTTCACATTTTAAACATAGACATTTCTCCATTGATCTGTCGCTGATTCCCTCAATTTCATGTATTGTACGTGCTAGGCTTCTCTCGAGAACGGATTTTATCGGTTTTAGTTCAATTTCATTCAAATCACTTCGAACTTTGTAGATACGTTCAAAACACATGTACATCGAGTCAGTCTGGAATTATCATATTCAAAACACATGTACATCGAGTCAGTCTGGAATTATCATATTCAAAACACATGTACATCGAGTCAGTCTGGAATTATTATATTCAAAACAACGTTCCGTTAAATTTCATCAGTGGATCCGATAAAAACCACAAACACTTCACGACCCCGAACCCCGGGTCGGTCCCGGTAAAAGCTCGTTCAATCAGACTGTTTTTGTTTGCTGAACAAACATGAAAATTGATTCTCTTCAGGAGAAAGAGGGAGTTGTAACATATGTAACTAGAGAACTCTGATTGAACTCTGGGTCTGTCGTTGTAAGCGCTTACAGTATTTCACAGTTTTAGTAATAGTACAAATTGAGGCTGTCACAATCGTTAATTGAGACATTTTAATCTCGCTCTGAAAGTGCAGCGAGGCCTGAAGGTAGTGAATAGTGAAAAAGTGGCATTAACCTCAGCTTCACGTATATTGTGAGGGGGAGCTGGGAGAGGGGGAGGTTGCCGGAAGGTTTAACTTGACGCAGGGTTTACTAGTGTTAAGTATCGTGGTCTCGAGGAGAGATGCTACCACTAGATCGTTATTTGTATTCACTTTCCGTCATCGTATTTGCGGTTGTTCACTATAGAGTCGACTTCAGAACTCAAGAGTCATAAAAACCGGTAACAGCAGGAACTCGCTGTCACAACGGTTTCACAACTATTGCATCACAACTGACACAGGTTTCTTATTGGACATTTGAAACTGTTCCCTCAATTAACCAGAACTGGTGTATCTTGAATCTGCTAGCTAATAGCCACAAAAATTATTTGACGTGGGCCAAATTTGTATCTGTATCTAATCTTTATCTAATGAGGTCTGGATCGGCTATTCACACTGGTACCCGGTCCATGGCAGCCCGGGGTGACCATTCACACGGGTACCCGGTCCATGCAAGCCCGAGTGACCATTTACACTGGTGCCCGGTCCATGGCAGCCCGGGGTAACCATTCACACGGGTACCCGGTCCATGCCAGCCCGGGGTGACCATTCACACGGGTACCCGGTCCGTGGTCAAATTATTTCATTTGAATGCTGACAGTTTCTGGAAGTGACTGACCTCACTTGCCTCAGCATTGTTTTGATAGTGTTTTAGTAACGAGTAAGGCACTAATTACGCATGCGCCAATTTCGATTCTAATCTCGTTTGACCAAATCGTCTCGGCTATTGATGATTTTCACTGATGGACATGTTGTTATTCAAAGCACAGAGTGGAAACCGTGAACAGATTATAGCCAGTAATGAACTGGTTTTTTTAAACGTTTAGTTCATTCATTCTCTCAGTTGATCTATCTATCTCTGTGTTACTCTCTGTGGTTGTGAGTTTATCTTAATCCATTCTCACCAAATCACAATCAATCACCGCACAATAAACTACAGCATTGACATCATCGTCGGCAGACGCATTCTAAATCAGGTTTCACTTCATTGAAAGTTGGAACGTATCTTATTTCTTAGGGCTTCTCTTTTATCGGATAGATCTTATTCAGTCATGAAGAACATGTGATGCATCATGTGATAACTGAATGCAATTGTAAAGTTTTGAGGGAAATATTTTGATTGATCCCCATTTTGTGCCATTTTACACAAGCTGTGTTGAAGTTTCAGAAATGTTATTCTAATCTGTTCAGATTGTTATCAGTAACTCTGGTACTGAAAACTTCTTCTTTTTATGCCATTTTTTTGGAGCTTAGAATTTTTTGCGTAAGCTGCTTTTAAAATTTCAGGAATCGTAATCTAATCTGTCCAAATTGTGATCGGTAACTGCTTTCTGTCATTGTATCTTGACTTGAAAACAATCCGGGAAAATCTGGATAAATAAATGTGGAAAAAAGTGTAACAAAGCCACAATTTGAGTTGTGAGGTATTAGTTCACTCACTGTTTCAACCGGGCTTGGCGTTTTATAGCTAATTAAGAGTTAATTCATTGATGTCTGCCGTGTATGTGGCCACTAGTTGAACTCCCTGAGAGTAGTTAGCAGCGTTT